>NC_081411.1:247909263-248556545 GCF_030272615.1 Cryptomeria japonica | reverse complement strand
ACATAAACCAGTTGTATTTATTTTGCTTCAACTTTTTCACTTAGAAAATTTAGTTTGATAGAAACATGTTTTATTTTAGAATGTAATACCAGATTCTTAGATATATCAATTGTTGTTGTGTTATCACAATAGATAGTTATAGGTTCCTTTCACTTTACCTTTAAGTCCTTCAACATTTGTTTAAGCCAAAGTACCTGTCTATAGTTTGTTGCTACTGCAACATATTCTGATTCTGTTGTTGATAACGGTGTACAACTCTGTTTCCAAGAAAGAATACTCCTCCAGTGGTGTTTTTTTTGTCATCCACATCTCCTGCCCAGTTTACATCTATGTATGCACATAGGTTAAAGTTTTCATCTCTAGGATACCATAATCTAGGATTTGTAGTGCCTTGTAAGTACCAGAAAATCCTTTTTACAACTGATTCATGATTTTCTCTAGGATTACTCTGAAATCTTGAAACAATACATATTGCATTCATGATATCAGGTCTTGTTTGTGTCAAATATAGTAAACTTCCTATCATAGATTTGTACCTAGTTGGATTAACTGGAGTAGATTCATCTCTTAAAGATAGTTTGTCATTTGTAGTCATAGGTGTGCCTACCGGTTTACAGTTCTCCATCCCAAATTTCTTAAGTAACTCTTTTAAGTATTTTGATTGACTAAAAAATATACCTTTGTCAGTTTTTGATATCTGCAATCCTAAAAAGAATCTTATTTCACCAATCATAGACATTTCAAATTCTTGCTACATTTTAATAGAAAAGTCCTTGCACAATCCATCTTCTCCTCCAAATACTATATCATCAACAAAAACTTCTATAGCCAAGATGTCATCATTAGTTACTTTATAGTATAAGTTACTGTCAGCATTACCTTTAGAAAAACCAATTTTCAAAAGATACTTATCCAATCTTGCATACCAAGCTCTTGGAGCTTGCTTCAATCCATATAATGCTTTCCTTAACCTGCAAACCATATCTTTGTCATTTGTAAAAGAAAATCCACCAGGTTGTTCAATGTAAACTTTCTCCTCAAGATCTCCATTCAGAAATGCACATTTAATATCCATTTGATATACTTTGTAGTTCTTGTGTACTGAAAAAGCCAAAAACAATCTAACTGCCTCAACTCTGGCTACCGGTGCAAAGGTCTCATTGTAATCAATTCCTTCCTTTTGAGAATATCCCTTACACACTAGTCTTGCTTTATTTCTGATAACCCTACCATCTTCATTAAGTTTGTTTCTGAATACCCATTTTGTTCCAATTACATTTTTATCTTTAGGCCGGGGAACTAATGTCCAAGTGTTATTTTTATCAATTTGCTCTAATTCTTCTTCCATAGCTTTAGTCCAATACTTATTTTCACATGCCTCATTAATTGATGATGGTTCAATTTGAGAAATAAGACATACCTCTTCATTTGCCAATCTTCCTCTTGTCATAACTCCTTTGTACTTGTTTCCAATTATCTGATCTTCAGAATGATTCATTCTTACATACCGGGGTGTCTTTGTTTGTTGTTGTTCTTCAGTCACAGTAGAATTTTTAGATGATACCGGTGTAACTGGATCTTCACTCTATACCGGTGGATTCAGTGTAGGTTCATTTGATAGAATTTCTGTTGCCGGTTCAGAATCTATATACCTTGAAGTTCCTCTGAATTGTTCATCAATTTTTACATTTGTACTTTCAACAATTTTCTGCAATCTCTTGTTAAAAAATCTATATGCTTTACTCTTAGATGAATAACCAAGAAATATACCTTCATCACTTCTAGGATCAAATTTTCCAATATACTCATTTCTTCTAATGTAACATTTGCTTCCAAATATTTTGAAATATTTAAGAGTAGGAGGAATACCAAACCATAGTTCATCAGGGGTCTTACGGTCTCACCTTTGATGTGAACTTTGTTGAATGTATAGACCACTGTACTTACTGCTTCTCTCCAATATACATATGGTAGATTTGCTTCTGATAACATACTCCTAGCAGCATCCAGGATAGTTATGTTTTTCCTTTCAACAACTCCATTCTGCTGAGGTGTCCAAGGTGCTGATAGTTGTCTTTTGATTCCATTCACTTCACAGAATGTATAAAAATCCTTAGATGTGAATTCTCCTCCTTGATATGATCTTAAACATTTGATTTTCTCACTGGTTTCATTTTCAACCATTGCTTTGAATAGTTTAAACTTTCCAAGTGCTTCTAATTTTTCTTTGAGAAAAGTAACCCAGCACATTCTAGAATAGTCATCAATGATTAGCATGAAATATCTATAACCTTGTAAGCTTTTAGTTCTAGTAGGACCACATAAATCAGTGTGAATTAAATCAAGAGCATTATTAGATTTCTCTGGAATACTTTTGAAACTAGCTCTAACCTGTTTTCCAACTTGACATTCCTTACATACTGTATTGTGAGGTTTGACAATTTTAGGTAAATCTCTAAATGCCTAGTAGTATTGATTTTTACCATGCAATCAAAGTTTACATGACAAAGTCTCTTATGCCATAGCCAACTTTCATCTATATGTGCAATTAAGCATGTCTTCTCACTGTTATTCAAATGAAAGATATTACCTCTAGTCTGATTACCGGTTGCAATTTCTAAACTAGTTTTGTTCATGATTTTGCATTTTCCATTCTTAAACTGTAATTGAAATCCTTTCTCAACTAATTGACCAACACTCAAAAGATTATGCTTTAATCCTTCAACATAGTAGACATTGTCAATGTTATGTTTACCATCAAGAGATATTGAACCCTTACCTTGAATCTGACAAGCTTTGTCATCACCAAATCTTAGTAAACCACCATTATATTCTTGAAAGTTCAAGAATTTACCTTTGTCTCCTATCATATGATATGAGCATCCAGAATCAATTATCCATTCATCTTTTACCTCAATTTTAGCTGCAACAAAAACCCATCCATTGTCTGCTGGATCTTCATCAGAATCATCAGTTACTCCTTCATCAGCAACATAACAAGATTCGTCCTTATTCTTCTTAAATTTGTATCTTTGATATTCAGGGTTAGGCTTGTATGTTCTTCTAGCTTCTTCTCTTAGTCTAGCATGTCTATCAGGACATCTAGAAGCCATATGACCAATCTTATTGTAGTTAAAATATTTAAATGGTGTCTTACCTTCATACTTACTTCCAATAGGACCTTTAGGCATTTTTCTTGCAAATAATGCTTCAAGTTCTTCAAGTTCTTTTCTACTTTCCTCAAGTTCTCTTGCATAAAGGGCTTTCCAATCAGATTTGTCAAATGATGATGCAAATGGTGTTGATGCTTTGAAAGCTAAATCTATCTTTATAGTAGAAACAGGACCAAATTCCTCAATTTCAAAAGATGAAAGTTTCCCAATCAATGTATCCCTAGTTACTGATGTATTAGGCATTGTTCTTAATTCATTTATAGTAGTAACCTTCATTTTATATGCCGGTGGCAATCCTCTTAAAACTTTTGAAACAATTTCATCTTCGCCTAAGGTTCCTCCACAACATTTTATACCCAAAACAATTTCATTTACTCTTTCCATAAAAGCATAAATTCTTTCATCTTCTTCCATTTTCAAACTTTCATACTTGACTCAGAAACTTTCAAGTTTTGCAATTTTGATTGTGGAATCTCTTCATTTAGTGTTTCCAAATGATCCCAAATAGCTTTACCAGTTGATCTATCTAATAATCCCATGATTGGCTGATCTGATAATGCACTCAAAAGTGCTTCTCTTGCTTTGCAATCATTCTCTTCATCTTTAGTCAAGGTAGCTGGAGCAGGCTGACCAAGAGTAGCAGCAGTATAACCATTCTTTGTAACATCCTACATGTCCTTCCTAATGCAATTTAGATGTGTCTCCATTCTGATCTTCCATATCCCATAGTTGGTTCCATCAAGTTTAGGACTATCCTTCCTGATATAGTTAGTAGACATTTGATCTCCTCAAGTTGTTAGACTTCTGCAAAAGAGGATTTAGCTCTGATACCAATTGTTAGGTCCCAGGGACAACTGAGAGGGGGGGGTGAATCAGTTGTCTTAAAAATTTAAACCAAAAACACTTTAAACAATTTACTGCTTAATACCGGTGAGACAATTTGTTATACTGGTGAATAGAATTAACACTTAAATGCAATACCGGTAAATATTAATGCATCAAACCAAAAGGTAAAATCATCCACAACACATGACACCAATATTTGTATGTAGAAACCCTGTAAGGGGAAAAACCACGGTGGGAAACCTTACCCATAATCAGATGATACTACTGTAGACAGTAAGTGTACATAAATGGGGTCTACACATGCAGAAAGGCCAAGTGCCTAGAGCTCACTGCTCAAACAGAAATGGGAGTCACACTGACTACAGTTGGATGGTTAAATCCAATAAAATGTACTGCTCAAACTAGCATCTTCATATGTTGGATTTAGTACTGGTGTAATGCTAATATGTCTTCACAAAAACCTAGCTTCTCCTTCAAATGATATTTTCATGTATAGCTCTACTAAATCTCTCATATACCTTCACAATATACCTTCTTCGCATTCCACATTCGATCTTACAATTAAGACCTTACATTTATACCATAACCTAAGACCATTTTTAGTAGGTCAGCTCTACAAGATATTACAATAAAAACATTTTATAAACAACATAATATCCGATGCAATAACCGATTGAACATGTCGTCTTGATGCATTTACAACATTAATTAATCATTTCTGTAGTGTGCCATGCTAATCTGGAAAAGATAAACCTGTCGGTGTAACCCTGGATAACCCTGGACCTATTTGCTGGTAAAAGGAAATATGCAAATATGAATATGCTGATAAACATCTTTCCAAGATACAATGTCCAAACAATGTCTTCGACATTACCAAGTTTTTTTCATGCCATTCCAAGTGCCGGTTATCAATATATCCTGTCGGTGTACCATATACCAGTGACTATGCAATAGTCACTTGTCTGCCAGTGAATGTTTTGCTGGATCTCCAAAGTGCTAGTGTTTTAGTAGGTGTTGACATCAATGACAAAACCATACCAAAATACCAACACTAAAGTGGGTGGCTCAGATAAGTTAAAGGGCGTGCTAGTTTTGTATGATCTCATGGCTATCGTTGAACCACTATGAGGAGAAGCTCGACCGTTAGTCATCGTGAATCAATGACTAAAGGAAAAGTGCTTAGAAGAAAGCCTTCCTCATCCATTGGCACCAAAATTTAAATTTTCAAAAGGATTAATGGCAGAAGTATGTGGCTTCCATCCGACATTGTTTTGAAGTGTAAATTTGCAGAGAGATATTCAAGGATATTTGCAAAGAAAATAGGTGCGCGGTTTTGTGATTTCTCCGGCAACAAGAATTGAAAGGTAAATATATGATGAAAGGGACAGGGAAAAGGAAGAATCAACTGACACTCCAATATGCAGTAACCCTTGGGAAACTAGAAGCAGGTAGTTCTTGTAATGGTTTTTTGGAAATCACAATTCTGAAGAATCAAAGGCACGTGGCACTTAATCTGCGAATACTGAGTAGTTAGTTAAATTTTCTCCAGCTGGTTAACTGATTTGTTATGCTCCTACTTCAATGAAAAATGATGTAACCCTTTGGGAAATTCTGGTTAGGATTTAGAATATTTATTTTCTAGGGAAGTCCAAAGCTTGTCGCATCCATATCTCTATAAATGGATTCCAAGACTACTTAGAAAAGGGACACAAATTTTGTAGCATAACTCTGGCAAAATTAATACAGGCCATTTTCTTAGCAATTTCTAAGTCAGATAGGATGTACTTGTAATATTTTGATGGAGAAATAAAATATACAGTCTAGAGAATTTTAAATTCAGACTTGTATTGTCTCTATGTCATTGTACTGGTGTTCATTTCATTTAAGTAATCAAGGATTGTTTATCTGAATGACTTGCTAGGCATTTAATGAAGTTGTTTTAAGTCTTTTTCTCAAGGAGTAAATATAAACATACTTTGAACAAAGTCATTGATATCAGTATTTTGGTGTGGATCTGATAATGAAGTCTGGTGCAAAATAGGACTTTGTATATGTTAGGCATATACAGAGTTGACAGATCACTAATTTGTGACTTGTGTACGAGTTTCTCTTGTCAGGTTGTAGTCTATTGTAGATGACTCTATTGCCTGGATAAGGCACTGGTTTACCTATTGGTTTTTTGATGCATTTTTGTGGTCCTTTTCAAAAAGTCAAATCAACTTTCCATTTTATGTTTAGTTGTACCAGTCAGTAAGGAAAGTTTACAGGAATGTACACTAGTTTTCTATAAACCTTTTACTATTTTTGTAAGAAAATATTCATAAAAGGGTCCACCTGCCCAAGCCTTTTTTAAAGGCTTAAAGTGTAGGAGGTTTCTTAATTGAAACCTTGTCTTTTTGTCTTTATTTCAAACTTTTTGTTGTCCTCTTCCATTGCAGTACAAAGGCAGTAACATTCACTTTTAAAAAAGAGAGGGAACAGAGGTTTTCAAAATGGAGAACAACAAAAATGGCAACTCTGTTGGGGAGTAATCTAAAGATCTCTAGTATAGATTGTTGAATCAGAGTGTAAGAGAGTTTGCCCATCTAAGTCACCACAACAAAAATGGCAACTCTATTGGGGAGAGTCAAATAAGATAAGTCTTATACTCTAGATCTGTGTCTTTATTGCATAAAAGTGATTCACTGTGTTAAAATATATTTTATTCCCAAGATATTGGGTGGCGACTCTAAAGTAAGGAAAAAACCAGTGTTCTTTTAGAAAAAATCATAGTCACTTCAAAAGGTTAGCAAGATGAATAGGGGAAGGAATACTAGGTCTTATATGAAGAAAAACCCTCAAGAGAAGTTGCATGAAGGGTTACCTGAACCAGTTAGGAAGGGTTGGAAGGGAACTATTATTCCTGATTAGGCAAATCAGTCATGGAAAGAGAAGAGTAATCAAACAGGTAAGTCTTATGAGCCTCCCATATATGCAAGGTCCAATGCCTCTTCTCATGACTCTGACCATGATATTATGGGTTTTCATGTTGGCCTGTTTGGTACTAATGATGATATCCAAAGCTTTCACCAAAGATTGTCCAATACCAGCACTTCTGGGAGAGATAGGCATAGTACAAGTAATAGGGTCAGTTCCATTCCCCAAAACTATGGAAGGAAATATTAGTCTGATTGATATGGACCAGCTAAATGTGTCAGATTCAAAGGAAACATTGATAGATCAAGATGAAGTGTCCCGAGAAATTGAGGTTCTCAATAAGAGAGTACATCAATTGATTGGTATGAGAAAAAAGAAGGAAAAGGAAAAGGAGAATGAAACCAAAGCCAAACTTATTGAAAGAGAAAGATTATTAAGACAGATTGCAGATCTTGAGTTGTTTTCTCAAGAAGAACCCAAGAGTGAAGAGCATGGCCCTATTATTAGAGAAATATTGGATCCTAAAATTGATTCTGCACCTAAAGTTGCAGCACAACCTAGTAGGGAGGTTCACAATGATCCCCAACTTAACAAACCTATTATTGACAAAGAGAAGCAGAAAGAAGTGGAGGATAGGTCTGCGGATCTAGTGTCAGGAAATGCAAAAGGACCTCAGGGAATGACTTTGCATGAGATTGAGGTAGAAAGGATAAGGAAATAAAATGAAAACCTGCAAAGGGAGTTAGAAAAGGCTGAAATAGAAGCACTTAATGTTGAGTTCAGAAGAAAGATACATTGCTTAAAAGCTCCTCCTATAACTTTCCCACCTATAGATCAGAGTAATTTTACATCTCAACATACTTATGCCTCTCTGTTGAATACTCAACCAATGATGCAAACAAATGCTACCCCAAATAATTTTGTTATTCCCTCAAGTACAATTCCAGTAAATCAAACCAGTCATGGACCATCCCATAATCAAAGTCATCAAACTCCTATAAATGGTGGTTCAGGCCCAAGGGTGAATGCTGCAAATAACTTTACTAGAAATCAGTTTCAAAGGAGACCTATAAATGTTAAGTTGTATAGGCAGTTGTATTTTGATGGAATTCTAGGATATCCAAACTGTTTCCCTATTGAAATGAGGGATAGATTCCAGAAGTTTGTTGGGAACAATGGTACCAGTGCTGAAGAGCATCTAAAATCTTTTGGTGACATGATTAATGACTATGAAATTGGTGATGAGGATGTCATCATGAAGTTGTTTGTGCAATCTTTGATTGAGGATGCTAGAGATTGGTACAGAGGGTTACCAGTAGATAGCATTAGTTCTTGGGAGGAATTCAAGAATTGTTTTAAAGAGAAATATGGAGATAAGACAAATGTGAGCTGCATGCTCAATGAATTTAACAATATCATGAAGTCTAATAATGAGGCTGTTATAGATTTTAATGCATGGTTTCAAAAGGCAATGCATAGGCTCCTTCAATGTATGAGGTTAGATGAGAATGTATGTCTAACCACTTATTACAATGCCTTTGATCCTAAGATGGCTTACATTCTCAGAGATAAGAACCCACATAGTTTAAGAGATGCTTTCAAAATTGCAATCAATGTAGAGAGTAATAGGAAAGCATCAAGTAAAGTGGAAAGAAGGATTGATGGAAGATTGTGGTAGGAACAAAAACCACAACAAAATAAATCCTCTAAAGAAGAGGATAAAATAGAGAAATTAATGACTATTGTTAAGGATCTTATTGCTAAAGTAAGTAAACCTCAGAAGCCTCACTACAATTGGCAAGATAGACTTGCTAGATTGCATGATATGCCATATAACATGACATGGAAATATGGAAAACCTATGGAAGATAAATCAAAAGGCACACAAAATCAGAACACCCCTGATCCTTTAAAGGGAGGAAGTGTGCATATTATGGAAAATACCCCTTGGTGTATGGCATGTGATGGGCCACATTCCTCTTATTAGTGTGTTGTGGCTCAAGCTCTAAATGAATCCATGAGAAATAAGGGTGAACCTGCAGTCACTATGTTTGAGTATACTGTGGACAGTGACTGCGAGTCTTCAGAAGATGAAGCAAGTGAATATGATGTCTCAAGAAGCAATACAAATTGCCAAAGGCAACTGACAATTGACTAGCATCCCACTTTGAATGTAGTCACAATAGAAGATCAAGAGATTCATCTTAGAAGACCTAGTGAGGAGGAAGTCAAGAATCTTACTAAGGCCGCAATAGCTAAAGCTAAGCATAACTATAATCTAAGAAGTAGTAAAGATGATGAAGATTAGGGTAAGCTTGGTTCTATGTTTTTTAAAGAAGTTTCTTTAAGAGGACCATTGAAAAAAAAACTCCTGTCAAAGATAGTCAGGCTAAAAGTAATCAGTCAAGTAACTCAGGGAAGCCTGATATTGTTGATACCACTGGTAATAAGGTAGAGACTACGGGTGAGAAGAGAACAAGTCACCAAAAGATAGAGAAGGTTAAAGTTCATGCTAAGTCTAATGTTAATACTGCTTTTGATATGACCCAAGCTTTAACACAACTGAAAGTTACAATACCTTTAATAGAGCTGTTGAAAAATGACAGAACATAGAGAGGCTATTTTTTCTTTGATTTCAAGTATATCAAATGTGGATACTTCTAAAAAGGGAAATGCAAAAGATGAGAAGGATCAAGAACAAAAGGTCCCAGAAGTTTATGTGGGAACCACTATTAATCAGGAACCATCTTAGATTGATCCCTTTTATGTCACACTGTTAGTAAATAATAGATTGATAAAAAATTGCATGATAGATTCTGGTGTAGCTGTTAATGTAATGCCTTATGGGGTTATGAGAGAACTAGGTTTGTCAATACACACTTCATATAGGAGGTTTTATGCTATCGATAATAGAGAAGTTCTTGTTGTGGGTACTATGAAAGATGTAGAAGTAAAAATAGCAGCATTCCCTGAAGTTACTTATAAAATGGATGTAATAGTCACAAACACCAATCCCCATTATGGCATGCTTCTGTCTACACAGTGGGCTGCTACTATTGGAGGACATCTTTAGCTATATTTATCATATGCAACTATCCCAGTGAATGGGAATTCAGTAAAATTGTACAGAGAACCACGTGCCCTAGTGGTTATTGAAAAAATAGAACCAAACATGCTTAATTGAATGATAGATGTAGATCTTGATAACTTCAGGATTGAATCCATTTAGCCTCAGTTGAAGAATATTGATCCTATTGTTGATGAGATAAAATCCCAACAATAAGGCCCGTGGCAGATGTATTTTGATGGAGCTTTCTCTAAAGAAGGGTTTGGAGCAGGAGTGCTCTTTATTTCCCCATCAGGTATTACCTTCAAGTATTCTTTTCTGTTGGCATTCCAATGTAAAAATAACATAGCTGAGTATGAGGCTCTATTATTAGGCTTAGAAATTGCTAAACGACATGGGATCAAGTCGTTAAGGGTTTTTGGAGACTCTGAACTTATAGTGTCTCAGATAAGGTCAAGGTATGCATCTAAAAATGACAAGTTAAAAAAGTACAAGCATGCTGTTTGGGATGTCATTGAACACTTTGATACATTTTCCATTGATTGGATTGAAAGGTCTAGAAACACTATGGCAGATTTTTTAGCTAATGTTGCATTAAAGAATGATGATGTAACATTGACTGGAGTTTCAATAAATGAGACAAAAGACAAACCAGCCATCCCAGATAATGTGTACAATTGAGAGGTTTTTGAGGATGATGAAGACATCCTTAGATTTTTACAATGCATAGATGACTATGATGGTCAAAAGATTGATTATAATGCATTGGTGGAAGTAGTAGATGGACAGGAAATTTATTTTGGAAGTGACATAGTGCAGTTAGAGACAAGTGAAATACCTGGGGGACTAGTTGAATTAGAGGGTATGTTCAGTTACAGTGATGGTCACTTACATCAAGTGTCATCTACAAAGTTGGAGGAGATGGAAGAGGTAAACTTGGAGACTGAATCTTCCCCTTAGTGTATATTAGGAAAAACTTGTCTCCCCATATTAAGAGTAACCTCCTTAATTTGCTAAGAAAGTACAAACATGTTTTTTCTTGGTCCTATGAAGACTTGAAGGCGTATAGACAACACTTATTTCAACATAAATACCTCTACATCTTGATGCTAATCCTTTTAGACAAAAGCAAAGACCCATTAACCCCCTCCTAGAACCCAAAATGCAGCAAGAGTTGATTAAGCTGAGAGAAGGGGGAATTATAAAGCCTATAAGGCATTCTTCATGGGTATCAAATTTAGTGCCTGTCAGAAAAAAGAATGGGGACATAAGGCTATGTGTGGATTTTAGGAGCTTAAATGTTGCCTCTCTTAAAGATAAGTATTCATCCCCAAACATGGAAGCCATGTTACAAAGGGTAACTGGTTGTGATTTACTGTCAACGATGGATAGATTTTCTAGTTACAATCTGGTATTAGTGAAAGAATCTGAGCAGTTCAAGACTTCTTTTACTACCCCTTGGGGAACTTATGTGTATGTAAGAATGTCATTTGGTTTGAAGAATGCTGGTGCAACTTTTCAGAGGGCTATGGATTTAGCCTTCAAGGAATTTATTAATATCATAATGGTTGTTTACTAGGATGATCTGACATGTTTCTCAAAGAAGGTAGATGACCAGTGTGGTCATTTGGAAAAAGTATTTTGCAAGGCCTTGGAGTTTTGTGTATCTTTAAATCCAAAGAAATTCCATTTTGTTGTAACTAAAGGAAAGTTACTAGGGCACATTGTATCTAAGGAGGGAGTCATAATTGACCCTGAAAGAATTGAGGCTATCAATAGGGTGCTTCAACCAAAAAATATTAAAGAAATTCAGTCTTTTCTGGGTAAAGTAAAATTTGTCAAAAGATCTATTGCAAATTTTGCTGAAATTGTCAAACCCATTGTGAAGCTTTTGAAGAAGGATGCCAAGTTTGTTTGGGATGATGAGGCAGCACTAGCATTTGATAAGATTAAACAGGCTATTCAGGAAGCCCCAATGCTCAAGTCCCCTGACTATAGTAAGCCTTTTTCACTATTTTCTTTTGCTTCATATCATACTATAGCAGCAGTAATATTATAGAAAGATGGTGAAAGTTATGAACATCCAATTGCCTTCTACAACAAATCATTGCAAGCTGTTGAACTAAAAAATGAAATTAAGGAAAAACAAGCATATTCTTTAGTCAAGGCTATTAAAGTATTTAGGCCTTATCTGGTAAATGCCGAAATTGTAGCCTATGTACCACATGTAGCTGTGAAAGACATCCTGTCCCAATCTGAAGTAACTAGAAAGGGATGCAAATGGATAAGAAGAATACAAGAATTTGATCTTGAGATCAAAATCACAAAGCTGGTGAGAGGTTTAGGCTTAGCCAAGTTAACGACAGAGACAAACTTTGAGGATATTGACATAAATAATGTTGAGATTGAAGATGTTATGGTTACTAGTATTGAGAGGTAGCCATGGTATTTAGATATAGTATACTTCTTGAAGAATGCCTCATGTCCAGAAGGTATGACACACAACTAGAAGAGAACACAAGTTAAAATAACAGAAATATGTTCTTATTCAGGGATACCTATATTGGAGGAATAGTGATGGGATGCTATTGGTTTGTCTGGATGAATTCCAAGCTGAGAAGGTTCTGAAAGAGATGCACAATGGGGTATGTGGAGGCCACTATTTAGCTTAGACTACTGCTGGTAGGATAATCAAAGCAGGGTATTAGCAGGGTATTATTGGCCAACTTTGTTCAAGGATGCTCATAAGTATGTTAAAAAATGTGATCCTTGTCAAAGGTTCTCTTCTAAACTAAAGTATCTTGGTGCTTTGCCTTTGAATTTTGTTATAGTTGAAGCCCCTTTTGTTCAATGGGGCATTGATTTTATTGGAGAGATAATAGAAAAATCAAGCAGGGGTCATAGATGGATCTTGTTGGCTATAGATTATTTCACCAAGTGGATTGAAGCCATACCTACCAAATAGGCCACAAGTAAAGTGGTCATCAATTTTTTAATGGATAATATAATAACAAGGTTTGGTGTGCTTGCTAAAATGGTCATGAACAATGCCATGTGCTTCAGGTCTAAGGAGTTTGTAGAGTTTTGTGCTAATTATGGGATTATTATGTCATACTCTTCACCATACCACCCACAGGTAAATGGCCAGGGAGAATCAAGTAATAAAAGTCTCCTCAATATTATCAAGAAGATCCTAGAGGAAAATAAAAGGTCCTAGGATCAAAAGCTCAGGTTAGCTTTATGGGCTGACAGTTTGACTGTAAAAAAGGCCATTGGTACATCCCCTTTTGAGCTAGTTTATGGAGTGAAAGCTAGACTACCTTTGAATAATTTGCTTCCAGTTTACAATTTTTTTGCAGATTGAAGAATTAGAAATGTCTAAGCCCATGGAAGAAAGAATGATTCAGTTAGTAGATCTGGAGGAAATGAGGACTGCAGCCCATAAAAGGAATATGAAACTTCAATTATAGTCAAAGTACCTTTTTGATAAAAGGACTAGTATAAGAAAATTCCAGATTGGTGATATGGTGTTGCAGTGGAATGCAATAGATCAAAACAAAGGCAAGCACAAAAAATTAGAATCACTATGGATAGGCCCTCTGATCATTTTTGATGTTAATGGAAAAGATTCCTATTTCCTTCAAAGAATGAATGGTGAGTTACAGGAACTACCAGTGCATGGACAGTTTCTGAAATAATATTTCTCATGAGTTTTCCATGCATAGTAGTTTAGGTTTGCTTTTGTTTGTTCTGCTTTGTTTTAGTTTTCTTTTGTTAGGGTTTTGTTGGTCTACGTTCTAGATATTTTGCAAGATTCTTGTGTTGGTCTTGCATTGAACCATCCCTAGTCAGAGCCACTATTATCACTATTTTAAATATGTTGAAAATCTTGCCTTTTAGCTGTTGGAGTCTGTCAAAATTTAGAAATTTGACCTTTGTCTGCAAGTTTATAAATCTAAGGGTTTAGGGTTTTTGGCATTTCAAGACCATTTGAAAGAATTAAACCTTTGTGTCACTTTTTCTCCAGATCTTTTATTTGCCCATTACGTTTTTCCACTTAAATGGAACTATCGTCGCATCATCAAAAGGGGGGCCACTTTATGTTTTAGGCTTAGGCGGGTTCCTTTATTCTTGAAGTATTTCGCATATTTTCCTAAGTCCTAAGCCTTTCCTTATATCTGTTGGGGTCCCTAAAGGTCAGATGGGTTCCTATTGATCTGGCGGTTGTCGCTGATCTGCCATGCAAAGTTGCCCGAATATTATCCTTCGCGGACCAGCGACTAGATGGTGGGACTTGCTCTTAGGAAGCGTTCTAAGTGTGTTAAAGTGCAGATAATGTTTTGTGCATCGATGGGTGTCGCTATACCATGACATAAAGTTGCTTGACCATTATTCTTTGTAGGTAAGCGACTAAGTGGTGGGGCCCATGAGAAAGGCAGGTCTGATGGTGTAGACATGGGGAGTGAGTTGGCAAACAAGTGAATCTACTAGACCAAGCCTAAGGTGACATGTGGCAGAGCAGAGGGCATAAGACCAAGGTCCGGTGGTGGGTCTGATGATGATGAGATGGTAGTCAGGTGGCATGTCATCAAACTCATAAAGTGACTTATCGAACAAACCTTGGCCGTGATGGATCTCTAAAAGGATTCACCAAAAGCATCAGTTCCATCGACATAAAGTACATCGAAGAAATTAGAACTGCACCCGCCGATTAAAAAAAAAGTAACGATTAAACTATAGAATTGATGAGACATGTGAACAACTCATCACTAAGGGAGGAAGTTTGGCTAAAAGAATAATATCGAAAAAACCAACAGAAACTTTAAGTGAAGCGGCAGATGAGGTGGCAAGTCAGATGGTGCCCAGCTGGATGTGCGGACAAATCAGGAAGTGACACCTGGCAGAAGGGAGTAGCTTAGATGAGTTAAAGGTCAAGCAGGTTAGAGATGATCCAACATTGGTTGTTCTACCACGTTTGTGAAGTGCTCGATGAATACCCTTCGCAGATCAGTGACAAAGCACATGGAGTGAAGAATGAGTTAAAGGTCAAGCAGATTGAAGAAGATCCAATGGCTGTTGCTATACCATGAAGGAAACTTACACGATGAATACCCTTTACGGACCAGCGACCAAATAGTGGGACCCATTCTAAAGTGGGTGGCTCAGGTAAGTTAAAGGGTGTGCTAGTTTTGTATGATCTCACGGCTATCGCTGAACCGCTATGAGGAGAAGCTCGACCATTAGTCATCATGGATCAACGGCTAAAAGAAAAGTGCTCAGAAGAAAGCCTTCCTAGTTCATTGGTGCCAAAATTTAAATTTTCAAAAGGATTAATGGCAGAAGTATGCGGCTTCCATCTGACATTGTTTGCAAGTGTAAATTTGCAGAGAGATATTCAAGGAGATTTGCAGAGAAAATAGGTGTGCGGCTTTGTGATTTCTTCGGCAATAAGAATTGGAAGGTAAATATGTGATGAAAGGGATAGGGTGAAGGAAGAATCAACTGACACTCCAATATGCAGTAACCCTGGGGAAACCAAAAGCCATTAGTTCTTGCAATGGTTTTTTGGAAATCACAATTTTGAAGAATCAAAGGCACCTGGCACTTGATCTGTGAATACTAAGTAGTCAGTTGGCCTTTGGTTAACTAATTTGTTATGCTCTTGCTTTGATGAAAAATGATGTAACCCTTTGGGAAATTATGGTTAGGATTTAGAATATTTGTTTTCTAGGGAAGTCTGAAGCTTGTTGCATCCATTGTTGGTATATGTGCAGAGTATGATGACATGATGATATTGTATGTTGTCATTCATGTCAATATGTTGAAGAGTGAACTGGTATATTGAAGTAAGCAACTGGCAAGAGAACCGGTATGATGTTGTGAACTGGTATATGTGAAAAATTGAAGTGGTATGTTTGTCCAGGTGAACCGGTATGTTGGAATGTGAACCGGTATATGGAATGTTTTGTATCAAGGTTTAATATGGTATGATTACCGGTTGGTAGTCTTAGCTTCAGGGATTCCAGTTGAAGTGTTCCAAGCCTGTGTGATTCAACCGATGACATCATGTGATGAGTTAACATTGTAATGGAGATTAGATCATGTTGCCATGTCATCCTTGTGTGCATGAAGGATCTTGCATGAAGGAGATTGATCATATCTACCTTGGGAATGTGCGAAGTCTTTGTAAATGGTGGAGAACGCATGATGGGTTATCACCTCCAAGAAGTGGTGAAGAACAAACATTGGAGAATATTTTGAGATTTGTTCAAGAGTGTTGTATTCAATGCAAGGTGTTCAATGGTTAGGATTGAACTGACTAAATTGCTTAACCTAAATGCTTAGGGTTTAGGGTTTAGGGTTTATGCCATTGACCTATCTATTTCTTATAAGGTCGATGTTGTGTTTCATGTTGAGGTTGTTGGCAAATGTTGTGTGTGTATCTAAGAGTAGGGATATGTGATTCTTGCTAGACCAGATAAGAGAGTGGATACCTGCAGAGTATGATTGTAGAAGGAAGGAACTAAAGAGGATCTGCATTGGCATTGAGTGCTATTACCAGATCATTGTAATACCTGTTGATCTCTAACCACTTCAACAGTTGGAAAATCCCTTAACAGGGTAGCTTTAACTAGCTTGTTGTAAATCCTTTAATAGGGTGACTCAAAACCATTGAGTTCTTAAAATCCTCTAACAAGGTAACCTTTAACAGGGTTTAACCCTTAACCGGGTATTCTAGCCATCCCTTAACCGAGTGATCCCTAGTAGGATCGGTTCTGAATAGAACCTATTGTAATAGTCTTTAACCGGACTAGGCTCCTAATAGAGCGGACTTCTAAAGAGTTCAAAGAACAGCTTGTGGGTATTCATCCCCACCATGGTTTTTCCCAGTTGGGTTTCCAAGTGAAAAATATGTGTGTCATGTGTGATCCCTTTTCATGTGATGCTTTGTTATTTTCTGTTAAGTGGTGAATCATGTTGAACTAGAAAGTTATTATATTTCTGATGGTAGATTACCTATTTATGCATAAGGGTAAAGTGGAAATGAGGTATTAGGTTGTGTGGAAAGCTAAGTGTTACTGGTTTAGGTCCTTCATAGTCTCATTGTGTTTAACCAGTAGTAATCTGGTTTATACCGGTGTTAGTGATTGCTAGTCAAGTGCACTGTTTGCAGTCAAACCGGTTTAGGAAAAGTTTTTGTGCCTGTACTGATTCACCCCCTCCTCTTAGTACCGGTTTGGTACACACTATTCATCATTGAGTTATCAATTGGTATCAGAGTGCCCTCCAGGTCCTTTGTGTTTTAAGCTTAACCGCTTGAGGAAAAGATCCTATTCTAATGATGAAGAGGGAAGGTCCAAAGTTCAACAAAGATAACTTTAAAATATGGAAGGACTGAATGAAGATATACATCAGAATCATGGGTGCTCAACACTGGAGCTATGTTGAGAATGCTTATGTTATTCCTACCGGTACTCTCACCAATGATCAAAAGAGAGAGATTTAGGAAAATGGGAAAGTCATGGAAACCCTAATCAGCAGTTTATCTGACATTGAGTTTATTGATGTCTAGGATAAAGACAATCCCAAAGAGTATGGGATGCTCTTGAGAATATCTATGGCAGTGATGAGCATGTGAAACAAGCTAAGGAAGAAAGCCTTAGGGGAATTTTTGAAGACATGTAGATGATTGAAGGAGAGACCATTCAACAATATGGAATAAGAATCAAAACTGTTGTTGGAGGCATCAAGAGTGTAGGAGGCAAAATAGATGATTCCACTATTGTCAGCAAAGTCTTGAGATCCTTATTACCGGTCAATGCAATAAGGGTTGTTGCTATTTAGGAGTTAAGGTCTATAGATAAGACAAAGGTATCCCTAGACTCCACCATTGTAAAGTTGACAGCCTATGAGCTAAATAACTATGATGGCAACATTTAGAAGATAGAATCAGCCTTTAGAGCATTTGCTGCACCATCTAGAAAAGGAAAAGAAGCAAGCAGCAGTGGTGAACCAAGACAAAGTAGAGAAATGGATGATGAGGAGATCCTGATGGAATTTGAAGCTCTTCTTTCCAAGAGACTTCCTAAGAGAACCAGTAAATACAGAGGTAAGCTCCCTTTGAAAAGCTTTTCATGTAACCAGATAGGACACATTGCTATAAACTGTCCTAATGGTGATAACAAGGACAAACCAGAGAAGTTCAAGAAGTTCAAAGGAGGAAACTGGATAAACTGCTTTGTAGCAGTTGATGAAGGTGTCACTAATGAGGAATCAGAAGATGAAGAAAATGAAGATATTGTGTTTGTAGTAGTCAAGGAAGATGTGTCAGACAAGAAGGCTCTTGTCTCCCACTTTGATAATTCCAATGAGTGGATTATTGACAGTGGCTATTCTCATCATATGACTAGTGACTGGAGTAAGTTTCTATCTCTAGAAGAATATGATGGTGGTGTGGTCCGTTTTGGTAATGATGCACCATGTATGGTCAAAGGCAGAGGGTCTATCTCTCTGAATGGAAAAAGCAGTGCTAACAATGTGTATTGGGTGGAAGGTCTCAGACACAACCTTTTGAGTTTTGCCCAGCTGAATGACAATGGACTCACTCTGGAATTCAAAAATGGAGTGTGAAAAATCAAAGGAAAGAATGGTGAACTGATGGCCACCAGTGTGTAGACCAAAGGAAACCTATTTCAGCTGAATGCAAATATTAGTACATGTCTTATGGCTAAGTTTGATGATAGCTGGATATGGCATAGGAGACTCTACCATGTAAACTTTGATAACGTTGTGAAGGCTAGTAAGATCAAGGTAGCTAGAGGATTGCCTGTGCTGAGAAAACCAGAAAATCCTCTATGCAGAGAGTGTCAACTAGGGAAAATGTCTTCCTCAACCTTCAAAGGTAAATCCTTCACTACAGACAATTTACTTGATCTTGTGCATACTGATTTGTGTGGTCCTATGAAAACTAGGAGTGTGCAAGGAGATAGGTATTTTATGATTCTTACTGATGATTGCTCAAGAATGATGTGGGTCACATTCTTGAAGGACAAGTCTGAAGCCTTTGGAAAGTTCAAAGCCTTTAGAGCACTGGTAGAAAAAGAAAGCAGTAAAAGAATCAAATGCCTTAGAAATGATCAAGGAGGAGAATTCACTTTTGGTGAATTCAACAAGTACTGTGAAGAGAATGGCATCAAGAGGAAATTGTCTGCCCCCCAGACTCCACAGTGGAATGGCCTAGTAGAGAGGAACAACCAGATTGTGGTTGAAGTAGCTAGAACTATGTTGATCCAAGGGAAGGTTTCTCACACCTTTTGGAGAGAAGTGGTGAGCACTGCAATCTACACAATGAACCGGGTACTCATTAAGAAAGGTAAGGATATGAATCCTTATGAGTATTGGACCGGTAAGACACTAGTAGTAAGCTACTTTAGAGTGTTTGGTAGAAAATGTTATATCAAGAGGAGTGAACATCAGAGAAAGTTTGATGCAAAATGTGATGAGGGAATATTCCTAGGATATTCCACCAAGAGTAAAGCTCTCAAATGTTTCAACAATAGAACTCAGAGAATTGTTGAAAGCATCAATGTTAGAGTTGATGAAACCTCTAAGAAACCCGAGGAAACAGGCAGTGAGCAAGTAGAAGATGAACCGGTAGTAACCTTCTAGGAACTGGTTGCAAAACAACCAAGTACCAGTAATTGTGCTCCTACACCGGTAGATGCTGATGTTGATGAAGATGAGGATGAAGAAGAAAAACAAGAGGAATCTGTTAAGGTCATTCCTAGGTATGTTAAATTGAATCATGATCCAAAGCAGATCATAGGAGATAAGGATGCAGAAATTCTAACAAGAAGAAAGGTCAAAGAAAACTCTTGTATGATCTCTAAATTTGAGCCTAAATCATTTAAAGAGGCACATAGAGATTAAGACTGGATCAAGGCAATGGAAGAAGAACTTGACCAGATAGAAAAGAATGGTACATGGTCTTTGGTGCCCAGACCTAACCATAAAAATGTCATAGGCACCAAATGGGTTTTCAGAAATAAGCTAAATGAGGATGGCACAATGTTTAGAAACAAATCCAGACTGGTGTGTAAAGGATATGCCCAAGAAGAAGGAGAAGACTATGGAAAAACTTTTGCTCCAGTAGCCAGATTGGAAGGAGTTCGTATGCCTCTTGCATATGCAGCTTTTAAAGGATTCAAAGTATATCAAATGGATGTAAAATTTGCATTCTTGAATGGAATACTTGAAGAGGAGGTGTATATAGAGCAACCAGATGGGTTTGCCCTATTAGAAGACATTGACATGGTGTGTAGGCTACATAAAGCCTTTTATAGACTAAAGCAGGCACCTAGAGCATGGTATGAATGCTTACACTCCCATCTTGTGAAGATTGGATTTGAAAGAACAAGTGAAGATAGCAATATTGAATTGAAATCAGAAGGAGATCAGATTCTAATCTGTGAAGTATTTGTTGATGACATAATCTTTGGTGGAGATGACAAGATGAATCATGACTTTGCAGATGAGATGAAGAAGAAATTTGAGATGTCACTCATAGGGGAGATTAAGTTCTTCATTGGACTACAGATTCAGTAAATGAAAGATGGAATATTTATCACTCAGTCCAAATATGTCAAAGAGGTGTTGAAGACCTTTGGCATGGAAGACAACAAACCGGTTGGTACACCAATGGTGACCAGTTGTAAATTATCAAAAGAGGATGACTCAGCATTGGTAAATGAGAAGGAATACCAATCAATGATTGGTAGGTTGTACTATGTAGTGCATAGCAGATCGGACATTGCACATGCAGTGGCCATTACTGCGTGGTTCCAGAAAAGCCCAAGAGAATCCCAGTTGATATCAGTCAAAAGGATTCTTAGATATCTAAAGGGAACTATTGACTATGGATTATGGTATCCATACAGTAATGACTTCAACCTGAGAGTGTTCATAGATGCTGATTGGGCTAGTAATGTGGATGACTAGAAGAGCACAATCGATGGTGCATTCTTTCTTGATGGTAGACTAGTCTCATGGATGAGTAAAAAGAAGAGTTGTATCTCTCAGTCTACAGTAGAAGCAGAGTATGTTGTAGCTTTCATGAATTGCACCCAGACTATTTGGATGAAGCATGTATTAAATGGCTTCAAAGTTCCTGTATCTGAACCAGTAAGTATATTCTATAACAACACAAGTGCAATCAATATTTCCAAGAATCTAGTTTTGCATGCTAGAACTAAGCACTTTGAGCTGAAGTATTATTTCTTGAGGGAAAAGGTTCAGAACAAAGAGGTTGTATTGGAACATGTTTCCAGTAAGGAGTAGTTAGCAGACATATTCACCAACCCTCTCCTGAAGGCTACATTTACCTATCTAAGAGGTGAATTAGTGGTGTTGCCCCTTCAAGAGGTGAACTAAAGGTGTGTGCTCCACATCAGTCAGGTCTTACATTGATATATTTGTTTTAGGATTGATGTGTTGAAGGATGCTACTCCTTAGGGGGAGTAGCATAGTGGAACAGGGAAGCTTGTGCCTCCAATTTGGCATTGTTGTCAAAAGGGGAGAAGATGTGAAGTAGAGAAGATATCTGCAGTATTAAGGAGAAGATGTGATGCAGAGAGATATCTTTGTATATTGCCATCAATGCCAAAGGGGGAGATTGTTGGCATATGTGCAGAGTATGATGACATGATGATATTGTATGTTGTCATTGATGTCAATATGTTGAAGAGTGAACTGGTATATTGAAGTAAGCAACTCACAAGAGAACCAATATGATGTTGTGAACCGATATATGTGAAAAAGTGAAGCGGTATGTTTGTCCAAGTGAACTGGTATGTTGGAATGTTAGCCGGTATATGGAATGTTTTGTATCAAGGTTTCATATGATATGACTACTGGTTGGTAGTCTCAGCTTCAGGGTTTCCGGTTGAAGTGTTCCAAGCCTGTGTGATTCAACCGATGACTTTGTGTGATGAGTTAGCATTGTAATGGACATCATATCATATTGCCACGTCAGCCTTGTGCGCGTAAAGGATCTTACATGAAGGAGATTGATCCTATCTACCTCGGGAATGTGTGAAGTCTCTGTAAATGGTGGAGAATGCATGATGGGTTATCGCCTCCAAGAAGTAGTGAAGAACCAACATTGGAGAATGTCTTGAGATCTATTCAAGACTGTTGTATTCAATGCAAGGTGTTCAACAGTTAGGATTGAACCGACTGAATTGCTTAACCTAAATGCTTAGGGTTTAGGGTTTATGCTATCGACCTATCTATTTCCTATAAGGTCGATGTTGTGTTTCATGTTGAGGTTGTTGGCAAATTTTGTGTATGTATCTAAGAGTAGAGATACGTGATTCTTGCCAGACTAGATAAGAGAGTGGATACCTGCAGAATATGATTGCAGAAGGAAGGAACTAAAGCGGATCTGCGTTGGCATTGAGTGTTGTTACCAGATCATTCTAGGCTTCAATAGTTGGAAAATCCCTTAACAGGGTAGCTTTAACTAGCTTGTTGTAAATCCTTTAACAGGGTGACTCAAAACCATTGAGTTCTTAAAATCCTCTAACAAGGTAACCTTTAACAGGGTTTAACCCTTAACCGGGTATTCTAGCCATCCCTTAACTGGGTGATCCCTAGCAGGATCGGTTCCTAACAGAACCTATTGTAATAGTCTTTAACCAGACTAGGCTCCTAATAGAGCGAACTTCTAAAGAGTTCAAAGAACAACTTATGCATATTCATCCCCACTGTGGTTTCCATGTGAAAAATATGTGTGTCATGTGTGATCCCTTTTCATGTGATGCTTTGTTATTTTCTGTTAAGTGGTGAATCATGTTGAACTAGCAAGTTATTATATTTTTGATGGTAGATTACCTGTTTATGCATAAGAGTAAAGTGGAAATGAGGTATTAGGTTGTGTGGAAAGCTAAGTGTTACCGGTTGAGGTCCTTCACAGTCTCATTGTGTTTAACAGGTAGTAATCTGGTTTAGACCGGTGTTAGTGATTGCCAGTCAAGTGCACTGTTTGCAGTCAAATCGGTTTAGGATACGTTTTTGTGCCTGTACTGATTTACATCCCCCTCTCAGTACCAGTTTGGTACTCACTGTTCATCATTGAGTTATCATCCATATCTCTATAAATGGATACCAAGACTACTTAGAAAAGGGATGCAAATATTTTAGCAAAACTCTGGTAAAATTAATACAGGCCATTTTCTTAGCAATTTCTGAGTCAGATAGGATGTACTTGTAATATTTTGATGGAGAAATAAAATATACAGTCCTGAGAATTTTAAATTCAAACTTGTATTGTCTCTATGTCATTGTACTGGTGTTCATTTCATTTAAGTAATCAAGGATTGTTTATCTGAATGACTTGTTAGGCATTTAATGAAGTTGTTTTAAGTCTTTTTCTCAAGGAGGAAATATAAACCTACTTTGAACAAAGTCATTAATATCAGTATTTTGGTCTGGATTTGACAATGAAATATGGTGTAGAATAGGACTTTGTATATGTTAGCATATACAGAGTTGATACATCACTATTTGTGACTTGTGTATGAGTTTCTCTTGTCAGGTTTTTGTATGCATTTTTGTGGTCCTTTTCAAAAAGTCAAATCAACTTTCCATTTTATGTTTAGTTTTACCAGTCAGTAAGGAAAGTTTACAGGTATGTACACTGGTTTTCTGTAAACCTTTTACTATTTTTGTAGGAAAATAGTCATAAAAGGGTCCACCCGCTCAAGCTTTTTTAAAAGGATTAGAGTGTAGGAGGTTTCCTTAATTGAAACCTTGTCTTGTTGTCTTTATTTCAAAAATTTTGTTGTCCTCTTCCATTGCGGCATAGAGGCAGTAACATTCACTTTTAAAAAAGAGAGGGAACAGAGGTTTTCAAAATGGAGAACAATAGGTTGGTGATCCTGTTTGAACCGATACAGAGGTCCAAGCTAAGATGGATGTCGACAGAGGTGCCATATGGAGTCAAGGTAGCGGACATGCATGCAGAGGTAGATGGAGTGTACACCAATGAAAGTTGCTAAAGAGTTGGTTGACATTAATTGTAGACCCCCAAAATGATGGGAAGTGTTGCAGAGACATTGCAGAGGTATGCGGCTCAAGGAAGGTCAAATTGAGGTGATTTACGTAGAGTGTCTAGGTGCAGGATGAGGTTGGTGATGAAATTTGTGAACCATTAATGGTGTTTGATCTTGTGTGTTGCCAACTGACTGTTCATGTTTGCTAAACATAGAAAATGTGTTTTGGAAGGCACGTTAATGGTGGTGATGTGCAGGTAGTTTCTTCAAGATCAGATAGAATGAAATCTGATTAGATTCGATGTGCCTTGTGATCAGTGGAAGAAACCCCAAGCCACCAAGTTTGAATGTTGCTCTTGGTGGGAAATTCTGGTTATATGTATGAAAGCCAAATATATTGTTTGTGCCTACTGAAGGAGAGAGTATTGTTGTTGCATGTGAGAGAAAATCAGTCAAGTACTCAACAAGTATCTGAAGAGAGACTTGAGTGTGTGCGAGTATGAATCAGGTTGAGAGGATCAACCAGCAATGGTGAGGAACTGGTAGTCTTCAAGTGAGTCTATGAGAGAAGTGTACTGGTGGTGAACAAATTGGTAGAGAAGAGTTGCAGAAGAGTGTGGAGTAGGTAAGAAGGAACTGACATAAGATAGAACCAATGGAGAGAAATAGAGTAGTTGAGAGAAGATACAACCTACAGAGAGAACCAGTAGAGGGAGAGAACTAGTAGAGAAGGATAAAAGGCTCAACCGATAAGGTTGCAACATGAGATAAGGTTGTAGTAGTGAGAGGGTGAGAGAGAGAGAACCGACAATGAACTGGATAGAAGATCCAGTAGAGATTTGAAGAAGAGTTACAAAATCCATTTGCAACAAGGCCATTAACTTGTAAATGATTATGTTTTGTATTCATTGGGTTGGAACTCAATGCAGGGGTTGCAGCTCCTTGGGTTGGTTCCCTAAATCAGGGGTTGGTGCTCCTTGGGTTGGTGCCCTAAATATTGTATTCAGAGATTCATTGTGAGGCTAGATTCGAGTAGTAGTCTCCAACAACATTTCTCACTGAGGTTTTTCTCTTCTTGGGTTTTCCTCATATATGCTGGTGTTATGTGATGTCCCTTTGTGTGTGATTTCATTTGTGTTGGTCTCCCCTCTAACGGGTAAGTCTGCATTGAGTTAGATCTGATAACCGGTATACTCACATAGGAAAGTTAAAGGGAAAAGTTTGAGAACCACTGATTCAACCCCCTTTTAGTGGTACATTGTGTCTAACAAATCCATAGTCAATAGTGCCTTTCAAATATCTAAATATCCTTTTAGTTGCAATCATCTGTGTCTCCTTTGGGTTCTTCTAAAATTTGACAACTAAACCAACTACATGAGCAATATCCAGTCTGTTGTGAACAACATAATACAGTTTCCCTATCATTGATTTGTACTCCTTTTCATCAATAGATGTAGCATCATCCTCCTTAGATAGTTTACAATCTATAACCATTGGTGTCCCAATTGGTTTACATTCACTCATCCCAAATGTCTTCAATCCCTCTTTCACATATTTAGATCATGTGATAAAAATACCACTCTTCATTTAATGAATTTGCAAACCTATGAAGAACTTTATCTCTCCTACTACAAACATTTAAAATTCACTTTTCATCTCATTTGCAAAGTCATCACTCATGTCATCACTTCCTCCAAATATGATATCATCCACAAACACTTCACTAACCAGTATCTTATCTCCTTCAGTCTTGAGATATATATTGTTGTCTTCACTGGTTCTCTTAAAACCTATCTTCATCAGGTGTGAACATAGTCTTTCATACCATGCTCTTGGTGCTTTCTTCAAACCATATAGTGCTTTGTGTAGTTTACACACCATATCCTTTGCATCAGTCAAAACATAACCATCTGGCTGCTTAATGTATACTTCCTCTTCTAGTATTCTATTAAAAAATGTTGACTTCACATCTATCTGATATACTTTGAATCCCCTATATGCTGCAAATGCAAGTAGAGTCCTAAAACCTTCCAATCTAGAAACTGGTGCAAATGTCTCACCATAGTCTTCTCCTTCTTCTTGTGCATAACCTTTGCATACCAATCTAGCTTGGTTTCTGACTACTACTCCACCTTCATTCAGTTTATTCCTGAATACCCACTTAGTACCTATCACATTTTTATTCACCAATCTAGGTACCAAGGTCCATGTATTGTTCTTCTCAATCTGGTCAAGCTCCTCTTCCATAGTTTTGATCGAGTGATCATCTCCAAATACTTCCTTAGTAGTTTTAGGCTCAATAGTGGAGATCATGCAAGAATTCTCTTTAATTATTCTTCTGGTTAATACTCTAGCATCTTTATCTCCAATAATTTGGTCAAGATTTTGATTGAGTCTCACATACCTTGGAATGACATGATCAATATTTTCAGGTTCTTCTTCCTCACTTTCATCATCATCTTCTTTAGAATCTACCTGTTCCAGTTGAACTGGTACTACAACATTCACTTCATCAGCTTCTGGCTTCACCAGGTCTGGTTCCAAAATCAGAATGTAAGGTTCATCTTCCTTCTTCTCTTTAGTGGTTTCTCCTAAAACTTCAGGATACTCATCTACTCGGACATCAACACTCTCAATGATTCTCTTTGTCTGGTTGTTGTAACATTTGTCGTCCTTACTCTTGGTGGAGTAACCAAGAAATATGCCTTCATCACTCTTAGCATCAAACTTACTAACATAGTCATCTCTCCTGATAAAACATTTCTTACCAAAAATCTTAAAATAACTGACATTAGGTGATCTACCATACTAGGTATTCATAAGGAGTTTTATCCTTACCTCTCTTTACCAATATCTGATTCATAGTGTATATAGTTGTGCTGACAGCTTCTCTCCAGAATTTTTTTTCTACTCCTCCTTGTATTAGCATCATTCTAGCAGCTTCAACAACTGATTGATTGTTCCTCTCAGCAATACCATTCTGTTGTGGTGTCCTAGGTGCAGAAAGTTGCCTCTTAATTCCATTGTCTTCACAATATCTAGTGAATTCCTTTGAAGTAAATTCACCTCCTTGATCAGTCCTCAGACACTTTATCTTCTTAATTAGTGAAGATCATAAAATATCTATCACCTTGAATACTTTTAGTCTTTATTGGTCCACAGAGATCTATATGAACCAAATCTAACAAATGTTCTGATGAAAAAGATTTTCTCTTAAAAGTTGAGAATGTCATCTTTCCTAACTAACACTCCTTACACGGAGCATTCACCGGTTTGTCCAATTGAGGCAAACTTCTTATTGACTTGGACTTACTGACTTTGACAATGTTATCAAAATTTATATGACAAAATCTTCAATGCCAAAACCAACTATCATCTACTTTAGCAATTAAATAGTCGTTGACTTTAGGATTTAGGTGGAATAGGTTACCTTTTGTCTGCTTGTCGGTTGCAATTAGTTCACCTTTTCTCCCATAGATTTTTGCACATTCCATTTTTAAATTCCAATGGATAGCCTCTATCATTGAGTTGAGCTACACTCAAAAGATTGTGCTTTAATCCTTCAACCCAATAGACATCATCTGCACTGCTCTTTCCATTAAGAGAAATGGTTCCCTTTCCTTTTACCATGTAGGGTGAGTCATTTCCAATTCTCACAACTCCTCCATCAAATTCCTTCAAAGTAAGAAATTTACTCCAGTCATCGGTCATGTGGTGTGAACAACCGCTATCTATGATCCAATCATCAGAAATATCCATGCAAGAAACTAATGCTTTCTGATCAGATGTCTCCTCTTTAATGGAAACAAAGACAATGTCTTCATTAGCATCTCCCTCAGATTCCTCATCAATGATACCACCATCAACTGCAATGAGACAATCTCTTTTGCCTTTTTCTTTGTACTTATTGTTCTTCTCATGCTTATTCTCATTGTCATCATTAGGACAGTTAGCTACAATGTATCCAATCTTGTTACATGCAAAACACTTCCAAGGTAATTTATCTTGGTACTTACCGGTACCTCTGGGTAACCACTTGGCCAACAATGCTTCAATCTCGATCAGACTGTCTTCATCATCAACTTCTCTGCTAGATATGGACTCATAACTATGACTAACATCTCTGGTTTACCTAATAGGTGGGTTAGAAACTGAAGCTCTAAATGCATATTTGGATTTCTGAGCACTACCATCATAACCATTTAATTCAAATGCAGTAAGTTTACCAATGATGGAGTCAAGAGTTACCTTTATTTTATCAATAGACTTTAGCTCCTGAATAGTTGCAACTCAGATATCGTAGACTAGTAGAAGGATTCTCAACACCTTACTAACCATTGTGGCATCCTCCACTTTACCACCAACACTCTTGATCTCACCAACTATCTCCTTGATGCTCTTACCATACTGTTGAATATTCTCACCTTTAGCCATCTGCATGTCATCAAATTTACCTCTCAGACTCTCTTCTTTGGCAATCTTCACATGCTTATCACCTCTATAGATTTCCTAAAGTTTCTTCAACACATCATAAGTAGTTTCTAGACCATGGACATCAACATACTTTGAATCAGACAAAGAACTAATAATGGCCTCCAATGCTTGATTATTCTCTTACTGCTCTTTCTTTTGATCATCAAACATAGTCCCACTAGGTGTAACATATTGAGTAACAATATGTTCTTAGTATTGACTTCCTAGACTCTTGAAATAGATTTTCATCCTATCACTCCATATTCGGAAGTTTTCCCTATTAAAATTCAAACCTTCTTTCTTCATCATGTTCTTCTAGATATTTACCTTGACATATTAGGCTTAGACACTAGAGGACCTGCAATGCTCAAATACTAATTGATGGTATGATAAATCAATAAGGATCGGGACAACTACTGAGAGTGGGGGGGTGAATCAGTAGATAGAAAACTTACTAAAATTTTCACCAAACTCAAAAAAAATCTCACAAGCCAATCTTTGAACTAACTGGTTCAAACACTGAACTACAAACTTCAATAGCATTGACAGTTTACCAGTTTGACTAGCATATCAAAATAATAGTATAAAAGCTCTGAAATTGTCAAGCCTTTTAACAAAAACATTCAAATACTTTACTGACAATAGTAAAATCCCATTTCAGATTACTGATGGTCATCTTATCATATCTAAGTGGATTTAATAGTTAAGAGAATTAGCCATAGAAAACATAACCACAAAAAATATTCACCACTTGACATAATGGTTTTGACTTGAAAACCCAAATGGGAAAAACTACATTGGGGATGAATACCCACAAGTATTCTAAACTCTTCTGAAGTTCGCCCTGTTAGGAGCCAAGTTTGTTAAAGCTTTACAAAAAGTCATGTTAAGAACAGATCCTATTAGGGACCACCCGGTTAAGGGATTGACTATAATGCCCTGTTAGAAGCAATACCCTTTTAGGAGTAACCTCAGTAGAGGATTTGAAATCCAAGCTAATGTATCACCTTGTTAGAGGATTTAGATAACACTAAGCCTATTAAAGCTTACCCTGTTAAGGGATTTGACTGGTGTAATTGTTAGAGAACAACAAGGGTTTGTTGATCTAGTAAATAGCACTACTCTGCTTGATTAGATCCTTTTCATTCTCCTATATGCCTTTACATATATTTCCAATACACCTTATGGTTTGGAAACCAATGACACTAACACTTAACCAAAATTACCAACACTAAAATAAAACAACTCATCGACCTTATAAGCAAAACAATAGGTCGGTAACACATCACAAGCCTAAGATCTCATAGAGATTACAAACAAGTTAGTTCAAGTATGCCCATTGGATTACATAGAAATCATTTCACATTGTTCAAGACAACCTCAACCGCTCCTTGACCACCACTTGATCAATTCCTGTAACTCATCACGCGGTTTCCTCTTCATGCAATGTACTTGCTCATTCCCAAGATAAAACCATTACCTCTACACACCAAAAACCATTTGAAACTCTTCACATACAACATGCATACATAGAATAATCATTACCAAGCTCCATCAGTTAGGGTTTGGGACATCAACAGATAGGGTTACCAGTTTATCTCACTACTTTTTTAAGTAATACTCGTTTCCTTCACTAGTTCACCTACTGGTTGCCAAACAACATCATAACAACATCATATACCGATTACAATTGACATCAATGAAAACATAATAGTTCATCAATGCAATCTTCATGTAAATGCCAACATAAAGAAGCAGAGGTTTGTCAGCTATTGGTCGTAGCAATATGGGTGGATTCTATTAGATAGTTCAAATAACTTGAAGACAACTGGGGGGGGCTGAATCAGTTGTCATAGATTACCAAAACCTTAAACAATTAAAACTTTAATACCATAACCAAAAACATTAATACCAGAATGCTTAAACCAAATACCAGAATAGTTGTTAAACCAATTAAGCATAAGCAATAATCATAGAATAAATACCATCCACATGACACCAAGATTTATACTTGAAAAACCCAGTAAAGGGAAAAACCATGGTGGGCAGCCTACCCACAATCAGATAATAATTCTACAGTAAGTGTGTGAATTACAATATAGGGGCCTACACTTACAGGAAGGCCAACAACCTAGAACGCACTGCTCATCACAAAATGAGTCTAACTGACTACATAGAAATCCATAATACAATCCGGAGAAGTGTTTGAACTGCAAAGATAGCATCTCCTATGCCTGAATACAATTTTGATTAAGCTCAATACCAGAGGACTAAATCCTCTTACATAAACCCCATTCGATCTCTAATGAATGACTAAATCCTCTGCCTGAATGATATTACATTATTCACACATTACATATCCATATCCCATACCATGATGATCTACAATGACATCTTACATCTATATATACAAACCCTCGACCATAAATAATCAAATCGGCCACTAGACAATAAACCAATTACATAATTACAAAACATGTCAGCCTTAGACCAAACAAATAATATCCAACACATAAGACATCTTGGAAACACATCGAGAGGTCCAATCTACATGTTACATTAAATCAGTCCATAACTTACATCAATCGGGACCCAATATACGTCCAAATGCTAAAGCAATCATCTCCATCGGCCAAGACTTGAACATGATCACCAACAGAATATTGAAACTCCACCAGAAGATGCACCAACACCACTTATGCATATCATCAAAGATCTTCATCAAAAGCTCTACCAATGAAACCCTCGTTGGACCCACAAGCCAAGCTTCTAAGAAAACAGGATAGCATCCGATCACCAAACCAAAACCAACTAACTAAATATGAACATGAGTATCATGAATAAGCCAATTACATAACCAAACCATACTAGATCCTATCGGATCATGCTAGATCCAAACCAACCAGAAACTACTCAACCTACTGGGACCAAAAGGGTGTCGGTAAAGCATCCAAACAACTAGTGGTGGCATCAATGACAAAACATCAATGCAACACATAATCAATTCCACCAAGTGGCCAACAATATCCCCCTTTGTCATTGATGGAAACACTAGATGTGAAAACATCTAAGTACCAAGAAATGCCAAACAAGTCTCCCTCGATGGAAGACAACCAACAATCTCCCATTCAAAGATATAGCAATGAAGTTATGAAACAAAGACCAAACTCCCCCTGTGAATGATATCTCTATAAAGCTCTAAATTGTACATATATATCTCCCCCTAATGTATACAACTCCTTAAGTTTTTCTTTTTCACATCAATATCTCTCCCCCTTTCACATCAATGCTAGAAATCTGACAAAAATATCAAAGAAAAAACATAAACCATTGAATCAAAAAGCTGACTACTCCCCCTGAGCAGTAGCATCCCCACATCAGTGTCATAATGAATAGTATCCCTGATAATGCATACTGGACTAATGCCAAACCACATCAATCAGTTCTCTGTCAGAGGGGAAGAAACCCCCAATCTGTCACTCAAGTACTCAAATGATTCTTTAGGAAAAGGTTTAGTGAAGATATCTGCTATCTACTCTTTAGTGTTCACATAAACCAATCTAACTTCATTTGCTTCCACCTTTTCCTTCAAAAAGTTGTAATTGATAGATATGTGCTTTGTCTTAGAATGAAATACCGGATTCTTTGATATATCAATAGCAGTAGAGTTATCACAGTGCATTACAATCTACTTTTATATCCTTCGACATTTTCTTCATCTATAGAACATGTGTACAATTAGTAGCAGCAACAACATACTCAACTTCAGTATAGATAAATAAGTACATGATTGTTTCTTGCTGATCCATGAAACCAACTTCTTTCCAAGAAAGAAAGCTCCACCAGAAGTACTTTTCCAGTCATCAACATCTCCATCCCAATCAGTATCTATATATGTACATAAGGAAAAGTTATCATCCTTAGGGTACCATAAACCATATTCAATTGTACCTTGTAAGTATCTAAAAATCTTTTTCACTGTACTCTCATGATTTTCTCTAGGATCACTCTGAAATCTTGATACAATACAAACAACAATCATTATGTCAGGCCTAGTCTGAGTCAAATAGAGCAGACCTTTAATCATATATTTGTATCTTGTAGGATTTACCGGTGCAGAAACATCTTTTCTTATCAATTTCTCACTTGTAACCATAGGAGTACTTACCAATTTAGAATCTCCCATACCAAATTTCTTCAACAATTCCTTAGCATACTTAGTTTGATAGATGAAAAAACTTTTATCAGTTTGAGTAATTTGCAAATCTAAGAAATTTTTTATTTCCCTAATCATAGACATTTCAAATTATTTCTCCATATTCTTAGAAAACTCCATGCATAACATATCTTCACCTCCAAAAATAATGTCATCAACAAATACTTCAATAATCAATATATCATCATTAATGATCTTATAATATAGACTATTGTCAGCATTACCCTTAGTAAAACTAAGCTTCAAAAGATATTTATCTAACCTTGCATACCAAGCTCTAGGTGCATGTTTCAATCCATATAAAGCTTTCCTTAACCTGCAAACCATGTTATTATCATCTAATAGTGAAAAACCATCAGGTTTCTCAATATAAACTTCCTCATCAAGATCCTCATCAAAAATGTACACTTAACATCCATCTGATAAACCTTGTAGTTTTTATGGGCAACATAGGCAAGAAATAATCTTACAGCTTCAATCCTAGCTACAAGTGCAAATCCTTCCTTTCGAGAATATCCTTTACAAACCATTCTAGCCATATTCCTTACAACTTGACCATCCTCATTCAATTTATTCCTAAAAAACCCATTTAGTTCCAATAACAATCTTATTTTTAGGTCGGGGAACCAAAGTCCATGTGTTATTTTTCTCAATCTGATCTAATTCTTCTTCCATATTTTTCAACTAATATTCATCTTTAAATGCCTCAATTACTGATACTGGTTCAACTTGAGAAATTAAACATACCTCATTAGTTGTCAGTATTCTTCTTATCATTACTCCATTGTTCTTATCCTTAATGATCTGATCTTTTGAATGATTCAATCTCGCATACCTAGGAGTTCTCTAACTCTCTATTCCTTTTCTTGGTTCTTCAGTTACTGTAGAATTTTCTGATACTTTTGGAGTAACTGGTTCAACACTCTATTCCAGTAAAGGTGCTACCGGTTCAGATATAATCATTTCCACCACCAGTTTCTTCTCATAAACTCTGACTTGACCTCTATTCAGCTCATCCACTTTGGCATTAGCACTCTCCATAATTCTCTATAATCTTGTTATCACATCTATATGGATTGCTTTAATTATAATAACCAAGAAATATGCCTTCATCACATTTAGGATCAAATTTTCCAATGATATAATCTCTCTTGATATAACATTTACTACCAAAGATTCTGAGATACTTAACTGTAGGTGTATTGCCAAACCATAGTTCATAAGGTGTCTTATCGGTTTCTTCTTTGATATGTACTATGTTGAATGTATAAACCATTGTTCTCACTGCTTCTCTCCAGTAGATATGAGGTAGACTACCTTCCATCATCATTGTTCTCACAACATCCAAGATAGTTATGTTATTTCTTTCCACAACTCCATTCTGCTGAGGTGTCTAGGGAGCATAAAATTGTCTTCTTATACCATGCTTCTCACAAAAGTTATTAAACTCACCAGATGTGATTTCTCCACCATGATCTTACCTTAAACATTTAATCTTCAATCCTATCTCAGTTTCCACTTTAGCCTTAAAGATTGTAAACTTTTCAAATGCTTCATATTTTTCTTTTAGAAAAGTAACCCACATCATTCTAGAATAATCATCAATGATTAGCATGAAATATCTATCACCTTGAAAACTTTTAACTCTAGCAGGGCCACTCAAATCAGTATGAAGAAGATCAAGAACATCATTAGATTTATCTTGTATATTCCTAAAAGAGGTTTTGACCCATTTCTCCATTTGACATTCTTTACATACTGGATTATAGGTCTTCATAATATTAGGTATATCTCTAACCACCTTAGTTGAACTGATCTTTAAAATGCAATCAAAATTTACATGACACAGCCTTTTATGTCATAGCCAACTCTCATCAATTTGTGTAATCAAACATGTCTTCTGACTAGAATTCAAATGAAATATATTACCAGTTGTCCTACACTCAAAATATTATGCCTTAAACCTTGATCATAATAAATATTGTCAGTACTATACTTACCATCCAATGATATAGCTCCTTTTCCTTTGATCATACATGCTTTGTCATCTCCAAATCTAACCAGACCACCATCAAATTCTTGCAAAGATAGAAACTTGCCTTTATCTCTAGTCATATGATGTGAATAACCACTATCACTTACCCATTCATCCTTGTCTTTAATTTTAGCAGTGAGTACCTTCTCTTTAGGTACATTCTCTTCCAGTGCTGGAATATCTTCCTTGATAGCTAGGAACACCCATTCCTTCCTAGTGCTGGAACCACTAGCAGATTCTTTTGTCGGTTCATCATTAGAATTAGTAATACCTTCCTCATCCACTGTGAAGCATGATTTGTCTTTGTTTTCCCTGTACTTATACTTATTCTTATATCCGGGGTTAAGCTTAAAATATCTTCTAACTCTTTCTTCAAATCTTGAATTTCTTTCAAGACATCTAGATGCAAAATGACCAATCTTATTACAGGCAAAACATTTAAAAGGTGTTTTTCCTTCATACTTACTTCCTACCAGTCCTTTAGGTACTCTTCTAGCAAATAGTTCTTCATGTTCCTCAAAATCATCATCTTCTCTCTTCATATCATCCAATTCCTTTGCATATAAAGCTTTGCAATCTTGCTTACAGGTTGCTGATGCAGATGCATGAAAAGCGGGTTAAGTCTTCACAGCTCGAGAAGGTCCAAATTCTTTAAGCTCAAAAGCAGATAATTTCCCAACCAAGGTATCTCTATTGATAGATATATTAGCCAACTCATTAATAGCAGTAGCCTTCATCTTGTAAGATGGTGGTAAGGCTCTCAGGACTTTAGAAACAATTTCATCTTCACTCAGAGCTCCACCACAACATTGAATTCCCATAACAATCTCATTTACCCTTTCCATGAATGCATTAATCCTTTCATCTTCTTCCATCTTTAGGTTTTCATATCTCACCCGGTAACCATCAAGTTTAGCAATATTCATTGTACGGTCACCTTCATTAAGAGTCTCCAACTTATCCCATATCTCACCCGGTAACCATCAAGTCTAGCAATATTCACTATTTGGTCACCTTCATTAAGAGTCTCCAACTTATCCCATATATCCTTTCTAGATGATTTGTCAGTTAATCCCATTATTTGCTGATTAGAAAATGCACACAAGAGGGCTTCTCTTGCTCTACAATCATTCTCAAGCTCCTTATCCAAGTTTGCTAGAGGAGGATTGCTAGATGCCGGATTATAAGGTGTGACACCATTCTGTGTGATCTCCCAAATCTCCTTTCCAAGACATCACAGATGAGTCTCCATCTAAATCTCCCATACTGTGTAAATTATTCAATCAAGCCTATGAATATCTCTCCAAAAGATAGCTCCATATGAACTGGATAAACTTGAACTGTTAGTCGCCATAGGATCTTTCTCAATTAATTAAGCTTTCTATAGAGAGTACCCAAACTCTGATACCAATTGTTAGACAATTCAAATAATAGGAAGACAACTAAGATGGGGGAGGGGGAGGGTGAATCAGTTATCACAGATTACCAGAACCTTAAAAAATTAAAACTTTAATACCAGAACCCAAAACATTAATACCAGAATGCTTAAACCAAATACCAGAATAGCAGTTAGACCAATTAAGCATAAACAATAATCACAGAATAAATACCATCCACATGACACTAAGATTTATACATGGAAAACTCAGTAAAGGGAAAAACTAGGGTAGGAAGCCTACCCACAGTCAGATAATACTTTTCCAGTAAGTATGTGAATTACAATTGAGGGGCCTCCACTTGTAGGAAGGTTAACAGCCTAAAGCGTACTGCTCATCACAAAAGGAGTCTCACTGACTACGTAAAAATCCAGACTACAATCTGGAGAAGTGTCTGAATTGCAAAGATATCATCTCCTATGCTTGAGTACACTTCTAGTTAAGCTCAATACCGGAGGACTAAATCCTCTTACATAAACCCAATTCAATCTCCAATGATCGACCAAATCCTCTTCCTGAATGATATTACATTATTCACATATTATTTATCTATATCCCATACCATGATGATCTATAATGAGGTCTTACATCAATATATACAAACCCTCGACCATAAAAAATCAGGTCGGCCACCAGACAATAAACCAATTACATAATTACAAAACATGTCATCCTTAGACCAAAAAAATAATATCCAACACATAAGACATCCTGTAAACACATCAAGAGGTCCAATTCACATGTTACATTAAATCGGTCCATAACCTAGATAAGTCGGGACACAATATAGGTCCATATGCTAAAGCAATGATCTCCATCCACCAAGTCTCAAACATGATCACCAACAACATCCTAAAACTCCACCAGAAGCTACACCAACACCACTTATGCATATCATCAAAGATCCACTGGTGAAACCCTTGACGGAACCACAAGCCAAGCTTCCAAGCAAACAGAATAGCATCTGATCACTAGACCAAAACCAACTGACTGAATATGAACATGAGTATCATAAATAAGATAATTCCATAGCCAAACTATACCAGAGCCTAGTGGAATATCGGATCCAAACCAACCAGAAACTACTCAACCTACTGGGACCAGAAGGGTGTCGATAAAGCATCCAAACAACTAGTGTTGGCATCAATGACAAAACATCAATGCAACACATAATCAATTCCACCAAGTGGCCAGAAGATTCATCATATACTACTTTAATTGGTTAAATGATTCTTGACATCTATCCTCCCATATAAAAGGAACATTTTTGTGGAAGAGATGAGTGAAAGGGAGGTACTTGTCGGCCAATTGAGTGATGAATCTTCTGAGGGATTGTAGTCATCCTTGGAGGGATCTTAACTAGCTGATATTTCTAGGAGGTGGCATCTCCATAATTTCTTTTGCTTCCTTTTAATACAAAATTGGATTGAGCTCATGTGGTTAAGTTGATGGATCTATGTTCTTGTTTAACTTTAATCTTGATGGCATTTAACTGGTTATCTGACATGGAAATGTGATTGATAACATTATCATAGATATAATTTCTTTCTTTCCTTTGTCATTTGATGGTTCTCCCTTTTGACAATTTCAGAGAGGATTTTTAAATGCATCATGAACATCATTTGATTTATTTCCCTCTACCATTATATCGCCTTTGTCGAGTAGATCTTGCACTAAGTTTTTCAATATTTAGTAGTCATTAGTTCTATGCCCTCTACTTCTATGATACTCACAACAATGCGTGTCATTCCACCATGATGGTTTTACTTGTGGCCCAAAATATCATGTATCAGTTAATGTTATGAGTTTGTTGGCCATAAGTTATTTGAATGCTGACTCAAGTGATTTTCCTAAAGGTGTGAACTTCTTTTGACATGGAGTAAGGGTTGGTTTGGGTTTGCAAGTGTAGTACTTTGTGATAAGTTCAAGACTAGTTGCTTTGATTTTACATTATGGGTATCTACTACACCCTCATTAACAATATTCTTGTTTTGTATCCATAATTTGAATTTGTCTTTGTTATTAAAATTTTTGTAATTGTTGGAAGAACCTGTTCCTTCTTTGTCGAGTTTCAATACTCCCTTTTTAACTAAAGCCTCCTTAATTTTGAGACCATTCTCGACCATCTTTTGAAAAGTTGGTGAACATTGTAATTGGAGCTGATAATCCATATCATCATTTAAAGTATTAATGAAAATGTCCATCTTTTTTGTTTCAGTTACAAGATGAGGATACCTAGCAAACAATCTTCACCACCTTTGCAAGAAGGTAAATGAGTATTGAGACACAAATTTATCTACTAGCTTGTTGAATGTTTTGATACCTAAGTGGAGTTTTGAGAACCATTCCATCCTTGGTCCACCTAAACTTCTTGGAAACAACCTCATTAAGTTTTGTTATGTGCAAATTCTAGACTCGTGGTGCAAAATTCCCTCACATGATCTCGTGGGTCATTTTTTGGTGCAGAGCATCATGAAAAACCAACCAAGAACCCCAAATCAACCATGGAGTCCCAGTCCTAGGATGCTCAATGACCCAAAATAATCATCAATATACAACCTTGATATGTTTGAGGCATCTAACAAGATTACTATTAAAAAACCAATACAATATCAAATCTTTCATATCATTTTATAACCGTTTAAACATTAATCAAGACCCAAACAATGCATTATGTTGTCCCAGTTAATGGCAGTCTGATAAACCCATACTCTGTTATTAATCACTTTGAAACCTGACAATATTTTGAAGATCTCTTCAGTGTGCATATAGAAAACTAGGTTTATAAAACCATATCCAAAATTTAGAACAATCCAACAGTGGAGTTAAGCGTTATGGTCTCTGCACCGAGACCGTTTTGACTGTTACAAAAAAAACAAGAAATCTGCATTCCCAGTCTGCCTAGGGCATCAAGTATCTCATAAAATACTTAACCAGTCACATTGAAACTGAATTAATTTGAAAGATAATTCAACCCTCTAGCAAAAACCAAAATTACAACAATTTCCAATGGTGCAATCAAAAGATTTTAGTGAAACTCTCCACAAACCCCAATTTGGAGGTTTTTTTGACAGTTTTCACCAAAACTTGCATTACTTGCTTCAAAGTGATTGAAATTAAATGAAACCAAAGGGAAAACAAAGTTAACTCATTCCATTATAATATCTAATAAATTTCCAATGGAGAGAAATGATTTTTCATAAAGAAAAATGTGATCAGACTGCAATACCCAGAAAATAATGTCAAGTGTGTAAAAACTTCAAATGTTAATCATTACCTTCCTCCAATCATACACACACCCCCATTGGATTCAACCAAATGATAGATTTTATAACCTCCACACATCCATATGGAAGTTATAGCCACCCAAGACCAATTACTCCACCGTTGGATTGTTCAAAATTCTGGATATGGTTTTAGAAACCTAGTTTTCTATAGGCTCACCGAAGCGATCTTCAAAATATTATTGGGTTTGAAAGTTATTATTAACAGAGTATGGGTCTATTAGACTGTCATTAACTGGGACAACATAATTCATTGTTTGGGTCTTGATTAATGTTTAAAGGGTTATAAAATGATATGAAAGATTTGATATTAGATTGGTTGGTTGATAGTAATCTTCTTAGATGCCTCAAACATATCAAGGTTGTAGATTGATGATTATTTTGGGTCATTGAGCACCCTACGATTGGGACTCCATGGTTGATTTGGGATTCTTGGTTGGTTTTTTATGATGCTTTGCATTCCTAGTCCGCCTAGGGCATCAATATCTCATAAAATACTTAACCAATCACATTTAAACTGAATTCATTTGAAAGATAATTCAACCATCTATCAAAAACCAAAGTTACAACAATTTCCAATGGTTCAATCAAAATATTTAAGTGAAACTCTCCACAAACCCCAATTTGGAGGGTTTTTTGATAGTTTTCACCAAAACTTGCATAAATTGCTTCAAAGTGATTGAAATTAAATGAAACCAAAGGGAAAACAAAGTTAACTCATTCCATTATCATATCCAACAAATTTTGAATGGGGACAAATAATTTTTCATAAATAATAACATGAATGATCAGACTGCAATACCCAAAAAACAATGTGGACTGTGTAAAAACTTCAATGCTATTCATTTCCTTCCTCCAATCATACACACACCCATTGGATTTGACCAAATGATAGATTTTATAACCTCCACAGATCCATATGGTAGTTACAACTACTACCCAATACCAATTACATCCTTGGTTTGCAACTTTTAGAACATGGTTTGTTGCTTGACAACACTTTACATCATTGACAACTTTCACATTTTAGAAAAAATGACCTCTAAACTTCACTTAGACACTTTGAAGACCTGATAATGTACTCAAAATAACCTTTTACATCATTGTTACCCTTTCATGACTCTTTTACACAATATTGACCTCCTTGACCATATTAGGACCCAAATACTCAACTTGAGCAACTTGTTACAAATGAGTGACATAGCCTTACAAAATGACTCATCATGCCTTGAATTACATCCAAATGACCTTAAAAGCTTTCCAAGTCTCTTGGAAACAACCTACAAGAAAAGTTTGTGTCTTGGACTGAAACTTTGTCATTGTCTTCATCTTTATCTCTGCCTCTTCCTTTCGTCATTCTCGCATTATCCTCATGTTGTAGATGAAAAACCAACAAAGAACCCCAAATCAACCATGGAGTCCCAATCCTAGGGTGCTCAATGACCCAAAATAATCATCAATCTGCAACCTTGATATATTTGAGGCATATAACAAGATTACTATCAACCAACCAATCCAATATCAAATCTTTCATATCATTTTATAACCCTTTAAACATTAATCAAGACCCAAACAGTGCCTTATGTTGTCCTAGTTAATGACAGTCTGATAGACCTGTACTCTCTTATTAATAACTTTCAAACTCAACAATATTTTGAAGATCACTTTAGTACACCTGTAGAAAACTAGGTTTCTAAAACCATATCCCAAATGTAGATTAATCTAACGGTGGAGTTAAGAGTTATAATCTCTGTACCGAGACCGTTTTGACTGTTACAAAAAAAATAAGAAATCTGCATTCCTAGTCCGCCTAGGGCATCAAATATCTCATAAAATACTTAACCAATCACATTAAAACTGAATTCATTTGAAAGATAATTCAACCCTCTAGAAAAAACCAAAGTTAATACAATTTCCAATGGTGCAATCAAAAGATTTTAGTGAAACTCTCCACAAACCCCAATTTGGAGTGTTTTTTGACAGTTTTCACCAAAACTTGCATAACTTGCTTCAAAGTGATTGAAATTAAATGAAACCAAAGGGAAAAAAAAGTTAACTCATTCTATTATCATATCCAATAAATTTCCAATGGATACATATTATTTTTCATAAATAAAAATGTGAATGATCATACTGCAATACCTAGAAAACAATGTGGAGTGTGTAAAAAGTTCAAATGTTATTCATTTCCTTCCTCCAATCATACACACACCTCCATTGGATTCGACCAAATGATGGATTGTATAACCTCCAAACATCTATATGGAAGTTACAACTACCCAAGACCAATTACGTCCTTGGTTTGCAACTTTTAGAACATGGTTTGTTGCTTGACAACACTTTACATCATTAACAACTTTCACAATTTAGAAAAATGACCTCTAAACTTCACTTAGACACTTTGAATACCTGATAATGGACTCAAAACAATATTTTACATCACTTTTACCCTTTCATGACTCTTTTACACAATATTGACCTCCTTGGCCATATTAGGACCCAAATACTCAACTTGAACAACTTGTTACAAATGAGTGACATTACCTTACAAAATGACTCATCATGCCTTGAATTACATCCAAATGACCTTAAAGACAATCATAGACTCAAAACCTTATGAAATTACTCATGACATGACTATTGACAAGGTGCTCTTGCACCAATTTTGCCATTGTATTTGTCGTACCTTGGAATTTCACAATTTGCTAGAAATGGTATCATGTTTATAGTTCGATCATATGGATAGGGGCAAATTTATTCTAAGGTATATCTCCTTGTTGTTCCCCTTTGCATGTCTTGCATTTGTTGTTGAAGGGCTTAGATCTATTATGTTAAGGCTTTTAATGGCTAGTTATCATTATTCCTTGATTCATCATTATTATCATGGTTGTTGGTTTTATAAGTGTGCTCTTAGATCTTCTCTTGTTTCCTGGTGTTGTTTTGTTAGTTGGTCCATATCAAAATCAACAAGAATATTAACTCCTTTTCTTGCTAGCATGAGAAAGTAATTTTCCTTATCGGATTTTATTAGTTTCTACATGAGTTTTTGGAAACCAAGGTTTTGTTGGGCCTCTTGAATTAAGTCCTTAGTTATTTCATCTTCACTAGCATCCAGATATGTGTAAATGAGGTTTGTTCCTCTACATCCCATGATAGGTAGTAGTCGTATTTCCTACTCTCTATGCTTTTGAGCTCAAGTTAAAATTGGCATGTGAAGTATTAGTTGTAACTCAATAGATGATTAATTATTGAGGAAAATAAGCCAATTTTATCTTTCCCCCTCTATTGAGATGTGATAATGCAGATCTTTGTGGAAACGTATGTATTTTCAATGACTCTTCGTCATACTCAATTTTGTGACCGTGTAGATAGTTATGGAAATGGTGCAAGAAGGTGTGATGCTTTAGCAAGAGTTTGCAGTTTATGTAGAGAAATTTCATTCTCTTCAAGATTTTCTTTTGATATAGATTCTCTCTTTAAGGCGATCTTTTGACTAATCTTCTTCCTCTTTAAGTGACAAGGGATGGTCATATGAGTGATCAGAGTTGAGGTTTATTTTGATAGGCTTATTTTGATAAAAAATACTTTATTTGATTGATCCAAGTCTTACTAAGTCAAATAGGAGGTTTGATATTCACCTAGATTTATATGACTAACTACACCAAATGATCAATAAAGTTTCCTGATGGACGATGATAGATCTTGATATGGAAACTAAATTGATTTGACTAACTTGAATAAATAAGCTAGGTATTTGATTTTGATATTGTTGAAAGGTGTACTTAGATCATTAGTTGAGATCACTCTGACTTTGTTGAAGAAAGCTTATCTGTGACAGTTGAATCTTCAAAAGAAAACCTAAAAGTGTATTTGGATCAATTTTTAGAATTTTCAAACTCTGCCTAGAAGTGTCCACTGTCTCAAATGTGCCAAAGTAAATGCTCTAAAACCTTTGTTGAATGCATTAGTACACTGATCAAGGGTGCTACAAGCTATGTTTAATGTGCCAATCATATATGCTAGATAAATACTCAAATGTGCCACATAAATGGTAAAATGCACTACTTTGCAGGATTTCTTGATTGTATCAAATTTTTGATGTGATTTTGATTTGTTGCAGTTTTAGAAAGATGGTTTTATGATATTTGACAAGAACAAAACAAACACTTATGAACACAGTGGCAGATTTGTCTCTAATTTAAACATGAAGTGTATGTTCTTAAGGATATTTTCAAATCCCCTTTTGTTTTCACTAGTTTCAAACAAGAAGTCACATCAATCAAACGCTCTAATCTCAAGGATCATAAATAATACCATATCTCACAACCTAATACTCCTTCAGCTCAAACGGCCTTGTCACACCCTAAGGTGTGCCCATTTCTTTGCCTTTTTCTAGAATTTGAGCCAAAGAGAATTGCTCCTCAATTGACTCATTTTCTTGGGAGATGTATGGTGAGTGTCTTGGGGGTAAATTCTTCCCCACCCTTACACTATGATATTAATGATGTTTGAATAACTAACTTGCTTTGGTTTCTATTTCTTAAATCTTTTTAGTAAGGCTTTGGTTCAGTCTTCATTGATACACTCCCTCAAGAGTGTTGGCATTGCACACTCTAATGGTAGTTAAAGGTGATTGAAAGTGTTGTCGTTGAAGGAAACCTTGCAATCTTATGGCACTGGCAGGCACCGACACTGATAGACTCTACACTAGCAGATAGTTCACCGACAGCGACAATAATGTTTACCGGCACCCTAGCCGACATGATTTTATTTATTGTATTTTGTATTTAATTGTAATATCTTTTTGTAAGCCAACATGGCATGTTGTAATAAGACTCATATATAATTATGAGATCTTGTAGATAATTTGTGAGACATATATGATAGAGGATAGATATGATGGATATGTAGAGCAAATATTAAGGAATATGTTGTAGAAGGGTTTATGGTTATTGTATGAGCTTAAACTAGTACTAACCTGGCATAGCAGATGCTGTTTTGTAGCAGTACATTATATTGGATTTTCATAATCCATTTTGTAAGTCAGTGAGACGTCCTTTTGTAATTGAGAAGTGAGCTCTAGGCAGTTGGCCTTCCTGCATGTGCAAGCCCCTCTTGTAAGTAATATCCATTCATTGGCTAGTGAGTGAATATTGCGGGGCACAATTCCCACCGAGGTTTTTCCCACACTGGGTTTCCCCGTTAAACATCTTGTGTTATGTTGTGCTTTCTATGATGTCTTTACTGTTCATATTTATTGCATTAATTCTTGTTTACCGGTACACTATTTTGGAATGCAAAATACTTAATAAGGTCAAACATTTTGTTAACTGGTTAGATACTGATTCACCCACCCATCTTAGTATCTTTGGGACTATCATCAATCCTAACAATTAGTATCAAAGCCTAGTCCTCTATTTTCAAAAGCCTAATAGCTTGAGGAAGATTCTGACACCGATACAGATGAAAAACTTGAGAAAGATATTGGAAACAACTCTTGTAGACTTTGATGATGAAAAGGAAACTCTTAATAACCTTGTAAGCAAGATGAGGCAAGAAAACATGACCTCGAGGAATGAAATGAAAGACATGACTATGAGATTTTGTAAATACATTGAAGACAGAAAGAAGAATGAAGATGACTTGACTAGGAGACTCAATGATGCTGGAAATGAAAATCTAAGACTCAGTCATGAAAATGATATGTTAAAGACAGATTTGATTCACATGGAACATGATAAAACTGAACTTATGAGACAGAAGGAATTTTTGGAAAATTAGTTGGCTACTGCAAATCAACATAAAGAGAAATTCAAGAAAAGTTCAGAAGAACTTGATGATATGTTGAAAAGTTAGAAACCTAATGGAGACACTAATGGACTTGGATTTGAAGTTGGTGGAAGCTCCGGTACTGCAAACAATCATGATCACGGCAAACTGGTAAGACAACCTAATGCCTACAAATTTAATGGGAAATGCGTTAACTATAACAAGTATGGTCATAGAGCAAATTAGTGTAGATCCAGAAACTATCAGAACTCTAATGTACCCACCGGTCAATGTTCCAAATGCAACAAAATTGGTCATAATTCAGAAAATTGCAGAATGAATGTAAGATGTTATGTTTGTGGAAGATTTGGACACTTATCTAATCAATGCAAAACACAAACCGACATAGAATATGAAAAGGCTATTTAGAAAAACAATGTGACTTGTTATGCTTGTAACAAGATTGGACATATTACAAAATTTTGTAGAAGCAAGACTTAACTGGTAAATAATAAAGGACCTAGCTTGAAAGGCAAAGAGAAGGTAGATGAGGTAAAGCAATAATTTTCAAGACAATGGATTAGAAAGAGAGATCAGAATTTTGATGAGACTATTCCTTCACTGGTAGAACAAAGTATTACTCCACCAGCAGGAGATTCTTCATCCAACTGAAAAGTAATCCTTGGGGGTATTGCAGCAAATTGAAAATCATGCAATTTTACCCTCGGTTTATGGTGAGAAGATGAACTTCTTCTTTACCGACAGATGTGTTAAGTTACACTTAACCGATAGGCATTTATTGTGGTTGTTGAAGGAAAAGACATTATAAATCAGTATTTTTCCCTCTTTTTCATTCATCGAGCATTCAAACTTTCAAAGAGCTCAAAAAAATGAGCGAAGGCATCCATAGCGAGAAGTGAAGCAAGTTCTTTCAAGCATCCAAACCTATCAGGCAAATTAAGGTATTTATCAATGGCTTCCTCCTCTGCTCCAAAATTCATTGCAAACCCTACTGTTATAGAAGTAATTAAACACCCTAGGCCCATTTTCAAGATTATCCCCGAAGTAGAAAAACATGATGATACCGTAGGTGCTTTTTCAAAAATCCCTAAAGGAGTTGCATATGTAGAAGACCCTATAATTTACATGCATTGCCATATTGAGGAATTAGATTATGAGGAAATCATGAAAATGTACAAAAATGTTATCTGTGATGAAAATGGAACTGTGAAACCCGAACATAAGGTTATTGAGACCCTAGGTTTTGTGAAAATCCTTGACATCCCAGAATTTCCTATGGAAGTTGTAAGGATTATGCTTAGTAGAGTTCATGGTGAATTCTTTTGGCTAGACTCTATTCATAAAATCACTAGAGAAGCAGTTAGGGCAGTGATTGGCTTACCATCCACTGGTAGCAGGCCAGATAAAACTAAGAAGGTTCCTAATAACATAGTGATGACTTTAACAGGTGCAACCTATGACAGCAGATCCCTGAGAGTTAATGATGTAAAGGATGAGAATGTTAGATTCATTAGCATGATATTAGGATACAAAACCAGACATGCTAACCGACTGAACTCAGTTTCTAGTCTATGTATTAAAAGTGCAAATGATATGGCCAATAGTGATGCTAAGATAGATATATGTGAATGTTTGAAAGATGAGTTGATTGACAATTTGAAGAAAATAAAAGTAGATAAGAAAGGTACTTTCCGTTTTGGCAATCTTCTTGTATGCTTAATGTTGTATCTTACTAAAGAGGTTCCCGATATAGGCAAGAAAGACTTTGGTTATGACATACCGGTAGGAAAACAACTATTAGATATATTCACCAGTATGGGGACAGATAAGGATAACAACATTACTGAGTATTTCCAAGCATTTAATGCAAAAATGAAAATAAGAGAAAGGTTACCAAAAAGCATTGTAGACAAGTATCAAAAAGAAATTTGTTTTGTAATTAAGAAGGATGAGATCTGGATGGAAGCAGTTCTTCCTAGAACTATTTGGGTGACAGAAATGGGATATGAGGTTGATGTGAACATAATTGAAACATATGAAAAAGCCCTACTTGAAGCCCCTAGAGAACTGGAAGAAAAGGTTTTTGGTAGTGCAGAAACAATAGAGAGTGGTGTGCAAACACTTAAACAAAGGAAGAGAAGAGAAAAATATATAAGGAGTGCATCTAAGGAGGTTAAAGATATAAAGGAAAACATAATGAATATCACTGGTATCAAGGAAAGTGATCTGGAAGGATTATAACCAGAGGCTCATCTCTTACCGGTTGGTACATCCTCTGACAGTGAAATTCCTGCTAAGTTTATAAGAGTTGATAGGAAGAGAAAACCCTCACCGGTACCCTCTCCTCCTCCCAAGAAAACCAGGACAACAAGGTAGAAGCAACAAGTAGTAAGGCCACTAGCTAAGAAGATGACACCTAGAAAGAGAAAGGAAAAACAAGTCATTCCTCCACTTGACAACCTACTAAATGAGATAACAGATGATGGAAACTTATCTAATGTAAGCAGATCATATGATATGTTTACCAATGAGGAGAAGGAAAGTGTTGAAAATAGCATCATCTTACACCTTGATATTTATAAGAAAGTTTTAATAGAGGTTGTAGATGATTTGCCTAGTGATCTATATAGGCGGTTAGATGCTAAAAGGTTAGCTATTATGGAACATGTTAAGAGAATAAAGATTGAGAAATTGCTAGCTGTACATCCGGTAAAATCAACTGAGCAAATTGATGAATTGATCAGTGAAGCTAACAAAACAGTCTTTTCAAGTGGACACTGGCATGTAAGTCTAATGGCTAGTAGGGTTAATGAAATCTCAAAAGAGACAGCTAACAAATGGGATATTTTCTTTGTTGAGAAAGAGAAACAAGAAGAATTGAACAGACCTAAAATATTCAAGGTATACCAAAAGGATCGAGACAAGGGAAAAGGTAAGGTAGGTGGGCTACCTAATATAAAAGTGACAATAATCTACCACCACTTTCAGTTACTCCACTAGTACTGTCTGACAATACACCGGCTCCTGAGAATGTGGAAACACCACATGAGGACACAAACCCTGAGTCTGAAATCTTGTATACTATGAACATAGATACTTAGGAGGTAAATATTGTAGTTGACAAAGAAAGCATTGAGGAAAAGAAAAATGATGTTGCTACTGAGCAACCGACTGATAATATTGAGATTGGATCACAGGGAGGACACATTGAGATCGGGGTTAGTGAAATGGTTATTGACAATACGGTCAATACAAGCACTAAAAAACCAACAGAGATAGAGTTACCAGCTGCTAAGAATATAGAGAAACCAATTGAGATATCGGTAGTGGACAATTTAGAGGTACTGACAGAGAAACCGATAGTGGATAACACTAAGAGACAATCAGAAAAACCAGCTGACAACACTATGAAATAGATAGAGAAACAAGTAGAGAAACAGGTTGAGAAATAGGCACACATAGAGACAGTGCCACTGGCATCTACTGAGAAGCCTAAACCTTTGCTAATAGAAATGCAGACACAAACTGACCCTCTAGAGGTCGAGGCAAGCAAAGTGATTGCTCCCACCAGAAGCACTGAAATTGTTAAGGTAATTGGACAGTCATCCAGTACTTCTATGATAGAATTCAAACCAACAAATGTGACTGAAGTACTCTTAGATTCTATTAAGAAAATTACTAATTGTAATGCATTGGCTTATAAGGATATAGATGACACAATACCCATTCTTAAATTGATTGCAGCCAAGTGTAATGTAGATAATAAGGATTCTTTGAGTTAGTTAGACACATTATCTAAATACATCACTCGCAATATACTGACTATGGACCAAATAAATGAAGAGACATTTAAGGAGGAAATGGACAAGGAAAAAGAGAAATTCTTTGGAGAAACAATAAAGAAGTGCATGAAACATATTGATACCCTCTTACCAGCACTGAACAAAACAATTATGGAGTTCAAGGAACTGTACAGAGACACTTGTAAGACTAATATTTTGACAGTGGATATTGATAAGGAAATAAACAAAGTGGAAAAGGAGATTAATGATATAGCTGATAATATCATTGGCTCATCTGAACCAATATCAGTTATTGAGCAAGAAATTGTTGGATTGGAAGAGAAACTTGAGAAGTTAGAGAAGGAAAAGGAAAGGTCAAAAGGCAAAGCAAAAGAGCTTAAATGCAGACTCAGTCCAAAATTGGATAACCTCATCTCTCTACGGAAAGAGATCTTTGAGGCACTTATTCAAGGGCAGAAGACACCAGAAGAGAAAATGCATCATCTCATCGATACTATTCAGAGAACAGAAGCACCATTGAAGGATAGCAACAGGTTTACTCAGAGTTTGAACTTGGTGTTAGCAGACATTTTCCAAATTGTAACCAACCGGTTACAAGGTTCTAGCTGAAAACTGCACTCATTTGATAGATTTTTGACAGCCTTTGTCATTGATGCCAAAGGGGGAGTAGTAGAACTAAGAAAAAAGACTTGCAGAAGAGATCATCTGCTCAAGGGGAGCACACAATTTTGGTAAGATTTTTGGACTTCAATTTTGGGGACACCTTTTGGATTTTTCTCATGAGTGTTGCCATCAATGCCAAAGGGGGAGATTGTTGGCATTGCACACTCTAATGGTAGTTAAAGGTGATTGAAGGTGTTTTCATTGATGGCAACCTTGCAATCTTATGGCATCGGTAGGCACCGACACTAGAAGACTCTACACTGGCAGATAGTTCGCCGGCAGCGACAATAATGTTTACCGACACCCTAGCCGACATGATTTTGATTATTGTATTTTGTATTTAATTGTAATATCTTTTTGTAAGCCAACATGGCATGTTGTAATAAGACTCATATATAAGTATGAGATCTTGTAGATCATTTATGAGACATATATAATAGAGGATAGATATGATGGATATGTAGAGCGAATATTAAGATAGATTTTGTATAAGGGTTTATGGTTATTGTATGAGCTTAAACTGCTACTGAACCTGGCATAGCATATACTATTTTGTAGTAATACATTATATTGGATTTTCATAATCCATTTTGTAAGTCATTGAGACTTCCTTTTGTAATTGAGCAGTGAGCTCTAGGCAGTTGGCCTTTCTACATGTGCAGGCCCCTCTTGTAAGTAATATCCATTCATTGGCCAGTGAGTGAATATTGTGGGTCACAAATCCCACCGAGGTTTTTACCACACGGGGTTTCCCCGTTAAACACCTTGTGTTATGGTGTGCTTTCTATGTTGTCTTTACTGTTCTTATTTACTACATTAATTCTTATTTATCGGTACACTGTTTTGGAATGCAAAATACTTAATAAGGTCAAATATTTTGTTAACTGGTTAGATACTGATTCACCCCCCCATCTCAGTATCTTTGGAACTATCATCAATCCTAAAAAGGAGGCTTCCCAACCTTTAGAACAAAGGCTTTATGTATCTCAAGGATACTGGAAAAAATCTAATAAATGGGCAAAATTGTTGGATGTGATTTTCATCACACTCCACATTTGATTATAGTGGGTTGGAATATGTTTCATTAGCCATTCCCCACTTAGTTCATTCCCCCTCACCGGACTTATGGGCTTCTCAGGAGGGCAGGCCTTTTAAAGGATGTATCTTAATTTTGCAATGAAAGAAAAAAAAGAGTGATTCTGGATTTTTTATCACACAATTAGTGAGAGAGCATATACCTATCACTTCCAAGAATAGTATACAAGTTGTTCTCTTTATCCCATCATTGCAATGTGATCTATTTTTCTACTTCGAGATGTTGCTCCAACAAACATGGTGTTCTTTTTATCCAACAATTGTGATGTTTGAACCTTGGAAAAATTTGAAAGAAAAACTTGGTCAACAAAATAAAACCATGCAAAATGAAACTTTGCAAATGTAAATGTAGCTTATTCTTTTTATCTTTTCAAAATGAAATGTGAGGATTTGTTTTTATCCCTTTGTAGCAAGAAATGAATTTTTTTTGTTCTTTTTAGATTGCAAGTCAAAGGAAATATGATCTACTTTGCAAAAAAGAAAGGTTTGGTTTGTTGTTTTTTTTACCTTTTGCAAAATGAAAATGAGGTTTCTTTTTAAAGCCCAAAAAGAGAATGTTATTCTTTTTACTTGCACCAAATGAAATATGAAGTTCTTTTTATCTTTTGCAAGAAAGGAAATGTAAATTCTTTTTATCAAATTTCAAAAAGCAAAGTAAAATTTTATTCTAAGTGCTTTAGAACATGCAACAAATATTAGTACTTCCAAAACCCTTCAATAAGTTAGCTAAGATGGTGGGCTTAGAGGCCTAAGTTCTTTTTTGAGGTTACAAAATTTTAACCTTTTGTCTAAGACAAAAGCACTAAAACACACAACATATGCACCAGAATATCAGGTAAACACACCAGAAGAAAGGTTAAAAGTGATAGAATAATATTCAAAGGTGCCATAATATATGTTCAAGGCACTAGAATAATTATTAGATGCACTAGAAGAGTTGCCAAAAGTGCCAAATAACTGTCAAAGGTGCCAAAAGAATTGACAAAAGCACTAAAAGAACCTACATTCTGGGTCTACATGAAAATATGAAGAAAATGTTAAAGTTGTGGGTCTGCCCCATGGTGAGTGCCAAAAATGTATACCTCAAAAGATGTCAGTGATCAATTAAGAATTAAACGAACAAGCATACCAATGAAGTATTACTTATGAAGGATACAACATGTTAAACAAGTTAAACCAATATCCTCTCAAAACCATTCCATTGTTCTCTATCTCATAGGATTCCTTGAGTCATGATTTCTCTCGGATCATTGAACAATTGACTCTTGGAATGACAACTCAAAAAATGAGTGATATGTGTGATAAGATGATCTCTATGCAAAGAAACTAAGATCTATATGATGATTAACAAAACTTGCTAAGATGAGATATTATGATATGATAATGAAACTAGCTATGCTATGATATAGATATTAATCTATTCCAAAATGATATAGGGTGAACTTATAATACTAGTTCCCACCTTTTGACCAACTTTGACACTTAGATAAACATTTTGAAAAAAACCTTCACTTTTTGACACCTATAACTTTTAAACCATTATGAATTTGAAGATGATGTAAAGTACTGATTTGTAACATCTTGTTTGTAGATTCTAAATATATTTTTTCAATAAAATTTTAATGATTTTTCCATCTCCCTGAAAAAGTAGTTTTTTACAGCAAACAACATTTTTTAAGAGTGATGTGCATCCCAAAATGCATAACTTTTTTTCTATAAATGATAAAAAAATAATTCTTTTGAATTTGGGTTTGTAACATCAATACTCAGGGCATGCAATTGGTTTGATAGTGATATGTTGGATATTTTTCATTTTATTAAGCTTTGATGAATAGGCCTTCTCTATTAGATTAAAATATTAAAGTACATAATCACAAAAAAAGGTCGGGGGATACAAGATCACCCCGCGAGGGTCACACGACAAGAAGCCAGAGTCAAAAAACAAAGCTATTCATCAAAAAACTTCCTTAAGCAGCCAAAGTAGAGGAAGCCAAGGGGGAAGGATCTGGATCATCTTTCTTGCCCCATACATCAACAAGGCTAGGAGTAGGGTTTGACATGGACCATCCAACTTTAGGGTCTTTTTCATCTTCTCCTTCCTCCCGCCTGGGAGGCGAAATAGCTAGAGTCAGGCGAGGAAACTTGGAGGTGGTGGCAGTAGGCCACCCAAAGCCATCACTAGTAGTAGGAGCTAAAGTAACAGGAGCAGCAGAAGGCCACCCCGAGGTAGAGCCATGACGTGGAAGAGAAGCCAAGTGGCATATCCACACATCATCTCTCTAACCAGAGGAGTGGCGAGGAACCTGGGACTGCGAGGTCTAAGAGCATCAGGCAGAGGAACTTCGGCCATGATGGCAACCATGAGGCGAAGTGCAGTTGATAAAAACAAAATCTAGCAGCACTTTGGCAATCGCACAAGGGGAATTGCCCCAATGCTGAAGGAGCTCCTGTAATTGGCCCACCTCAAGAGCCACTTTATTTTCTTGTACCTGAATCTGCATTAATACATTATTACAAATGCAAGCTTTAGGATAAAGCGAGACATTAATATCAAAAAGTTGTGAGTAAAAAGAACTGTATTTCTATCTTTCCAAAGAGTAAATAGGATCTCCATTTTGAAAGCATGGAATATTTGGGAAAAAATTGAAGGGGATTCTAGGCGAATCTCCCAGAAGAGCCATATGCTAAGAAAAGAGCTTAGGCCGAAAGAAATCATGGATCCAGCTCCAATACTGTTGATCTCTTCTACAAAACCAAAAAATGTGCATAAAAGTTTCTGGGTAACCACAAAAAGGGCATTGGGGATTAGGAACCCCCCAAATTATTAAGTATTGAACCCAAAGGCAACCCTTGAAAAGCACAAACCAAGCAAAGTGCACAATCTTGGGTTCAGTGGTGGCAAACCAGAGAGCAAGAAACCCTAGTCTCCAGGATTTCTGAGAAGACTACAAATGCCACCGCTCATTAAGAATATGGATCATAGGAAAATGAGGTACCAACCAGAGATAACCCATTTTGGGTTTGTAGCTAGTGAAAGTAGTCCAAGGATACCACTTCCAATCCTTCCACCAAGGTCTGATAGCCTGAATGCCAAGCTTATGTAACAAATGAGAGGGAAAGGCTGAAACCAAAAGGTCATAAGTCTATCGATCCGATCAAGACAGAAGAAATTGGACTTGGAGGTCATCCCATGACCGAATACTCATAGAAACTCAGGAATAAAGATCCTTAGGTGTTTGAATGTCATGTTTATGAAAATGCAGAGCACTAACATCCTGGATTTTGGCCAGCAGTAACCCTTGCACATGAAAAAGAGGAGACCACTAGAGGTTATGTTGATTCATGGAGATCCCATCATGAAAACCATCACCCACCCATTGAAGCCAAGCATTAATAGCTTCACAAGAATGACAGATTCTTTTACCAACAAAAGTACCCTCGATCTCAACTAGGTCTTTCATAATGAGTAGGGTTTGAAAACCAATCCCCTTCCAAGCCAGCCTATTGGCAGGAAATCTCAAAGAAATGCAATGCTAAAGAAGGATTTTCCAACCCTTGTTGATAGATAATGCTCCGATGATCTGTTTATTACATAAGACAAGCCCTTTGGACTCCTTGGGAAGGCAACAATACTCCCAAGCGGCTCTATGAAAACCTTGATGGTCAGAACTAGAGGCCCAAAGAAAAGCACACAGAAGTCTTTCCAACTTCATGTAAGATTCCTTAGAAGGATCCCACCATGAAGAGTAGTAGACATGAGTGGCATCCAAAACCTTGTAACAAGTTTGAAATTTACCAGGCAGAGAGAGGCTTGGTTATCCAATAGGCTAACTTTTTCTCAATCCAGGCTAAAACAACATTCTGAAGATCCACAAGCGAAGCTTGAAAGGTAAAAGGAATGCCCAAAAAGAGAAATTTTTTGCCATGATGTAGCCATTTCCAATCATATTGAAGAATCCAAGGTGGGGCGGGAAGAAAAGACTATCTATAACATTGTGTCTTGTGCCATTGAATGGTTGTGCCGGAAGCCAAGCAAAAAATGTCCAAACATTGAAGAGCAGCCTAAACATTATATTCTTCCTCAATGAGATTGAGAAAGTTGTCATCCACAAAATGGCCATTGACAAGTTGAGAAGGTGACTCAGGCAGGGAGATTCCATAGAAACGCCCAGTAGAGATAGTGTTAGCAAGTAAGTACCCAAAACCTTCCGCCGCAAGAACATATAAAGAAGGAGCCAGAGGACAGCCCTGGTGAATGGATCTGAATAGACAAAAAGCATCAGACTAATGACCATTGATGGTGATGTAGGCTAAGGCATCTCTGAATAACATTTGGATAGACTGAATGAATCTAGGGCTAAAGCCCAGAGCTTTGAGCATAGCCAAAATAAATGGCCACCCAATATGATCATACGCTTTAGCGAAGTCAATCTTAAGGAAGACTACCCGTTGTTTGGAGTGTCAGACCTAGTCCATCCCTTCCCAAACAACAATAATATTATCCAAAATAAACCTAGACTTGATAAATTCAATCTGTTCCACATGAACAATCAAAGGTAGAAGATGATGGATCTTGAGAGCCAAGGCTTTGGCAATGATCTTATATGAGATATTGAGAAAGGTAATAGGCCTCCAATTGCAAATTTCCTCTAGATCCCTAGCCTTAGGGATAAATTTGATGTTACCCTGGTTAAGCATCTTTACTAGGGACTGGGAGTGAAAAGCTTCAAGGTAGACCTAATGAAGGTTAGGACCAACACAATGCCAAAGGGATTTGTAGAACTCGCAAGGGAAACCATCACACCCAGGGGATTTATCATCCACCATAGAAAAAATGGCTTCCTTGAGATCATAAATGGTAAGTAAGAGATCACAAAAGGTCTACTGAGACTCGGAAAGCCTTTTGGGAACATCAGCTAAGCAATCTTGCAAAGCTTGGGCTCTAGCCAGAGAGTTTCCCTATGTTGTGAACACCTTCTCATAATGACGCACAAAGGGTTGCAAAATATCAGGCAGCTCAGTGAGAACAACATGCCCTTCTTCGATTTTCTTAGTCTATATAGAGGAATAATGGGCACACAAAGCCAGGATAAGTTCTTTGGAGGCCCTGTCACCCACCTTGAGCCAATGTAACTTGTCCTTGCTTTGAGCTCCTCTGGTAGAGTAGCTATTTGCAACTTGTTTCTAATGATGGAGCTGGGCTAATCAAAGTTGCAGGTTAGAATCAAAAGGATTAAAGGCCAGAACTTTTGTGGTAGCACAAAGACCTTTAGTGGTTGCATCATATGAGTGTCAACAGTACATGGAAATTTGTCTACCATAAATGCATAGAAACCTCGCAGAGTGGGTAATGGCATCATTCCACCACTCAATCCAACTAGTGTGATGATAAGGCCTTGGTTCCAAATTCCAAACCCTTTGAATGTGGGCCATCGTGGCCTGATGATGTAGGAGAGACATGTTGAGGTAAAACTTCATCTTGGAAGGACGTGACCTAGCTGGCTACCATTCAATGCTAAAATTTATGGGGAAGTGATCAAACAACGTCACATCAACAAGAGGAGTGACAGACAGACCTTGATCTTCAAAAAAAGAAAAAAAAGATTGCACAGTTATCATAGCATGATTAAGCCTTTTAAATATTCTGTCTAAGCAAACTCTGAAATTAGACCAAGTGTGCCAAAACCCACCTAGGTGGTGGTGGTTAGTGTTGGGGTCAAAAAGACCCACTTATTACGCATATAGTACCAGGCTTCCCTCTTGCTAGCTATCCATCAAAAAGGCAAAAAAATTTCCTTATCGGTCACCACCTCAACCATATTGAAATCACCATACATGACCCAAGTTACAAGAGGCAGATTGTCAGCAACCCAATGCTATAAGTGTGATCTATCAACCACATCATTGGGAGCATAAACATTAACAATCCCCATAGAATGATTATAAATTGATATCAAAACCCATACAATGTACTGCATGGGATAAAAACTATGAGAAATAACCACGGAAAGCCAGTGAGGTGAGATGAGAGTAGCAACTCCACCTCAACTAGCTTCATGCTAGGAAGCAAAAACAAGGCTATCTGGCCAAATAACACAACATGTAGCAGTAAGCATGAAACCAACAATTTTAACTTCCTGAAGGCAGAGAACATCCAGGACTAAAACACATTGACGAACATCTCAAACAAAATACTCTCTGGTGAGGTCTGTGAGACCTCAAACATTCCATGAGATGTAATTCATGAAAAATATTGCATGTCATCCTCATCCCCAAGAGAAGAGAAGCTATTACACAAAAAAATTGAACTGAGACCAGGAAGAGAGTCCCCATCGAAAATAACAACTTTTTTTCCGAACCACCATGTGCAATCTTAGCACACCCAGAAGGGCTGCGAGAGAAGCACAGAGAGTGTGAAACACAAATCGTAGGCACAACTTGAGGAGTGAAAACCAAAGGGGGTTGAGCGACACCCTCAGAAGAATTCTTCCCTTGCTGGCTAGGGTGTGAAACTGAAGCAAACGACGTAGAGACCACCTAGGCAGATGGTGTTTGCGTAGGAGGCTTTGCCGTCAGTTGAGAACTTGATCTGACGGGTGAATTTTGGACTGAATCCATAGAGTTTTTGCCTTTGCGAACCATAGTGGTCTATTCATCCTTCTTAGCTCCCTCCATAGGTTGAGAGCTAGTCTCCTTAATAGGGGGTTTTATTTTTGGTTTTGAAGTTCGACTAATTATAATTTAGATACAGGTGTACGTTTGAACACATAACTTGTTCTATATATATCAAAATTCATTTTTTTATTTTATTTAGAAAGAAGACATCAATGCCTAGTGTATAGATATTTTTTAGAATTTTTTTGAATTAGTTTACTATTTTACCCAAAGCATTGAACAAAGAAGTTCATGTTCAATGAAAAACCTACATTCATAAGAAATAAAAAAAAAATATATTAATGAAATTAAATATATTAAAAATTATACTATTTGGAAAGCTTATAATAAGGACTAAATACTTAAAAAAACAAAACTTATAAATGAATTCATTTGACCCCCCAAAAAGCTAATGTAAAATTGGTTTTTTATCAGCATTTGATAGATGCAAAGGATACTCCATTGCAAGTATGATTTACAAGTAGAGAGGTTCTATCCAAGAAATTTTGATCTAAGAGCCTTTGATATAACTCTCTCTAATTAATTACTTCAAATGGGACCTCTTAAAGATTAAATCATTATATTTTCTAAAAAATGTATGATTTCATACCAAAAAGTGGGAACCAACATTGTGAGTTCACCCTATACTAACATGAATATGCTATGCTAATGATATGAAATGCTTCTAAATGTTAAATATTATGATTAAACAAAGAGAGCAAAAGCTTAATACTTGATGAAATAGAATATAATCTAGATGAATGAAACTTGGATGATTGATAAAGAGGGAAATAAGGCCTATTTATAGAAGAAATGGGCAATTGGATGGTTAAGATTGAGTAATCTTAACAAGGGTTAGGATTGTAGGATCTTCAATCCATGTGATACTTTCAATCCAATCCCTTGTTGACAAGTGTCAATATGAGAAGTCTTGAGAGGGGAGAGAATAGGCATTAAATGCCTGAGCAGACATGAGGGTTACCCTAAGAGAGTCTGGTTAGGGTTGAGTTTGTTGGCATCATGATGAGCATGATGCAGTTTGAGGTACTTAGAGGTTGTCAATGATGGCAAATATTGGCTCTAATGTCATCACAACCAGTCGGAAAAGGGTTATAGTAGATTGGTGAGGAACAAGGGACTAAAGATTTCCATTAGTGAGTAGAGACTAGTTTATAGGAAGCAATTGGTAGTTGGGTTGAGTGAAGCAAGTTCACTGATATAAAGGAAGCAACTGGTAGCAAATCATAACAGTTATTGATAAGCATGCGAAGTGAAAGGATAATCATGCGTAGTCATCAACATGTGATTTGTTAAATTTAGAAAGAGCTAGTTGAAGTCAGAGTGCTTGCTAGAGAACCAGCGAGATTTGTGGCATGAACGGATAGTCCCACCGATATAATTGACAAGATTTGATGAATGAATTGATTGGCATATAGAATGATTTTTGAGTTAGAATTTTGGAGGGAAAGTTCATGCCATGATTGAAGATAGCTATACACATATTTTTTATCTTTATTTTTCAAATTCATGGGAGTTGTGAGTGAATTGGGATTGAAAATCAGAGTAAGGTGAAGAAGGACCTAAGTGCAAAAGGGTTCCTTATGAATTAGTGAAGTCATCACTGAGTAGAGATTGAAGAAAATATAGAGAGGATCTATTGACTAGAAAAGAGTCATAATCAGATCAATGAGTTGTTTCTCTCTAATAATTGTAGTGGATTAAATCCCTTAATAGGGTGAACCTTAATTGATTCTATTTGTAAAATCCCCTAACAGGGTCACTCCATGACGGAAGTGTAAAATCCTTTTGCAAGGTGAATCCTAATAGATTCTAAGGTATTCTTAACATGAGACCAGTCATCTTTAACAGGGTGATGTTCTCAAAAGGAACATGATTGTAAGCTCTTAACCAGGCACTCTTTTCACTGCAGTACAAGAAATTGTGAGTTATCCCCATCATATTTTTCTTCCTCTAACTGAGGATTTCCACATATAATTGTTGGTCTTATGTGATGTTTATTTAATGCATGCAAATCTCTTTCCTTCAATGTTCTTTCTTTCATGATTAATGCAATGCTTTAAGTTAATTTGAAAAAGGTAGTTGAAGACCCATCAGTTTGGAATATTATTGTTTATAAATTGTTTTTACTGATTCACCCCCCTCTCAGTCACCAGTTAATACCAACAATTGGTATCAAAGCTTAGGTCCTCTGAAGAAAAGTTTAATAGTTTAAGGAAAAGATCATGGACGAATACTGATATCAGAAATAGCTTGATGAAGCTAATGAGATGATTGTTCGGCTGAAGGACAGACTAAAAAAATTTGTTGCTAAAAGGAAGGAACTCGCTCTACAACTTAATAAGAGTTGGGATATCATAGATCAACTATCTGAACAAAGTGGATTTGAGGAAGCAAAAGAGGCAGTCTCAGAGTTGATGGAAAAGAATAAGAAGTAGACTGAAGAATCAAAAATCTAAAAAGAGAGCATGAAATTCAGGCCCTAAGAATGACTAAAATACTAGAAGCCAGTAGGATAGCAAAGGAAAGAAAGAGAAATGCAGAAGAAGCACTATCAAAAGCTGAAAGAGCCAAAAGGCTTACGGAAGAAGCCGTAAGAGAGAATGATGCAATCATCCTTGAAAAGGATGAATAAATCCAAATTCTTACTCAACAGAACACACTCATGCAAGAGAATATACATGGCAAAGCAAAGGAAAAGGAGAAGATGATGAAGGATATTGAATAACTCAAAAATGAGTTGAAAGCTACAAATGAGAGAAATAAAAAGCTAAGAAAATCTAATGAAAGCTCTAAGAAGATAGATGAACAATTAAAAGCTCAAAGGAGAACAATGGTCACAATCGGTCTTGGCTACTTCAGTACAGATCACTAGAAATAGGAGAATCATCTAATCCCAAGAGGACGATGATAAAAGGGACAAATTAGGAATAAAATGTATGAAGTTTTATAAATCTCCTTGCAATTATTGTGGTAAACTAGGTCATAAGTTTGATATCTGTAGATATCGACTGGTCAATCACAAGAAGTCATTCACCTTTGATGGTTATTGCTATAACTGTCACAAGTATGGACACACTACTTATGAGTGTAAATCTCGATCAAGTAGCATGTCTAGTAGAAGAAGCTTTAATGGATATTGCTTTACATGCAATAAATATGGACACAAAGCTAAAGAATGCATGTTCAAGACAAATGCATCAAGGTCTCCACCCAAACCGGTTAGCCCTAATAGAAAGAGTAATAAGCTCAATGCCACTTGTTCCACTTGTGGAAATTTTGGTCATGTTGCAGTGAATTGTAGGATAAGAATGGGTCAGACAAATAGTGTAGGACCATGGAAAATAACTAGTATGGCATGTTTCAATTGCCACAAGATCAATCATTTAGCCAGAGAGTGCAGGAACTGATCCTATAACTAGTTTGAAGATAGGAATCAGTTTGGCAAAAAGAAAGGGCCAAATGATTTCAAAGGAAAGAAGATAGTTGAAGATGTGAAGAATGAAATGAAACAGACGTGGACTAAGAAGGAAGAAAGAAAAGAAGGAGAGAAGCATTCTGAAACTAAGTCATCGTCCACTACTAATGACAGTTCTTCTTCAAACTAAGCATACCGATGCTCAGGGGGAGCCTTTTAAAACAAAAAGGAAAATCACGCCTGATTCCCCGAAACCAAAGTGAGGTAACTCTTTTTTAAATTACTTAGATGCAAAAAAGTTGGCATATTGTTTGTAATTCTTCATCAGTGAATTATTAAGAGTATAGGTGTAAAAGGTTGTATTGTTACTGGTAAGGAAGTAACACTGGTAAGTTATAAAATATTACTGTTTGAAGTCGTACAACTTAACCGTTGTAAAAGTGCATCGAACAACTTAACAAATAAATAAGGAAATGAAATTTGTTTACCTTTCTTTCATTTGTGCATTTGTGAGCTCCTAGTGCAACCAAAGGCTTTCTAAATATGTTAAGTGCATTACATGCAAAGTAAGTTTGGAGATCAAGCAGTGAAGTTTTGGTGATTGGAAGCCCTAGGAGAAATGGTGGAAGAAGTTAATCTGTGAATTCTATTCAAATTCATCATGGCAGCTTCTGTGTCGACTCCTATGTTGGTTGAGGTAGTTAAGGAACCACAACCCAAGTTCAAGCTACATCCTATGAAGGCCAGAGAGATCAATATGATTGGTGCCCTATCATCTATTCCCTCTGATGTATTACTAGTTGAAGATCTTTGTTATTTCATCCACTGTAAGATTGAAGAACTTGGAGTTAAATTCATTCAAGATGAATTCAAAAGGTTCTGTGACAATAGTTTGTTGAAGGTAGAACATATGAATCTAAAGACCAAGGGTTTTTTGTATGTTGTTGATATTCCTAATCAATTCCATGCTAATTGGATCAGGTATGTGATAAGTAGAGTGCATGACAAATTTCTATGGTTGGGAGCTGAAGCACCAATTAAAATCACAAAGGAGGTGATTCAAAGAGTAACAAGGTTCAACGCAATAGGTAAAGCACTAACCCTAAGGACAATATCATCTGGTGATGTCACTTAGTTGACTCAATCTTGATTTGACAAGAGAGGAATGACAACCACTCACATTGAAGACACAAAAGTGAGGTTTACATCTGTAATGATAGCTTATAGGGTTTATCAATCAAGTCGCATGAATAGTGTGTTGAGCGGTGCTATCCATGCAGCTTACCAAATCATCAAGGTGGATGCAACATATGACATTTGTGAGATGATTAGAAGTCAATTCCTGGTGAACATGGGTTGAATCAAGAAGGAAAAAAGGCAATCATTCAAGTATGGTTCAATATTTGTACGTATCTTCTTCTATGTGGAAATTTTCTTTCCCAGTAAGGGAAATGTAGTGTGGTCTACAAATAAACCTATCATAGTTCAGATAGGTGAAATGATTAGAGACTTAGGTGATAATTTTGGAGAGAAAATGGGGTCAGTTTAAATATTTTCAAACTAGAATGCATCAACAAGAGAGAATGCCAACTGGTATAGTTTAAAAGTTCAAGGACACCATTTGTTTTCTTATTGATATAGATTGTTGCGTTATTCATGCGATTCAACCTAGAAGCTTCTGGGTACCCACTATGGGTTATGAGATCAGGGCAGACACTGCCAAATTATATCCAAACATGTTACTCTCTAAACCAGTAGATAGAAATACAAAGAGATTTGGAACTTATAAGGATGCAAGCTCCAAAATAAAGAGGGAACTCAAGGAGCCTATCATACAAAAGAAAGTTAGGAAAATGATTGACACCTTAGATAAGAATTATGGAGATGAAACATCCAGTGCCACTGCTTCCACTGATACAAGTGAACACATAGGGGTTAAATCAAGCAAAGATGGAGAACAAATAGAAGAAAAGAAGAAAATGTCCAAGACAAAACCCAAGAGTGTTGTTGTTGGCCATTTGGAGGAATTGATTATGTGTTGCATTGATGTTTTTTCATTGATGTCAACACTAGTTGTTTGGATGCTTTATCAACTTCCTTCTAGTCCTGGTAGGTTGAGTGGTTATTGGATAGTTTGAATCTAGCATGATCCGGTAGGCTCTGATATGATTTGGTTATGGAATTGGCTTATTCATGATACTCATGTTCATATTCAATGAGTTGGTTTTGGTCTGGTGATCAGATGCTATCCTATTTGCTTGGAAGCATGGCTTGCGGTTCTGGCAAGGGTTTCACCAGTAGAGATTTTATTGAAGATCTTTGATAAAATTACATAAGTGGTGTTGGTATAGCTTCTGGTGGAGATTCAGGATGTTGTTGGTGATCATGTTTGAGACTTGGTGAATGGAGATCACTGCCTTAGCATGTGGACCTATATTGGGTCCCAGTTGATCTAGGTTATGAACTGGCTTAATGTAACTTGTGCATTAGACTTCTCGATATGTTTCTAGGATGTCTTATGTGTTGGATATTATTTGTTTGGTCTAAGGATGACATGTTTTGTAATCATGTAATTAGTTTATTGTCTGGTGGCCGACCTGAATATTTATGGTCGAGGGTTTGTATATATAGATGTAAGATCTCATTGTAGATCATCATAGGTATAAGGTCAGGGAATGAATATGGATATGTAATGTATGAATAATGTAATGTCATTCAGGCAGAGGATTTGGTCGATCATTGGAGATTGAGTTGGGTTTATGTAAGATGATTTAGTCCTCTGCTATTAAGCTTAACTAGAACTGTACTTTGGCATAGGAGATGCTATCTTTGTAGTTCAAACACTTCTTTCAGATTGAAGTCTGAATTTCTATGTAGTCAATGAGGATCCTCTTGTGATGAGAAGTACGCTCTAGGTTGTTGGCCTTCCTGTTGTGGTTTTTCCCTTTACCTGGTTTTCCACATACAAATCTTGGTGTCATGTGGATGGTATTTATTCTATGATTATTGTTTATTCTTAATTGTTTTAACTACCATTTTGGTATTTTGTTTAAGAATTCTAGTATTAATGTTTTGGGTTTCTGTATTAAAGTTTTAATTGCTAAATGTTCTAGTAATCTGTGACAATTGATTCATCCCCCCCTCTTAGTTGTCTTCTGGTTATTTGAACTATCTAACAATTGGTATCAGAGCTTTGGTCCCCTCTGCAGAAAGCTTAACCACTTGAGGAAGATCCTATGGTGAATAACAGTTCAAGTTCATCCAATTCATCCGGAGCTATCTTTCGAAGAGATATTCCTAGGCTTGATGGAGCAAATTACATAGTATGGAAGATTTAGATGGAAACTCATCTGAGATGTCTTGGCAAGGAGATTTGAGAAATCACACAGAATGGTGTTACACCTCATAATACAACATCTAGCAATCCTCCTCCGACAAACCTGGACAAGGAGCTTGTGAATGATGGTAGAGAAAGAGAAGCCCTCTTGTGTGCACTTTCTGATCAACAAAAAAATGGGATTGACTGATAAATCATCTGGAAAGGATATATGGGATAAGTTGGAGACTCTTAACGAAGGTGACCCTACAATGAAGATTGCTAAAATTGATGGTTACTGGCTGAGATATGAAAACCTAAAGATGGAAGAAAATGAAAGGATTATTGCGTTCATGGAAGGGGTAAATGATACTGTTATGGGAGTTCAATGTTGTGGTGGAACTCTGAGCAAAGATGAAATTATTTCTAAAGTTTTGAGAGCCCTACCACCAGCTTATAAGATGAAGGCTACTGCTATTAATGTGTTGAGAACAATGGCTAATACATCTATCAACAGAGATACCTTGGTTGGGAAATTATCTACTTTTGAGCTTGAAGAATTTGGACCTTTTGGACCTTTGAAGAGTGAACCTTCTTTTCATACATCTACATCATCAACCGGTAAGAAAGATTGGAAAGATTTGTATGCAAAATGTTTTGAATGATATGAAGAGAGAAGATGAATAATTTGAGCAACTTGAAGCCCTATTTACTATAAGAGTACCTAAAGGACCGACATGATGTAAGTATGAAGGAAAATCACCTTTTAAATGTTTTTCATGTAATAAGATAGGTCATTTTGCATCTAGATGTCCTGAAAGGAATTCAAGATTTAAAGAAAGATTTAGAAGATCTTTTAAGCCTAACCTTGGATATCAGAACAAGTATAAGTATAGGAAAAATAGAGATAAATCATGCTACATAGTGGGTGAGGAAGGCATTACTGATTCTGATGATGAACCAGCAAAAGGATCTGCGAGTGGTTCCGGTAATGGGAAGGAATGGGTGTTCCCGGCTATCAAGGAAGATGTTTCGGCACTGGAAGAGAATGTACCTGAAGAGAAAGTACTTGCTACAAAAATTGAAGACAAGGATGAATGGGTAACTGACAGTAGTTGTTCACATCATATGACTAGAGATAAAGGGAAGTTTCTATCTTTGCAAGAATTTGATGGCAGTTTGGTTAGATTTGGAGATGACAAAGCATGTATGATCAAAGGAAAAGTAATTATATCATTGGATCGTAAGAACAATACTGACAATGGTTAGTATGTTGAAGGTTTGAGGCATAATATTTTGAGTGTAGGACAATTGGTGGATAAGGGATTTCAATTACAGTTCAAGGATGGAAAATGAAAAATTATTAATAGATGTGGTTTGGAGATTACAACCGGTACACAGATGAAAGGTAATATATTTTATTTGAATTTCGGTGAGAAGGCATGTTTGATTGCACAAATTTATGAGAGTTGGCTATGGCATAAAAGGTTGTGTCATGTGAGTTTTGATTGCATTGTGAAGATCAATTCAACTAAGATTGTTAAGCCCTATAATCTGATATGTAAGGAATGTCAAATGGGTAAACAGGTCAAAACCTCTTTTAGGAGTATAGAAGATAAATCTAATGATGTTCTTGATCTTATTCATACTGATTTGTGTGGCCCTACTAGAGTTAAAAGTTTTCAAGGTGATAGATATTTCATGCTAATCATTAATGATTATTTTAGAATGATGTGGGTTATTTTTCTAAAGGAAAAATATGAAGCATTTGAAAAGTTTAAAATCTTTAAGGCTAAAGTGGAAACTGAGATAGGATTGAACATTAAATGTTTGAGATGAGATCATGGTGGAGAATTCACATCTGGTGAGTTTAATAACTTTTTCGAGAAGCATGGTATAAGAAGACAATTTTCTGCTCCCCGAACACCTCAGCAGAATGGAGTTGTGGGAAGGAAGAACAAAACTATCTTGGACGCTGCTAGAACAATGATGATGGAAGGTAGTCTACCTCATATCTACTGGAGAGAAGAAGTGAGTACAATGATTTATACATTCAATAGAGTACATATCAAAGAGAAACCGGTAAGACACCTTATGAATTATGGTTTGGCAATACACCTACAATTAAGTATTTCAGAATCTTTGGTAGTAAATGTTATTTCAAGAGAGATGATATCATTGGAAACTTTGATCCTAGATGTGATGAAGGAATATTTCTTAGTTATTCTAATGAAATCAAGGCATATAGATGTTATAACAAGAGATTGTAGAGAATTGTGGAAAGTGCTAATGTCAAAGTCGATGAGCTGAATAGAGGTTAAATCAGAGTTTATGAGAAGGAACTAGTGGTGGAAATGATTATATCTAAACCAGTAGCACCTTTATCAGAACAAAGTGTTGAACGAGTTACTTCGGCAGTATCAAAAACTTCTACAGTAACCTAAGAACCGAGAAGAGGAACAGAGAGTCATAAGACTCCTAGGTATGTGCGATTGAATCATTTAGAAGATCAGATCATTGACGATAAGAACAATGGAGTAATGATAAGAAGAAGACTGACAACTAATGAGGTATGTTTAATTTCTCGAGTTGGACCAGTATCATTAATTGAGGCATGCAAAGATGAATATTGGTTGAAAAATATGGAAGAAGAATTAGATCAAATTGAGAAAAATAACACATGGACTTTGGTTCCTTAGCCTAAAAATAAGAATGTTATTTTTAACTAATTGCGCATTTAGGAACAAATTGAATGAGGATGGTCAAGTTGTAAGGAATAAGGATAGATTGGTTTGTAAAGGATATTCTCAGAAGGAAGGAATTGATTATGGAGAGAATTTTGCACCTATAGCTAGGATTGAAGTTGTAAGATTATTTCTTGCCTATACTGCCCACAAAAACTACAAGGTTTATCAGATGGATGTTAAGTGTGCATTTTTGAATGGGGATCTTGATGAGGAAGTTTATATTGAGCAACTTGATGGTTTTTCACTTTTAGATGATACAACACATGGTTTGCAGGTTAAGGAAAGTTTAGATGGATTGAAACAAGCACCTAGAGCTTGGTATGAAAGGTTGGATAAATATCTCTCGAAGCTTGGATTTACTAAAGGTAATACTGACAATAATTTATATTATAAGATCATTGATGATGATATACTGATTATTGAGGTCTTTGTTGATGACATCATTTTTGGAGGTGAAGATAAGTTGTGTAAGGAATTTTCTAACAATATGAAGAATGAATTTGAGATGTCTATGATTGGGGATATGAAATTTTTCTTAGCTTTGCAGATTACTCAAACTGATAAAGGCATTTTCATCTATCAAACTATGTATGCTAGGGAATTGTTGAAGAAATTTGGTATGGGAGATTCTAAACCGGTAAGTACTCCTATGGTTACAAGTGATAAATTGACAAGAAAAGATGTTTCTACATTGATAAATCCTACAAGATATAAATCTATGACTGGAGGTCTACTTTATTTGACTTAGACTAGGCCTAACATAATGAATGTTGTTTGTATTGTATCAAGATTTCAAAGTGATCCTAGAGAAAATCTTGTGAGTGTGGTGAAGAGGATTTTTAGGTATTTGCAGGGAACAACTAAATATGGTTTGTGGTACCCTAAAAATGATGACTTTACATTATGTGCATATACAGATGTTGATTGGGTTGGAGATGTTGATGACTGAAAAAGTACTTCCAGTGGAGCTTTCTTTCTTGGAAAGAAGTTGGTTTCATGGATCAACAAGAAGCAGTCATGTACCTCTTTATCTACTATTGAAGTTGAGTATGTTGTTGTTGCTACTAACTGTACATAGATTTTATGGATGAAGCAAATGTTGTAGGATATAAAAGTGCATTGCACTGGACTGATAGTTATTCACTGTGACAACTCTGCTACTATTGATATATTAAAGAATCTGATATTTCATTCTAAGACAAAGCACATATCTATCAAGTACAACTTTTTGAAGGAAAAGGTGGAAGCAAATAAAGCCAGATTGGTTTATGTGAACACTAAAGAGCATATTGTAGATATTTCACTAAACCTTTGCCTAAAAAACCATTTGAGTACCTGAGAGATAGGTTAGGGGTTTATGCCCCTCCTATAGAGAACTGATTGATACTTTTTGGCATCAGTCTGGTATGCATTATCAAAGATATTTTTCATTATGGTACTAATGTGGGGATGCTATTGCTTAGGGGGAATAGTTAGTTCTGCGATTCAGTGGTTTATATTTTTGCTTTGATATTTTGTCAGATTTCTAGCATTGATGTCAAAGGGGGAGAGATATTGATGTGAAAAAAGAAAAACTTAAAAAGTTGTATACATTAGGGGGAGAGATATATGTGTAATTTAGAGCTTTACAAATATATCATTCACATGGGGAGTTTGGTCTTTTTTTAAGAACTTCATTGCTATATATCTATGTGGGAGATTGTTGGCTATCTTCCATTGGGGGAGACTTGTTTGACATTTCTTGGTACTTAGATATTTTTCACATCTAGTGTTACCATCAATGCCAAAGGGGGATATTATTGGCCATTTGGAGGTAAAGGTATACTGGTAGGAGTCACATGTGCAAGAAAGAAAAGGAATGAAAGGATAATTGACACAAAGGACAAAAATAAGTCCAAGAAGGATGAAAAGGAGGGTGATAACTCTGACACCCAATTTGATAAGATAGTAAAAGAAGTCAGAAGAAGTGGTAGGAATGTAGCTCCAACTATTGATGAATTGGTCCATGGGATCAAAGAGTATGGAGGTTTAGCTGGTGTTGGGAGAAAGTATCCCCTCTACAACAAGGAAGACAAAAGAAAAATTGAAGATGCACTTATTTGGAACTTACATAAATCTTGCAGAACTCCCAGTGAACTACATGGAATTGTTCCATCAGATTTACAAACTCTCATTGAAGGGAGACTGAAAATTGCCCTAGCAATTGAGAAGGAACATAGAATAAAGGCACTCATGAAAGTGCAATATGAATTAGATTATAATCAAGAATCTATAGTGGTCGAAGCATGTGTACACCATTTTAAAATAAGGAACAGAATGGGGTGAGTGGCCATAGGAGATATTAAAAGTGTGCATGATGAGGGTGTTTCCATGTCAAAAATAACTTTGAGCTAGCAAAAGGAAGTTGAGGAGGAAATAGAAAAACAAGTAAAATAAGGACAAGATGTAGCTACTCAAGAAAGGGAAAATGAATAGACAAGGACACCACCGATGAGTTTGATGTATTTACAGTTGAAGATATCATAGGTGATGTTGTATTAAATATTCCTAATTTGACAAAGGATGTAGAGACACCGGTTGAACAAAAAACCAACAATTGAAACTATTAATATTGATGATATACCGACAAAGGGAACTGATCAAACTAAGAATCCCAGAGAAGATGAAGTTATAATTAAGGAGATCCCCTATGAGGAAAGACCTTAAAGGAATCTGGTGACAATAAATACTTTGACAGAAAATCGGACTGACAATGAACCTCATTTGCCAGGAAAAGGCAGAGAGGAAGAAACCCCAAAGGTGATAGATTCATCAATACCATCTGTTGATGAAGCAGAGAAGAAGGAACCAGAAAAGAAGGCAGAAGAGAAGAAGGAAATAGAGGAAAAGACAATAGAAAGGAAGGAAACATAAACAACTAATACTGGTCCAGAGGAGACCAAGGAACCAGATGAAGACAAGAAGAAAGAAGATTCCTCATCCAGTCAACCTAAAGGTAGTAAGAAAATAGTGGTGGACACTCCTTCGGTGAAAAGGAAGTTAGATTTAGAAAAGGAAAGTGAGAAGAAGAAAGCTAAACTCACCATCTTAGCCAGCTCTAAGGTAGAGGTTGAAGAAGAAAAAGAAGAAAAAGAGGATGAAGAAGAGGAAGACTCAGTAATAGACACCAAGAAGATGACCCCCAAACAGCTAATGAAAGTTTCAAAAAATTGAGAATTCAAGTTGGAAAGGCCAAAGTTAGAGAAAAGAAAATGAAGGCAAGAATTCTTAATACTGCAAAGACAATTCTATTTGATCTCATTCCTGACATTGTTGTTGATGAGAGTGCATCCATCATTGATCAACTGGGTACTCTTGTCAAATCAATCGGTTCCGAGGAAACCGATTTGGAGAATGTTGCAACTAGACAATATGAAACTAGAAGAAGTGAGCACTTAATGGAATAAATATGTTGAAAAAGTTACTCTTTCTACCAGCACTGAAGAGGTGAAATCAATCTTAAAGGAAGTTAGCCAATTATTTGTCAGATTCTCAAACTTCCCCGATTTCATCAAAGATCTTGAAGTCAAAAGAGTAAAGACTCAACAAGCAACTCAAGATCTGCTAGGTTCCTTTGATCCTCTTACAAGCTCAGTAGCAACTTTCAGTAGAAAAGTCAAACAGTTGACTCATGAAATCAACCAGTTGAAAGAAGAATGGGACAAATGAGCTCTAAATCTACTAGATATACAATGCTATCTTGCTCCTTTCATTGATTTATTGCAAGGTAATGTGAAAGAAGCAAAAGGCCTCATCAGTAGATCTTATAATTTCTCACACTTAGTCAAATTTCAATAATCACTAAGCTACTATTATCATTCTCTCTATATCTCTATTTCACTCTCTTTTTCTCCCTTGATCTCTAGACCTATCTCTTTTCTTATCCCTCTCACTCTCTCTCTCCCCCCATCTTTCTATATCATTCTCTCCTCTCTCCCCAATCTCTAAACCTATGTCTCTCGCCCTTCTACTTTTTATCTCCTCTCTCTAATCTACCTACCTAACACACATTCTCTCCTATATATCTCACCTCTCTCCCCCTCCCCACCTATCTCTATTTTTACCTCTATTTATCTCTATCTCCTCTCTCCCACTTCCTACATACCTCCCCTCACTCCATTTACCTCTCTCTCTCTCTCTCTCTCTCTCTCTCACACACACACACACACACACACACACACACACACACACACACTGATAATATGATGAAACTATAAAGATCTGGTCAACTACTTAGAGGTTGGGGGTGAATCAGTAGTTGAAGAGTAAACTAACTTTTCACCAAACTTATTCTCATCTAAGAATAAACTTACAAAATTTACCGGTTTAGTCACTTTAACAAATCTGCAATAGCTTTGATAAACCTTACCGATTGAGCTAATACTTCAATGATATAATGCAACAGATATGAAACTTAAATATCCTTTGACCAAAACCTTAAACCACTTCAATAATACCAATAATAACATATTTCAGATCATTTCCAATCATTTAAATATATCTATGCAGATTTACCAATCATTCATATCAACCATACCAAAAACACATCCACAAAATCATTCACCACTTGACACAAAGATTTCTCATGTGGAAACCCAAATGGGAGAAACTACGATGGAGATGAATACCCATAAGTATTTTGAACTCTTTTGAAGTTCACCCTGCTAGGAGCCAAGCCTTGTTAGAAGCTTATACAAGAATGTTATGTTAGGAACAGATCTAGTTAAGGACCACCTGGTTAAGGGATTGACTAAAAATACCCTATTAAAGGTAATACCTTGTTAAAGGTAACCTCAGTAGAGGATTTCAAATCCAATCTAATGGATCATCTAGTTAGAAGATTTCAACAACAAGCCTGTTAGAGCTTATCTTGTTAGGGGATTTCAAACTATTGTAATGGTTAGAGAACAATAGGTTCTTGACCGTTCTAGAAATATCACTTCCTTGTTGAATTAGACCCTTTACCACTCTTATCTTCCTTCACATCATTCTGCAAACACACCTCTTGGTTCGACAACAATCACTTTCACACTTAGTCAAATTTTCCAACCATTCATTCAATCAATTCATCGACCTTATAAACAAATACATTAGGTCAGTAACACAACACAAACTCTAAAATTATCATAGAGATTACAAACACATTTGTTCAACCTTGACTGTTAGATTACATGCAATCAACATTACATTCTTCTAGGAATCTACAACCACTCCTAGATCATCACACTTTGAATCCTCTAACACATCATGCGTTTGTCACTTCATACTATGAATTTGATCATTCCTAAGATAAATGGTTATCTTTATGCACCAAAACCATTTTGAAACTCATCACATGCAACATGCTTTCATGCCATCTTCATCACCGATCATCATTCGGTCATAGATCATCACAATCGATCTCCAAGCTTCATCGGTTAGGGTTCTGCTTCTCAACTGGATAGGATTACGAGTTGATCTTCACTGCTCCATTACCGGTTGCTTTACTGCCTCATTACCGGTTTCTATTGACATCAATGACAACACATCCTAGTATACTTCTTCAATGCAAACATTCTCCCCCTTTGGCATTGATGGTAATACAAATATCAATACCAATTGATTTTCATGATTGAGAGTAAAACATATACTATCCTTCAAATGATTCAGGTATAGGAACCCTGATTTACATTTTGTATAGGAATCTTGGTTTAAATTTTCTTTTATTCATCTAGTAACTAGTCTGCAATCTATCTCCTCTCCTTAACATATAAGGCTATCAATCATATACTTTCCTCCCCCTTTGACAACAATGTCAAAGTGAAGGTAAACCATTATGTTTCTTATCCATGCTTCACTGATCTGCAATTAGTTGCTCCCCCTGTGAAGTAGATCCATTCTTCACCAATCCTTCTTCAATATTTTCAATAGGCTCCGGGATTGATGTCTTCCATATCTACTAAATCAACTTCATGTAGGGGTACAACCCCTAACACACCTCTAAGATATTCAAATGTAGCCTTAGGTAGAGGTTTAGTAAAAATATCTACTAGCTGTTCTTTAGTGGAAACATGCTCCAGTGATACATCTTTTCTTTGAATTTTCTGTTTCAAGAAATGATACTTCAACTCTATATGCTTAGTCCTAGCATGCAACACTAGGTTCTTAGAAATATTTATAGCACTAGTGTTATCATAGAAAATTCTTACCGGTTCTAATATCTTCAACTTGAAACCTTCCAATATGTGTTTGATCCAAACTTTTTGTGTATAATCCATAATCTATTGTGCCTTTCAAGTATCTAAAAATTCTCTTGGCTGCAATCATGTGTGACTCCTTAAGATTTTTCTGAAATCTAGCAACCAATCCTATTACATGAGCAATGTCCGGTCTGCTATGGACAACATAATGTAACTTACCTATCATGGATCTATATTCCTTTTCATCAACTGGTGCAGAATCATCTTCCTTTGACAATTTACAACCTATAACTATTGGTGTTCCAACTGGTTTACAATCTCCCATTCCAAAAGATCTCAACACTTCCTTCACATACTTGGATTGTGTGATAAAAATTCCTTCCTTCATCTATTGGATTTGCAAACCTATAAGATTTTTTATCTCACCTACTAGTGACATCTCAAATTCCTTCTTCATTTCATTAGCAAAATCATGACACATATCATCATTACCTCCAATAATGATATCATCAACAAATACCTCACTTACGAGTATTTTATCACATTTTGTCTTGAGATATATGTTACTATCTTTAATAAGTGAGAGTGCATTCTTTTAGACCATTCTCTTGGTGCTTATTTCAATCGATATAGTGCCTTATGTAGCTTGCACACCATATCCTTTTCTTCAATTAATGCATAACCATCTGGATATTCTATGTAGACTTCTTCTTCCAATATTCCATTTAAGAATGCTGATTTAACATCCATCTGATATACCTTAAATCCTTTGTATGTTGTAAATGCAAGTAGAGTCCTCACTCCTTCCAATCTTGCTACTGGTGCAAATGTCTCACCATAATCTTCACCTTCCTCTTGTGCATATCCTTTGCATACCAGTCTATCTTTATTTCTGACCACTACTCCATCTTCATTCAATTTGTTTCTGAATACCCACCTTGTGCCTATTACATTCTTGTTTTCTAGTGTGGGTACCAATGACCATGTACTATTCGTCTCTATTTGATCAAGATCTTCTTCCATTGCCTTGATCCAATCTTCATCTGCAAAGGCTTCTTTTGTTATTCTATTGAGTGTAGAATAACCAATGACCATGTACTATTCTTCTCTATTTGATCAAGATCTTCTTCCATTGCCTTGATTCAATCTTCATCTGCAAAGGCTTCTTTTGTTATTCTACACTCAATGGTGGAGATCATACAAGATTTTTCTCTTAGCCTTCTTCTAGTTAACACACCTGCATTATTTTCTCCAATGATTTGATCGGGGTTGTGATTGAGTCTTACATACCTTGGAAAAACATGATCTTGGTTTTCAGGTTCTTCTTCTTCTTCACTTTCTTAATCTTCTGTTGGACCTTCCTGTTCCAGTTGAATTGGGGCTTCTATGTTCTGTTCTCCAACTTCTAGCTTTACTGGTTCCAGTTCCAAAAACATTGTGTTTGGTTCTTCTTCTTCCTTCTCCTTGTTGGTTTCTCAAGAATTTTTAGGAAATTCATCTACTCGGACATTGACACTTTCAATGATCTTCTTAGTCTGGTTGTTGCAGAACTTATAAGCTTTTCTCTTCATGGAGTAACAAGAAATATGCCTTCATCACTTTTGGCATCAAACTTTCCAATATAATCACTTCTTTTAATAATACATCTACTACCAAATTTTTTGAAGTAACTAACAATCGGTGATCTACCATACCAGTATTCATAGGGTGTTTTGTCTTTACCTCTTTTGACCAGTATCTGGTTCATTGTATAAACAGTTATGTTGATAGCTTCTCTCCAAAATGTCTTAGCTACACCTCATTGAATTAACATAGTCCTAGAAACTTCAACCACTAAATGATTCTTCCTTTCTGCAATACCATTCTATTGTGGTGTCCTTGGTGCAGATAGTTGCCTCTTGATCTCATTTTTTTCATAGTATCTAGTGAATTCCTCTGAAGTAAATTCACCACCTTGACCAGTCCTTAAACATTACAGCTTCCTTCCACTTTCATTTCCAACCAAGGCTTTGAATGGTTTAAATTTTCTGAATTCTTTTGTCTTGTCTTTCAAGAATATGAGCCACGTCATTCTTGAGCAATGACCGGTAAATATCATGAAGTACCGATCTCCTTGAATACTCCTAGTCCTCATTGGTCCACATAGGTCAGTATGAACCAAATATAGAAAATGTTCAACTAAGAAAGATTTTGTCTTGAAGGTTGAGGTTGTCATTTTCCCTAACTACATTCCTTGCACATTCACCTGTTTGTCCAACTGTGGCAATCCTATTACTGATTTTGACTTGCTGACTCTTACAATGTTATCAAAATTGACATGACAAAACCTCTAATGCCAAAGCCAACTATCTTCTAGTTTTGCAATCAAACAACTATTGACTTTAGATTTTAAGTCAAATAGGTTACCTTTGGTTTGTTTGCCAGTTGCAATCAGTTCACCTTTGCTTCCAAAGATCTTGCATACTCCATTCCTGAATTCTAACGAGTAACCTTTGTCATTGAGTTGAGCAACACTCAAAAGATTGTGTCTCAGATCTTTAGCCCAATAGCCATCATCTACACTACTCTTACCATTCAGGGAAATGGATCCTTTGCCTTTCACCATGCAGGGAGAGTTGTTACCAAATCTGACACCTCCTCCATCAAATTCGTTCAATTTTAGGAACTTTCTCCGATCACTAGTCATGTTGTGTGAACAACCACTGTCAATAATTCAGTCATCTGAACTATCCAAGTGAGAGACCAATGCCTTCTGATCTGATATGTCTTCATTGATAGAAACAAAGACAATGTCATCATTTGTATCTTGCTCGGATTCTTCATCTGTAATACCTTCATCCACTGCAATGAAACATTTTTTTTTCCTTTTCCTTTAAACTTCCTATATTTCTCTTGTTTTTCCTTGTTATCTTCATTAGGATAGTTAGCAGAAATATGTCCTATCCAATTACATGCAAAACATTTCAGTTTTAATTTACCTCTATACTTACCGGTACCTCTAGGTAACCACTTGGCCAATAGTGCTTCGAGTTCCATCAGGCTATCATTATCATGTAATTCTCTGCTGGATCTAGATTCATGACTATAGCTTACTTATTTGCTTTTCCTTACTAGTGGGGTTGAGACTGAGGCTTTAAATGCACAGATTCTGACCTCTGAACGCTTCCATCAAAACCATTTAATTCAAATGCAGTTAATTTACCAATGATAGAGTCAAGAGTTACCTTTGTCTTGTTAATAGATTTGAGTTCTTGGATGGCTGCAACTCTGATAGTGTAGACCGGTAGAAGGATTCTTAATACCTTTCTAACCATAGTGGCATCCTCCATTATACCTCCAACACTTTTGATTTCTCCAACTATCTCCTTGATTCTCTGACCATACTGTTGAATGTTTTCACCTTCAACCATTCTCATATCATCAAATGTTTCTCTGAGACTCTCTTCCTTGGCTTTCTTTACATGCTCATCATCACCATAGATTTCTTCCAGTTTCTTCCAAACTTCATATGCAGTCTCCAATCCATGAACATCAACATAATCTGAATCTGACAAGGTATTGATGATGGCTTCCAATGCTTGGTTGTTCTCCCATTGCTCCTTCTTTTGATCATCTGTCAGGATTCCACTATGCAAGTCATACTTAGTAACAATATGATACCAATACTAACTTCCCAAGCTCTTGATGTAAATCTTCATTCTATCACTCTAGATTCTGTAGCTATCTCTATTGAAGTTCAGACCCTCTCTCTTCATCATTTTCTCCTAGATCTTTTCCTCAAGCTATTAGGCTTATATTCAAGAGGACTTGGAATGCTCTGATACCAATTGATGATATGATGAAACTATAAAGATCAGTCAACTACTTAGAGGCGGGGGTGAATCTGTAGTTGAATAATAAACTAAATTCTCACCAAACTTATTCTCATCTAAGAATCAACTCATAATGTTTACCGATTTATTCACTTTAACAAATCTGCAGCAGCATCGCTAAACCTTACCAGTTGACCTAATACTTCAATGATATAATGCAACATATTTGCAACTTAAATATCCTTTCACCAGAATCTTAAACCACTTCACTAATACCAATAATAACATATTTGAGATCATTTCCAATCATTCAAATATATCAATGTAGATTTACCAATCATTCATATCAACCATACCAATAACACATCCACAAAATCATTCACCACTTGACACAATTTTTCACGTGGAAACCCAAATGAGAAAAACCATAGTGGGGATGAATACCCCCAAGTATTTTGAACTCTCCTAAAGTTCACCCTATTAGGAGCCAAGCCTTGTTAGAAGCTTATACAAGAATGTTCTGCTAGGAATAGATTCGGTTAAGGACCACCCAGTTAAGGGATTGACTGCAAATACCCTATTAAAGGTAATACCTTGTTAAAGGTAACCTTAGTGGAGGATTTCAAATCCAAGCTAATGGATGACTTGGTTAGAGGATTTCAACAACAATCCTATTAGAGCTTACCCTATTAGGGGATTTCAAACTGTTGTAATGGTTAGAGAATAACAAGTTCTTGGCCGATCTGGAAGTAACACTTCCTTGCTGAATCAAATCCTTTACTGTTCCTATCTTCCTTCACATCATTCTGCAGACACACCTCCTAGTTCGACAAAAATCACTTTCACACTTAATCAAATTTTCCAACCACTTATTCAATCAATTCATCAACCTTATAAATAAATACATTAGGTCGGTAACACAACACAAACCCTAAAATTCTCATAGAGATTACAAACACATTGTTGGAAAATGCACACTCCAATGAGAAATTGTAGGTGATTGAAGGTATTGTCATTGATGGCAACCTTACAATCCTATGGCACTGGCATAGGCATAGACACCGACATCGACAGATAGTTTACCGACAGCGGCAAAGATGAATATCGACACCTTGGCCGACAGGATATTGGTTATTATATTTTGTATTTAATTGTAAAATCTTTTTGTAAGCTGACAAGGTGAATTGTAATAGGACTCATATAAGTATGAGATATTGTAAGATCATTTATGTATGGAATGTAATAGGCAGATGCGAACATGCGAATATTAATACAGATTTTGGAATAAGGTTTATGGAAGTTGTATGAGCTTAAACCGGTACTGAACCTCGCATAGCAGATGCTGAACCGAAGCAACACATGATATTGGATTTGCATAATCCATTTTTGTAAGTCAGTGAGACTTCCCTTTTGTAATTAAGCAGTGAGCTTTAGGCAGTTGGCCTTCCTACATGTGCAGGCCCCTATTGTAAGTAATATTCATTTATTGGCCAGTGAGTGAATATTGTGGGTCACAAATCCCACCGAGGTTTTTCCCACACCGGGTTTCCTCATTAAAATATTGTGTTATGGTGTGCTTTCTATGTTGTGGTTATTGATCTTATTTATTGCATTATTTCTGGTTTATCGGTACACTATTTTGGAATGTAATTTGTTTAATAAGATAAGTAAATCTACTAATCGGCAAGATATTGATTCACCCCCCCCTCTCAGTATCTTTGGGAATCCTAACAATTGGTATCAGAGCCTGGTCCTCTATTTCCAAAAGCCTAACAGCTTGAGGAAGATTCTAACACCGGTACAGATGGAAACCCTGAGAAAGCAATTGGAAACAGCTCTTGCAGATTATGATGCAGAAAAGTTGAAAAATATGAAACTTGAAGATGATCTAAAGCCTGTACAGGAAATCATTCAAGGACTTCAAGAAAATCTCACTATTGATAGGAACAAAAGATGAGAACTTCATGAGAAGATACAGAGTGATGATGATGAAAAAGAAACTCTTAATGATCTTGTAAGCAAGATGAAGCAAGAAAACATGACCTTGAGGAACGAGATGTAAGATATGAATATGAGGTTTTGTAAAGACATTGAAGACCAAAACAAGAATGAAGCTGACTTGACTAGGAGAATCAATGATGCTAGAAATGAAAATCTAAGACTCAGTCATGAAAATGATATGTTGAAGACATATATGATTCACTTGGAGCATGATAAAATTGAACTCATGAGACAGAAAGATTTCTTAGAAAATGAGTTGGCTACTGCAAATCAACACAAGGATAAATTCAAGAAAAGCTCAGAAGAACTGATGACATGTTGAAAAATCAGACACCTAATGGAGATACTAATGGTCTTGGCTTTGAAGTTGGTGAAAGCTCTGGTACTGCAAACAATCATGATCACAATAAACGGGTAAGACAGTCTAATGCCTACAAATTTAATGGGAAATGCTTTAACTATAACAAGTATGGTCATAGAGAAAATCAGTGTAGATCTAGAAACTATCAGAACACTAATGCACCCACCGGTCAATGTTCTAAATGCAACAAAATTGGTCATAATTCAGAAAATTACAGAATGAATGTAAGATGTTATGTTTGTGGAAGATTTGGACACTTATCTAATCAATGTAGAACACATATCGGCATAGGATATGGAAAAGCTATTTAGAAAAATAATGTGATTTGTTATGCTTGTAACAATATTGGACATATTGCAAAATTTTGCAGAAGGCATCACTGGCAAATAATGAAGGACCCAGTTTGAAAGGTAAAGAGAAGGTTGAAGAAGTAAAGCAAGAATTTTCAAAACAATGGATTAGAAAGTCAGATATGAATGTTAATGAAGCTATTCCTTCATCGGTAGAATAGAGTATCACTCCACCAGTAGGAGACTCTTCATCTAACTGAAAAGAAATCCTTTGGGAGTATGGCAACAAATTGAAAAACATGCTAGTTTACCCTCGGTTGATGGTGAGAAGTTGAATTACTTCTTTACCGGAAGATGTGTTAAGTTTCACTTAATCGACAGACATTTAATATGGTAGTTGAACAAAATGACATTATAAAGCAAGTAGTTTTCACTCTTTTTCACTCACCGAGCATTCAAATTTCCTTAGAGCACGAAAAACCCGAGCGAAGGAATCCACAGCGAGAAGTGAAGCAAATCATTCAAGCATTCAAACCTAAAGGCAGATTAAGGTATTTATACAATGGCTTCCTCCTCTGCACCTGAATTCATTGCAAACCCTATAGTAATTCAAGTGATTAAAGACCCTAGTCCCGTATTTAAAATCATTCTTGAAGTAGCGAAGAAGGATTATAACCTAGGAGCATTTTCTAAAATACCCAAAGGAGTTGCATATGCTAAGGATCCTAGAATTTACATACATTGTCATATTGAAGAACTAGGTTCTGATGAGATTAAGAACATGTATAGGATAGTAATATGTGATGAAAATGGTAATATAAAATAGGAACAGAAGATAATTGAAACCCTAAGTTTTGTGGAGATACTTAGCATTCCTGATTTTCCCAAAGAGGTTATAAGGATTGTATTGAGTAGAGTTCATCAGGAGTTCTTTTGGCTAGAATTCATTCATAAGATAACCAAAGAAGCAGTTAGGGTAGTGACAGGCTTACCTTCTACCGGTAGCAGGCCTGACAAGACTAAAAAGGTTCCAAACGACATTGTAATGACCTTAACTAGTGCAACCTATGACAAGAGATCCTTGAGAGTAAATGATGTAAAGGATATCAATGTAAGATTCATTAGCATGATTCTTAGATACCAAGCTACACATGCCAATAGATTAAACTCTGTTTCTAGTTTATGTATCAAGAGTTCTTATGACCTAGTAAATAGTAATGCAAAGATTGACATATGTGAATGGTTAAAAGATGAGCTAATAGACAATCTGAAGAAACTTAAGAGTGACAAGAAAGGAACATTCAAATTTGGCAACTTACTTGTATGTCTATTGCTGTATATCACCAAGGAAGTTCCCAATATTGGTAGAAAGGATTTTGGATTTGACATTCCGGTAGGAAAACAACTTTTGGATATTCATCATAACTTGGGAGATGACAGGGAGAAGAACATAATTGAACACTTTCAGGCACTGAAGGCTAGAATGAAAAATAGGGAAATACTATCTCAATCCATAGTTGATAAATATCAAAAAGAGATATGTTTTGTTATAAAGAAGGATGAAATCTGGATGGAGGTAGTGATTCCAAGGACAATTTGGGTTACAGAGATGGGGTATGAGGCAGATGAAAACATAATAGAAACTTATGCAAAAGCCCTTCTAGAAGCCCCTAAAGAACCAATAGAAGAAGTATTTGGAAATGCAAAAACCATTGAAAGCAAAGTTCAATCTCAGAAACGAATAAAGAAAATAGAACAAACAATCAGAAAGGCAACTAGACAGGTAAAAGAAATCAAGGAAGATATATTGAATAAAATGGTATTACGGAAAGTGAATTGGAAGGACTACAATCAGAAACACATCTCTCACCGGTTGGTACCTCCTCTAACAGCAAAATACCGGCTGAATTTAAAAGAGTAGAAAGAAAAAGAAAACCTTCACTGGTACCCTCACCTGCTCCCAAGAGAACAAGACATAAACAACAGGGAGTAAGGCCTCCGGCAAGGAAAATGACCCCAAGGAAGAAAAAGGAAAAACAAGTTGTCCCTCCCTTAGACAACCTTTTGAATGAAATAACTGAAGATGGTAACTTGTCAAATATTAGCAAGTTGTATAACACTTTTAGCAATGAAGAAAAGGAAAGTATAGAAAACAGTGTTATTTTACACTTAGATATTTATAAGAAATTTTTGATATAAGTTGTATATGATCTACCTAGTGAACTGTACAGAAGGTTAGATGCTAAAAGGTTAGCAATTGTTGAACTGGACAAGAAGATAAAGATAGAGAAATTACTTGTAGTTCACCTAGTAAAATCAGCATAAGAAATTGATGAACTGATAAGTGAAGCTAACAGGACTGTATTTTCCATTGGTCACCAGCATGTAGCATTAATGGCTGGCAGAGTAAATGAGATCACTGAAGAGACAATAGACAAATGGGATATCTTCTTTGTTGAGAAGGAAAAGAAGAGCTTAAATGACCAAAGACTTTCAGAGTCTACCAAAAAGAAAAAGATAAAGGTAAGGCAAGATAGGTGGTCCTCCGAGCATAAAGGTAATAGATAACTTGCCCCCACCTTCTTCTGATACTCCACCGGTTGTAAATATTGATACACCACTAGAAACAGATAATGTTGAGAGTATGGAGACAACACATGAAGACACCAATCCTAATTCTGAGGTGTTGTATACCATGAATATTGACACACAAGAGGTTAACATTGTGGTTGATAAGGAAACAACTAAGAAGAGAGATGTGGCAACTGAGGCACCACCTGAAAACATTATAGTTGAGACAAATGTTGAGGATAGAGTTGGAAACATTGAGATTGGGATTGAAACACAAACTGAACAATCAACTGATCCACTAGATACTAGAAAAATAGATACCACTGATGTACACATTGAAAAACCTACTGAGCAACCAGCTACTGATAAATCACAAAGAAACTGATAGAAAACACTGAGACACAATCAGAAAAACCGATAGTGGAAAGCACAAAGAAACTGATAGAGGTACATTCTGAAAAACATGAAGAGAAAAAGGTTGAGGTAGAGACTGTGCCACCGGCAACAGCTAAGAAACCCAAACCTTTGCTAGTAGAAATGTAGACTCAAACTGACCTACCAGAGGTCAACATAAGCAAAGAGGTTACTCACATCGGCAGATTGCAGATTGTTAAGGTAGTTGGACAGTCATCTGGTTCCTCCTTAATAGAATTCAGACCGACAAATATAATAGAGGTATTACTGGATTCCATCAAGAAAATCACAGAGTGTAATGCATAGGCTTATAAGGCAATTGATGCACCATTCCAATTTTGAAATTGATTGCACCCAAGTGTAATGTAGAAAATAAAGATTCTTTGAGCCAATTAAACACATTGTCTAAGTACATAACTGGCAACCTACTAACAATTTATCAGATCAATAAGGAGACTTTCACTGAGAAAATGAATAAAGAGAAAGAAAAATTCTTTGAAGAATCAATAAATAGATGTAAGGAACATATTGACACATTATTACCAGCACTAAGCAAGACAATAATGGAATTTAAGGAACTGTACAGAGACACCTGCAAGACTGATCTTCTGACAGTGGATATTGACAAGGAAATCAACAAAGTACAAAAGGAAATAAATGATATAGCTGACAATATCATTGGTTCATTTGAACCAATATTAGTTATAGAACAAGAGATAGCTGGATTTGAGGAGAAACTTGAGAAACTAGAGAAGGAGAAGGAAAGAATAAAATACAACGCTAAGGAACTCAAATGCAAACTAGGTCCGAAACTAGACATCCTCATCTCCTTAAGAAAAGAGATTTTAGAGGCTCTTGTTCCAGGACTTAAGACACCAGAAGAGAAAATGCACATACTCACCGGTACCATCCAAAGGATAGAAGCAACATTGAAGGATAGTGAGAGGTTCACTAACAACTTGAATTTTGCATTAGCGGATTTATATCAGACTGTAACCCACCGGTTACAGGGATCTTGACAAGAACTACACTCAATTGACATTAATTGATAGCTTTTGTCATTGATGCCAAAGGGGGAGTAGTAGAATGAGAAAAATGATTGGCAGAAGAGATCATCTGCTCAGAGGGAGCACACAGTTTTGGAGCACACATTTTTGGATACAATTTTGACTTTTTCTCATGAGTGTTGCCATCAATGCCAAAGGGGGAGATTGTTGGCAAATGTACACTCCAATGAGAAATTGTAGGTGATTGAAGGTATTGTCATTGATGGCAACCATGCAATCCTATGGCACCGGCAGGCACTGGCACAAGCACAGACACTGGCACTAGCAGATAGTTTACCGACAGCGGCAAAGATGAATACCGACACCCTGGCCGATAGGATTTTGGTTATTATATTTTGTATTTAATTGTAAAATCTTTTTGTAAGCTGACAAGGCGAAAAGTAATAGGACTCATATAAGTATGAGATATTGTAAGATCATTTATGTATGGAATGTAATAGGCAGATGCGAACATGCGAATATTAAGGCAGATTTTCAAATAAGGTTTATGGAAGTTGTATGAGCTTAAACCGATACTGAACCTGGCATAGTAGATGCTGAACCAAAGCAGTACATGATATTGGATTTGCATAATCCATTTTTGTAAGTCAGTGAGACTTCCCTTTTGTAATTAAGTAGCGAGCTTTAGGCAGTTGGCCTTCCTGCATGTGCAAGCCCCTATTGTAAGTAATATTCATTTATTGGCCAATGAGTGAATATTGTGGGTCACAAATCCCACCGAGGTTTTTCCCACACCGGGTTTCCTCGTTAAAAATATTGTGTTATGGTGTGCTTTCTATGTTGTGGTTATTGATCTTATTTACTGCATTATCTCTAGTTTATCGGTACACTGTTTTGGAATCCAATTTATTTAATAAGATAAGTAAATCTGCTAACCAACAAGATACTGATTCACCCCCCCCCTCTCAGTATCTTTGGGAATCCTAACACACATCGACTCAATCTTGACCGTTAGATTACATACAATAAAGTTTACATTATTCTAGGCATCTACAACCGCTCCTGGATCATCACACTTTGAATCCTGTAACACATCATGCATTTGTCACTTCATACTATGCATTGGATCATTCCCAAGATAAACAATTATCTTTATGTGCCAAAACCATTTTGAAACTCATCAGTGCAACATCCTTTCGTGGCATCTTCATCACCAATCATCATTCGGTCATAGATCATCACAAGTGATCTCCAAGCTCCATCGGTTAGGGTTCTACTTTTCAACGCGATAGGGTTACCGGTTGATCTTCACTACTTCATTACCAGTTGCTTTACTGCTTCATTACCAGTTGCTATACCGCTTCATTACCGGTTGCTATTGACATCAATGAAAACACTTCCTAATATCGTCTTCAATGGAATCTTCATGCAATGCCAACAACTTGCATTGGGTTAATTTAAATAAATATTTTTATTTAAATGTCAAAAGAGGTTTTAATTAAATGTAAATTTAATTAACTGGGAAAGGTGTATTTAATTAAATAAATATGATTTATTTAATTTAGAATTTGACCAAACAAATTAAATTAAATAAATTGAATAATTTATTTAATCAATAGAAGAAAAGGGAGAATTAATTAAATATTAATTAATTAATAGAAGAATTGTTTGTTAATTAAATAAAAATTAAATATTTATTTTATTTGGTGGTCAAATTTATGTGTCTACACTATGTAACTCACTATGCAACATTACCATCAGTTTAGTCTTATAGACCCATATAGTATATTTGTCATATAAGTCAAGTACCCATTTATTCATCTCTCTCACTCATGACAGATAACAAAGTTTTCCACTTCTTTCTTTAACAAAGAGAAGAGATCATAGTCTTTCAAATTAAATGGAATATTTTAGTGTGTCAATCATAACAAGTAGTCATTAACCACTTAAATATTTTGTGAGTGTAATTATGTTATTTATTTACACTTAGGCTTACTTAAGCCTACTTAGTCATGCATTTACGTTTGACACTTGTCCATGCAAGATCTCAAGTCAGTTAGGAGTTGTTAGAGAGGTGTCGACTCACTTTCGATACCTTATGCTACCTTTGCAGTTGGCAACTCATCACTTCTCATTGGTTGTTGGGTTCGACTTCTGATTCGACCCAGTCACTCCTAGCTATATGTACAATGTTGATTATGCTCTTTTTTAATGCAATCATGTGCTTGTTATTTATCTCATTTGATTTTGGTGTTATTACATGGTATCACAGGATTTGTGAGATAATTCAAGCCACTGGTCGAATTAAGCATTTGTAGTGAAATATTTAGTCGCTGTAGAAGGCCTGCTCCTTCTGTTGTGGGCGCACTCTGCATAGACACGCCCTTGACCTGCAGCCTCACCATTAGCATTAGCGACGCCTTCCATCACCTCCCTCAGTGCCCACGAAGGTACCCAGGCTACACCTATGATTAAACCCATGTTGCCTGGCTTGATTCTTTTGACTGTACGTCATGTTGCTCGGCCAAAAGCCCTTCAACGGATTCTGCAATGTGAGTCTAGTCGAGCCAATGGCGCGGTGCTAGGCCATTTAGCCATCGCACAACCAGTGGGGTCGAGTGCACTATGAGTCGACAGTGAGTTGACGACAGCCAATGAAAGCACGAGTTGGAGTTTTCTGAGAGGTGCTCCAAACAGCGTGCCACCAAGTCGATGGCACTCAGGACGGCCTGCAATGACCTTCAAACACGTATACAACCCACGATGTTGACTGAGAGAGCAGTGGAGGCTGGACATTGGTGTCTTTTGGAGCGCGACCACCCTCTATCAAAGGTCGCTTACACTGTTTGGCCAGTGAATCAACCGACCACAGGTCGCTTACACTGTTTGGCCAGTGAATCAACCGACCACAGGTCGCTTACGCTGTTTGGCCAATGACCAATGTTGGAACTTGTGGAGGGAAGGTCATTTAAAGGGGATCGACTTGTTTGGAGCGACTTCTGTACTCTGAGACTAAGCAGCGTGCGAGGGAGTCAAAACCAATCATTTTGAAGAGCCCTGGTGGTAGTGGTCGTCCTTCAATCTTTGCACTTACATAATTTGGTCCTCCAAGTTTTTGTTTTTTTCCATTTCTTTTAAATTTTGGAAAAAAAGAAATTTTGTAGAAGGGATAATATTTGGAAAAGGGTTGGAAAAGGGAAAAAAATTGTAGCCCGCATTACTTTTTCTATGCAACTCTGATCAGAGTGCTTTTCTTTGCAAAAGTGTATTTTTTTGCCACAAACCGAATAGGACTATTATTGCACTCTTATTATAAAGTGCCAATTTTTGCCTTTGTTTGGGTTACTCTATGGACTCCTATAAAGTGCCAAAATAAGGGTGGGAAACTATAATCAAGGTGGTTTTGTGTGGTCTATTTTTCTCACTTCCTCAAGAAGTGCTTTCTTCATTTCTACATTCTACAAAAGAAACAATCTAAGTCTCACAACATGGATTCTAATGTGCCTATACAACCTCTAACACCTTCCAATTATCATGATTGGAAGTTGAAAGTAATTTTGTACTTAAGAATAAAGGCTTATATAGGGTAACAATGGGAACAAAAAAATAATATAATGTAGCTAAAGACAAAGAAAAGTATTTCAATAAGTGTTACCAAGCATTTGGATTCTTCTGTTTAAATCTATCTCCTAAATTAGTTTTTCATGTTGAGAACTTGAAAACACCCAAAGAAGTTTGGGAAGCTCTTAAAAATCTATTTGGGACAATTGATGAACTTGAAGTCATGAGTTGGAAAATCAACTCTTAAGTCTAAGTCCTAGAGATTTTACTACTTTAGAGGATTTTTTAGTAAATTCAAATCTTCAAAGTTGCAATTAAAAGATTGTGGAATCGACAAGAAAGAGAATAAATTAATCCTTTATGTACTTTCCAAACTAGGCCTTGAATTTTTTATGTTTGTCTCTACTTTTTATTCTACCAAAAGAGCTCTTGGTAGCTCATTGAAAATGCCTACACTAGATGACTTTGTTTACGGTCTATCAAGGGAGCAAGAAAAGTTAATTCAAATGGGTGTGTTGAAATTTACTAAGCCTCAAGCTCTAATTGTAGGATACGAAAAGCAACAAAATGCTAAAGGAAAGAAGAACATTAAAAAGGACAATGAAGGGAAGAAAGAATATAAAATTGATAACTTCAAGAAGGATAACTCTTCTCAACAAAGTAAAAAAACTATTGAGAAAGTTACATGTTCCTTTTGTAAAAAAATTGGTCATGAAGAACATCAATGCATGAAAAAGTAGATTGAGCACCTCAGTTTTCTACTCAAAAAGAATAATATTGAGGTAACTGATTCTGTCAAAGTATCTACTTCAAATCAGAAAAATACCTAGGAAAAAGAAAAATTAAAGGCAAGGCCTTAAGTGCTACATTATCATCATATTTATCTCCATTGATTATAGATTCCGGTGCTACACACCATATGGATTCTCTTGCAAGAGCTATATTATAACACACTAATATAAAGTGCCACACCTCTTTGTACTTTGTCATTAATGGCATATTTGATGTAATCCTCTTATACTCCATAGATTAGGAATATCTTGTGAGACTTGGTGCATGGCTCCAATTGAGACTTAGATTGTACCAATCTTCCATTGATGAGTATTCAACTGATGCCAAATGTAGGTGTCTCCATGCCTGATCTTGATTTTGTTGCAATGAGTGATTCATTGGTCATTCTTCATCGACATTGGAACCTGGTTGTGTAAAACTTTGACATTATTGGTGCAACATTGGCTTCTTTGTAGGAGATTCTACCTTAAGGGGGCATTCATGGTCTTCTCTTCTTATCTTTTTTTTGAAGTATAGTTTTTTTCCCACTAGGTTTTCTATCTTACTTAATTTATGAGAGATTTCTTTGCACATGAGTACCTTATTAAGATTCAAAGCTAGGACTCATTTTAATTTGCATTTTACATGGCTACCTCACCAAGCTAGTAGTTGGGACCCATTTTTCTTTCATGTTCTCCTAAGTTATGCTTAAAGGGGCATGTTAGTGTAATTATTTTATTTATTTACACTTAGGCTTACTTAAGCCTACTTAGTCATGTATTTACGCTTGACACTTGTCCATGCAAGATGTCAAGCCAGTCAGGAGCTATTAGAGAGGTGTCGAAACTGAGCTATTAGAGAGGTGTCGACTTAGTTTCGACACCTCACACTATCTTTGTGGTAGGCAACTCGCCACCACTCATTGAATGTTGGGTTCAACTTTTGATTCAACCCAATCACTCCTATCTATATGTACAATGTTGACTATGCTCTTTTTAATGCAATTGTGTGCTTGTTATTTATTTCATTTTATTTTGGTGTTATCATAGATTCAAACCTTGAATTAAGACTACTTCTATTTACATACAATTATTTAGATCTGGACAACCTTTTGATCATATTTATTACCTTTTTCCTTCTAGATCAATCAATCTATCCATGATCAATCTAAATTTTTTTTTTCATAGAATGTTCATTCTTCTCTCCATTCCAACATGAATTTATAGAGTGATTTTCAATTGACAAATTGTACAAGGATGAAGATCCAAACAATTATCTTTCTTATGCCCTCATTTTTGACAATTTGATTGCTACATGTACCTTGTTCCTTGAGCTGACTTTCATGAGCCTATAATATTGACAACATAAATTCTATTTTTCTTACTATATTTGATGCCTCATTCTGTGGCATCATAACTAGTTAAATGGGCTCTCTATTTCTTTCCTATGTTTTCCCAAACCTTTTCCATCATAACCCATTTTATTCATGACCTACAAACCAACATTCTTATCAACCTAACCTTTACTCTTAGCATAAAAAATTATAAGATTTGTAGATATGAATACATCCTTATGTTGAACTTCACACTCTTTTCTTAAACAAATATTAGTTACACCACTCATATTGAATGGACACAAAACACTTATATCACATGAGACATCACATATTGAAGGTTTTGACCCTAGATTTCCATTTTCCTTCTTGCATACTACAAGCAATTGATCTAATTAGAAAATTTTAATAGCATGAATCTTCATCTTCACATTGATTCTTATACACTTCCTTTGTTCTTGGTATTTGTTAAAAACTAGTGCTCTTTGAAACCCTTAATTATTTCTTTACTAGGCCAATTATTTTTTTTATAGTAGTAGCTTACTTTGACACTATCACAAGAAATTGTATTTTCATTAGTCATAGAATATTCATTTCTTACATTTCACTAAACCCAACAGTTTGACATATTGGCAACTTCCTTTGATGGAGTGGCATCTAAGGATACAATGACATTTCCTTTTTTTAGAAGGCCTATCTATAGTTCCATTAGGAGAGTTATCCAATGCAAAAATTGTTGGCAATATGCTGGATTTGGTTAAGTATTGTCATTGATGTCAACACTGTATCTCGGTTGGACCTATCCCAATTAGACTTGGTGTTTATCTTAGTTTTGGCTATGATTCTAATCTGATATGATGAGATCCCTGGTTTTGGTTTTGGATGGTTATTCAGGATGGTTATATGCTTGTCATATTTTGTTGGTTTATGATTTGGTGCTCTAGAAGCTATTTCTTATGTTCCCGATTCGTATTTCCTGGTACCGGTTAGCGATATTTGATGATATGATTTGGTGATTTTGGTTCGGCTTATGAAAATGGTTTCTAACGTGTTGAAGGTGTTTCTTTATCGTGTATGAATTTTTTGGTGGCTTCTCATTGGCTGGCATGCTGATATGGTGGTCCTATTTGGATCTGGTTAGATATTCTATGTTAGTGGACTAAGGGTTTCTACCGGTTGGTGAAATGTGATGGAGACTGGTCTTAACGTTATTTTCGATGGATATAATTGTTTGGGAATTTATTTTAGGTCCATGCTATGTAATATAAATCATAATACTGGTTCGGTAATATCATCTTATGTAATTTTTGTAATTATAGGTATATAGGCTTAGGGTTTAGCCGACCTTATCATAAGGTTGATGATCTGTATAAATTGGTAACTTATTCATGTAATATGTCATATATATGGTATCGATGGTTATGTCTTCATTATCAGAGGAAGGTTTATGTGCGAACAAATGATATATCATCCGACATAAGGTTTTTGGTGTTGCAAGGTAGACCTCTGTGCTTAACTGGAACTGTATCAAGCATTAAGAGATGCTACTTTCATAGTTCATTCTTTTCGGATTGTAGTCCGATGCTTTTGTAAGTTAGTGATACTTTTCTTTTGTGATGAGCAGTGAGCTCTAGGTAGTTAACCTGATTGCAAGTGCAATCCCTATTGTAATTAATTCACATATTACTACAGAAGTATTATCTAATTGTGGGTAGGGTTTCCCACCATGGTTTTTTCCTTTACCAGGTTTTCCATGTCAAAAATATTGGTGTTGTGTGTGTTGTGCTTTCATGTTTTTATCTTTCATTGTGTTGATTTCCTTATGCTCTGGTATAAAGGTTTAATCTATAATAGTTCTGATTTTTGATAGAAATCTGATTCACCCCCCCTCTCAGTTTTCTCTCGGTATCAGATCTGTCTAACAATTGGTATCAGAGCCCGATCCTCTTTGCAAAAGGTTAATCGCTTGAGGAGATCCGATGGCAACTGCATCTAGTTCCAAATTCAATCCCTACCGGAAGGAGAATCCTAAATTTGATGGTACAAATTACAAACTATGGAAGGAGAGAATGAAGATTCATCTAAGATGTCTTGGAGCTAAAGTTTGGGAGATAGTGGAGAAAGGGTATATACCTCAGGATCCTAATTCTGAAACACCGACACCTGCTGATGAACAGAAGAGAGCTGAAAATGATGTTAGAGCAAAGGAAGCATTGCTAAGTTCCCTATTCAATGAAAAGTTATTGAATGTCCGGAGTTGGAGAATGTAAAATAGATCTGGACAAACCTTGAAGCTCTTTATGAAGGCAACCAAGCAATAAAGTTTGAAAAACTTGAAGGTTTCTGGGTGAGATATGAAACTTTGGAGATGGACGAAGATGAAAAGATAAGTTCTTTCATGGATAGAGTGAATGAGATTGTCATGGGAATCAAATGTTGCATCGGATCAGTTAGTGAGGATGAGGTTGTGTTAATGATTATGATAATTCTTCCTCCAGATTACAAGATGATGGCTATTGCAATTAATGAACTTCAAACAATGTCAAGCACCCCTATTACTAGAGATACATTACTTGGAAAATTGACCACTTTTGAGCTTGAGGAACTTGGAGATTAGAGTGCTACTAAAATAGAGACTGCATTTAAAGAATCTACCTCCAATAAGAAAAAGATAGATTGGAAGGAGTTATATGCTTAAGATCTGGAAGACATTGAGAGAGAAGACAAAGAACTCGAAGAGTTGGAAGCCCTAATTGCAAGAAGAATCCCTAAAGGACCAACTGGAAGTAAGTATGAAGGAAAAGTACCTTTTAAATGTTTTTCATGCAATAAGATTGGTCATTTTGCTTCTAGATGTCCTCAGAGAGCTGCTAGAAATCAAGAAAGATTTATGAGGAATTATAAGCCTAATCCAGAATATTAGTATAGACCTAGATTTAGAAGGAATAAGGATAAAACATGTTATTATGCTGGTAATGATGACTTTGGTAATATTGATGATGATGATGATGAACCTGTAAGTGGATTTGGTAATGGAATCTCCAGTAAATATTGGGTCTTTATTGCTATCAAGGATGATTCTCCAGAACCTGTCATTAGAAGCAACTCATACTGAGGAGAATACTTTAACTGCTAAAATTGAAGAAAAGGATGAATGGGTTATAGATAGTGGATGCTCACATCACATGACCGGTGACAAGAGGAAGTTCTTAACTCTGCAAGAATTTGATGGCGGACTAGCTAGATTAGGAGACAACAAGGCATGTAGGATCAAAGGCAAAGGAACGATATCCTTGGATGATAATGTTGGCGTTCTAGATGAATTGATTATGTGTTGCATTGATGTTTTGTCATTGATTGCAACAATAGTTGTTATGGTTGGTTACCGACAGACAAGTTTTGGTTACCGTAGAAGATCTAGTGTTACCGACAGAAGAGACTATCTATTTGGATTAGTAAAGTATATTTGATTTCATGTGTTATATGCTCCATGAGCATGTTTCGGTTAGTTGGTATTGGCTTGGTAATCAGATGCTATCATACACTCTGGTAAACCCTTATCGACGCTGGTTTAAGGCTTTACGCGTAGAGCTTTCATTAAGGAATCATGATAGGATGCATAGTTGGCGTTAATGCAACTTCTTCATGGATTTAAGGATGCTGAAGATGTTCTTTGATCGTGCTTCAACTTCTTGAAGACATTCCTTTGGCATGGTAGACCCAGAATAGGTCCGATACCTATCTAGGTTATGGGCTGATATAATGATAATGTGTACTCTACACGTTACCAGGATGTTTCAAGATGATTTATGGATTTGTTATTATTGTTATGGTCCTAAGATGACATGGCATATCATTGTAATATGGAATCATGTAAAGATCTTATTATAATATCTTTTCGGTGGCCGACCTAATCAGTTTAGGCTTTAGGGTTTGTATAAATAAGAGGTATACACTCTTTGTAAAGTATCATGGTTATTGGAAAGGTCATGGTCAAGGAATTTAATGTACGAATATTGTAATATAATTCAGGTAGAGGAGTTGGTTGATCATTGGTGATCGAATTGGATTCAGAAGAGGATTTAGTCCTCTGGTACTAAGCTTAACTGAGACTATAATCAGGCATGGTAGATGTTATTTCTAGCAATTCACTCTATTGGATTGTTGTCCATTTATCTTGAGATGGTTGTAGCCTCTCTGTAGTCAGTGAGACTCTTTTGTAATGAGTAGTACGCTCTAGGTAGTGTGCCTTCCTGCAAGTGCAGGCCCCTCATTGTAACACACTTTCAGCAGAAGTATCATCTGACTGTGGGTAGGCTTCCCACCGTGGTTATTCCCTTTCCGGGTTTACCACGTACAAATCATGGTGTTATGTGGTATGGTTTCTTTGCATTGATTATCTGGTTAAATGTTAAGTTGTATTGATTACCACTATCTTTTCATAGCAGAATATGTATGTGCTTTATTGGTACTTGATTTGTTTAAGGTTGTGTTGTGGATTAAAAGTTATAATCTATCAACAACTGATTCATGTCCCCCTCTCAGTTGTTCACCGGTTATCCTAACAATTGGTATCAGAGCTTTGGTCCTCTTTTGCAGAAGATTATCTGCTTGAGGTAGATCCTATGGCAAATAATCCACTGACAACTATTTTCAGAAGAGAAATCCCTTAGCTTGATGGAATAAATAATGGGATATGGAAAATTCGAATGGAGACTCATCTTAGATGTCTTGGAAAGGATACACACCTTATGATCCATCATCTAGCAATCCTGCTCCTGCAGACCTAGATAAGAATATTAAAAATTATTCCAGAGCTAGAGAGGCCCTCTTATGTGCACTTACTGGTCAGCAGATTATGGGATTGACTGACAAATCATTGGCTAAGGTTATGTGGGACAAATTGAAAACTTTGAATGAAGGTGATCCTACTGTCAAAATTGCTAAACTTGATGGCTATAGGGTAAGATATGAAAACTTGGAAATGGAAGATAATGAAAGAATTGTTGTGTTTATGGAAAGAGTAAATGAGATTGTTATGGGAATTCAATGTTATGGAGGATTTCTAGGTGAAGATGAAATAGTTTCCAAAGTCTTGAGAGCCCTTCCACCGGCTTACAAAATGAAGGCAACTACAATTAATGAGTTAAGAACAATGGTAAACACCTTAGTTAACAAAGACATTCTGATTGGGAAATTATCTTCTTTTGAGCTTGAGGAAGATCTTCTAGAGCTATAAAGTCTGAACCTACTTTTCATGCATCATCATCAACATCTACCAGCAAAAGTGATTGGAAAGCCCTATATGCCAAATAATTGGAAGACATGAGGAAAGAAGATGAACAATTTGAGCAACTTGAAGCCTTATTTGCGAGAAGAATACCTAAAGGACCAACTGGAAGTAAGTATGAAGGAAAAGCACCTTTTAAATGTTTTGCATGTAGTAATATTGGCCATTTTGCATCTAGATGTCTTGAAAGGAATCTAAGGTTTGAGGAACGAGTTAAGAAATCTTTTAAGCCTAACCAGAACTGATATAGATTCAAGAAGAGTAAGCAATGCTACATAGAAGATGAGGAAGGAGTAACTGATGACTCTAGAGATGAACTGGTAGAAGACTTTGGTAGTGGATCATGAAATGGAAAAGAATGGGTGGTCTATTCTTTGAAGGAAGATGAACCAGAACCGGCTATCAAGAATGAAGAAAAAGCCCTGGCAGCAAAAGTTGAAGATAAGGATGAATGGATAAATGATAGTGGATGATCACATCATATGACTGGAGATAAAGGGAAATTTTTGTCCCTGCAAGAATACAATGGCAATCAAGTAAGATTTGGAGATGACAAGGCATGTATGATCAAAGGCAGAGGTATTATTTCTTTGGATGGCAAACATAACACTGATAATGTCTATTATGTAGAAGGTTTAAGGAATAATCTTTTGAGTGTTGGTCACTTGGTTGATAAGGGTTTTCAACTTTAGTTTAAAGATAGAAAATGCAAAATCATTAACAAAACTGGTATGGAGATTGCAACTGGTATTCAGATAGGAAGTAATATCTTTCACTTGAACACTGGTAATAAGACATGTCTGATTGCTCATATTGATGAGAGTTGGCTATGGCATAAGAGGTTGTGTCATGTTAATTTTGATTGTATTGTTAAGATCAGTTCAACTAAGGCAGTTAGAGATATACCTAAGATTATGAAGCCTCATAATCCGGTATGTAAGAAATGTCAATTGGGTAAGCAAGTCAGAAGTTATTTTAAGAGAATACATGATAAATCTAATGATGTACTTGATTTGATTCACACTGACTTATATGGTCCAACAATGACTAGAAGCTTTCAAGGTGATAGGTATTTCATGTTGATTATCGATGACTATTCTAGAATGATGTGGGTGACTTTTCTAAGGGAGAAGTCTAAAGATTTTGAGAAATTCAAGATCTTTAAAGCAAAGGTTGAAACAGAGACTTGATTGAAAATCAAATGTCTAAGATCAGATCATGGCGGTGAGTTCATTTCTCATGAATTTAATAGTTATTGTGAGACAAATGGAATCAGGAGACAACTATCTACACCTAGGAATCCTCAGCAAAATGGAGTAGTTTAAAGAAAGAACAAAACCATTTTGGATGCAGCTAGATCTATGATGATGGAAGCCAAATTGCCTCATATCTACTAGAGAGAAGTAGTGACTACAACAATCTACACATTCAATAGAGTTCACATCAAAGGTGAAATTGATAAGACCCCTTATGAACTATGGTTTGGACATACATCTATTGTTAAGTATTTCATAATTTTTGGAAGTAAATGCTATATCAAAAGGGATGATTCAATTGGAAAGTTTGATCCTAGATGTGCTGAAGGAATATTTCTTGGTTATTCAATTCAGAGCAAAGTAAATAGATGTTATAACAAAAGATTGCAGAAAATAGTGGAGACTGCTAATGTGAAAGTGGATGAATAGTACATAAATCATTCTATATCATATGACACGGAACCAACAGTGGAAATGATCATAACTGAACCGACAATGCCTCAATCGATATAGGAAGTTGAGACAGTTACACCGACACAATCAAAAAATTCAATTGTGACTAATGATTAGAGCAGTGAACCTGAAGTTCAAAAGACACTTAGGTATGTAAGATTAAATCATTTTGAAGATCAAATTATTGGAGATAGAAACAAGGGAGCTATGAAAAGAAGAAAACTGGCAAATGAAGAGGTATGTCTTATTTCTCAAGTTGAACCGACAATTGTTATTGAAGCTTGTAAGGATAAACATTGGTTAAAGGCTATCAAAGATGAATTAGATCAAATAGAGAAGAATGAAACCTGGTCTTTAGTTTCCTGGCCTAAAAATAAGAATGTTATTGGAACTAAATGGGTTTTTAGAAATAAACTGAATGAGGATGGTCAAGTTATAAGGAACAAGGTTAGATTGGTCTGTAAAGGATATTCTCAAATGGAAGGAATTGATTATGGTGAGACATTTGTAGCTGTAGCTAGAATTGAAGTTGTTAAACTATTTCTTGCCTATGCAGCTTATAAGAACTATAAGGTTTATCAAATGGATGTTAAATGTGCATTTTGAATGGTGAGCTTAAGGAAGAAGTTTACATTGAGAAACCTGATGGATTTTCACTGACAGATGATAAAGATATGGTTTGCAAATTGAAGAAAGCTTTATATGGATTGAAACAAGCTCCTAGAGCTTGGTATGCAAGGTTGGATAAATATCTTTTAAAGCTTGATTTTACTAAAGGCAATGTTGATAGTAATCTATATTATAAGATCATTGATAATTATATTTTGATTATTGAAGTTTTTGTTGATGATATCATTGTTGGAGGAGAAGATAAACTGTGCATGGAATTTGCTAATAACATGAAGAATGAATTTGAAATGTCCATGATTGGTGAGATGTAATTTTTCTTAGGTTTGTAGATTACTCAAACTGACAAAGGCATCTTTATCTTTCAAACTAAGTATCTGAGGGAATTGTTGAAAAAGTTTGGTATGGAAAATTCCAAACCGGTAAGTACGCATATGGCTACAAGTGATAAATTATCTATCAAGGATACTTCTAAACTAGTAAATCTGACAAGGTATAAGTCTATGATTCATGGTTTGTTATATCTAACTTAGACTAGACTTGATATTATGAATGCAGTGAGTATTGCTTCAAGATATCAAAGTAATCCTACAGAAAATCATGAATGTGCAGTAAAGAGGATATTCTGGTATTTGCAAGGAACAAGAGAATATGGTTTATGGTATTCCAAAAATGATGATTTCACCTTATGTGCATATACTGATGACAGGAAGATAACTTTTGGTGGAGCTTTCTTTCTTGGAAAGAAACTGGTTTAATGGATCAACAAAAAACAGTCATGCATTTCTTTATCTACTACAGAAGCTGATTATGTTGCATCAACAACTAATTGCACTCAAGTCTTGTGGATGAAGTAAATGTTGAATGATATCAAGGTAAATTGTAGTGAACCGGTAGTTATCTATTGTGATAACTCTACAACTATTGAGATGTCTAAGAATCTAGTATTTTACTCTAAGACTAAGTATATTTCAATAAAATATAACTTTTTGAAGCACAAGGTTGAAGCAAAGGAAGTCAAATTGGTTTATGTGAACACTAAAGAACAAATTGTAGACATATGCACTAAACCGTTGTCTAAGGAATCATTTCAGTATTTGAGAGATAGGTTAGGGGTTTGTGCCCCTCCAACAAAGACTTGATTGATGAATTTTGTCATCAGTCCAACATGCATTACCAGAGACATTATTCATTTTGGCACTGATGAGTGGTGCTACTACTCAGGGGGAGTAGTTAGCTTTGAGATTTAGATTTGATATTTTTGTCAGAAATCTGGCATTGATGTCAAATGGCGAGTGATAATAATGTGAAAAATCATTCAGAACCTTATAGAGATATCATTCACAGGGGGAGAGCTATTCATTGTTTGTTGTCTTCCATAGGGAGAGACTTGTTTGGCATTTCTTAGTACTTAGATGTTTTTCATATCTAGTGTTGCCATCAATGCGAAAGGGGGAGATTTTTGGCATTATGGATGAATTTATTATGTGTTTCATTGACATCAACACTAGCTGTTATGGTTGGTTACCGGCATACATGTTTTGGTTACCGGTAGAAGATCTAGTGTTACCGATAGAAGAGACTATCTGTTTGGATCAGTGAAGTATATTTGATTTCATGTGTTATATGCTCCATGATCATGTTTCGATTAGTTGGTATCAGCTTGGTAATCAAATGCTATCATACGCTCTCATAAACCCTTACCACCACTAGTTTAAGGCTCTACCGACAAAGCTTTCATTAACGAATCATGACAGGATGCATAGTTGGAGTTGATGCAGCTTCTTCATGGATTTCAGGATGCTGAAGATGTTCTTGATCATGCTTGAAATGCTTGAAGACATTGTTTTGGCATGGTGGACCTAGAATAGGTCTGATACCTATCTAGGTTATGGATTAGTATCATGCTAATGTGTAATCTACATGTTACCAGGATGTTTCAAGATGATTTATGGATTTGTTATTATTGTTTTGGTCTTAAGCCGACATGGCATATCATTGGAATATGGAATCATGTAATGATCTTATTGTAATATCTTCTAGGTGGCTGACCTAATCGGTTTAGGCCTTAGGGTTTGTATAAATAAGAGGTAGAAACTCTTTGTAAAGTACCATGGTTATTGGAAAGGTCATGGTCAAGGACTGTAATGTGCAAATATTATAATATCATTCAGGAAGAGGAGTTGGTCAATCATTGGTGATCGAATTGGATTCAAAATAGGATTTAGTCCTCTAGCACTGAGCTTAACCAGGACTGTAATTAGGCATGGTAGATGCTATTTTTAGCAGTTCACTCTATTGGATTGTTGTCCATTTATCTTTAGATGGTTGTAGCCTCTCTGTAGTTAGTGAGACTCTTTTGTAATGAGCAATACACTCTAGGAAGTGTGCTTTCTTACAAGTGCAGACCCCTCATTGTAACACATACTTTCTACAGAAGTATCATCTAACTATGGGTAGGCTTCCCATCGTGGTTTTTCCCTTTCTGGGTTTTTTTCACGTACAAATCATGGTGTTATGTGGTATGGTTGCTTTGTATTGATTATCTAGTTAATTGTTAAGTTGTATTGTTTACCGATATCTTTCCATACTAGCATCTGTATGTGCTTTACCAGTACTTGACTTGTTTAAGGTTGTGTTGTGGATTAAAAATTATAATCTGTTAACAACTGATTCACCCCCCCCTCCTCTATGTTTTTCACTGGTTATCCTGACAAGTAAGACTAATACTAATAATGTTTATTACGTTGAAGGAGTGAAGCATAATCTTTTGAGTGTAGTTCAGATGGTGGATAGAGGATTTCATTTGCAATTTAAGGATGGAAAATGCATGATTGTCAATAGATCTGGATTGGAGATTGCGTTTGGAACTTAGACTAAAGGAAACATCTTTCATCTGAACTCTGGTGAGAAAGATTGCTTGATTGCTCAGGTTGATGAAAGTTGGTTATGTCATAAGAGTATTTATCATGTAAAATTCGATTCCATAGTTAAGATCAGTTCAATAGACGCTATTAGAGATTTTCATAGGATTGTTAAACTTCATAATCTGCTATGTAGAGAATGTCAAATAGGTAAGAAAACTAGAATTTCTTTAAGAAGCATACATGATAGATCTAATGAAATTGTTGATCTTATTCATACTAATATGTATGGACCGACAAGGACTAAATTTTTTCAAGGTGATAGATATTTTATGTTGCTTCTTGATGACTATTCTAGAATGATGTGGGTTACATTTCTAAAAGAAAAATCTGAAGCTCTTGAGAAATTAAAATTTTTCAAAGATATGGTTGAGACAGAAACATGATTGAAGATAAAATGTTTAAGATCAGATCAAGACGATGAGTTTACATCCGGTGAGTTCAACTTCTTTTGTGAGAAGAATGGAATCATAAGACAATTTTCTGCACCTACAACCCCATAGCAGAATGGAATAGTGGAAAGGAAGAACAAATCTATCTTAGATGTTGCAAGGACAATGATGATGGAAGCCAAATTACCTAATATCTATTGGAGAGAAGCTATCAATACCACTATATACACTTTCAATAGAGTACACATAAAAGGTGATACCAGTAAGTCTCCTTATGAATTATGGTTTGGTCATACTCCTATTGTCAGATATTTCAGAATTTTTGGAAGTAAATGCTATATTAGAAGAGATAATGCATTAGGAAAATTTGATCCTAGAAGTGATGAAGGAATATTTTTGGGTTATTCCACTAAGAGAAAATCATATAGATTTCATACCAAAAGATTGAATAGGATAATGGAAAGCATAAATGTCAAGGTGGATGAGCAGGATAACAATCAGATAAGATCATATGACTATGGATCAAAAGATGAATTTGTTAGATCAGAGGCGACAGTGCAAGAATCAGTTCAGAGCATAGATCCAATTTCTCTGATAACATCAAAAAATTCCGCAATGACTGATGAAGGGCAGAAAGAATCAGAAAGTCAAGACTTTGAGAAAACACCTAGGTATGTGAAACCGAATCACTCTGAAGATCAGATCATTGGAAATAAAAGGGAAGGTTTGATGACTAGAAAAAGGCTATCTACTGATTAGGTATATTTAATTTCTCAAACTGAACTGACATCCTTTATTGAAGCAAGTAAAGGTGAGAATTGGATGAAAGCAATAGAAGAGGAACTAGACCAGATAGAAAAGAATAAGACTTGGGAATTGGTTCGTAGACCTAAAGATTATTGGAATCCAAGAACACTGAGAAGGGGGATGAATCAATGTTCTACCAGAATGATCAATTTTAACCTTATTAAACCATGCATACACCAATCGGTATACCAGTACATATAGAATTGAAAGAAGCAAAACAACCCATAAGCCAATCACATAAATGGATACCATAACACACAAAATTATACATGAAAACCTCAAAATGAAAAAACCATAGTGGGATTTGTGATTCAAAATATTAATTCACTAACCATATGAAGAGATATTACAAAATTTAGGGTCTGCACATGCAGGAAGGCTTACAGCCTAGAGCACACTACGCAATCACAAAAGGAGGCTCATTGACTACATACAAATCCAAACTACAATCTAGAGAAATGATTGAACTGCAAAGATAGCATCTTCTATGCCTAAATATAGTTCTAGTTTAGCTCTATCTGTTATGGTTTGAAACCCTAAACCCTTACAAGAATAACCCTTTACAAAAATATCCTCACATACATAATCTTTCTCATATATTTTGCATCTCCTTCATTATTTTCTTCCTAATACATGATCTTGTCATCTCTCAAAATGATCTAACTAACTGACCTATATACCCTTCATAATTCATGATGCCTTAAATGTCATCTTGCAAAGATATTTACAATATGAACATACATGTCGGCTAGATAACATAAATACATGAATATCAAAAAAAATTGGCAATGTCGGATCCAAAAGATGTCCGCCTCCAGTACCGATAATCTAATTCTAAATCATGTCGGCCTGCATTTTTGGCAACCAATTAATTCTTTCCAACCTGCCAGTGCTGGTGCCAGTGCCGGTGTAGTGTCTGTGAAGTTCCTGTCGGTACAAAATTGAACCAAAATATGAAGCTGGATTAAGTTGCCATGTTGCCATAAATGACAACATAGTGAAACCAACCAATTTAGTGTCAATTGCCAACAATCTCCCCCTTTGGCATTGATGGAAACACTTATGTGAAAATTGATCATGGTTTCAAATTACTAGTTTCATCCTGAACCTGCTCCCCTTGAGCTGAACATTCATGTATGATCATAATAAAAAATACTCGATACCTCCATAGTTTTTCACCTATACTCCCTCTAATGTATACAACTGCCTTTTTCTTCTTTTTCACATCTATATCACTCCCCCTTTGACATAAATGCCATCAAAATTGCCAAAAAGAATACCAAAAATCCAAAATCGGGACAAAGAATGAAAGGTACTATATAATGAATATCCCAAAAATACCTTACCGGAGCTTAATATATTTGAAAATTTCTGGATAGGCCTTCTCCAATAGCTCTAGATAAGTATCCCAACCAGATTGAAAGTATCAGAAATAGATACAAGTCCATTTAGCATATGGGTAATTGACTCTTTCTCATTTAACTTTGCCGGTGTGGGCTTACCAACCATATCTATACACTCCTTCTTATGTACACTAAGTGAATCCAACCGGGAACTCACCAAACCTCTAAGACTTTTGCCTCTTCTTATGATTTTGTCTTTTCCTTTCTCAAGAGAGAAACTTGGGCTTCCAAAACCAGATTATAACCATCAATGGATGTAGTCAATGAATTTAATCCATCAAAAGAATTGGCTATACTTGCAATTTTCTCCTGAGACTACTTAATCCTCTTATCCAAATTAACTGTAAGAAAATCTGTGTTACAACATACCCTATAAATATTTGTACACTACTTTAAATAATTATCTATCAATTTCAACTTATCATTAATTTCCTTGCTTTCAAACTCAATCATTTGATCAAATGTAGCTCTCTTTTCCTGTGTGAACCTCTCCAGTGCTTACTAGTTTGATATCTGCTGCAAGGATTGAAAATCCTTTGAAATGTTTTTAGTGATTATCTTAAGCTTGTCGGATGGGCTCGCTTCTATATCAAACTTACATCCTAGGACTAGTCTATGCAAAACAGTGATAAACTGATCAATAACACCTTTATCCATAGATCCCTACATCATTTTCTATGCAACCATCATCATGAGTTCCATAGAACTCATCAAGTGGTTATGCTTTTGTTTTCAACTTGCAAGGTGTCAATTGACAACAATGATGGACTCACTACCGATTCTCTGCCAGATTCCTCTTTCTTCTCCTTTGATGATTTAACCTTTATAGATTCCTCACTTAGACCAGTGGCTTTGCCACTTGGGGCAGTCTCAGTAACTGTCGGTTCCTCCCTAGGAACTGTAACCTCATCCTATACATCTGTATCTGGAGGACTGTTGTCCTCAACATTAGTATCTTGTATATTATCAACCTTTACACTCTTTGTATTTGCCAGTATCTCAGCATTTGTCTGTACATTTGTATCTATCGGGGGCATGATTTCCACTATCTTAATGTTTTTCAAAATTGAGGGTGAAATACCCATAATACCCTTTCCTTTTCCTTCAACTGAGATATTTGCAGTATCTACCTTAGATTTTGGTGAAGTATAAAAACCATGGTTCTCTTCAAATAACTTAACCCATGCCTTGTGGATCTCATTGATTATCTCATTGACCCTTCTTAACATAAGACTGATTATTCTATGTTTGTTAAAGATTTTCCTCTTTGCAACCTCAAGTGTCTAATCCATCTCCTGAGAAATAGAAACACAAACAGATAACAATTCTTATATCTTTATATATGCTTGTCCTCTTGTATTTTCGATAGTCTTCTAGCATCTAACATATCATACAACTATGTTGACATTTGGTTTTCAATTTCTATCAACGCATTCTTATAAATATCCAAATATAACAAAACTGCTTCCTCTACTTCTCTTTGTTCATAATTTTTTAAATGTTCATAATAAAATTGTACATTCTTTAACATACCATCTTTAGTAATCTCATCAACTAACTCTGCATAAGTCTTTGGTGGAATGATAGTTACATTACCAGATTCAATTGCCAGATCAATGTCATCCTTCTTCTTTCTTCTTCCAGTACTGGATGGGGCTGAAGGTGTTTGTTTTGGTTCTTTCTTCTATGTCGGTACCCTGATAGTAACTTTCCTAACTGGTTGCTTCTTTGCCTCTACCTTAGTTTCTTCAGTTTTCTTCCTTATTGCCCTTTTGAATGCCAGGGGTATGTCATCTTCATATGCAGATTCAGCTGGAATAGGCTCAATGAATACTTCTGGTTCTTTTCTCTTCCTGCCTTTCTCCGAGACAACATCAATAAATGCTTTAATGTCCTGTGAAACCTTTCCAACAAATTTACTTTCCATTCCTTCCTACTTCTCTCTCTTCTTCCGGTTGAACTCAGTTTCAACCTCTTGTGTCTTCTGCTTAGCAATGCTAAAGGTTTTTACAGTTTCATCTACCGGTGCATCAATTAACATTTGTGCATAAGCATAAAAAATTTGAGCATCAATTTGATAACCCATCTCCTAAATCTAGATCTTCTGGGGTTTGACCGCTTCTATGAGTGTTTCATCTTTCTTAACCATGAAGCATATGTTAGTTGAGTATTTCTCAACAATGTGCTTAGGAACCCCCATCCAAGAATTCATATCCTTTTGAAATGCTTTAAAATATCCCCATACTTTGTCATCTCTCTAGCTACCCAATATAGCAATTGACTGTTTTAGTTTCCTCCCTACCAGGATATCAAATGCCCATTGTCTCTTCCCAAAACTGGGAGTCTCATTGATGAAAAATAACATTAAACAGACAATTAAGGTACCATTTCAGAAAGTTCCTTTCTTTTCTCCTTTAATCTTTCCTAGGTTAATCAACAGTTCATCCAACATCCAACCACATAGATCCAACTTCTCATTCTCCCTCATCATTTTATAAGATCCATAAATGTAGGAGCTAGAAATAGAATTCAATCGGTTTGATTGTGTTACCTTGTAATCAATGACCATGCTTCTGAATCTGATGTCTCTGTTGGTGATAGTACTGATTCTCATTGACCACTTGTCTGATGTTGCACTGGTAATCTTGTTAACATGATCATTTGAAATTTTCTTCTATGGAGGTTGTCCAACCTGTGGTAAACCGGTGATTTCCCTAATGGTCTCCTTTGTAATCTTATATGGTCTATCTGATGAATAATGATGAACAACTAATACCCTAATTGGTACTGAGAGGGGGGGTGAATCAGTACAGACAAAAAATTTCTCAACACTTTATCATATTAAAACAATGTTGACTGGTTGTATTCACCATTGAACTTAACCATGGGTATACCGGTTAAACATAGATACTTCAGACATCTAAACCAGTAAACCAAATTTACTTTAATAGATCTGAGATCTTGATATCTACTTTACTAGTATAGTCATGCATGAGTTATATCAATAATACCACAATCACTTAGCAATGCATTCATATTCAACTTTAATTAAAAACTACTCAATCATCACATGAAAAACTCATAACCCATAACACATGGATTTTTTCATGTGCAAACCCAAAGGGGAAAAACCACGCTGAGGATGAATACCCACAAGCTTGTTTTGAACTCTTTTGATGTCTGCTATGTTAGGAGCCTAGTCTGGTTAAAGACTTTACAATAAGGTTCTGTTAGGAACCGATTCTGTTAGGGATCACCTTGTTAAGGGATGGCTATAAACCCTATTAAAGGTTGGAACCATGTTAAAGGTTACCTCGCTAGAGGATTTAAGGAACTCAATGAACTTGAGTCACCTAGTTAGAGGATTTGCAACAAGCCTGTTAAAGCTACCTAGTCAAGGGATTTTCCTTTTGTTGAAATGGTTAGAAGTCAACAGGTAGAGCTTTGATCTGATAATAACACTACTTGCTAAGATAGATCCTTTTCAACTCCTCTCCTCTGCAATCACACTCTACAGGTTCCACACTCTGGTTTGGCAAGTATCTTAACACACAAAGACATCAACCTTATAGACAACATTTACGTCAGTAGCATAAACCCTAAACCCTAAACATTTTAGGTTTACAATTACAAGCGGTCCAATCCTGACCGTTAGATCCATTGCATAGAATTAAGCGATCTAAAATAGATCTTAAGTCATTCTGCATCATCCATTCTTCACTGCATTTGGAAAGCAGTAACTCATCACACGCATTTCATACACCACTCAAAACATCGCCCATTCCCGAGGTAGACATTTAATGCATTCGATCTTCACATGCAAGATCCTCAAAGAAATCCTTCACATGCACATAATTGACATGGCACCAAGATCTCATCCTTATCTCTTAACTAACTCATCACAAAATGTCATCGGTTGCACCGCATAAGCCAAACTAGAAATCCTATAGCTGAACAAAGACTACCAATCGGTAGTCACACTTAGTGAACCTCGACACTGGTCCACTCCATCCCAGTTGACCATAGCCACTTCCAATCTTCATACCGGTTCACCTATTGACATCAATGACAACATACATTGTCACCGCTGTATCATATGCCAACAATCTCCCTCTTTGGCATTGATGGCAATACTAAGTGTATCATTGCTCAATATCTGCACCATGCTCAATAACATATACCGATTGACATACACCGGTTCAAAGATCACAACCACCACCACCTAGACTGATCAGTGTGTACTCTGCCATATGTCTTCATCATCAGATATCTTCTCCTCTAGATATCTTATCCCCCTTTGACAACAATACCAAAGTGGAGGCACAAGCTTCCAAGCTCCACTATGCTGCTCCCCTTGTGGAGTAGCATCCTTCAACACATCAATCCTGTAAGACTCGCCATTGTAGTACCTGAATGATGTGGAGCACAGATTTTTAATTTACTTCATGAAGGGGCGGAACCCCTAATTCACCTCTCAAATAGGTAAATGTAGTCTTTGGTAAGGGCTTAGTGAATATGTCTGCTAACTACTCCTTCCTGGAAACATGTTCTAATACAACCTCTTTATTCTGAACCTTTACTCTCAAGAAATGATACTTGAGCTCAATATGCTCTGTCCTAGCATGGAATATCGGATTTTTGGAAATATTGATTGCACTAGTATTATCACAAAAAATACTCACCGGTTCAGATTTAGGTACTTTGAAGCCATTCAGTACATGCTTCATCCAGATTGCCTAAGTGCAGTTCATAAATGCTACCACATACTCCACTTTAGCTGTAGATTGGGAAATACAACTCTGCTTCTTGCTTGTCTAGGGGACTAGTCTTCCACCAAGGAAGAACGCTCCACCGGTTATGCTTTTTTGATCGTCCACATTACCTGCCCAATGTGCATCAGTAAACACTTTGAGACCAAAGTCACCATTATATGGATACCACAATCCATAGTAAACTGTCCCTTTTAGATATCTAAGAGTCCTCTTTACCACTACCAAGTGGGATTCTCTTAGACTCTTCTAAAAACAGACTACTATGCCAACTTCATGAGCAATATCTAGTATGTTGTGCACTACATAGTTCATCTTACCGATCATTGACCTGTACTCCTTCTCATTCACCAATGCTAAGTCATCCTCCTTTGTTAGTTTGCAGCTGGTCACCATTGGTGTTCCAACCGGTTTGCTCTCCCCATGCCAAAGGTCTTCAATACCTCTTTGATATACTTGGACTGGGTAATGAAGATACCCTCCTTCATCTGCTAAATTTGTAGAGTAATGAAGAACTTTATCTCTCCAATCAGAGACATCTCAAACTCTTTCTTCATTTCATCATCTCCTCTGAAGATTATGTCATCTACAAATACTTCACAAATCAGAATCTGATCACCTTCAGATTTCAGGTAGATGTTGCTATCCTCACTTGTTCTCTGAAATCATATCTTCATAAGATGAGAGTGTAACCATTCATACCATGCCCTTGGTGCTTATTTCAATCCATACAGGGCCTTATGTAGTCTACACACCATGTTAGTATCTTCTGACAAATAAAATCCATTTGGTTGCTCAATATACACTTCTTCTTCTAGGATTCCATTCAGGAATGCAGACTTTACATCCATCTAGTATACTTTGAATCCCTTGAATGCTGCAAATGCAAGTAGCATTCTGACACCTTCCAGTCTAGCCATTGGGGCAAAGGTTTCTCCATAGTCTCCTCCCTCTTCCTGAGCATATCCCTTGCATACAAGTCTTGCCTTGTTCCTTACCACAGTGCCTTCTTCATTCATCTTATTCTTGAAGACCCATTAGGTACCTATTACATTCTTGTGTTCCAGTTTGGGTACCAAGGACCATGTTGCATTATTTTCAATCTGGTCCAGCTCCTCTTCCATTGCCTTTATACAGTCTTCATCGGTAAGTGCCTCTCTAGTGGTCTTAGGCTCAAATTTTGAAATCATGCAAGATTTTTCTTTCACCTTTCTCCTTGTGAGTATCCCTGCATCTTTATCTCCTATGATCTTCTTTGAATCATGATGTAGTTTCACATACCTAGGAATTACCCTAGCTGGTTCTGCTTTCTTTTCCTCTTCTTCTTCCAGTTCATCTTCTTCTTCACCAACTGTAGCTTCTACCAGTATAGGAACACTGAGGTCTTTCTAGTGTTTGCAACTTGTTTCCTTCATAACAGATTCCCAGAAGGCTACACCCGATTCATCTTCTGCTTGCTTGTTGCAGGTTTCCTCAGGCTCCTCAGGGGATTCATCAACCCTAACATTGATACTCTCAATAATTTTTTGAGTCCTGTTGTTGTAGCATTTAAGAGCTTTTCTTTTAGTGGAATATCCCATAAATATACCTTCATCACAGTTAGCATCAAACTTACTCAAATGCTCACCTCCCCTGATATAGCACTTACTGCCAAAAAATTTGAAATAACTCACATTAGGAGTTCTCTTGTTCTAGTACTCATAGGGGTTTTGTCTTTACCTTTCTTGATGAGTACCCAATCTATAATATAGACAACAATGCTCACCGCTTCTCTCCAAAAAGTGTGAGCAACCTTTCCTTGGATCAGCATAGTTCTGGCTGCTTCAACTATAGTCCTATTATTCCTTTATGCTATTCCATTCTACTGTGGTGTCCTTGGGGCAGACAACTGCCTCTTGATGTCATTCTCTTCATAATACTTGTTGAATTCATCAAAAGTAAATTCACCTCCCTGATCGGTTCTTAGACATTTAATTCTTCTACCGCTCTCCTTCTCCATGAATGCTCTCAAGGCTTTGAACTTTCCAAATGCCTTAGACTTGTCTTTCAAGAATGTGACCCACATCATTCTTGAGCAGTCATCAGTAAGAATCATGAAATACCAATCTCCCTGAATGCTTCTAGTTTTCATTGGACCACACAGATCGATGTGCACAAGATTAAGTAAGTTCTCTGTTGAAAAAGACTTACATTTGAATGTTGAGGAAGACATGTTCCCTAGTTGACATTCTCTGGTTTGTTCAGCAAAGGCAATCTTCTTACTGCTTTGATCTTACTTGCCTTTACAATATTATCAAAATTCATATGACAGTCTCCTATGCCATATCCAATTGTCATTAAATTTTTCCATTAGGCACTAACTAATCTTGGCATTCAGCTGAAACAAGTTTCCTCTGGTCTGCTTACCGATGGCAATAAGTTCACCACTCTTTCCAATTATTCTGCAAACTCCACCTTTGAACTCTAGAATGAGCCCTTTGTCATTCAGTTGAGCAACACTCAAAAGGTTGTGTTTAAGGCCTTCCACCCAATAGACATCATCCGCACTGCTCTTTCCATTTAGTGAGATGGATCCTTTTCCTTTCACCATGCAAGGTGCATTGTTGCCAAACCAGACAACACCTCCATCATATTATTCCAGAGATAGAAACTTTCTCTAGTCGCCAGTCATGTGGTGAGAACACCCGCTATCAATGATCCACTCATTAGAGTTGTTAATGCGAGAGACAAGGGCTTTCTGATCAGACACCTCTTCCTTTACAGCTACAAACACTATGTCCTCATTCTCTTCATCCTCAGATTCTTCATCGGTAACACCTTCATCCATTGCAACAAGACAATTTCTCCTAGCTCATCCTTTATACTTTCTAAACCTTTTTGGTTTATCCTTATTGTCACTGTTAGGATAGTTAACAGCTATATGTCCTATCTTATTGCAGGAAAAACATTTTAGAGGAAGTTTACCTCTGTATTTTTTGGTGCCTTTTGGAAGTCTCTTGGCAAGAGCTCCAAATTGCATCAGAATCTCTTCATCATCCATGTCTCTACTTGGCCTAGATTCATATTTGGTGCTGACTTCTTTTCCTTTCCTAGTTGGTGCGGAGGAAATAGATGCTCTAAAGGTTGACTCTGTCTTCTGAACACTACCATCATAGATATTCAATTCATATGTAGTCAACTTTGCAATGATAGAGTCTAGAGATACCTTTATCTTGTCGATAGACCTTAACTCCTAAATAGCAGGAATCCTGATTGCATAGACTGGTAACAATGATCTCAGAACTTTACTGACAACGGTGGCATAATCAATTGTTCCACCAGTGCTCTTGATATCTTCAACCACAGTCTTGATCCTTATGCCATATTATTGAATGGTCTCACCTTCAACCATCCTCATGTCTTCAAATTTTCCTCTAAGGCTTTCTTCCTTAGCCTACTTGACATGCTCATCACCACCATAAATGGTTTCCAGTGTGTCCCATACATCCTTTGGAGTGTCCTTATCTTGTACATCAGTGAACTGAATATCGGATAGGCTTCTAATAAGGGCTTCCATGACTTGTCCATTTTCTTGAATCTCTCTTTTCTGATCATTGGTTAGAGTGCCAGTGGGGATTACATAGGCATTCTCAACATAGCTCCAGTGTTGAGAACCCAAACTCTTGATATAAATCTTCATTTTTTCCTTCCACATTTTAAAGTTATCCCTATTGAACTTAGGACCTTCCCTCATCATCATTAAAGCGGGATCTTTTGCCTCAAACGGTTAAGATTATATCATCGAGGGCGTGGATTTTCTCTGATACCAATTGATGAATAATGATGAACAACTAATACCCTAATTGGTACTAAGAGGGGGGGGTGAATCAGTATAGATAAAAACTTTCTCAACACTTTATCATATTAAAACAATGGTGATGGGTTGTCTTCACCACTGAACTTAACCATGGGTATACTAGTTAAACACAGATACTTCAGACATCTAAACCAGTTAACCAAATGTACTTTAACAGATCTCAGATCTTGATATCTACTTTACCAGTATAGTCATGCATGAGTTGTATCAATAATACCACAATCACTTAGCACTGCATGCATATTCAACTTTAATTAAAAACTACTCAATCATCACATGAAAAACTCACAACGCATAACACACAAATTTTTTCACGTGGAAACCCAAATGGGAAAAACCACAGTGGGGATGATACCCACAAGCTTGTTTTGAACTCTTTTGAACTCCACTCTGTTAGGAGCTTAGTCCGGTTAAAGACTTTACAATAAGGTTCTGTTAGGAACTGATCCTGTTAGGGATCACCCGGTTAAGGGATGGCTATAAACCCTGTTAAAGGTTGGAACCCTCTTAAAGGTTACCTCGCTAGAGGATTTAAAGAACTCAATGAACTTGAGTCACATGGTTAGAGGATTTGCAACAAGCCTGTTAAAGCTACCTGGTCAAGAGATTTTGCTTCTGTTGAAATGGTTAGAAGTCAACAGGTAAAGCTCTGATCTGATAACAACACTACTTGCTAAGGCAGATCCTTTTCATCTCCTCTCCTCTGCAATCACACTCTGTAGGTTCCACACTCTACTTTGGTAAGTATCTTAACACACAAACACATTATTTTCCAACACAAACAATAACAAACATCATCGACCTTATAGACAACAATTAGGTCAGTAGCATAAACCCTAAACCCTAAACATTTTAGGTATACAATTACAAGCGGTCCAATCCTGACCATTAGATCCATTGAATAGAATGAAGCGATCTAAAATAGATCTTAAGTCATTCTGAATCGTCCATTCTTCACCGCATCTAGAAATTAGTAACCCATCACGCACACTTCATACACCACTCAGAACATCATGCATTCCCGAGGTAGACATTCAATGCATTCGATCTTCACGCGCAAGATCCTCAAAGAAATCCTTCACATGCGCATAACTGACATGGCACCATGATCTCATCCTTATCTCTTAACTAACTCATCACATAATGTTATCAGTTGCACCGCATAAGCCAAACCAGAAACCCTAGAGCTAAATAGAGACTACCAACCGGTAATCACACTTAGTGAACCCGACACCAGTCCACTCCATCGTGGTTGACCATAACCGCTTCCAATCTTCATACGAGTTCATACCATTTCACCTATTGACATCAATGACAACATACATTGTCACCACTTCATCATATGCTAACACTATATAACCAGATAAAATCTTGATGTAATCTGCTCAAGACATACCTAACAATTTCATCTTTGAATTTTGGAATATCCAAAATGCCGGTAAACCCTAGGTCAACAATATGTTGGTATTCAGGTTTAATCTTTCCAGAGTCTCCCATTAACTCATTCATGTACATGCTCTTGATATCAGTTGTTACCAAATTCTCAATATGACAGTGAATGTAGGCTCTTACATCTATGAAATACATAACTCCTTCTGAGACACAGGAAAAAGATCCAACCAAATCATCTAGGGTAGCGACATGTGGCACTTAAAAATTGTCTTGGGACGGTCCTTGACCTCAATTGCAATCGGATTTTCAACAAAGATAGGTATAGATGATGATCTTGCTTCCATGATTGAAGATAAATACCTGTGAATTACTGCCAGTGAAAAAGCCTAAAGACCTCTTCCAATCGCTGGTGAAATCGCTCAAGAAGATATCTGATTGCACTGAATTGCCCTTAATTGTTCTTAATCGCTCTGAATGCAAGGTGATAAAAAATGAAGTAGATTCAATGTCTTATCCTCCAAGAAAAACCCTAATTTGTCATTGATATAAATGAATTCCGGTGAAAGATATAGGATCTCGAATAAACATTTACATGCCATACAAGCATCTCTAATGTCTAGAACATCTTCTAGAACTTGTTCTCGGGGCATATGCAACATCTTCATGAATTTTTCCTACCCCTAATGCATCTACCTTGGTTACTGGTTGACCTTCCTACCAATACAGGAGCAACCTACTCTACAAATTGTTCTTTAGTCTTCCTGACCCATCTCTAGGTATGATCTTGCCAGATTTCATTAACCTTTTCCTTCCCTTTCTCATTTGATCATCCATTACCAACTAGTGGAATTTGGCTTTTACATAATTTAGCAATATGTCCAACCTCATTACATGCATAGCATGTAACATTAATCTTTTGAATTGCATTGCTAAAACTGATATAATTGCTTGACCTACACTAATTAGCCACATGTCCAAATTTTACACATGCATAACACTTAACATTCATTCTGCAATCTTCTATCTTATGCCCATACTTATTACATTTAGAACATTGTCTGGGAGTAGAATCAGGGTTCTGATTTGCTCTATTTCTATATTGCCTAGCCATGTGACCAAATCTATTACAAACAAAGCATCTACCATTAAATTTATAAGCATTAAACTGCCTTACCAATGCCGTGTGGTTTTGATCTTCATTTCTAGTACCAGAACTCTGTCCTTGTTCAAATCCAAGTCCACTAGAATCCCCATTCTGCCTTTGTCTCTTCAATAACTCATCTAGCTATGTTGGACTAATCTTGAATTTTTCTTTATACTCACTTGCAATAGTCAAATCATCTCTCAGGATTATCATTTGTCTCTCAAGCTCTTGTTCATTACTCTAGGATTGTAATAAATCAGTTCTCAAAATATCATTCTCATGAACCAACCTACCACATTCTTCAAATTTGTTCTTTAGAGATACAATAAGATTTTCTTCCTTTTTCTTTTGGTCTTCAATCTCCTTAGACATTCTCATAGTTATAGTTTGAATTTTATTTCTCATGACCATGTTCTCTTGGCTCAACTTCTAACACTGTTCCTTAAGTGCATCTTTCTCTTCATCATCCTGAATTTGTAAAAGTTTCTTCCTCTTAGCTTGAATAGATGACAACCTCTCCTATAGGACAAGAATGAATTCCTTAGTAGAATTCAATTCACCTTGTAGCTTTAAGTTCTTCACCCTTTCAACATCATAATCTTCAAGTGCCATCTCAAGTTGCTTTTCCAAACCCATATCCATGGATTCTGAATTCAGGATCTTCGTCAAGCTGTTAAACTTTCTCCGAGGCACAAGGCTCTGATACCAATTGTTGGAATCCAAGAACACTAAGAGGGGAGGGGGATCAGTGTTCTACCAGAATGATCAATTTTAACCTTATTAAACCATACATACACCAACCAGTATACCAATACATATATAATTGAAAGAAGTAAAGCAACCAATAAGCCAATCACATAAATGGATACCATAACACACAAAATTATATGTGGAAAACCTTAAAGAGGAAAAACAACAGTGGGATTTGTGACCCACAATATCAATTCACTGGCCATATGAAGAGATATTACAAAATATAGGGGCCTGCACATGCAAGAAGGCTTACAGCCTAGAGAACACTGCTCAATTACAAAAGGAGCCTCACTGACCACATACAAATCCATAATACAATCTAGAGAAATAATTGAACTGCAAGGATAACATCTTCTATGCATGAACATAGTTCCAGTTTAGCTCTGTTTGTTCCAGTCTAAAACCCTAAATGCTTACAGTAATAACCCTTTACAAAAATATCCTCACATATATAATCTCTCTCATAAATTTCGCATCTCCTTCATTATTTCCTTCCTAATACATGATCTTGTCATCTCTCAAAATGATCTAACCAACTGACCTATATACCCTTCACAATTCATCATGCCTTATCTCGGCTTACAAAGATATTTATAATATGAACATACATGTCGGCTAGATAACATGAATGCATGACTATCAAAAATAATTTTCGATGCCAGATCCAAAAGATGTCGGCCTCCAATACTGATAACCTGATTCTAAACCATGTCGGCCTACATTGCGGGTGGTGGTGGCAGTGGCAGTGTCGGTGTAGTGTCTGTGAAGTGCCTGCCAGTACACAACTGAACCAAAATATGAAGTCGGAAAAAGTTGATATGTTGCCATCAATGACAACATAGTGAAACCAACCAATTGAGTGTCAATTGCCAACAAAGATAACAATATTATTGGAACTAAATGGGTTTTCATGAACAAGTTAAATGAGGGAGGTCAAGTTGTGAGAAATAAAGCTAGACTAGTTTGCAAAGGTTATTCACATGAAGAAGGAGTTGATTATGATGAAACTTATGCTTTGGTTGCAAGAATTGAAGCGGTAAGACTATTTCTTGTCTATGTTGCACACAAGAACTATAAGGTATATCAGATGGATGTCAAATGTGCATTTTTGAATGGAGATCTTGAAGAGGAAGTCTACATTGAGTAGCCTGATGGATTTTATTTATCGGAGGACAAGGACATGGTTTGTAGATTGAAGAAAGGTTTATATGTTTGAAATAAGCCCCTAGAGCATGGTATGCTAGATAAAGATTAATATCTTTCAAAACTCAGTTTTAGTAAAGGTAATGCTGATAGTAACTTATATTATAAGGTTGAGCATGATGACATACTGATCATTGAAGTCATTACGGATGATATCATTTTTGGTGGAGAAGAAAGTATATGCATGAAATTTGTTGATGATATAAAGAATGAATTTGAAATGTCTATGATTGGTGAGACGAATTTTTTTTAAGATTTGCAGATTACTCAGACCAATAAAGGTATTTTTATTTGTCAAACTAAGTATGTGAAGGAATTTCTTAAGAATTTTGGACTTGAGAACTCCAAACTTGTCAGTACTCCTATAATAACTGGCTGCAAATTATCAAAGGATGATGAATCTCCTAGAATAAATCCAAGCAGATACAAATCAATGATTGGTGGATTGATGTACTTAACTTAGACTAGACCAGATATAATGAATGTTGTTTGTATTGCCTCTAGATTTCAGTCATATCCTAGAGAAACTCATGATATTGTTGTCAAAAGAATCTTCAGATATTTAGCAGGTACAACAGACTATGGGTTATGGTATCCAAACTCTGATTGTGCAGTAGATGTGGATATACAGACTTTGATTGGGAAGGAGATGTGGATGACCGAAAGAGCACTACAGGTGGTGCATTCTTTCTTGGAAAGAAATTGGTTTCATGGCTTAGCAAGAAACAATCATGCACTTCACTATCTACTGCTAAAGATGAATATATAGCTGCTACAACTAACTATACTAGGATTTTATGGATGAAATATATGTTGAAAGATATAAGGGTAAGTTATGAAGAGCCTATTTTTATTCACTGTGATAATACTACTGCTATTGATATGTCAAAGAATTTGGTATTTCATTCCAAATCAAAACATATTCTATAAGGTATAATTTCATGAAGGAAAATGTTGAAGCAAAGAAAGTCAAATTTGTTTATGTGACTACTAAGGAACAAATTGTAGATATTATAACAAAACCATTTCCTAAAGATACTTTTGAATATCTTAGAGATCAGTTGGGGGTCACCACCCCTCTGGAAGAGACTTAGAGATGTAGGAATGCATCAATCCAGTGAGCCTATTAGTCATACTTTCTTATCCAGGTTGATGAGATGATGTTGTTGCTCAGGGAGAGTAGTCAGCCGTTTGGTTCACTTTCTTTTTGGTGTGGTATCCATCCTTTTTCATTGATGTCAAAGGGGGAGATGGTGCTCATGTGAAAAATAATTAATTTTTGGACGAGATGGTATTCATGTTAATATAAAGGGGAGATATATTTCAGATCAGTCTTTGGGATATTGTTGTCATTCCTTGGCACTTGGATGTTTTTCATATTTAGTGTTGCCATCAATGCCAAAGAGGGAGATTGTTGGCAATATGCTAGATTTGGTTAAGTGTTATCATTGATGTCAACACTCTATCTTGGCTGGATATGTTTTTGCTATCTCGGTTGGACCTATTTCGGTTAGACTTGGTGTATATCTTGGTTTTGGCTATGATTTTGATCTAGTATGATCAGATCCCTGGTTTCAATTTTGGATGATTATTCACGATGGTTATATGCTTGTCATATTTCCTTGGTTCATGATTTGGTGCTCTGGAAGCTATCGCTTATGTTTGTGGTTGGTATTTCCTGCTACTAATTAGCGATATTTAATGATATGATTTGGTAATTTTGTTATGACTTATGGAAATGATTTCTAACATGCTAAATGTATTTCTTGATGATGTCCCAATTGTTTGGTGGCTTTGCATTGGCTGTGTGCTGATATGGTGGCCCTATTTGGATCCGGTTAGATATTTTGTAATATTGGACTAAGGGTTTCTACTGGTTGGTGAAACATGTTGGAGATTGGTCTTAGCATGATTTTCGGCAGATATAATTTTTTGGGAATTTGTTTTAGGTCCATGCTATGTAATGAAAATCATAATATTGGTCCAGTGATATCATGTGATGTAATTTTTGTAATTATGGGTTTATGGGCTTAGGGTTTAGCTAGCCTTATCATGAGGTTGATGATCTGTATTTATAGGTGACTTATTCATGTAATATATCATATATATGGTATTGATGGTTATGTCTGCATTATCAGAGGAAGGTTTATGTGTGAACAAGTGATATATCATTTGACAAAAGGTTTTTGGTGTTGCAGGGTAGACATTTGTGATTAACCAGAATTGTATCAAGCATTAGGAGATGCTACTTTCATAGTTCATTCTTTTCGGATTGTAATCTGATGCTTTTGTAAGTCAGTGAGAATTTTATTTTGTGATGAGTATTGAGCTCTAGGTAATTGGCCTGATTGCAAGGGCAATCCCCGTTGTAATTAATTCACGTAAAGATGCAAAAGTATTATCTGATCATGGGTAGGGTTTCCCACCATGGTTTTTCCCTTTTACTAGTTTTTCCATGTCAAAAAAATTGGCGTTGTGTGTGATGTGCTTTCATTTTTTTATCTTTCATTGTGTTGGTTTCCTTGTGCTCTGATATAAATTTTTTAATCTGCAATAGTTCTGATTTCTGATAGAAAACTGATTCACCCCCTCCCCCCCTCTCATTTTTCTCGTGGTATTAGATCTGTCTAACAAAATTGTTGTGCTTAGGACGTTTCCCGTTAAGATAATTCAGTGGAACCTTCATACAAACCATCAAATTGTTGATCATGTCCTTGTTGAAGAAGAGAAAAAAAATAGAATAATCAGGAGCAAGGATACAATAGATAATATGCTACTAAATTTGGGAGAATAATCCCTCAAGATGGGATACAATAGCTAGTGTACTCTAGCTATTACAATGAAAAATTTCTTGTTTGCTAAATAATCTATAAAATCAATTACAAAATATGTGTTGCAACATCCACCAAACATAAGCATTAGCGAACAAAGCCATTTATTTTTTCTACAATCCAAAAATTTGACTATAAAGTGGATACTATATCATGCACCAACAAATATACCAAACCACTATATTCCCATGTACCACTTTATTCCCTAGGATTGCCGCTTTCTCAACCTGATTTCCTATTTTGCGATTATGTGTGGTGATTTAATTCAAATTGAACCTGATAAATGCTTCAAATTAAATAATAATGGGGAGATGTGGGATAAGGTGATTAAAGGAAATCTAGATAATCATGTGGAAGGAATGACTAGGCATGATCCTAAGCTCTCTATTTATTTTGTTTGTGCTTGGTACAATGGGAATGTGAAGATTGACAGTGTTACTTTTATGGTTACAACAAAGACTATTGCAAAGGTGACAGGGTTTTCCCTTGATGGTGCATGCTTTCCTAAAAAACCCAAAGAGAAGTACAAGGATGACTTTGAGTTGTTTTTTTCCATGCGCATATTTTTCCCATGTTAAATCATCTCTAGAATGGGGTAAGAAGGAATTTCCCTTTTTGGATTATGTCTTCTTAGTCTCTATCTGTTTCCAAAGTCATTGAAAAGGGTAAACCTCATCTCCACTAGGGTCTCATTCAGAGAATGTATAACTTTCACCTAGCTTTATCTCTCTCTAGTGTGGTCCCTTCTATTGTGGTTGGATCTACCTATGATTCTAATCTTTTTTTTTACCTTATTTTTCCCCCCTCTCAATCTGGGAAACAAATTATGCCTCACTCAAGTTCTAAAATGCCCACTAGGAAAAATGCTAAGTTAGAATGGCTAACTTTAGGGCAATTGCTGCCACTAAATGGATCAAGATGTTGGTGTCCAATATGAAATGAAACATATTGTGATTGATGATATTGTTGATGATTCTAGATCTAAGTCTCTTTCCTCAAAGGATTTAGATTCCTCATATACTTTATGATTGGATTGGTCCCTAGCTAAAATGGATGGTAACCCTAGCCCTCCCCCCTAAACCATCTCTTCTTTGGTAATCCCAACCCTTAGAGCACCACCTCGATGCTGGATAAAATTGTGAAGGACCTGCATGAAGATGCTCAAAGAGAGGAAGAGTTGATTAAATGTCTCTTCACAAAAATGAATGTGGCCATTAAGAAGATAAATGTGTTGGAGCCGAGGACCGAGGCTGAGGCCATAGCCAACACTTGGGTGGATGTATTGGATGAGGACAGGGTTTGGAAAACTTCCAATGATCTTGTTGGCATGATGGGGTAGTGGGAAATAGTGGGTAAAAATATTGAGAATATGGACTCCAAGATCAAGATGGCGAGTAGTAAGCTCGAGTTCAAAGAGGTCAAGAGAACCTAGGAGGAACTTAAAAATAAAATTGTGGATGTCAAGTTTGCTTTCAAGAATGTGGCTAGCAAGCATAATGCCGCCCTAAAGACCATCGATGATGAGATGAATAAAAGAAGGGAGAGAAAAAAAGATGCACAAAGTCCCTAGCCACAAGATCTAGCCCCACTGCTTCGATGGTTAAGGCCACACCTAATTCATTATTGGCCTCTACTAATTCTAGGATTGGTTTGAGTAAAAAATTCTTTTTCTGACAAAGTGGTTAGTTTGTGCGAACATTGGCAAGAAAAGGGTACCCCAGTAGACCATGAACATATGACTATAGTTTGACACTAACAGGGTAAAAATTATGCTTGGAAAGAGGTATGAAGAGACAGACTAAGGCAAGGACCCAAAAATGTGTGTAAAATTGTAAAGGGTTACAACTTACAACACTACAATTTGTTATAATATTTTAGGATAATATATACTTTTATTTGTATGAAAGATTATAGGTATGTGAATTGTTAGAACAACTCATTTTTTTAGGGAGTGGTTCCTTAAATGTAGGAAATTAAACTCATATATAAGTTTCTAATATATTTAATGACATAAGAGATTTAAATAAAGAGTATTATTTGTGTGCAAATCACTAGAAATATTATAGTTAAGGAGATTTATCATATTAAAAAATTAAAGAACATGTAAATTCCTTAGTAAGTTAGACCATAATGGAGGCAATACTAAGCATATGATAATAATATTATTGAATTCAAGTAATGTTATATAATAAATTGTGAAAATTCTTATAAAGAATTACATTCTCATAACATCTCCATCTAACACAAATTACCTATAGGAAAATAAGTATTTTCATAACATTAAATGATAAACCACAAAGCCACTAAGATGACTTTATTACAATATGTAAACGTTAGTCTTTCAATGCCCTCAAAATGTTTATATTGTATGCAACAAAACATGCTAATTTTTAAAAAAAGAATACAAGTGCATATTATTTAAAATTTTCTCTTTGAAAGAAAAAATCTTAAAATTTGTAGAAATCCATCAAGCTTTCTCATATCCCTTGTAAATGTGTAGCTCTCGAGTTGAATTGATGAGTTCTTAGATTACTACCCCTCCAAACTATAAAATTATATATCTGTCAAATTATTGAATAAAAATCCACGATGACGTACTTCCATAATGCCCCATCAGGCTATTTAATGATCCTCATATGAGTACGGTTCCCATAGGCTCCCAACCTATAACAACTATCTGAATTGAGTTTACACAAGATCCTTTTTTATCGTTAAAGAATAAAATTCAAAATATAGTCATTCTTCATACTATAAACATAAAATTAAATTATATCATTTTAATACTAAGAACCTTGTCCTATGAGAAGCTAGCTCAATATAACAAAAATCATCCAAAATTTTAGTTCCTCTAATTTCCAATATAAACCTATTATAATTACATTTTTTTAGTTTTAAATTTTCAACTTCACCTTTTTAAAAATTATTTTCCTATTCAAGAAACTTCGTTTTTTCTTCTTATTATGAAATTGTTAATTTAACATTCCCCTATTCTTTATCAATATTCTCAATTTCACATAAATATTCATATCTTTTTTTATCAAGCCTTCTAAATTTTTCTATCGATTGTGAATTAAATTTCTTAATTTTTGTCACTTCTTTCTTCACCTTTTTACCAATTTTTTTCATTAAAAAAATTAAATTTACTTAATACTATGGCTTCACGATCTACTTTTACCTCACAAATTTGTTAACATATCTATCTTCTTCAATGTCTTCAAAATTATTTGGTCATATTTTCTAATAGATCCAATATTCATCTTCACAATGTTTCTTATACACTTCCTTTGTCTTTGGCATTTGTTAAGAGAATCTAGTGCTCTTTCAAGCTCTTAATTATTTCTTGGCTAGGCCAATTATTTTTTATAGCAGTAGCTTATTTCAACATTAACACAAGTGATTCTCTTTTCATTAGCTATATAAGTATGCATTCCTTATGTTTCAAAAGACCCAACACTTTGAGATATTGGCAACTTCCATGGAAGGAGTAGCATCTAAGAAAACAATTGTTGGATATTGATGCTGCTAGGATATGTTGTTGTCATTGTTACCAACATATTCCTGTGTTTTTATGAGTTGTTTGGTGTTTCGATGATTGCATTGAGCTGATATGGATATTTTATCTATTTGGGATGTTGGATTACTTTATTTCTTATTGGTTTTAGTGACGTGGAAGATTTCTTGATCATATTATTTGATCCAGTTTATAGTTTAGTCTTTTTGCAGAGTGGTTGGCAGAGTTTGGTATTTTCTCTAGTGAGCTCTGGTATGATCATATCTTTGGTTGCAGATTTGGGATAATTGTTTTGATGTTCATATGTATCCTTAGTTCAAATGGTTCATGATTTGGTGCTCCATAAGTCATCTTTCTAGTCTGAATTGTTGTTGTAAGTGTTCCTATGAGTTAGCATGTTGATCGATGAAGATTTGCATAAGTGGTGTTGGTGTAGCTATTGAGAATGGTTCTAATATGCTTGTTGGTGTTTCTTGATCATGTCCTATTTTTCTTGGTGGTCATCATTGATTCTTGCACACATTCTTGGTGATTTTGCTGATCTAGTGATATTCTTCATGTTATGCAGTGTTCTTGGTGGTGTAGCATGTTGCGGTTGATCTTGACAAGATTTTTGATGGTGATGCATGTTTGGAGATTTGATTTAGGTCCATGTTATGTTATGTATATCATTATATTGGTTTGGTGGTTCATATATGTATCGTGTGATGTAACTTTGTAATTGAGGTTTGAGGGTTTTGGTCGACCTTGTTGTCAAGGTTGATGAAGTCTATATAAAGGTGGTATAATCATGTAATTTGGGTATCAGTGTTGTGTTTGCATTATCAGAGAGTGGTGTATGTGGTGCATAAGTGAATTATCCTTTGGTGTGGTGTATTGAGCAGAGATTGTTGTAGGGTAAACAAATGTACTTAACCGAAACTGTCATCAGGTATAACAAGATGCTATATTTCCAGTTCATGTAATCTAGATTGTAATTGCCGATGGTTCTAATATGCCTGTTGGTGTTTCTTGATTGTGTCCTATTTTTCTTGGTGGTTTGCATTGATTCTTGTGCACATTCTTGGTGATTTTGCCAATCTGGTGATATTCTTCATGTTATGTACTGTTCTTGGTGGTGTAGCGTGTTGCGGTTGCTCTTGGAAAGATTTTTTATGTTGATGCATGTTTGGAGATTTGATTTAGGTCCATGTTATGTTATGTATATCATTATATTGGTCTGGTGGTTCACATATGTATCGTGTGGTGTAACTTTGTAATTAAGGTTTGAGGGTTTTGGCCGACATTGTTGTCAAGGTTGATGAATTCTATATAAAGGTGGTATAGTCATGTAATTTGGGTATCGATGTTGTGTTTGAATTATCAGAGATTGGTGTATGTGGTGCATAAGTGAATTATCCTTTGGTGTGGTGTATTGAGCAGAGATTGTTGTAGGGCAAACAAATGTACTTAACCAAAACTATCATCAGGTATAACAAGATGCTATATTTCCAGTTCATGTAATCTAGATTGTAATTGCGGATGGTTCTAATATGCCTGTTGGTGTTTCTTGATCGTGTCCTATTTTTCTTGGTGGTTTGCATTGATTCTTGTGCACATTCTTGGTGATTTTGTCGATCTGGTGATATTCTTCGTGTTATGTAGTGTTCTTGGTGGTGTAGCATGTTGCGGTTGCTCTTGGAAAGATTTTTTATGGTGATGCATGTTTGGAGATTTGATTTAGGTCCATTTTTTGTTATGTATATCATTATATTGGTCTGGTGGTTCACATATGTATCATGTGGTGTAACTTTGTAATTGAGGTTTGAGGGTTTTGGCCGACCTTGTTGTCAAGGTTGATGAATTCTATATAAAGGTGGTATAGTCATGTAATTTGGGCATCGATGTTGTGTTTGAATTATCAGAGATTGGTGTATGTGGTGCATAAGTGAATTATCCTTTGGTGTGGTGTATTGAGCAGAGATTGTTGTAGGGCAAACAAATGTACTTAATCAAAACTGTCATTAGGTATATAAGGAGATGCTATATTTATAGTTCATGTAATCCAGATTGTAATCTCAATCTTATTGTAGGGTAGTGAGCCTTTCCTGAGGGTTGTAGCCTTCTGGTTCATCTTATTTTGAGCAGTGAGCTCTAGGCAGGGTGCCTGAATGAATGTGCATTCCCAATTGTAATATTTACGCATACTACTGTAGAGTATCATCTTATTGTGGATAGATTTCCACCATGGTTTTTCTCGTAACCGAGTTTTACACTTCATAATATTGGTGTTATGAGTTATGGTTTCATTTTTCTTATCTTTATTGTTGTTGTGGTTAAGATATGAGATTGTGCTTAAATTGTTTAATCCGGTGAAAACCGATTCACCCCCCTCTCAATTTTCATTCTTGGTTGCTGCTAACAACAATGACATTTCCTTTTCTAGATGACCTACCTAGATTAAAATTTGGAGAGTTATCCAAGGCAAAATTGTTGTTCTTAGCATGTTCCCCATCTAGATAATTTTATAGAACCTTCATAGAGACCGTCAACTTGTTGATCACCTCCTTGTTGAAAGAGAGAGAAAGAAATAGAATAATCAAAAAATAAAGTTACAATAGATAAGATGACACTAAATTTGAGAGAAGAATACCTCAAGCTGGGATACAATATCTAGTGTGCTCTAGATATTTCAAAGAAAAAATTCTTGTTTGTTAAATAATCTGAAAACTTAATTACAAAATATGTGTTGCAATGTGCACCAAAACATAAACATTGCCAAACAAAGCCCTTTATTTTTATAAAATGTAAAATTTTGATTGTAAAATGGATGCTATATCATGCACCAACAAATATTAACAAGCAAAATCCTCTATTTTCTAGGAAATCCAAAACACAACTATAAAATAGGTGTTGTAGTGACACCAAACAAAAGTTTGATTTTGAGACTAGAAAATGATAAAAAAGATCAAATGTTATATGAAAAATATCCCTATCATATAAATCTTGAATAAACCCTTTAAATTGTTTATAGTCATCAAGAGAGTGAGTATAACTACGATAAAAAAGATAAAAGCTATTACCTTTTTTTTTCATAAATTTATGTGTATATCTTATGAAATAAAAGTTAATATTTGTATCATGCTTAATTTTTCAAAATTTGATGTCTTCTAGATTCAAGCAAGTTACCAAATAAATAGGACCTATCTCTTGTGGGAGAGGAAGATTAGGCTTTCGTACAAGCTTAGGTAAGGAAAGGGGAGGAAATCCTACACCATTCAAGTATATTTTGTTTGAGGTTCTATAGGGACTTTGATTCCTCGTTCCATCTTTCCTAGACCTTATCCACTATATCGTTGTTAAAAAATAATGTGAAAGCCAACCTTGTAATTTTTTTACAAATTTTAAGGAGAAGGACTTCCATCATAGACCTATTTGAATATTTTTATGTAAGCATATTAGGAGACATATAATTAAAGAAACACATAACATTATCTTGTTTTAAAATATGTTGATGGTTATGATATTTTGTATGAAGTAAGGAGGTTGTAGAGTGATAGAGGTGTTAATATTTGGGTTAACATTTGAAGCAAGTCCCTCTTGAACTAAAGTAAGCTTATAAGAGGAGAATTTATAATTACTCTTGAATTCTACATTTGGATTGGAGATATTATTGATACTCGAGCATTAATTATTTTAACATGATTAAGGGTTAATATAGGATAAGTGCAAGCATTATTCATCTCAACATAATTCCTAGGAGGATTATCAAATATACCACTTGAAACATCCACTATATCTTTAATGAAATTCAACCAATCAATGAACATGATTAAGAATATTTCCATATAGATACATGAAGTATGCATGAAACCTTTGATAAATAAAGTGAATGTAGGAAGCATTTTTGAAACCTTTATTATATAATATATTAAAATACAATGGATCAGTGCAAACAATATGAAGTGAAAGAAACCACCATTTAACAAATGATTTTGATAACTCTAACTATTAAGCAATGTAATCACATGTCAAATTGTAAATCAATCATATTTTATGAATTCCATAGTGAAAAATCAGATGTAAAAACTCCCAAGAAGAATTATCAAAAATGTAAGAAGCCTCACATTGACCAAAGTGCGAATGTGGTGAACTAGTTCTCTGAATGCATGTAATATAAGTGTATAAATAATATAATTTAGAAAAAAATCAAATGTGAGTCATTAAATGCATACTAATAAGAAATAAAGATGAAAATTAGAAGGTAACATGCAAGCATAAGACATGTCAGGATCACCAAAATGTAAATGTTGGGGAATATCTAGTTCACTAGTCTAAACATAATAACTAGGAATCAAACCCATTCACATCAACGTACATAAAAAACTAATTCAACTAGACTGACTTCAATCCAATTGCAAAAAAGTTGGGCACAAATTGAGTGAATTGAATTATTCTCTAATTTTTGGTTGATATGATTGAATAAGTTAGACAAAGAACTAGGTGGGTAAAAGTATAATATTGTGTCACATTTTAGGCCAACTTATCAGCACAAGTCAATTTAAGTATTTCTAATTAAAAAATAAATTTAGCTAAACATATGGTCTATATAGATTCATTATAACTAAGTTATATATGGTCCACAACTTTTCCGATTTCATGGATCTAGTAAATTTTATATTTTATATCACTTTGGGTCTAATTACTAAAACAATTTTTTATTTTTTTTTGAAAAACTCGATATTTCAACAACTCCTACTCTTATAAATTTTTTTTTTTTGAAATGTCAAAAAACCCTTTTATAGATCTAAAAGTGAATATTACAAAATATATATGTTTTAATATTTTAATTATTTTTTATATTTAATATTTAATTTAATAATTTTGAAAAAAGTGTGATGCAGTGGAGAATGTGATTATCTTGTGAAGGAAAATTACTAAAATTTATTTAAAAATTTTGGAAAAAATGTGATGCACTAGAGAAAGAATCTATGTCAAGATGATATAATTATTTTCTAATCTGGATAAATCATGAAGAAGAAAGATGGCGCCAAATGGAAAGAGTTATATTTTAGTACACGTAACTTTTCAAATTAATTGAAAATAATATATTTATAAAAAATTGTTAAAAATATATAAATGGACTAAAGTTTCAAGTTATAAATATAAACAAAATAACTGAAGAAAAAGGGTAGAATTTACTAAATAAAGTGTGGCACCTTACTCCATTTTTAGCATTTTATCAATAATTAAATTGTAGTGTTTACTTTATAAAAAAACTATATTCAAATAATTTTTAATTTTTTTAAAAATAAAAAACATAAAATAGACAAAATAATATACATTTTATTAGTTTACATCATTTAAAATTTCAAAACATATATTTCACTTTCTATTGATTCAATGTAAAAAGTTGAATTAGCATTGGTTATTTCCTTTATAAAAGTGTGACACAACTTTGTACTTTTACCCAGGTATAAATATGTAAATTTAAAAGTGACCACCATAAACACTAATCCACATAATAAATATGAAAATTCTAAGAATAGATCTAGAAATCACAAGATCAATCATGAAAATTCCCTTAGATGAAGATTGCTCTAACTTTTTTCTCAATGCTCATATCTAAAGAAATTTACTCATATTGTTTGCTCTAGGAAGTGAGTGATTTTAAATGAATTAGAAATGATGCTCTTATATAGGGTTCCCAAGGTTTTTCTTAAATTAGTCCAAGTTTCTTATTCAAATATCAAGATGAAATAACAATTGGTAGGAATTGACACACCAACATATTTAAATTTGGCTTTGATTTGATCATTCCTTGGAGTACAAGATCTAATCATATAGTATATCATGAACATATGACTATAATTTGACACTAAAGGGGCCAAAAATAGGTTTGGAAGAGGTACGAAGGGAAACACTAAGAAAAGGGCCCAAACAGGAGTGTGAAATTTTAAAGGGTTACAATTTATGACACTACAATTTGTTATAATATTGTAGTATAATATATATTATTATTTATATAGGAGATTATAGGTGTGTGAATTGTTAGAACAACTCATATCCTTAGGGAATGTTTCCTAAAATGTAGGATATTAAACTAATATATAAGTTTGTAATACATTGAACAACATAAGAGATTTAACTAAAAAATATTATTTGTGTACAAATCACTAAAAATAATAGACTTAAGGAGATTAGTCATATTAGAAAATTTAAGAGCATGCACATTCCTTAGTAATCTAACCCATACTAGAGGAAATACTGGTCATATGACAATAATATTATTGAGTTCGAGTATTATTTAATAATAAATTATGAAAATTGTTAGAAAGCATTACATTCTCATAAAATCTTCAACTAACAAAAATTACATATACAAAAAAAATATTTTGATAATATGAATTAACAAACCACAAAATCACTAAGATGAATTTATTACAATATGTAAACATTAATATTTCAACATCCTCAAAATTTTGATATTGTGCACAATGAAACATGTTAGAAAAAAATACAAGTACATATTATTTAAAAGCTTGTCTTTGAAAAATAACTTCCTAAACTTTGTAGAAATCCATCAAGCTATCTCATATATCCCTAATAAATGTGTAGCTATCGAGCTGAATTCATGAGTTCTTGGATTACTATCCCTCTGAACTCCAAAATAATATATCTATCAAATTATTGAATAAAAATCCAAGTTCACCTACATCCATAATGCCCCATCAATCTATCTCATGATTCTCATAATGGTATGATTCCTAAGACCCATAGACTCCCAAATTATAACAACCATCTGAATTGAGTTTACACGATCTTTTCTTATCGTTAAATAATAAACTTTACAATATATGTATTATTCATACTATCAACATAAAATTTAATCATATGATTTTTATACTAAGCATCTTGTTTCTGTGAGAAGATAGCTCAATATAATAAAAAAACTGAAACTTTTGGTGCCTCTAATCTGCAATATAACCCTATTATAATTTATCCATTTCATGTTGCATTTGACTCTTTGGAGGCGCCCTCACATGTGCAACACAAATAACCTTAAAACTACAATAATAAGTTAACATGATATACTATTTTTTTAATTTTTAAATATTGAAATCGATAAAAATAGAACCTTTTATAATGTGACCATATTTTCCTTATAACATCCTATTCTTATCATTTTTAATTACATTTACAATTTGGAATATCTCCTTCAAACTGTGTAACCCCATAGTGTTGTATGCCCTTATCTTGTAAAAGAATTTATTTATTTTTTGTTTTAATGAAATAACATATTAGACTTGGTCTTCTTATCACTTAATTTTCACTTAAAAAATGGAGGTTAACCAACTAAAATATTGATTTTAACTATGAGACTAAAAGATGGTCTTGAATTTGTTTGAAAGATGAGATCGAACTAAAAAAATATTCAAATATATATTCTTGAAAAGGGGAATACATTTTGTAAAAACCTAAAATTGATCTGTCGAATTGAATAAATAATTTATTTATGTAATTATTTTATCCTAAGTCTTCTATTAATTAAATAGACCTTTATTTATTTGATTAATTCAATTATCCTCTTCTAAGACTTTCCTCATTTAAATAAATACTATTATTCATTTAAATTGTCCTTTTCCTAAATTAAATAAATATTTTATTTATTTAATTGATCCCACTTCCTCTATTAATTAAATAAATCTTTATTTATTTGATTAATTCATTAGTCGTTTCTACCCATGAAACATGTCATTCATCTCTTAATTCTTCTCTTACCTACCCCTTTTATCATTTAATTATTTCCTCTACCTACCCCTTAATTCTAACTGACCATTTATCCCTTACACCTTTTAATATTATCCCTCCATTTCCTAAAGTGTCTTCTATATAAGAGGACACTCTCCCTCATTATCAACCCTAATGATTGCATCAATCAAGCTATTAACCACAATCTATTGTTTATTGAGCTCTTGTGCACACATAAAATCTGAGAGCAAATATATGAAACAAAATCAATGGATATTGAAACCCTACTTGACATGTGAATGGTAATATTGTTTTATTTTGTTGATTTGTATGATCTTAGGTATCTCTATTGGTATTGGTGAATGTTTCATTGTAGGACTTATATTGTTTGTGGTTTAATCTTTATGGTTTTACAATAGTTTATCATCATCACTTTTCACCATATATATTTTGGCATGCCTCGTGGGACATGGATTTTTGTTAGATCTATGTTTTTTTTGCAGGTTTTTCTAACCCTATATTACTGTTTTATAAAACAATTTGGAGAATAACCTTGTGCAGCTAGGGTTTTGGACACAATATTAAGATTTTGGAGAGATTTGATCAGATCTCACACACGGCTAAGAATTTTTGCATAAAATATTTTTTCTAGGTTGGGGATAGTATTAGGAGTGTTCAGTCCAAAATTCAGATTTTTCGGATCATATTTGAATTTTTGTTGATTTGTTTATGATTTTTGATAAAAAATTAATTTTGGAAGAAAAATAGTGAATTTTTAAGATTTTATTACATTTATGGAAATCTATCAGAATTCTACAGGGGCTCTATTTTTTTTTATTTTAATTTCGATGCAAAATAATTCGTGAAAAATCAGATCTTTAAATAATAGGGTTTTGCAATGGTTTGATCATATCTCACAAACAACTTAGAATTGTTTCATAAAAGTTTGTTTTCAAGTTGGGAATCATATCGGGAGTGTTCATTCCAAAATTTATATATTTTGGAGCATATTTGTATTTGTTATGAATTTTTTATGCTTTTTCATAAAAAAATAAATTTTGAAGAAAACTTGTGAATTTTTGAGGTTTTCTTACATCTCTAGAAATGTCTCAGAATTATACAAGGGATATTTTATTTATGAATTTATTTTTGATGCAAAATAATTCATGAAAAATCAGATCTTTAAAAAATAGGGTTTTGCAATGTTTTGATCATATCTAGGAATATGTTTTTGTAGGTTGGGAATGGTATCTAGAGTTTCCAATACAAAATTTTGATATTTTGGATCAAGTTTGATTTTTTTATGATTTTTCATAAAAAAATAATTTTGGGAGCAAATTATCTTTTTTTTTTGGATTTTCTTACATTTCTGGAAATGTCTTGAAATTGTACTGGTGGTTTGTTCTTTATGAATTTAATTTTAATGGAAAATAACTCACGGAAAATCAGATATATGGATTTGTCGAAAAACTTATTGTTGAAGGCCCCTATTTCACAAAGTCATTTGGGATTTCTAAAAATTTACCTAACTTGTGTGCTTATAGGAGGGGTATTATTTCACAACTAGTAACAAGTTTGGTGTAGGACCTCTGGCAAATATGCGATTTTGGAATTGCTTGCTTTATCTTCTTCAGTCTAGCAAAACACTTCAATTGGTGCTCTAAAATTAACAAGTGTCTTTTGTGTCTTGAGCAATAGGCTCTTTTTGTTTTACATTTTAGAGGGTCTGCCTCCCGAGTAGCCCATAAGGTCAAGTGAGAGGGAATGACCCAAGTGGTAATGGGATAAAGTCAAGCTCTTCCAAGCCACTATAAGTAAAGGTGTTTGTGATGAAAGTTGCAAGTAATGGGTGTTGCATGCAACTATAACAATGTTATGACTCTCCATAAACCCTATAGAGTGCAACCTCTATAGGTTGGGAGGCCTTCCATTTAACAGAGCATAAGACGCTACTAATTATAGCCACCCAAATAGATGCACTTACTAGACACCTTTTTGTTTTAGAAGCCAAAAACCTTCTAGTTTTTGGTACAAGATATTAGACCTCTGATGCTGTCTCACATTCTTTTGGTTCCTAGTAGAGATACAAATTTTACCACAAGGAGTTTTCGTGGGGAATGGTGCTTGGCTGCCCCAGAGAAGTGAGTTTTGTGGAGTGGGCCAGTGGGGTCAAGCATCTAGGTATCTACTTTGAATAAGTGTAGTTGGGAAACCAAGTGAGATCCAACAACTATTGTCCTTGCTAGCCTTAGGATTTGTGCTTGCATGTTTTTATTTCAAATCAGAAAAACATCTTCAGACATTGTGTCTTCATTGTTTGTTGTGTTTTATTATCACTAAAAGTCAAAACATTGAGATTTGGTCACATTCAACAACTTCACAATTGGATAGAATTGCAAAACATTTTGAAAATCACGTCTGGGTTTACTTTAAATGCATCTGTGTTCAGAACTAAGAAATTGTGAAAGAATTGTCAAGAGAAAAAGGACTTAAGTTTTCATATTCAAAGAGCTTCTAAGGTTTCATCTTATAGGGCTTCATTCTTCAGTCAACCTATCTTGGTCACACATAGTCAATCATTTTTCTTCACTTGCATTGCCCTCATACATATTTTCCAAATTTGAGTCAAAAGGTTACTTTTCTTATCCTTATCAAACTTTGCAAACATACTACAACACAACATTAGGTGATTCCCGTATCAATATTTATCATCTTATGGTCTCATTTGGTCTTCTTGAGTCAAGGTCAACTTACCTCATTAAGAGATCCATGATCCCTTTGGAAGCCACACATTACTCTAAAAACATACATACTTTGGTATTACACTCTTGGACATTGCAAGTTTACCCTAGATTCATCTACACTTCATACACCTCTTGGTCTTCCATAGTCTTTGCATTTTCATACTACATTTCATTTTGGTAAAGACTTTAGTCCATGGTTGAAACCCGTTCACAAAGGTCTAGAAGGGAATTCGATGAATCTTTAAGGTCTTTAAACATGAGTACTTATGAGTTTGATGTACATGAATTTTACAATCCATTTGACAATTGTTGTAATATACCAGACAATGACAATGACAACAATGAGAACAACAATGGAAATGATAGTGACAATGACAATTCATATGTGGATTCTGCAGAAATTGAGGAAACTATCATGGATCCCTATTTTAATAAATTGGTTCAAGAAATCATGAAGAGTGATAGACAATATTTCCTACAAGTTATGGCACAAAGTGGAACAAGTTTACCCCATGATTTTGATATGTCACAAATTTTGGAGGATGATCCAAATCAAGCAAATCTAGCTAATACAAGGCTTGGGAGGCCCAATAATGGTGGTAATAGGAGAGAGTGTCTCATGATTGATTCACCTTCCTCCCTATTTCAAAAACCTAAAAATATAAACACATACACTCATTCTCATGTCATTTTTACTAGGAACTCTCATGAACAACCCCACAATCGTCCTTTCCCATGGAGAAGAACTACCACCACATGCTCATGATGATACCCAAGATCATACCAATGCATACAATTACACTCAAGATAATTTTGAAAATCATGATAGGAGGTGACTCCATGTCAGATTTGGGGGAAATACTTTAAGACCACTCTTTTGATACCTCCCATCTTCATAGTCATGACATGTATTGACCTAGACCTAGTACTCCTCATTACAACACAATTCCAAGTTGTCCATATGTAAGCTATAACCATTTCCCTCCTCTATATGAACACATATATAATCAATACCATCCATATATACATTATATCCCCCCTCCTCCATCTGGTGGCTCAGGCATGGGACTAGCTCAAAGAGAAAAGACACCACCCAAGAATGACTTGCAACAAAAAATCAAGGATTTGCAAAAGCAAGTGGTAGACATGAATACACCAAATAAACAATACACAATAAAAGATATATGTCCTTACCCATTTGATAGAAGAATTCCAATGCCTCCATTCCCTCCACATTTTGTGACACCAAAATTTGATAAGTACAAAGACAAAGGGGATCCTGAGGCACACATAAGACAATTTTTCATAGCTTGCATTGAGGTAGTAGGAGAAGAAACATATTTGATGAGATTACTTCCACAAAGCTTAGGCAAACAAGAAATGGAATGGTTCTCCTAGCTCCCATCTAGAATTAAGTCATGGGGTGATATAGCAGAGACTTTTATATAACACTTTTCATATAGCATTGAAACAAATGTGTCAGTAGCTACCTTGTGCAATACTAAGCAGAAAAATGGGGAATCCTTCTCTTCATTCTTACAATGATGGAGAGGTCTTGCTAGTCGTTGATCTTGTGATATCCCAAGACAATATATGGTAGAAATGTTCACTCAAAATGTCAACAAGGATATCGGATATGAGCTAAGAAAAGCTTGTTTGTCTACCTTCAAAGAGGTCATTGAGAAAAGAATGGCAACAGAAAAAGTCCTTATTAAACAAGGTGTCATAAAAATATTCAAAGAGAACAAAGAGGAATTAAATGGGAAAGACAAACCCCATTTTTGGAACAAGAATAAGAAAAAAATCAATGCTGGGGTAGTAGATGCAAATGTTGTAAAACCTAAGATAACTTTCCCCAGTCCAAGTTCTTCTAATATTAACAATCAAGTGAACAATCAAAGGCAATCAAAACCTCGAAGAAAATACACTCCATCAAGAGAACCGATTGAAACAACATTCAATAATTTAGTGGCAAACTAGCTCATAACACTAGTAGATAATCCACCATATGAGCCCAAAGTAAAACCAAATTGGTGGAATGATGATGAATATTGTGAATATCATAAGAGAAAAGGGCATTTAACTAGAAATTGTCACAGATTGAATAATATCATACAGGATCTCGTTGATAGAGGTAACATAGAATTTGATGGTCACACCTCCAATGAATAACATGCAATGTTCAAGGAGCCATAACCTAAACATGACAAAGGAAAAGACAAAACTACAGATAATCAAGCTAATTATACCAAGACACCTTATGATTATGATTCTATTATTAATCACATTTCAAAGGACAATCATGTTTTGACCTTATCATAAAGGAAAAAAATCCTGAAGGTTCTACCCAAAGGAGTAAGGTTGTTTTAAAAGGCATTGGACCATCCACTTCATCATATAATGACAAAAGCTTTGAATGCAATGTTACAACCTGTCGAGGTAAATTCACCTTGCAAGGTGTTCCATCTAAAACCACCACATATTCATCTACCAAAAATGAGTATGACCTTGTAGACCAGTTATGGAAGATACCCACCCTCATTTCTATCCTTGAGATTTTACGCATATCTCCTTCACATAAGGCTATCCTTGACAAAGCATTGAAAGAAGCCTCCATACCCAGTGATATGAATGCGGACTAGTTTCAAGCCATGGTAGGATATCTTTCCACTCTGCATTGCCTTACATTCATAGAAGCTGATGATGTATCCATATGCCAACCACACAATGCACACCTCTATATTGAGGCCTTTCTCCATAAAAATCGTATCAAATGAGTCTTGATAGATGGAGGAGCAGGTCTGAATATTTTTACATTGAACACTATTAAACAATTGGGATATTCTGAACAAACTATGAATTCAAAGAACAAGATCACCATTAAAGCATATGATGATGAAGAATGCTCATCCAAGGGAATAGTCACCTTACCTTTAAGAATTGGAATATCCATGAGGGATGGGGTGTTTCAAGTCCTTGACTTAGATCTCACATACAACATACTTTTGGGACATCCATGGATATCATCAATGTATCAAATTTGATATCATTAATGTATCAAATTTGATATCATCAATGTATCAAATTTCCTTACAATGAAGCTGAAGTAACAATAAAAGGTGATCCAAATCCGTTCATATATTGCAATAACCTATGACTAGGATCATAAATAATAATTCCAATTAATAGGGAATAAAATCCATCATTATCATATGTGGATCCAGAACCATTAAAACCTTCTACATGAAAGCAAGGATAGATAAAAAAAAATTCTAGGTTAAAGACATGGGATGTGGTGAGTATATATTTCATGTTGATCAAATCCCACTATCTTGTAAGACATTTAGTCGATAGGAACAACCTACAAACATTTTGTAATGCCAAGGAATTGGGTATGAACCACCTATTGTTGTGGCTACTAAGTCTAAATGCAAATCTCCTCTAGTGGTGCAAGTAGTTCTTGATATCAATAGTCCCAAGAGTGGTTCTATCAAAAAATATATTGAATATATCACCAACCCCCTTGAGAACTCCTATAGCCTTACGATTTCATCCACTCATTCCATTTCCACTTCTCTCCTAGACTTGGATAAAAAATAATTACAAAAGCCCTTACTAATTGGGGATAAAAAATCAAGCCTCGAAAAGAAAAATCTAAAAATCAAAAATAAAGAAAAGTTCTTTCAGTCCAAATCAAAACCAAAAGTTATTGGACTTTGCGAAAAACAAAGTCAAGGATAAAAATCCTATGAAGAAAAAAGAACAAGAGTTGATCTCCCCTAATATCAAAATAACTGGGGGAAAAAGTTCTAAAATTCAAAGTCAAGAAGTATTCTCGTTGATCCGAAGTCTCCATCATGCCATTGTACTTTCACTTCTTTTCACAATGATAAGCCTTCATAACTCATCCACTTGTTCCACACATCCATTCCCTTTTGGCAATATATCACATCAATGGACCTTTAATGGAACTTCCTGGAGGGGATTTGTTATCAGGGATGCCCAAACTTCTTTAGGTGACACACATATGGGCCTATGTAGTTCACACATTAGTAAATCTACCTTAGTTTCTTCATCATGGAAGACAATCGAGGGAGAAACACATCATTTATTCAAGTAACTTCGAAGCTACAATCACAAGGTAAATCCTCATATATATGAGGTGGGTGACTTAGTTCTCAAAGAAAATCCTAATAATCAGCAAGACATAGAGAAGAAGGGCAAGTTTGAACCAAATTGGCTTCGTCCTTACGTCATCACAATAGTCTATAGATTAGGTGCATATCATCTCTCAATAGCAGATGGAGAACCTTTGGAAGATCCTATCAACAACATGCACCTTCGTAGGTTTTACACATGGCTCTTTAGAATATCCTAAAATCAAAACTAAAAAAAATAAAAAATATATCAAAAATACAAAAAAATCATAAAAATTAAAAATAAATAAATCATTACTTGATGAAAAATTGGCAAGCAGGTACCTTATGACACAAAAAAATTTGAAAAAAAAATAAAAATAACGAGACAAATTTGTCCAACGGTGAAAACCACTTTGGTGGCACCCTGGACAAGTACCATGGTGAAAATCAGGTTACCAACACCATGTGTAGAGACATTGCTCCTCTTTCCTTTAGGATTCAATCTCATCCTTTCACTTTGCACACACTCACAGTCTATCCATCCATAATAAATTTACCCATTCTTATAATGGTTGGTTATTGATCTACCTAATATTGGTTAGCCAGTCATAATAAACCTTCCTTTTCCCCCTTTCCTTCCATTATAAATCAGGTCCAATCTATAACTGGGGCAAAAATCCTAAATCTAGTGATGGAAGTGGTACCCCAAGCATCGCATGTTCTGAGGAGCATCATCTTTTCATTCCTCCTTTTCGTGTACAATTCTCAATAAAAGAACACTTGCATCACCAATCCATAATAAAGTTCCGATCTTATTCGCAATAAAGTATTAGCTTTGTGGATTTAGTCAGTTTTAGATGAGACACAAGCAACAGTGGGCTTTCAACAAATCAAATCTTTTAGCAGACTTTGGCAACATGTTTTTCAGCATTATCTATCCTTTATCAGGATAACAACATTGTGACCAAATAAAACATGTTAATATATGTGGCAAGGACACAAATAAATTGAAGATTTCATTGTGTGCAGGTGTCAAGTCTTGGTTTTCTTTTGATTTCATCTTTTTGGTGACATGTATTTTAGCTTTTCTGGGATGTCTCTGACTAGAGATTATATCTCTAGGATATCTTTGACTAGAAAGGCAAGTATGGGATATGTTCACCTATTGTTTTGTTGTCTGTGGATTGTCTCTTAGTAATGCTATAGCTTGTCTAAGGATATGAGGACATTGTGAGTCTAGTGTGAATTGAGGCAATCCTTGTTTGCGACTATTTGATCTCTATGCAAATAGGTACAATTACTTTATGGGTCGAACCTATACCTCGATTTTCATAACCTATTTGTGATAATAAAGCTCAATGATAATAAAGAACAAGAAGCTCTTTCACTTCCATATCTTATATATTCCATTCCCCATTCATGATTGACCTCCATCGTCCTTCCCGAGTCAGTGTAGCTCGCTATCACATGGCTGAGTATAATGACATGCCAAAAAAATATTTGCATTTCATTCAATTGCATCATCACATATTAGTAATTTTCATTATATACGTACATATAGATATCATAATTGCATCACACCCTACACACACCACTAATTAGTATATCATATACACCTCATATATTCTCATCCTATAAATAATCATATCATGTCAATTATCATACATCCATCTATAGTACATTCACATTTGCATCATGCATGTCATATACAACATAAAAGAATTAAAAATAATGCATTCATCATGTACATATTTTGCATCCATATCATAAGAAGAACATGCATAAATAAATTACATTACCATAGAGCATCACAAACACATAGTACACATGCATATAGCGGCTACAAGGAATGAATCATCTTATATATATTAAAAAAATAATAGTGTCATGATACAATGATGCCAATATCATATAGGGCTACAAAATCACCCAAAGGTGTCTACATCATCATACAAAAACTGATACAAAATGGGATCTAAATGAGCTATGACAAAGACCCTCCCTAGGAGCTAGTTGGCCTCGAAGGAATCTGAGCTCCTAAAGGACCAACCTTTGGATCATCTCATCTATCCCTTCTTGTAGACCCTGTGGGACCATATTTTCACCAAAGCAGTTAACAGTTTTGTGTTTGTCCAAATCTTAGGCATATACATAATGTGTCTTAGTCCCATTGCCTTAATCACGATGTGGTCCTCAGTAGTCAAATTTGTTCGTAACCGCTATGTCAAAAGGAATCTCTCTCTAGACTCAATCTAGGGTAAGTAATCCTACATCCAATCAAATCAATCATGTCAATCCTAGTGGTACTCATGTTCATCACATAGTACTTCTTATCTTATCCTATCCTAGCCTAGTGGTACCTATGTCCATCACATGGTGTTTCTCACTAGGCTCTATCCTAGTGCTTATGTCTATTACATTGAATTGCATCCTAGTGTATATGTTTGTCACATTGTACTATATCCTATCTCGCTATAGCATTCATCAGATTTTATCAATTTCACGACTTATCCTATACTCAGCTTAGCAGACCTACCTATTTTAGGGCACCTGTTGAGTGAATCCTCTCAGCATCTTATCCAATTGGCAACATATGTTTATCATAGAATTGTCAATTCTAGCATTATTTTCAGTTGTCTTCCCTAGGGCATCTGTTTGAGTGAATTCTCTTAGCATCTTATCCAATTGATAGTGTATGTTCATCACAAAACTATGAATTTTGGCCTTTTAAGACATAGACATGATTTTCTTGATTCCTCTTCAGTTAGTCTTTTTCCTATGTGACCTTGTTACCCTATCTTGTCATTCCTTTCTATCCTTTCTTTCTTATCGAGAGATTGTCTGTGATTTTTCAAACATTTTCATCCAATCTCTCGAGGGGGCATATCATTCCCATCATGGGGCAACTTTGTTTCAGTTTATCTTATCTTATTTGAGCCAACACGACAAGCTACATTATCTCAAAGAGGGGCAAAATGTAGACACCTAAAATTGTCTTGTATAATTAAATAAATATTTTATTTATTTAATTATTTTATCCTAAGTCTTATATTAATTAAATAAATCTTTATTTATTTCATCAATTCATTTATCCTCTTCTAAGCCTTTCCTTATTTAAATAAATACTTTTATTTATTTAACTCGTCATTTTCCTAAATTAAATAAATATTTTATTATTTAATTGATCCCACTTCCTCTATTAATTAAATAAATATTTATTTATTTAATTAATTCATTAGCCTTTTCTACCCATGACACATGTCATTCATCTCTTAATTCTTCTCTTACCTACACCCTTTATCATTTAATTATTTCCTCTACCTACCCTTTAATCCTAGCCGACCATTTATCCTTTACACCTTTTGATCTTATCCCTCCATTTCCTAAAGTGTCTTCTATATAAGAGGATACTCTCCTTCATTATCAACCCTAATGATTGCATCAATCAAGCCTTCTTGCGATCAAGCTATCAACCACAATCCGTTCTTTGATGAGCTCTTGTGCACACATAAAATCTGAGAGAAAATATATCAAACAAGATCAATGGAGATAGGAGACAATGGAGATTGAAACCCTACTTGACATGTGAATGGTAATATTGTTTTATTTTGTTGATATACATGATCTTAGGTATCTCTATTGGTATTGGCGATTGTTTCATTGTAGGACTTGGATTGTTTGTGGTTGGATCTTTATGGTTTTACAATAGCTTATCATTATCACTTTCCACCATATACATATTTATTTTATTAGGTTAAAATAAAATTCAATCGGTTTTCCTTTTCTAGAAACAATATGAGCCTTTCACATCAAAATTTGAAAAACACAAGTATAGATGAAATTTTTGAAACTTTGACTTTGTTAATGAAAATAACTTAATAATAATTCAATCACCAACACCCATGTGATATAAATTTGTTTCCTAGTTGTTATTTTTATATCATATAACTAAAATTTATGTACATAAATCAAGTTATTTTAATTGCTAGAAAATTTCTTTCTCTTCAAATTGAGACTGAGATGACCCAATTTCTTCTCTTCCTCACACAATTTTGCTTTGTGTCCTTCAAATTACTCACACATGGAAATAAGGCCTTCTATAGAATTATTTAACTCCTTTTATGTCTTCAATTTTAGATGTTCCCAATCTTCCTTGTGTACTATAACCACTACAAACTTGAAATGACTTTTGTTCTCTTGTATTATGTTTTTGATTAGGGGAAAAAAAGGTTTTGAGGGAACCCGAAACCCCATACAACAGGTTTTGGAGGGACCCGAAACCCAATAGATTTTACCAGGATCTAGAACCCAACAATGCAGGCTGCTAAAAGAAATAAACAATGAAAAACCACAACCAAAATCTAGCAAAGATGACTAACACCAGCAACATCCAGCATAGTCACACCACACCAAACAAAGGTACAACTCCAAACTATAGCACAAAAGAGTAATTATCGAGGGTATAACAAGAACCCTCAGCCAACTTTCAGGGTTTTGAAAGGTACCCCTAACCTTCATTAACAACACCAGATTACAACAGATATTCATACAATTTGAATCTGGCTAGTAGGGGTTTTGAGAGGCTCCCTCAAACTTCAAACTAGGTTTTAAAATGGAACCCAAAACCAACAACTAGGGGTTTTGCCAGGCACCCTCAACCTTAAAAGAAGAGCTTAGAACACCAAACACAAGATTTTCCCCAAACCAAAGACAACAGAAAGATAGACTAGGCCCTTTAAAACCATTAGCAACTGACCTGCCTGTCGGATAAACCAGGAACCCACAACTAGAAAAAGGGGGAACAAAGACCCCAAAAACTAGAAGGAAGAAGGCCAAACCAAGAAACAACAAGCTGGGAGTCTGGGAAGAAGAACTTCTAGACCCACCCAAGGAGACACCTTTGAGAGAAGAAACAGGCAGCCATAGCCAGCAGCAAGAGGAGCACCAAAAGTCAAAAATCCCCAACATTCCATCTCTCCACCTCAATAGGAAAGAACTTCACCTCTACAGGATGAAGAATGAAGCAGAAATACAACAACCAGCGCTCCCCAACAGCAATCAGAAACCAGTCCTTTCCCCTCCACCAAATATCCACCTCCATAGAAAATATGGTCACCTCTAACAGACAAGGATGGGAAAAGAATAAGAGCCAAGAAACCCCTCTCAAAGGTTCACACCAAAGACAACTCTCCACCTCAATAAGAGAGTAGCCCAACAAAGAAGAACCAACAAAAGAAGCTCCTTCGAAAAACCAGAGCACCAAAGCCCAAGACTGCAAAAAATCCTCAGCACAGAGGAAAGGAGAGAACACAAAACAACAAAAGAGCCTCTCCACAAGAGATCCGCCAGGGTCCCAGATCTTCCCAGACACCCAAAACACCTCCATTGCTATCGCAGCCTCCACTCCTTCCTCTGCACCAAACTCCTCCACCCACCATTCCAGCAAAGAAGAGCCACAAAGAGCACCATCAAATAGAGTTCGCGGCATGGAAGGTGAAAGGAGGAGAGGGAGGAAATCATCCTCATCCGCAACACCGTCTTCCCCATCTTCTGCAACTCCTTCGCACAAAACCCCTCCCACTCCCGCTCTCCTACTCCCACTCTCCATTTCAAATTTTGCCGAAAATCAGCTTGTTAACCATTCTTGTATTATGTTTGGACATACTTTGAATATTATTTTTGCTTATGCTTTGCTAATATGTTGCAAAATTAAAGACAATCCACATTTATTAGAGATCTAACCCATAATAGCAACAATAAAAAACATAAAGTTATATTATTGACTTCATAGGAGATTAAATAAAATAAATTATGCAACTGCTTATAAATCATTTTATACCCATAACTTTCCAAAACTAACCCAAATTACTTATACCAAACTACTTATTTTAAAAACGATATTATATTTAAACGAAAAAAGTCACTAAGATACCTTTATTACATTATTGTATATAAACCTTAATATATCAAAAAAATTATTGGTTGAAAAAGGCTTTATAAAAGAAAACAATATTATTAATGAGAAAAAGTAAGCACTACTTATTCTACAAGAATGGTTTTCAAATAGAAAATATGAAAGAGACTCAAAGGTTCATTGTTGAATGATGACACTTGAAAAAGGAAAGGTGGTGCTTGAAGCAGAAATAAAATGACACCATATGATGAAAAAGGCTAAATTGAAGATCGAGGAATGAGAAGAAAATAAATAAATCATGCAAGATTGAAGAAACGGAAATTGAGACCCTTGAAAAAGCTTCTAATAGAAAGGGAGAAAACTAATATTTGAAAGCTAGAGGCAACACTAGAAGAAGAGATAGAATAAATTGTACAAAATTATAGAGATTTGGAACTTGTAGAAAAGGAGGGGAATGATTTGTAGATTATAAATACCAATATGATGGAAGATTTCAAAGAATAGGAGGATGCATATCAATGAATAATAAGTTGTTGAATGTTGAAATGTAAGGGAAACTGAGATGAACTATCAACAAATAATAGAGCAACCTAGAAAGGAGTTGCTGACAAGAAGAAGACAACATTAAACTGGGTAAGGGATGAAAATAAACAACAAATGGAGAAATATAACAACCACCTCGTTATTGAGCCTAAAAAAATAATAGAATAGTCAAGACACCCACACTATTGATGAACACCCCAATAGTCTGAAAATGCCATCAAAGATCAAATCCAAATTAACAAAAACCAAAAAAGATTGAACTGGTGTACTCCAAGAAGTTTGGAGTTTTCTCTAGGTGAGCTAAAAGCATAAGAGAAAACTAAAAGGCCAAAAGATCACAAAAACTATTGTGTAAAAATGGGACAGTACAAGTTGATAGAACGCAAACTAGTTCCCCAAGCACCAAACCCATATTAAATTTAAAGTATGATTTTATGGTGAAAGGATGGGCAAGAAAATGGAACCCACAAGCCAACGAGGTGTATATCAATATGCTCTCCAAAGGTTCTCCGTCTCGTAGAAAAAAAATATGAAAGAGAGCATTTGGAGATGCAGAGGCCTAGTTTTACCGAATACCATCACCATCAATCAACCTACTTGGATACAAGATCTTGTATTTAAGATTACTCAACTCACTCAACCACAACCAATATCAAACAAGAAACCGAAGATGGGAAAAATAAGAGAAAGGATTGTTCAACTCAAGGAACAATTCCGCCTTACTTCAAAATGTTGGTGTAATTATGTAATGTTAACGTAAGCATAATCATCTATTACGTTGATAATTAGCGGTAGTTATTGCAACTGTCCAACCGTTAACCACATTGCAATATTATGTATATGTACACGCCTACATTCAATAAAATCAATCATGTTTTCACTATTCCGCTTTTTCATTTGGTATCAGAGCAGCATAATGATCTAATGTATAGGCTATCGATGTGGCAGTGCATGAAGAGCAATGTTGGATGTTGTGTGGGTATTCGATAATGTAGAAATGTGGCGCTTAAGGATGATGGCAACCTTGCAGGAGGCTTAAGTTTTATTAATTCTTATTTCCCTTTAAATTTGTCTATTTTCTAGTGCTTGCCCATCAGTTCACATACTAAGAATGGATCTATAGGCCACCACATTCCGACAAATGAAAACCTAAATTTGATCACTGCCAGTAAATATGTAATAGAAAATATGTTTTGAGAAGTGGCTTGTCATTTAGATCCTTAATGTTCTCTACAATAGAAGACATTTTAGATTTACAGAGGTGCAAAGGCTAGATTAGTGTTTTGAAATATAAATCGTGAGAAGAAGGTATGCCAAATATATTGTGAAGGATTGTTCCTGCAAAGAATCTAAACCTGTAGAACCCGTGCAAGGAGATTGAAGGCGACAGCGTGGCTTCTAGAGTATCGTCCAAATTGAAGGAACCAAAACCAATATCAACCAAGATTACTCAACTCACTCATCCAAAACCAATATCAAACAAGAAACTGAAGATGGTAAAAATAAGAGAAAGGATTGTTCAATTCGAAATGGTAATATCTCTATGCAAAGTCGTATGTGTAAGGATGAAGAAAGGAATTTAAACAGTAGATAAAACAGAATTATAAACACACAACACAGACAAATGAGACACACAGATTTATTGCGGTTCGGCAATTGCCTACGTCCACACTTGAAGCAGGGGAATCAATAGATTAATAACCAATCTAGTTTACACATACACAGCTGCAAGCAGGTCCAGAAAAATCACTCTACAAATGAAATACAATCAGCTCTTAAAGAGCTTGCAAGGAGAAGTTGAAGAGCCACGAGTTTTGGCAGCAAGATGAAGGAGTCCGTTGGACTTCACTTCCAACAATCTCCCACTGAAGGCCAACGAACTGCTGCAACAAGTAGATTCCCCCACTCAGTCTTGCTATCACTTATTGGAAAGGCCGAGAGAAGCTCGGCAGAAATCGAACTTCTCTCACTTAACCACTTTAGTGAGCACATCAGCCAGATTCATGTGGGTATGAATTTTATTTGCATGAAACTTGCCTTCTTCGACCATATGGCTAACACAATGACTGCGAACATCAACATGTTTTGACCGAGGTTGAGATGTCTGATGTTTAGTCATAAAGATGGCACTACTATTATCACAAAACAAAGCAAAATCTGATTGCTTCAAACCTAATTCGCTGAACAAGAGTTGCAATCATACCATCTCTTTTTCTCCCTCAGAAAGAGTTATGTATTTAGCCTCCACAATCGATTGAGCAACTGTATGTTGCATTTTTGAAGACCAACTAATTGCTGCCCCAACGAATGTGAAAGCATAACCTGAAGCATAATCTCCGGCAAAATTAGAATCAATAAACCCTTGCAAAACTGCCTTGTCCTTTCCAAACCATAAACAAAAATCAGAAGTACCCTTGAGATACCGTAAAATATACTTGATCGCCTCCCAATGTGATTTGCTCAGATTAGCCATAAATCTATTCACCACTCCCACGACATGAGCAATGTCCGGACGAGTAGACACCATAGCATATATAAGACTGCCAACTGCAGATTTGTATGAAATTTTGTCCATAAACTCCTTATCTTCCTGTGTTTTTGGACACAATTGAGAAGATAACTGAAAATGAGAGGCTAAGGGTACGCAAACAGACTTAGCATCTGCCATAACAAATCTATCCAATACTATTTTAATGTAATCTTGCTGAGATAGTTTGAGTTCTCTCTTTTTCCTATCCCGAAAAATAGCCATTCCTAGAATCTTCTTTGCTGCCCCTAAATCTTTCATGGCAAATTCCTTTGTTAAATGACTTTTAAGTTCACTCACAATCCTCATGCTTGTGCCGACCACTAACATATCATCCACATAAAGGAGAAGTATGACAAATTCGCCATTAGGAAGCTTTTTAAAGTAGATACAAGGATCAGACTCGCTGCGAGTAAACTTGTGATCAATCATGAATTTGTCAAATTTAATATACCATTGCTAGGGGGCTTGCTTAAGCCCATACAAACTGCGTTTCAATCTGCAATAGAGGTGTTCCTACCCCTTTTTAATGAACCCTTCTGGCTGATGCATAAATAGTTCCTCATCAAGATCGCCATGGAGAAATGTCGTCTTCACATCCAGCTATTCAAGTTCAAGATCCTAGGCTGCAAATAGAGCCCAATACTACTCGGATGGTAGTCATTTTGACTACTGGCGAGAAAATTTCTTTGAAGTTGAGGTCTTGCTGCTGAGCATATCCCTTTACAACTAATCTTGCTCGAAATATTTTGCAACCACCGGCTTCATCTTTGAGTTTATACACCCATTTATTTCTTAATTCCTTTCTGTCAGGCGGAAGTGGCACCAAATCCCATGTCTGATTTTGCAATAGTGCGTCCATTTCTTTGCACATTGCAGCGTGCCAGTTATCACAATCTGCATTTTTACAAGCTTCTTTGTATGTTGCAGGCTCCTGTTTGATCAGAGATTAGCAAGGTAGGCTCAACTTCTTCACAAAACAATAAATCATAGTCGGAGAACTTTGTAGGAGGTCGCCTCTGTCTGGTTGATTTCCTCAATTGATTCTCTATTTGAGTAGTAGAGATTCAATTTATAAGCTCCCTATTTATGCAAATCATCATCACTCCCATTGTCTCTATTTATGTTCCCTATAATATCTCTATTTTTGTGTTTGGTAATTTCTCTATCTGTAGGGTAATCGAAGGCCTGTGGATTTTTATCCATGTTGGGTGTAGGCAAGTTGCAGGAGGAGGAACTTGCTGAATTATTTTGCATTGTCTACGTTCAGTGAGTGTGCAAGGAGCTAGGTGCCATGGCGACATCTTCCACAACCTGGGTTTGTTGGGTGTGCAGAGAGTGGGGAGTCGTGGGAGCATCCTCCACGGTCTGCACGGCATGGTGACTCCACGGTTTGACTATGGAGGTGCAGCCTGCAGGGAGTCTGTGGGGAAGACTGCATGGAGCCTACGAGGGAGGTGACTATGTTGCAGGGTGTGGGGATGGTGATATAGGGCACCATGGAGTGTATGGATTGTGTCGTCCAAGCAGGGTGGACTGCGATGCAGGTCATGGCATAAAGTGACTCTTCCTACAAGGATTTGAAGACTGTGAAATAGTCTCTTCACGATGTGCTGTTTCAAATGGCAGTGGGCTTTCATAAAAGATATTGTCTTCTTCATCATTCTCAGTCTAAGAATTATATTCAACTGAGGTAGATGTCATAGGGGCTCCCACTAAATGAGAGACTGGAGGTAGAGCGGTGGTAGTCGAATTCTGAAACAAAGACATACTGGCATATTCTTTCTCTAATTTATTTGAATCTTGTAGCACAGGGAAGGAGGTCTCATCAAAAATTACATCCCTGCTGCGAACAATCTTTTTGTGAACTAGATCCCATAATTTGAAACCAAATTTCTCTTCGCCATACCCCACAAAAATACATTTCAGCGACTTTGGATCCAATTTGGTTCACTTCTCCTTGGGTATATGCAAGAAGGCTTCACATCCAAACTCATAAAGATGTGAGTATGAAATCCTCTTCCCTTGCCATTCCTCTTCCGAAATACCAAAATCCAATTTAGATGAGGGACTTCAGTTTATTAAATACACTATCATGTTACACGCTTCTGCCTAAAATTCCTTTCCTAAACCTCCATTTGGCAACATACATCGTGCCTTTTCAAGAATTGTTCTATTCATCCTCTCAGCTGCACTGTTTTCTTGAGGAGTGAAAGGAACAACTTTTATTCTTCTACTCCCATTATCATCACAAAAATCATCAAATTCATGTGAAAAAAATTCTCCACCATTATCTGTTTGTAAATATTTAACCTTATGCTCAATTTGATTTTCAACTAAAGCCTTGAAAATTTTTAATTTTGAAAAGACTTCAGATTTTCTAGAAAGCATATAAATCCATACTTTTCTTGTACAATCATCAAGAAAGGTGACAAAATAGTTATCTCCTCCAATGGAGGTTACCTCGGTAGGCCCAAAAACATCCGAGTATACAAACTCCAATAGTGTTGTCTTTGTGTCATGCCCACCTTTCAAAAAACTGACTCTCTTTTGTTTGCCATAAGGGCAATGTTCACAAAAGGCTAAGTCAACAAGTTTGAGGCCCGGTAGCTAATTTCTTGTATGCATAACATGTAGTCCTTTCTTGCTAATATGCCCAAGTCTTTGATGCCAAAGATCCACTTTGCTGTCCTTAATCACCATTGCAGCTCCCACTTCACCATAAGTCTTAAATATGTATAAACTACCCACTTGATTACCATTTGCAATCAGCATGGTACCATGAGTCACCTTCCATGTATCCAGAAGAAAATTTACATTAAGACCTTGATCAAAGAGTTGTCCAATGGATATCAAATTCCGCTTCAATTTTGGGACATGGCGAACATCTTTGAACAGCCATGTTTTACCACCTTCCAATGTTAGCAATACATCCCCTTTGCCTGTAATTTCATAAGCTTTGTTATCTCCTAAGAAAACATTTCCAAAATGACCTTCATGGTAGTTAATGAACGCTTCAAGACACGAGGTAGCATGATGGGAGGCACTGGAATCAAGCACCCATGAATCCGAAGTAGTGTCGGTTGTTGAAAGGATTAGGACACTATCATCTTTATTGTAGATTGTATTTGCTTCACTGTCCCGCACCCTCTCTTGTTCCCTTTTGAAGTTTCTACAATCTTTCTTCACATGACCAGCTTTGCCACAAAACCAACATTCACCATTTCTATTTCTAGACTTGGATCTCCTTGCTGATTTCGAACGTCTATGCTAATTATTTCTGCCTCTATTATGACTTCTACCTCTATTTTTGGTGCTAACCACCATTAAGGCTTCACCGAATGAAGGTTCATCATTCTTTCTTCTCAAATCCTCACTGAGAAGAGTAGCTGCCACATCATTAAAAACCAACTTATTTTTACCGAATATAGATGTGCTAACTGTTGTTACAACGCCATCCTATCTGCTTGGCAAAGAGCATAATAAGAGAACAACCTTGCTCTCATCATCTTGTATCATCCCCACCGAAGTCGCTTGACTAATCATTGTATTAAATCCATTGATGTGGTTTGCCATAGCACAACCTTCCTTCATTTTCAGTTTGTACAAGCGCTTCATGACAAACACTTTATTTGCAATTGATGCCATTTCATACATGGTTGTGAGTCTATCCCATACATCTTTTGTTGTTGCATCACCCATGACATTGAAGAGAACATTGTTGGATAGTGAGAGAAAAATTGTTGCTCTTGCCTTGTCTAATTTTTCCCATTCTTCATCAGCCATCGCAGTTAGCTTCTTTGCTTTCCCTTGAAGCACGAGTGAAAGTTCTTTCTTTATCAGCAAAGACTCCATCTGCACCTTCCATAACCTGAAGCTCAATCTAGAGAACTTCTTTATCTTCGCTTCTTCGATGATTCTGGAATTTCAACCACCAAAATCTTAACAGCGATCTAACCTCGCTATGATACCAATTGTTAGGATGAAGAAATGAATTTAAACAACAGATAAAATAGAATTATAAACACACAACACAGACAAATGAGATGCACAGATTTATCGTGGTTCGGCAATTGCCTATGTCCACACTTGAAGCGGGGGAATCAATAGATTAATAACCAATCTGGTTTACACACATACACAGTTGCAAGAAGCTCCAAAAAAATCACTCTTCAAATGAAATACAATCAGCTCTTAAAGAGCTTGCAAGGAGAAGTTGAAGAGCCAAGAGTTTTGGTGGCAAGATGAAGGAGTCTGTTGGACTTCACTTCCAACAGTATGTACTTAAGGTACAATTCTGCCTTAGTTCAAAAATGTTGGCGTAACTATGTAATGCTAGTGTAAGCATAATCATCATCTATTACATTGATAGTTAGCGGTAGTTTTTGCAACTATCCAAGAGTTAACCATATTGCAATATTATGTATATTTACATGCCTACATTTAATAAAATCAATCAAGTTTTAACCATTCTGCTTTTTCATTTAGTATCAGAGCAACATGATGATCTAATGTATAGGCGATCTCTATGGCAGTGCATAGAGAGTAATTTTGGATGTTGTGTGGGTATTCAATAATGTAGAAATGTGGTTCTTAAGGATGACGACAACCTTGTAGGAGGCTTAAATTTTATTAAAGTCTTATTTCCTTTTAAATTTGTTTATTTTCTAGTGCTCGACTATCAGTTCTCTAGATCTATAAGCCATGGTATTCTGACAAATGAAAAACTAAATAGGATCACTACTAGTAAATATGTAATAAAGAATATGTTTTGAGAAGTGGCTTGTCATGCAGATGCTGCATATTCTCTTAGCATCTACTATTCAGTGCATTGTATTGTTGGTAGACAATAGAAGACATTTTAGATTTATAGAGGTGCAAAGGTTAGATTAGTGTTTTGAAATATACATCGTGAGAAGAAGGTATACAGAATATATTGTGAAGGATTGTTCCTGCAACAAATCTAAGCTTGTAGAACCCATGCAAGGAGATTGAAGCCGACAGTTTTATATTATATGTTTGCTTAAAGCCCATTTTGGGGTGCTTCTTGAATGGTGGTATTATTTTTCATTGCTCGAAAACTCTGTGGCTTCCTAAGTATCGTCAAAATTTAAGTCCGACTGATTCATGTTGGAAAAGGCCAATCTGTATTGGGTTGGTAATCTTACCTTTAAGATCTGACCCACAGTATGGTCTATGGCATTTAGGTGGCTTACACATATTTGCAAGATTATTAAAAGGAAGCTAAGATGCAAAAATCTCTTCCAAATACTAATCTAGTGGGGTAGATGGTGAAAATTTTCTTACAAATATTTTCTATTACAGAAATAGAAACACATTCATAGAGAGATAATACACATGCATAAGGATAAACAATGAACACAAGATATATTGTGGGGAAAACCCATTCGGGTAAAAAAACCCCCCCACTCCAAAAGCATAGTACTTTGTATTCCTATAATCAAAATCTTACAATACAATGCCAACACCTAACTTCTTCAACAAGAGTCTACAACTACAACCCACAACCTAGATTAATTCCTGCAACATAACACTTCACCTACAAATATTACATATGTAACACTCATCAAGACTACCTTTTATATATAAATAAAACTCAAGAGGAAGCTTCTACATGAAGCATCAAGATGGGGTCATCCATAACATTTGGCCCTATTTTTTGGCCACCAAAAAGCATGCAAATGACACATGTACATCTCCAAATGACTCCCCATTCAAATCTCCTAAGTTAGGCACTCAAAATTTACTATTTAGATGTATGCCAGATGTAACCTTACGCATCTTACAACTATCATAACTTACAACACTTACAGTTGTAAAAGAATCTATCATAAATGACTAATTTTAGCTTATTCTCTTACAACTCATCATAACCCTCTCCATGCAAAAGGTATCTCCTATGACTTGTCCATTCTGTCATTAAATTTGTCATAAGATGACATATGTCAAGATCCTCACATGGGATGCCTACCTCCACATGTACAACATGTTATGCACAATATGGAAAGCTAATGTACTGAGAGGGGAGGGGTGAATTAGTACTTCAAAACTTTTCTTCAATAATAACTTTACTATTAAGCATAAACCAATAACTGTTGTAACATAATATAATGCTAAAACAAATAAATAACAATCATACATGTTCACTCCATAACACATATTTTGGTTACGTAGAAACTCTTGGTTAGAGAGAAAAACTATGGTGGGGATGGCACCCACAACTTCACTACTGCAATAATAAAGGTTGCTCGGTTAGAGCTACATGTTCAGCTATTTCTGATAGCTTACCCTGTTAGGAGTATTAAGATCATTAGATCTACCTTGCTAAAGGATTTTACAACACTTATTCTAAATGTTGCACCTGGTTAAAGGCTTTACAATTTATAGACTTTGTTAGAGTCTTTTACCCTGTTAAAGGTTTCTCTTACAACTCAAAATATTACAATCAATATTACAAATATCTGCAACTTTATATCTGGAATGTTATAGCAGATTCTATGTGCTCAAAATTAGATTACCTTGCTTATAGCATACCTCGGTAACCCATAAAGTAACTCGGTAAACCCTTCTATTTACACTGTTCCTTAATTGTTCTCTAAAATCCTTCTTGGTGACCTCTGTCTCTGACAGTCACAATACTCATTGCTTCCTTATGTCTTGCTTTTCACACATATCCATCTCATATATCCATATCATCTCTTTTTTTTGATACTCAATTCATGCTGTATAAATAGATCTCTTATGCCGGTTATCTTGTTCATTGCTTCAATCTTACAAACATGATTCATTAAATGAATAACCATGCAAAATACTTCATTGGATAGATAACCTCAAAATCATACAAAATCTTTAGGGTGCAATTTCCTAAGTGATAATGATTCCTTGTTCCTCGATCTTGTAACACGTTTCCCATATGTGTCTAGGTTCAATGAATCTGGTAACACGTTTCACTCGGTGTGTGTTAACTCGGTATATCATTTTTGTTGCTCGGTAGACATAGAGTGTTACTTGGTAGACAACTCGGTGTATACTGGGCTCTGTGACTACTTTCTTCTATAACCGACTGCACTGTACTTACTGATTGAATATTTCGGTAGTAGTAACTGACTAGACTATATAGAATGACTTTGAAGATAAAACTAATGACAACTTAGTGAATAGTAACAATCTCCCCTTTTGACATTAGTTGAGATGTTTGACAAAACTTCTTTCAAAGTCATAACTCAAAAAAAATCTATATACTTGCAAATTTTGACAAAACTGATAGTATATACAATTGTCAATAAAATAGTATATTCAGATATACTCCTCTTATCAATATACTCTACAAAACTCTGATTATGCATATGCAGTGATCAATATTTTGTATTAACTTCTTGGTTCTCTGTTCGGTGATCACTGCTCGGTTATCTGCTCCCCCTTGCAAAATTATCTGTATACTCGAATATGTTGATCTTCTTATATACATTATACTCCCCCTTTTTGACAAACATCAAGACTAGTTACCATTCGGTGGAGGCAACTGGTCAAAAATAGATTTGTACTTTGTTCTAGCATTGGTGAGAGAGGTAGCGAGGGCATCCTTGACACTATCCATGAGTGTGTTCTGAGCTGTAATGTCAGCTAACCATGAAATTAGTCCATCTAAGATGCTTCCCTCTGGCTGAGTGGATAGGGAGGTAGCCTTGTTGATTGGCTCTTGGACGGAGGACAAGTGTGGAATGAATAATGTTTGAAGTGTCATAATGTCCATCCTTATTTTGTGCTCCTCATTTCTAAGTTCCAATTGTTGAGCCATGAGCTTTTGTAGCTTGGTATAGTAATTCTGAATAGAATTAGGCTCGGTGATCAATTGATTGGAGAGACTGGTGATCTCTTTCTCAATCACTTCGGTTTTCTTCTTGATGTCCTTAATGAATAAAGAAAATGTACAGAGTTTTTGAAATAATGAAAGAATGTGCTTGAGTTGAGGGGACAACTCAGCAATAAATTTGACAAGTTTAACTTTGCCAATAGCAATAGCTTTCTGTACCTCTTCAATCATTTTAGCAGTGAGCTCTTTTTCCTTCAATTTGTTCAAATATTCAGATGCATCTACTATAGATGTCTCTATCTTCCTTAGGAGTTCATCTAGTTGAACATGGATGGCTGCATCTTGTGTCACTGTAGCTTTAGGTAGCATATTGGTTAAGAGTGCTTTCACCTTCTGAAGTACTCTATTTTTCTTTTGAATAGCCATTTGCTTCTCCTGTTCTGCTTTGGCCTTGCATAGTTCACTGAATTCAATGAGTGCTTGCCCTTTTAATTTTGATATGTCTACATTCGGCAACACTATTGGTTTAGACAAATCTAATTTGAAACTATGCTTTTTCATTTTCTTTTCTTTAGCTTTCATCGGTTGAACTAAGATAATGGCTTGGGAGGCTCGTTGACCCTTGATAGGTTGCTCGGTAGAGGCAACACTTTTGTCAATTTCTTGAGCCTCTGTTGTAGCCTTTGGTAAATCCTTGCTCGGGGTCTCAGTTGTAACATTTTCAGTGCTAGAAGGTGCTTGTGAAGTCTGTTCCCTGATGGCCTGAGAAGTAGCTTCTCCTTCTGTAGACTTGTGACCCTCTATCCTTTGTTCAGTATCCTGAGGTGCCTCGGTTAAAACATGCTGAGTGACCAGAGGATAGGGCTGAACTTGTACCAAAACTGACTCACTTGAAACCAGTTGGGCATAAACATTCCCTTCTATCATTTCTTGTTTTGGGGTCTCGGTATCCATGATATCCTCATCAATTTGTATAGTGTCAGGAGGGTCTTGCTCGGTGATATCAAGATCTTGCTTGATGACATCAACTATTTCAACTTCAACTTGCTCACCAGCATTCTTGTTTCAAAAGATTTCCTGCCACTTTTCTTTGGTCTCATTTTCTACATCCAAATAAAGTCCATTCATCAATTTCAAGGCTCTTTGCTTGACTAGGAAGTGTGGGTAGTAGTTTTTCAGATGTTCATTAATCTCATCTACCAACATGTCTGAGAAAAGATGAACCAGACTTCTTTCTCTCATCTGTTTCTCTAAGTCCATAACATACTTCCACTTGTTATCAATATGCATATATAATTCTTTTGGAATAGAATTACATACTTCCAATGGGACCAATCAGAATTTTAGAAGTGTGCAAATGACAGCTTCTTCAATTTGTATCTTTTCATCATCATTTCTGGATTCATACTTAACAAATCTACATGATCCAGATCCACCATATTGTTTCAGATTTGCACAGAAATTATCAACGCTATGTACATCTTTCTGTTTACTCTTAACAATCTGAAATTTGTTTGCGTCTTCAGATTTGGTGTCACTGGACTCTTTAGCCAAAATGAGTCTCCGAGTAGATTTCTTGTAATTTTTTGTTACCTTAGGTGCAACAACATTCTTTGGTTTCTTACTCGGTGATGCTGCAGATGATCTTGTGTTTGGGCATTTGACTAAAGGAGTTGGTGATACCTTTGATGTGTCCTGGTTCTTCCTTTTCAAAATTTTCCCTTTAGGCAACTCGTGCTCAATGTAATAGCTACCTCTTGGGCTTCAGATTTCTCCTTGGTGATGACTAGAGTGCCCTTGACAGGTGTGGAGGAAGAACCTTCTCCAAATTTCTTCGTTAATGCCTTGATCATTTTTGTTGCCTTCCTTGTAGCCTTAGGTACTACAATACTCATCTTAACTTTCTCTTTGACTTCTTCATATGTACCGTATCTTAGTTCGGTAGCATGCCTTGGTAATGTAAGAAAAGCATCTATCTATTGTTGTGTGATGTCAAACTCAATCTCATAACCCATAGGTGGCAAAGATTGAGTTCTTGGTTCCACAACATTAACATAGCAGTAGTCAGTGTCTACTTCAAAGCATATGTCATCCTTGTATTTCTCTACTAACTTGGGTGAAATTCTATATCTGTTATGCATCTTTTCTTGAAACTTGCTGAAATAATCATCCATAATATCATTAAAGTTATCACCTAGCTTCTTGATGAAGTCATTGATTTGATGGGTGATTGGTCGGTGTAGCTCCCAAACTACTTTACCGACAGATGGAAAGAATTTATCAAAATAGAAAAACATGCATACCAGAAGTGATCCAAACTTTAGTGTGTTTGTCGAGTTGTTCTTCTTTGGCTTCCTTATGGTATTGAGATTCTCAAACAGGTTTTTCAACAATACTTCGCATAAATCAATTTTCATGCCTTTCTTCACAATTTTATATGCTAGATCGACTGCTACATAGGGTAGACTATTTTCCCTTGCCGATTGAAAGAAACAATAGCCTATAACTCTAATTGCAAACTTCATCTCTGCATTTGTGACGTTGTTCAATTTTAGACCTCTGTAATTAAATTCTACTCTGGTTAAACTAATCAATTCCTTCTGTGATATCATTTTTTGAGCTTGGGCATGATCAAAAATAGGGTAACCAGTGATCAAATGGATGATTTCCTTGGTGATCTTGAATGGTTGCTCCTCTAACCACATGAAGTCATCATGAACTCTGCTCAAAATTTTTTTAACCCACTAGGGTTTGAAGACTCGTGGGTAGGTTAGGGCTTCAGTCAATCCCTTGACTTTGATGTGTTCATACTTGCTATCCAGTTTCCCATCAGTACACAATTCATCATATGTGTCCTTGATTTCAACATGACCTAGTTCCTCAACATGACATTTAGTGAAGAATCTCACATCCTCAACTAATAAAACCCTATCCGGAATGAATGAAAATGCAATTTTATCATCTGGCTCAGATGCTACTTTGGGAGTGAGAGAGTATTTTAGTGAGGGCTTTTCAATGTTCTCAACAACAATAGGCTTCTGGATCTTAGGTGCCATTGTAGATTTTAGATAAACACTAAACAGAAGATCCTTAGGGTTTGAAGACTTTCAAACAGCAAATACTTTCTACTTAGCAAATAGTAACAACTTGATATGATCAGTAAACTATCTTGACAATGCGTTGTGATTGATGTAGATACCTTTGAATTCGCTTTGGAAGAGATTTGATCGCCTTTGAATCTCTTTTCTCTGCTTTCTGAAAACTTGGTAAGTGTAAAATGACCGCGTAAAAGCTTTAAGTACACAATTTTACCTTATCAGGCTCCGTGCAGGTAGGTAGGAAAACATTAAATACACTCGGTACCACTTCCTTTTTATGCTTTTACTAAGTAGCCAGACTTCTTGCATTTACTGACTTGATAGGCTTCCAAAAGACTTGATAGAATTTCAAATTTTCTAATGCATCTTTAGCTAAGCAGATTTTGAATTAAGTACATGATAAAATAGGAACTGTTAAGATTTAACCTTTGAGAGGATGCAATCCCTTCATACCTTTACCGACTAATTTGGAATAGGTGCACCTAACTTAGTAGGTGAGGTTCTTTCTTCATTTGATACAATTTCCTTCTTTTTCTAAATCATCTGTAATTTTCCTTTTATTTCCTCAGTGTCTCCTCTAGGTTGATCTCTGCAATCTCTAGCCAAGTGTCCAACTTTGTGACAATGAAAACATGTCATACTAGGAATTCTCCATGATCTTCGGTTGTTCATTCCAAACCTTATAAAACAGTTGGCACTTATATGTCCATATCTTCCATAGCATTCACACCATATTCTTGTATTGTAATCCCATGGCACTATAGAATACTATCGGTTAGGATCTGTGTGAGTTCGGTAACCTCTAGTATTTTCTCGGTGTGCAGACCACATATAGTTCTTTTGCTTAAACCAACACTTCTCGGTACTAGGTCCATATCTATTGCAATTTTTACAAAATCCTTTGAATTTTGCCCTTTGATAATTGCTAGCAGACTTTGTCCTACATTGGCTAGATGTGTGACCATAATTTTTGCAGTTGTAACAATAACCATTAGACCTAGTGACATTCGGTTGCTTACCTTTTCTGATTTGGCACATGTTAGCAGTATGTCCTTGTTTTCCATAGTAGTTGCAAATAGGCTTCTTTCCTTTGATGATCTTATTTCTAGCTTGCTTTGATGATTCTCCTCTCTTGGTAGTATGGATTCCCTTCTCGATAGAGACTTTTCCTTTATAATTGAGTCCTGCAACTTTGTTGGGTCTTTTTGTATTTAGTTGCTCATCCAACATGTTTGATGCTTCATAACTCCTTTTCAGTGTTTCCTTGGATTTCTTCTCTGTTTCAAGTTCATCGATCAACCTTGATACTTCAAGTTTCAATGCTTGATTCTTATCATCTTCCAGATTTGCTTCATGATGTGCATAACCCAATTGATCTAACAGATTTTGTTGAATCCTAGTCAACCTTGTGATTTCATCATTCTTTTCAGATACTAATGTTTCAAGCTGTTGTTTTCCTCTTTCTAGATCTCTTACTTTATCCTCGGTTGTCCTCAATGCATCCATATTTTCAATCATCTGTGTGCTGAAATGTTCATGTCCTCTTTTCATTTCTTTTTGTTGATCAGTCAGTTCTTTGTTCTTTTCTTTCAGTTCTTCAGTCATTTCTTCAGTCTCTTCAGATATACTATTCTCAGATGATGTCTCAATTTGTTCCACTAACTCTTGAGAGTCCTACAAATCATCAAATAATCTTCTTCTAATTTTCAGAGATTTTTGCATTTGTTTATGCATGTCAGCAATCACTTGATTAGCATGATCCAATTCATTTTGAAGATTCACAATTCTTTGAGATTGTCTATAGCCTTCCATTGATAAGATCTTTCTCTTTAAGCAGTTAAACCCTTTTACAAGATTCAAGCTCTGATACCAATTGTTATGCCCAATATGGAAAAATAATGTACTGAGAGGGGAGGGGTGAATCAGTACTTCAAAACTTTTCTTCAATAATAACTTTACTATTAAGCATAAACCAATAACTGCTGTAACATAATATAATGCTAAAACAAATAAATAACGATCATACATGATTCACTCCATAACACATATATTTTGGTTATGCAGAAACTCTTGGTTAGAGAGAAAAACTATGGTGGGGATGGCACCCACAACTTCACTACTACAATAATAAAGGTTGCTTGGTTAGAGCTACATGTTCAACTATTTCTGATAGCTTACCCTATTAGGAGTATTAAGATCGTTAGATCTACCTTGTTAAATGATTTTACAACACTTATTCTAGATGTTGCACCTGGTTAAAGACTTTACAATTTATAGACTTTGTTAGAGTCTTTTACCCTGTTAAAGGTTTCTCTTATAACTCAAAATATTAAAATCAATATTACAAATATCTGCAACTTTACATCTGGAATGTTATAGTAGATTCTATGTGCTCAAAATGAGATTACCTTGCTTATAGCATACCTCGGTAACCCATAAAGTAACTCGGTAAACCCTTCTGTTTACTTTGTTCCTTAACTGTTCTCTAAAATCCTTCTTGGTGACCTATGTGTCTCTGACAGTCACAATACTCATTGCTTCCTTATGTCTTTCTTTTCACACATATCCATCTCATATATCCATATCATCTCTTTTTTATTATCCTCAATTCATGTTGTATAAATAGATCTCTTATGGCAGTGATCTTGTTCATTGCTTCGATCTTACAAACATGATTCATTAAATGAATAACCATGAAAAATACTTCATTGGATAGATAACCTCAAAATCATACAAAATCTTTAGGGTGCAATTTCCTAACTGATAATGATTCCCTGTTCCTCGATCTTGTAACACATTTCCCATATGTGTCTAGGCTCAATGAATCTGGTAACACATTTCACTCGGTGTTTGTTAACTTGGTATATCATTTTTGCTGCTCGGTAGACATAGAGTGTTACTCGGTAGATAGCTCGGTGTATACTAGGCTTTGTGACTGCTTTCTTCTATAACCGACTGCACTGTGCTTACCGATTGAATATTTCGGTAGTAGTAACCGACTAGAGTATATAGAATGACTTTGAACATAAAACTAATGACAACTTAGTGAATAGTAACACAACATATGTGTCATATAGTCATTGCGAAGTAGGATGCCACCAAGAGTATGGATCCTACTAGATGACTAGACATTTGTATGCAATAAAAATAATAATAAATTAATAAATAAATGCATTAGCCAATGTTAGGATTTGCAAAGGTTGAGGCACCTTAATCCCAACATTCTGCCACTTGTCGAACACCTTTCAAGTAGCCCATAAATCAACTATAGGGGGGCGAGAGGCCCATAGAAATGGAACACCATCTGAACTTCTCTATGCTCACTGGTTTTGTCAACACATCTGCAATATCTATCAAAGTGTCAACCTTCTCCAATTTTACCTTCCCATCCTCTACCATATCTCGAACAAAATGAAATTGAACATCAATGTGCTCCATTCTAGCATCGAAAGTCAAATTATTTGCGAAGAAAATAACACTCTAACTGTCATAATATATAGTAATCACTCTCACATCAAACCCAATATCTAAAGACAACCACCTAAGCCAAATGGCTTCCTTACAAGCATGACTAGCTGCCATATACTCTACTTCTATTGTGGACAAAGTGACTATAGCTTGTCGCTTACTCATCCAATTAATAGCACCCCCATTCATAGTGAAAACATAACCATCGGTGAATCTTCTGCTATCAATGTCACCTGCCCAATCTAAATCCACATATCCACAAATACTTACAGAATGTTGAGGTCCGGTAGGATAACTGATGCAGCCATAACCAATAAACCCTCAAAAGAGACCTGACTAGCTTATGCAACAAGAGTAACACAACAAAAGCAAAAAGAAAACATAGCAAGATTACAAAAAGAGGTCATATTATTGTCTTAGAACCTCTGGAAACCAAGTGATTATCATCTTACAATCATCATGGAACATACGGTAGTCAGTCAGTTACATGTAGGCTACAAGCCAGATATAATCCATCCGAGACTCTTAGAATCAACCAGATCACTAATCATGAATCTCAATCCTTATTTTTATTTGTACTTTTTCCTATCCTACAATTTATTACATAATATCTTATATATACCCTCTGGAACATATTCAGGTCGATGACAAAAGATTACATTTACTAATGCAGGAAAATAAAATGTGTAACTAGGTCGGCCATAAGAATGAAAGAAATTCCCCCAAAAAATAACAACCAAGAAGTGCAGATCAACAATAAGGTCGACCACATGCCTAAGAACATCGGACAAGACCCCAATTAGATCCACATGCCAAGAAACCGCTATGGAAATGAAGGAAGACCAACCGGTAAGCACAAGAACTGTCCTGGAACCTAGGAACAGTCAACTAAGAATGATAACTAGCTGGAAAAGAATCCAAATGGACTAAAAATATGGAATTAAGCACATGAACGAGCCTAGAAACCAAAAATAGGATCTACAATGAAAAGAAAGCAACTACCAGCACGTGCTAGCAGGAACACAGAAAACTGCACACTGAATTGGATAAGAACTAAAATGTAAGGAAATATTTTTTTTTGATGCAAGATTGCTCATAGACCGGGGATGCTCCTGCATCAATAACCATGATAACACAAGGAATACTCGGAAGTACCCTTCAAATATCTAAACACTCTTTTAACTGCATCCCAATGCACTCATCTAGGATTAGCCATATATCGATTTAGGACTCCCACTACTTGGGCAACGTCTGGTCTTATACAAAACATAGTATACATGAGACTACCAACTACACTTGCATATGGTATATTGTCCATGTCCTCCAACTCAGAAGGATATTTTGGACAATCCTCCATAGATAATTTTGTCTCCAATACAACAAGAACTACTATGGATCTACAAATTGTCATGTTGAATCTGTCCAACATCGAATTTGCATACTTAGTCTGGCTTAACCAAATATTTATGTTAGATTTGTCTCTTCTGATTTGCATCCCCACAATGTACCTAGCTACACCTAAATCTTTCATCTGAAACTATGCTAACAACTAAGACTTCAAGTCAGAAATCAAATGTGCATTCCTAAACAGTAACATTGTTGGTATTTTGGTATGGTTTTTTCATTGATGTCAACACCTGCTAAATTCACCTACTTGGAGATCCAACAACATTCACCGACAAACAGTAAACTGTGCAACAGTTGCCAGTATATGGTTAACCGGCAGGATATAATGTTCACCGGTGCCTGCATTGACATGGAAGACACTTGTTAATGTCGAAGACATCATGTTGACACTTTATTTTGAAGTAATAATCATTGGCATATTCTTATTTGCATATTTCCTTTTACCGACAAATAGGTCCAGGTTATCTAGGGTTACACCGACAGGCTTATCTTTTCCAGATCAACATGGCACGCTATGGAGATGATTTATTATTGTTGTAAATGCATCAAGCCGACATGTTCAATCGCTTAGTGCATCGAATATTGTATTATTTGTAAAAAAAAATTATTATAATATCTTGTAGAGACGACCTACTAAAATTGGTCTTAGGGTATGGTATAAATGTAAGATCTTATTTGTAAGATCAAATGTGGAATGCGAAAAAGAATTGTGTGAAGGTATATGCGAGATCAAGCAGAGGTATACACGAAGACATCATTCGAAGGTGAAGTTAGGTTTTTGAAGAAGCATATCAGCACTACACCGATACTAAATCCAGCAGATGAAGATACTATTTTGTGCAGTACATTCTTATTGGATTTAACCATCCAACTGTAGTCAGTGTGACTCCCATTTGTGATTGAGCAATGAACTCTAGGTTGTTGGCCTTTCTACATGTGCAGACCCCTCTTTATACACTTACTATCTGCAGTAGTATCATCTGATTGTGGGTAAGGTTTCCCACCGTAGTTTTTCCCCTTACAGGGTTTCCACATACAAATATTGGTGTCGTGTGTTGTGGATGAGTTTGTGCTTATGTTTCATGCATTAATTCTTACCGGTATAGCAATTTTCTGTTAACACTGTTTACCGGCATACTTAACTATCTTACTGGTATTAAACATTAAGTTGGCTAATAAGATTTTGGTTTGAATTTATTTGACAACTGATTCACCCCCCCCTCTCAATTGTCTTTGGGACCTACAATTGGTATCAGAGCATAGACCTCTTTTTGCAGAAGTTTAACAACATGAGGAGATCCAATGTCTACTAATTATTTCAGAAAGGATAGTCCTAAACTTGATGGAACCAACTATGGGATATGGAAATTCAGAATGGAGACACATCTGAATTGCATTGGTAAAGACATCTAGGAAGTTACTAAGAATGGTTATACTGCTGCTGTAGCTAGTCAGACTGCTCCCATTACTTTAGCTAAAGATGAAGAAAATGATTTCAAAGCAAGAGAAGCACTTTTGAGTGCATTATCAGATCAACAAATCATGGGATTATCAGATAGATCCACTACAAAAGCTATTTGGGATCATTTGGAAACACTGAATGAAGGGGATTCCACAGTCAAAATTGCAAAACTTGAAAGCTTCTGAGTCAGGTATGAACATCTGAAAATGGAAGAAGATGAAAGTATTTCTGCTTTTATGGAAAAAGTAAATGAAATTGTTTTGGGTATCAAATGTTGTGGAGGAACCTTGAGTGAAGATGAGATTGTTTCAAAAATCTTAAGGGGTTTGCCACCGGCATATAAAATGAAGGTTACTACTATAAATGAGTTGAGAACAATGCCTAATACATCAGTAACTAGGGATACATTGATTGGAAAACTTTCAGCTTTTGAAATTGAGGAATTTGGTCATGTTACTACTATAAAAACTGATTTGGCCTTCAAAGCATCAACATCATCTGCTCCATCTTTCGACAAATTAGATTGGAGAGCCTTTTATGCAAGAGAACTTGAAGAAACTAAGAAGGAGAATGAAGAGCTTGAAGAACTCAAAGCACTATTTCAAGAAAAATGCCAAAAGGTCCAATTGGAAGTAAGTATGAAGGTAAAGCACCCTTTAAATGTTTCAATTGCAATAAGATTGGTCATATGGCTTCAAGATGCCCTGATAGACATGCTAGACTAAGAGAAGAAGCTAGAAGGAAATACAAACCTAATCCTGAATATTAGACATACAGATTTAAGAAAAACAAAGATAAATCTTGTTACATTGTTGATGAAGGTGTGACTGATGATTCTGATGAGGATCCAGCAGACAACGGAAGGGTCTTTGTTGCTATAATAGAAGATCAACCGGTACCTATTGCCCAACCGGTAGAACAAGCCCTAGCAACTAAAGTTGAATCAAAGGATGAATGGATTATTGACTCGGGATGCTCACATCACATGAGTAGAGACAAAGGTAAATTCTTGAACTTTCAAGAATACAATGGAGGTTTAGTAAGATTCGAAGATGACAAAGCCTATTCAATCAAAGGTAAGGGTTCAATATCTCTTGATGGTAAACATAACACTAACAATGTCTACTATGTTGAAGGATTAAAACATAATCTTTTAAGTGTTGGTCAATTAGTTGAGAAAGGTTTTCAGTTACAATTTAAAAATGGAAAATACAAAATCGTGAATAGAACTGGTTTGGAGATTGCAATCGGTAATCAGACTAGAGGTAATATCTTTCATTTGAATAATAGTGAAAAGGCATGCTTAATTGCACATATAGATGAAAGTTGGCTATGGCATAAAAGATTATGTCATGTAAATTTTGATTACATGGTAAAAATCAGTACTTCTAAGGCAATTAGAGATCTACCTAAAATTGTGAAACCTCAGAACACAATTTGCAAGGAATGTCAATTTTTAAAACAAGTTAGAGCTAGTTTCAAAAGTATTCCAGAAAAATCCAATAATGCTCTTGATTTAATTCACACTGATTTATGTGGTCCAGCTAGAACTAAAAGTTTACAAGCTGATAGATATTTCATGCTAATTATTGATGATTATTCTAGAATGTGTTGGGTTACTTTTCTCAAAGAAAAATCAGAAGCACTTGGGAAGTTCAAACTATTCAAAGCAATGGTTGAAAATGAAACCGGTAAGAAAATTAAATGTTTAAGATTAGATCAAGGAGGAGAATTCACATCTAGAGATTTTAATACATTCTGTGAAGTAAATGGAATCAAAAGACAATTATCAGCACCTCGGACACCAGAACAGAATGGAGTTGTTGAAAGGAAAAATAGAACTTATTTGGATGTTGCAAGAAGTATGTTATCAGAAGCAAATCTACCACATGTGTACTGGAGAGAGGCAATAAGCACTATTGTCTATACATTCAAATAAGTTCACATCAAAGGTGAAACTGGTAAGACCCCTCATGAACTATGGTTTGGTAATACTCCTACTCTTAAGTATTTCAGAATTTTTGGAAGTAAATGTTATATTAGAAGAGATGAGTATATTGGAAAGTTTGATCCTAGAAGTGATGAAGGAATATTTCTTGGTTATTCATCTAAGAGTAAAGCATATAGATGTTTTAATAAAAGATTACAAAAAAATTGTTGAGAGTACAAATGCAAAGATTGATGAACAATTTAGAGGAACTTCAAGGTATATAGACTTTGAACCGGTAACAGAAATTATGACAAATGAACTGACAATAAATCCACTGGTATAGAATGATGATCCAGTTACTCTGGTATCATCAGAAGATTCCACAGTAATTGAAGAACAACAATAGACTAAGACACCCCGGTATGTAAGATTGAATCATTCTGAAGATCAGATAATTGGAAGCAAATTTAAAGGAGTCATGACAAGAGGAAAATTGGCAAATGAAGAGGTATGTCTTATTTCTCAAATTGAACCATTATCTATCAATGAGGCATGTGAAGATAAATTTTGGATTAAAGCTATGGAAGAAGAATCAGGACAAATTGAGAAAAATAATACTTGGACATTAGTTTCCCGCCCTGACAATAAAAATGTAATTGGAACCAAATGGGTATTTAGAAACAAACTCAATGAAGATGGTAAGGTTGTCGGAAATAAAGCAAGACTAGTGTGTAAGGGATATTCTGAGAAAGAAGGAGTTGATTACAATGAAACCTTTGCACTGGCAGCCAGAATTGAGGCAGTTAGATTATTCTTGGCCTTTGCAGCTCACAAGGATTACAAAGTTTATCAAATGGATATTAAATGTGCATTTTTGAATGGAGATCTTAAAGAAGAAGTCTATATTGAACAACTTGATGGATTTTCCTTAACAGATGACAATGATATGGTTTGTAGATTAAGAAAAGCTCTGTATGGATTAAAACAAGCTCCAAGAGCCTAGTATGCAAGATTGGATAAGTATCTTTTAAAAATTGGTTTTACTAAAGGAAATGCAGATAGCAATTTATATTACAAAGTAACTAATGATGATATCTTAATTATGGAAGTATTTGTTGATGATATAATCTTTGGAGGAGAAGATGTATTATGCAAAGAATTTTCTCTTCAAATGCAGCATGAATTTGAAATGTCTATGATTGGAGAAATAAAATTCTTTTTAGGATTGCAAATTTTACAGACTGATAAAGGCATATTTTTGAGTTAATCTAAGTACTTGAAAGAACTACTTAAGAAATTTGGGATGGAAAACTCTAAACCGGTAAGCACACCTATGACTAGAAATGACAAATTATCTCAAAGGGATGAATCTACACCTGTTAATCCAACTAGATACAAATCTATGATAGGAGGTTTACTGTATTTGACACAAACCAGACCTGATATTATGAATGCAGTATGTATAGTTTCTAGATTTTACAGTAATCCTAGGGAAAATCATGAATCAGCAGTAAAAAGGATTTTCTGGTACTTACAAGGCACAACAAATCTTGGATTATGGTATCCTAAAGATGAAAATTTTGATCTATATGCATACACAGATGCAAATTGGGCAGGAGATGTGGATGATAGAAAAAGAACCACTGGAGGAGCATTCTTTCTTGGAAAGAGATTAGTTTCTTGGTTAAGTAAGAAATAGAGTTGTACATCTTTATCAATAGCAGAATCAGAATATGTTGCAGCAGCAACAAACTGTACACAGGTACTTTGGCTTAAGCAAATGTTAAAAGACATAAAGATAAAATGCAAGGAACCTATTACTATATATTGTGATAACACTGTAACAATTGATATATCTAAGAATCCAGTATTACATTCTAAAAAAAAACATGTTTCTATCAAACTGAATTTTCTAAGGGAAAAAATTGAAGAAAAGGAGATAAAATTGGTTTATGTGAATACTAAAGAACAGCTTGCAGATATTTTCACAAAACCTTTGCCTAAGGAAACTTTTGAGTATCTTAGAGATCAGCTTGGAGTCTTACCTCCACCGGTAGAGACTTAGACAGTTGATGACTATCATCAATCGGCAGAATTAAATGGACAAATCTTTTATTCCGGTATTTGATGAGGAAGCTACTTCTCAGGGGGAGTAGTTGGTATTTTGTATAAACTTGACCTTTTGTGACTTTGGCATTTGATGTCAAAGGGGGAGAGATATATGGAAAAATGCATTATCTTTTTGAGGAGAGATTGGTATTGAAAATAAATCTTTGAATAAACACATGTTACTCTCAGGGGGAGAAATGGAGATTGTTGATTTTTGTACTTGGCATTTCTGTTTTGGCACTTTGATGGTTTTTCCATCTTGTGTTGCCATCAATGCCAAAGGGGGAGATTGTTGGTATTTTGGTATGGTTTTTTCATTGATGTCAACACCTGCTAAATTCACCTACCTTGGAGATCCAGCAACATTCACCGACAAACAGTAAACTGTGCAACAGTTACCAGTATATGGTTAATCAGCAAGATATAATGTTCACCGGTACCTGCATTGACATGGAAGACACTTGGTAATGTCGAAGACATCATGTGGACACTTTATTTTGAAGTAATAATCATTGGTATATTCTTATTTGCATATTTTCTTTTATCGGCAAATAGGTCCAGGTTATCTAGGGTTACACCGGCAGGCTTATCTTTTCCAAATCAGCATGGCACGCTATGGAGATGATTTATTATTGTTGTAAATGCATCAAGCTGACATGTTCAATCGGTTATTGCATCGGATATTGTATTATTTGTAAGAATGTTTTTATTATAATATCTTGTAGAGCCGACCTACTAAAATTGGTCTTAGGGTATGGTATAAATGTAAGATCTTATTTGTAAGATCAAATGTGGAATGCGAAAAAGAATTGTGTGAAGGTATATGCGAGATCAAGCAGAGGTATACATGAAGACATCATTCGAAGGTGAAGTTAGGTTTTTGAAGAAACATATCAGCACTACATCGGTATTGAATCTAGCATATGAAGATGCTATTTTGTGCAGTACATTCTTATTGGATTTAACCATCCAACTGTAGTCAGTGTGACTCCCATTTGTGATAGAGTAGTGAGCTCTAGGCTGTTGGCCTTTCTGCATGTGCAGACCCTTCTTTGTACACTTACTATCTGCAGTAGTATCATCTAATTGTGGGTAAGGTTTCCCACCATGGTTTTTCCCCTTATAGGGTTTCCACATACAAATATTGGTGTCTTGTGTTGTGGATGAGTTTGTGCTTATGTTTCATGCATTAATTCTTACCAGTATAGCAAATTTCTGTTAACACTGTTTATCAACATACTTAACTGTCTTACCGGTATTAAGCATTAAGTTGGTTAATAAGATTTTGGTTTGAATTTATTTGACAATTGATTCACCTCCCCCCACTCTTAGTTGTCTTTGGGACCTACAAACATATCATCCACATATAATGCAATAATGATAATGCGACCATTATCAGTTTTAAAGTAACCACAATGATCGGATTTAAACCTATAAAATCCCAAACTACCCACATAGGTATCAACCTGGGAATACCCCTTAATGACCAACCGTGATTTATGCTTCTCAATACTACCATCAAGACCCAAATTTTTCTTGAACACCCATTTGCATCCCACGAGCTTACGTCCTTCAGGCAAAGGTACCAGATCTCAAGTATTGTTCTTCTTCAAAGATGTCATGTCATCATTCATGGCTTCCATCCAGGAATCTGCATCATGCATATTCATAGCCTCTCTAATAGTCCTAGGCTCATCAGTGTTAGTAATCAAAGCAAAAATACAACTGGAATCTAACAATGAATATCCAAACCTATCTGGTGAATACCCATATCTATCGGGTTGTCGCCTATCATGAGTAGACCTCCTTAAAGGCTGAGGTTGAGGTTCTTCATCTTCTTTAGAACTTTCAGAGCTGCTAGAATGCTCCTCATTATCAAGTCCACCAAGAGCTCATAGTTCTTCTTTCTCAAAGGTAGAACGAATTTGAACTACCTCCTTATTCTATTTCTCTTCTTTCTTTGGATGTAGCTCAATAGTGGAAGGATTCATCTCCCTAAAAATAACACTTCTACTATAGATAACCTTCTCTTACATTAGATCCCAAAGCTTGTACCCTTTTACACTAACACCATAGACGATAAAGATATACTTCACTGCCTTGTTCCCTGACTTAGATCTATTTTCATTCAGAACATGAGCATAAGCTTCACAACCAAATACTCTAAGATGTCTCATTGAGGGACTCTTTTCTAGCCGATAGTGGCTACTGCTTCAGCCCAAAACTTTTGTTCGAGGCCAACACCACAACTCCAACTCCATTCTACTAAGGGGTGTATGTGTAATACACTAAAAATGGTCACCTAAACCATGGGCCCCTAATCTCGGCTACATCACCAAGGTCCTAACCAAAGGTAATTAAGTCAATCATGAGTACCTAAATAATTAATTCCTCAATCATCAATGTCACATGGCAAATAAATCATTCTATATTAATTAAATATTTATTTAATTAATTAATCATTACAAGTAAATCATTTTAATCAATTATCCTATTTATTTAATTAAATATCCTAGCATATTTAATTAATAAATCAATTTGCCATTAAATCATTAAAAGTGAATTAATTTGCAAAAAATAATTAAATTTGAAAAAAGGAATTAAATTGAAAAATCTCAAAAAAATAATTAAATCATTTAAATCAATTAAATATCAAAATTGAATAAAAATATGAAATAAATTAGTTTTTCCGATTTTATCTTAAATTTAGTTCAATTTCCATTAAAGCTGAGAGAAGCAGCCAATCACATCAATTCACCTGGATTGTGCTTCTTCTTGGAAAATCTCTGCCGCTCATCATTAATTGATCTTGACCGTTGGTCTCTCTTTGGGTTTTCTATAAATTTAGGCTCTCATCTCTCATTCATATTACCCTGTAGATTTATTGTTATTATGTTGTTTCTTCTCTAGGTTCATTGAGATTTTGTGCATTGAGAATATTACATCTTAGTTTATTGCATATTAGTTTAATCACAATTATTTTAATTCATCTAGCTCAATATTCACTCATCTAGCTTAATCTTGCATCCATTCAGCTCAGTTTTGTGCTCATATAGATTAAATACTTTATTTAGGCGTCATCTAGTCACTGGTGTTGCATAAATAAATCTGAGAGCAAGACTAAAACTCACATCTACTGGAAGGAAATAGGTCACTTTGTAATGGTTTTATTATTCATTGATTATTGATTTGCTAACCATGCATCTAATGACTTATTGAAGTTTTGTGTATTCAGATACAGATAAAGGTCCACTTTTCACATGCACATTTTTCACGCCCACAGTGGGGTAGAAAACTACAATTTTTGGCCTTACAATCATTTCCTTTTATTCTCCAAATTTTGTCCATACAATCTCTACAAGCTGTCATACGATCTTTTGCATCACATAGTATGAGTTCTGAGTTTTGTCGTACAGTTCTCTGGGAATCCTCCTACGATATTCTACTTCTATCATTTTATTGAGTATTTACTCGTCTGGTTCACTATGAATGCTCGTTTGGTTCTATGAGAATTGTCGTACGAATCTCTCATTGCTCATTTCAAAAACATTATACTTTTTAGGGTTTTTCTTGAATTGGATTTCATTTACTAATGCTAACCTTGATCTATCTTTTGTCTGTCTAAGAGATTTTCATAGCCTAAGTGGTTTTTCCATAATGCTTATCAAAGAATCCATCAATCAAACTTACGTCTGTCAAAGAATCCACTCATAAAAAACAACATGACTACTGATGCGTTGTTTTTGTAGGTTGCCCAAGGAGAATCAACTAAACATTGTGTATTCTTTAATTCATTTCTAGGCATTTAAACTATGATATGGTTAATGAAAAAATCTTCTTTTCATGTTTGGGAAGAGTGTAAAAGGTAGGAGAGTATTCTCTTGTCTACACAAACAATTAGAAATCCAGACCCTTGAAGCTTTTCTAGTTTTGAGATTTGTGTTCCTTTAGCGAGCCTGTCACTGTGGGAAAAAGTAATCACCCTGTGAGAATGACCCAAGTGAGTACAACTAAACCCAAGTATTCCAACTCACTATAATAAATAGGCCTTTTGAGATTAAAGTCTCAAGGGATGGGATTATTTGAGTTTTCTCTTTGAGATCTCCCATATCGGGCATTTGTAGGGCCTCATAGTCTCAATCACACTTACATGACTACATCTTGTTTCAATATCTTGTTGGGATATAGGCCGCACTTTCATGACTTCAAGGGGTAATTTCAAACACAAATCCTTACTACGGACTTTAAAATAGTAGCTACTTTGTTCACCTCCGAAAGGGGGTTAATCTTTGTGCAAGAGAGATAGTAACTCTCCCAAGATACTTGCCATTTCGTGCCCCCATTAGCATTTGGAGTTGGCTAATACGACATTGAGAATCTACTACATGAGACTCAGTGGCTATATTCTGATTAGCTATTAGGTGTGTACCTGAGTCTACAAGCAAAGGTTTTCTCTCTCTACCAACTTCCTTAGAATTAGCATGATGTGTTTGAAGTTACTTTGGATCTTGCATGTTTGCTATGGTTTTGTCCTAGAAATTGAAAACTAAAACTGGAAAACAATCAAAAACATCAAAAACATCAAAAACTTAGTGGTCAAAACTTTGTCCTTATCAAAAAATCATACCGTCTGGTCTTTCGTCGTATGAGTTTTCTACTTTGTCATCCTAGTCTGTGGGAATTATCATCTAGTTAACATTAAACTGTCGTACGAGTCTAAATATCTAGGGTTTATCTTTGTCGATTTGTTGTACTAACTAGTGGGAATTATCGTCTAGTTAACAATCAATTGTTATATGAGTCATCATCATCGTTAATAGTTTTTCATCTGAGAAGCATTAAATTGTCGTACAAAAATAGGTAGCAACTCGTAAAAATTTCCCATTCTTTCATCCAAGCCTTTGATTCTGTCAGTCCAGAAGCCTGTTGTTTTGCGTTCTTTTCCATATCTATCATACTTGCCTAACCAATCTGCATTGAGCATATATCTATTCATTTTAATCTTGAGCATAAACAATCTTGATAGTGTACCCCTATCATTGTGTTACTCAACTTTGTCAATTATATCTCAGCTAGTTCAATCAAACCCTCATCAATTTGATCAATCTGATCTGCTTAGATCACATCCTATACAGGATAGATCATTCCTAAAACTAGACTTGGTCTTCATCTCCTTAACCAAACATCAAACGAACAATTAGCTCTGATTTAATCTTGACTTTTGTATCACTTCTAGCTCTCGATCATGTCGATTGTAAATGCTTGTTCAAACCAGAAGTTCTCATAAGAAAGCTGACAAAAGTAAGGACAATCTCAATAGAGATATATATGACATTCAATCCCAACAAAAAGATTCAATGACCCCTCTCGAGATAAAATTTCACGATATGAGGAACACCAGACTTCAAGAAATGCCAAAACAATTACATAAGGTGGAACAAAAAGTAATTCAAAGTCAAAAGCCAAATCTCATACAAGATCATAAGACACTTTCACCAAGACAAAATGACATATATCCCCTAGATAGATAGTTTACACCTGTGGGGCAATCTTTTTGAGTCAGCTTTGAAATAACTTCTTGAGCACAATCTTATCATATTGCCTAACAAGACCACATGGGGATGTGAAATTTTGAGTAATTACTGTGCATATCATAGGCATAACAAACATAAGACTTCAATGTGTATGTAATTAAAATATAAAATTCAAGACCTCCTTGATGATGGTGTCATTGAAATTGAAGATCCTAATAATTCGCCTAAGGAGAAACCAGATGTCATTACCAAGAATGATCAAAATTATGAACCTGTGTCTAGCAATGGCCCACATGTAGCCTCCATCTCTTCCATGATACTTCCATCTCCTAAGGATTCTCAACAACAATCCATACCATATCCCTCAAATAATGAACCTAATGATGAAAATTATCATGTTTACCCTCACAGGCTATCTCAAGGGCCATCCCATCCAATGGTTGAAAAACATCCTATCTCCCTAGAATCTCATGATGATCCCCTTATACCTTTCCATTTCTTCCAAGATGATCTCCTTGCATATCAAGAGTAAAGCATCCTTCTAAATCCCATTCCTAATCCACTTTCTAAGCAAGATCACGATGTCTCTTCCACCTTTTCAAATTACCCTATTCAAAATGAAGAGTTAAACACCCTTCCTACTCTATCCAATGGTCTTCTTCCATGTCAAGATCAAAGTATCTCTTCATCGAGCCTTGTCATAATCCTCCATGTTCACCTCAAGGATCCATCATGCCTACAAAGCCCTCTCATGATCCTATCATTCCCTACATTCCATCTCAACCTCATAATGGACTCACGTCCTTCCAAAGCAAAGTGTATCCTACAAGTCAAAATAATTATAAAGGCAAAGGGGTAGACCTTCCCAAGCAAGAACCCCTCCATATTAAAGAAAATATTACGATTCGTAGCCTTAGTGACATTCCTCAAGATGTTGGTATCCCTACTAAACCAAAATCAAAATACACACCTTCTCCTTCGTCTCTTCCATCCATTTTAGGACCTTATATCCCTCCATCCCTTATGCAAGATCAACAAAGGCATACATCTTCATGCACCTTCAATCTATCTAAAAGGACACAAAGGCCCACTAAGAAAAAGAAAGAAAAATAAAAAAGTTTTATGGGTTCCTAAGGCACTTGTAGAAGCAATGTGTTCCAAGAAACTGCAAAAGCATGAAAAATCAAAAACCATGTGAATCCCTAAGCAGCTCCTTGAAGCACAACAGTCTAAAGAAAAATCCAAATTGGCATCCAAAATTGTTGTTCCTCCATCCAAAACTTCCAAATCTATTACGCCATCACCTCCTTCATCCATTTTGGATCCTTATGTCCCAAAATCCCTGGTTGTTCCTTCATCCAAATCTCAAAATCAGAGATCCATTTTTCCTCCATCATGTCATCCCTCAAGATGTGTGCCAATGTTTATCTTGTCCATATTTCCATTGACTCATGCACCAACCTCCCAATATCTGATCCATTATCCAACACCTCTTTTTCACTCTTCCATCCCCCTTATCCAATCCTTTGCATAGGACTTTACCCTAGTTTTATCACAAAATCCAAAAACTAAGGAAATCAATATTGGAGATGTTGAACATGTACACTTAGCTAAGTCCTTATTGTTAGGTCCCAAAGACAACTGAGAGGGGGGATGAATCAGTTGTCTATTAATTTCAAACCCAAAACAAATTTAACCAAACTTTAATGCCAGTAGATAGTTTAGCAGTTAATAACACTACCGGTAAAGTTTAATGCATGAAATAGAAAGACAAATAACATACACAACACATAACATAGTTAATTGTACATGGAAACCCTATAAGGGGAAAAACCATAGTGGGAAACCTTACCCACAATTAGATGATACTACTGTAGATAGTATGTGTGTACAAATGGGGTCTGCACATGCAAAAAGGCCAACTGCCTAGAGCTCACTGCTCAATCACAAAATGGGAGTCACACTAACTACAATTGGATGATTAAATCCAATGATAATGTATTGCTCAAAATAGCATCTTCATATGCTGGATTCAGTATCGATTAAGCTCTGATTGTCTTCCTCATACCTTCCTTGAATCTTCAAATGATGTCTACATGTATAGCTCACCTTATATTCACATATACCTTATTAAAATCCTTTTTCACACTCCTTTACATAATCTCACAAATGAGATCTTACATATATACCAAAACCTAAGACCAAATGTGTAGGTTGGCTCACTAAGATATTACAATAAAATCAATTACAAATGAATCAATATGCAATGCAAGCTGTCATCTCAATGCATTTACAACAATAACAAATCATCTCCATAATGTGTCATGTTGATCTGGAATAGATAATGTTTGCCGGTCCATAACCTAGACCTATTTGCCAGTAACAACAAATATGCAAAATCGATTGTACCAATAATAAAATAACCAAAACCAAGTGTCCAAACAATGTCTTCAACATAACCAAGTAATCTCTGGATGATGACAGATCATCCTTAGTGTTGGTGAACAATATAACTTGCCGGTGAACCAGATACCGATGACTATGCATAAGTCACTGAACATGCTGGTGAACATAATCAAAGATCTCCACAAGGATAACTGTTGACAAGTGTTGACATCAATGACAAAACCAATGTAACACATCCAAAATACCAACAATCTCCCCCTTTGGCATTGATGACAACACAAGATGGAAAAACACTCTAAGTGCCAAAGCAGAAATGCCAAAAACCAAAAACCAACAATCTCCCAAAGAGATCATCAAAATACAGATATAGAGAGTAACAATCTCTGCCCCAATGAATAATCTATCCCCAAAAGATAATGTGTTTTTCCATAGATATCTCTACCCCTTTGACATCAAATGCTAAAGCAATACAAAAGTAAATGCAATCAGTTCATAGAACTTGTTACAAATACCAATTGTTATAACCAAATTTATTCAATCTACTCCCTCTGTGAAGTAGCTCTCCTTCATCAAAGCCGGAAAAAAAGATTTCTCTGTTAATTCTATCGGTTTGATGCCATGCTCCAAGTGTCTAAGTTTCTACCGGTGAGGATATAACTCCAAGCTATTCTCTTAGATATTCAAAAGTTTCCCTAGGCAAAGGCTTAGTAAAGATATTTGCAATCTACTCTTTAGTATTCACATAAGCCAATTTCACTTCTTTTGCTTCAACATTCTCTTTCAGAAAATTGAATTTGATAGAAACATGTTTAGTTTTTGAGTGAAATACCGGATTCTTAGATATATCAATTATTGCCATATTATCACAGTAAATTGTTATAGTTTCTTTTCATTTTACATTTATGTCCTTAAACATTTCCTTAATCCATAATACCTAGGTACAATTAGTTGTTGCTGCAACATATTCCGATTCTACTATTGATAAAGATGTGCAACTCTGTTTCTTGCTCAACCATGAAATTAGTCTGCTGCCAAGAAAAAATGCTCCGCCGGTGGTGCTTTTTCTATCATCTACATCTCCTACCCAATTTGCATTTGTGTATGCACATAAATCAAAATTTTCATCTTTAGGATACCATAAGACAAGATTTGTTGTGCCTTGTAGGTACTGAAAAATCCTTTTCACTACTGATTCATGATTTTCTTTAGGATTACTCTGAAATCTTGAAACAATACATATTGCATTCATAATATTAGGTCTTGTTTGTGTCAAATATAGTAAACCTCCTATCATAGACTTGTATTTTGTTGGATTAACAGGTGTTGATTCATCCTTCAATGATAGTTTATCAGTTGTTGTCGTAGGTGTACTTACCGATTTAGAGTTTTCCATGCCAAATTTCTTAAGTAATTCCTTCAAGTACTTTGATTGATTTATGAATATACCTTTATCAGTCTATGAAATTTGCAATCCTAGAAAGAATTTTGTCTCTCCAATCATAAACATTTAAAATTCTTCCTGCATCTTATTAGAAAAGTCTTTACAAAATCCATCTTCTCCTCCAAAAATTATATCATCAAACAAAAACTTCTATAACCAAGATGTCATCATTATTCACTTTGTAATATAAGTTGCTGCCAACATTACCTTTAGTGTAGCCAAGCTTCAAAAGATATTTGTCCAATCTAGCATACCAAGCTCTAGGAGCTTGCTTTAATCCATATAAAGCTTTCCTTAACCTGCAAACCATATCTTTGTCATCTATCAAAGAAAATCCATCAGGTTGTTCAATGTAAAATTCCTCTTCAAGATCACCATTTAGAAATGCACATTTAACATCCATTTGATATACTTTATAGTTTTTGTGTGCCGCAAAAGCTAAGAATAATCTGACTGCCTCAACTCTAGCTACCGGTGCAAAGGTTTCATTATAATCAATTCCTTCTTTTTGTGAATATCCCTTACACACTAATATTTCTTTGTTTCTGATTACCTTACCATCTTCATTAAGTTTATTTTTGAATACCCATTTAGTTCCAATTACATTTTTCTTTTTAGGTTGAGGAACCAATGTCCATGTGTTATTCTTTTTAATTTGTTCCAATTCATCTTGCATAGCTTTAATCCAATGTTTATCTTCACATGCCTCATTAATAGTTGTTGGTTCAATTTTAGAAATTAGGCATACCTCTTCATTTGCCAGTCTTCCTCTAGTCATAACTCCTTGATACTTATTCCCAATTATCTGACTTTCAAAGTGATTTAGTCTTACATACCTAGGTGGATTCACTTGCTATTGTTCTTCAGTCACTGTAGAATTCTCAGATGATGCCGGTGTGACTGGATCAACATTTTGTACCGATGTACTCATTGTAGGTTCATTTGTGATTATCTCAACTGCTGATTTAGAGTTTATAGACCTTCTAAACTATTCATCAATCTTCACATTTTCACTTTCAACAATTTTCTACAATCTCTTATTAAAACATCTATATGCGTTGCTCTTAGATGAATAACCAAGAAATATTCCTTCATCACTTCTAGGATCAAATTTGCCAATATAATCACCTCTCCTAATATAACATTTGCTTCCAAATATTTTGAAATATTTAAGAGTAGGAGTACTACCAAACCATAGTTCATGAGGGGTCTTACCAGTTTAACCTTTGATGTGAACTCTGTTGAATGTATAAATAGTTGTATTGACTGCTTCTCTCCAATACACATGAGGTAGGTTTTCTTTTGATATCATGTTTCTAGCAGCATCCAAAATAGTTCTATTCTTCCTTTCCACAACTCCATTTTGTTGGGGTGTCTGAGGTGCTGATAATTGTCTTCTAATTCCATTCACTTCACAAAATGTATTAAATTACTTAGATGTGAATTCACCTCCTTGATCTGATCTCAAACATTTGATTTTCTTACCGATTTCATTCTCTACCATCATCTTGAATAGTTTGAATTTCCCAAAAGCTTTTGATTTCTCCTTGAGAAAAGTAACCCAACACATTCTAGAATAATCATCAATGATTAGCATAAAATATCTATCTCCTTGTAAACTTCTAGTTCTTGCTAGACCACATAAATCAGTATGAATTAAGTCAAGAACATTATTGGATTTTTTTGGAATACTCTTAAAAGTTTCTCTAACTTGCTTTCCAAATTGACATTCCTTACATACCAGATTGTGAGGTTTAACAATCTTAGGTATATCCCTTACTGCCTTAGTTGTACTGATTTTCACAATGAAATCAAAATTTACATGACACAATCTCTTGTGCCATAACCAACTTTCATCAATATGTGCAATCAAGCATGTCTTCTCATTGTTATTCAAATGAAAAAATATTACCTCTAGTCTGATTACCAATTGCAATTTCCAAGCTAGTTTTGTTCATGATTTTGCATTTACCATTCTTGAATTATAACTGAAATACTTTTTCAACTAATTGACCAACACTCAGAAGATTATGATTCAAACCTTCAACATAGTAAACATTATCAGTATTGTGCTTACCATCAAAAGATATAGTGCCTTTTCCTTTGATCAAACAAGCTTTGTCATCTCCAAATCTTACTAGACCTCCATTGTATTCTTGAAAGGTTAAGAATTTACTCGTATCACCAGTGATATGATGTGAACATCCAGAATCAATGATCCATTCATCCTTTTCTTCAATTTTAGCTGCCATGGCCTGCTCTACCGGTTGAACAGTAGGTGTTGGTTGATCTTTTGTTATTGCAACAAAAGCCCATCCATTGTCTGTTGGTTCCTCATCAGAATCATCAGCAACTCCTTCATCAACATAATAACATGATTTGTCTCTATTCTTCTTAAATCTGTACCTCTGATATTCAGGGTTAGGCATATATGTTCTTTTAGCTTCTTCTTTCAATCTTGCATGTCTATTAGGACACCTAGATGTGATATGACCAATTCTATTGTAGTTAAAACATTTAAGTGGTGCTTTACCTTCATACTTACTTCTAACTAGACCTTTAGGCATTTTCCTTGCAAATAGTTCTTCAAGCTCTTCAAGTTCTTCATTCTCTCTTCTGATTTCTTCAAGTTATCTAGCATAGAGTTCTTTCCAATCAGATTTTTCAGATGATGATGATGTTGCAGATGATGAAGCTTTGAAAGCCAAATCTATCTTAATTGTAGCAATAGGACCAAATTCCTCAAGTTCAAAAGCTCAAAGTTTTCCAACCAAAGTATCTCTAGATACTGATGCATTAGGCATTATTCTCAATTCATTAATAGTAGGTACTTTCATTTTGTATACCAATGGAAAAGCTCTTAAAACTTTAGAAACAATTTTATCTTCACTTAAGGATCCTCCACAACATTGTATACCCAAAACAATTTCATTAACTCTTTCCATCAAAGCATAAATCCTTTCATCTTCTTCCATTTTTAGATTTTCATACCTGATCCGGAAGCATTCTAGTTTTGCAATTTTGATAGTGGTATCACCTTCATTCAATGTCTCCAATTTATCCCAAATAGCTTTAGCAGTAGATGGTTTTGATAATCCCATGATTTGCTGATCTGATAATGTGCTCAAAAGCGCTTCTCTTGCTTTGCAATCATTTTCTTCATCTTTAGCCAAGGTTGGTAGATTAGGTTGACCTTGAGTAGGAGCAAAATAGCCATTATTTGTAACATCCCATATGTCCTTTCCAATGCAATTCAAATGTGTCTCCATTATGATCTTCCATATACCATAGTTGTTTCCATCAAGTTTCGGACTATCCTTCCTGAAATAGTTAGTAGACATAGGATCTCCTCAAGTTATTAAACTTCTGCAAAAATAAGAGTAAGCTCTGATACCAATTTTTAGGTACTAGAGACAACTGAGAGGGGGGTGGTGAATCAGTTGTCTATTAATTTCAAATCCAAAACAAACTTAACCAAACTTAATACATAATACCGGTAAACCAAACTTTAATGCCAGTAGACAGTTTAGTAGTTAATAACAGTACCAGTAAAGTTTAATGCATGAAATAGAAATAAAAATAACATACACAACACATAACATAGTTATTTGTACATGGAAACCCTGTAAGGGGAAAAACCACAGTGGGAAACCTTACCCACAATCAGATGATACTACTGCAGATAGTATGTGTGTACAAATGGGGTCTGCACATGCAGAAAGGCCAATTGCCTAGAGCTCACTGCTCAATCACAAAATGGGAGTCACACTAACTACAATTGGATGATTAAATCCAAGGATAATGTACTGCTCAAAATAGCATCTTCATATGTTGGATTCAGTACCGGTTAAGCTTTGATTGTCTTCCTCACACCTTCCTTGAAGCTTCAAATGATGTCTGCATGTACAGCTTTGCTTATATTCACATATACCTTATTACAATCCTTTTTTACACTCCTCTACATAATCTCACAAATGAGATCTTACATATATACCAAAACCTAAGACCAAATGTGTAGGTCGGATCACTAAGATATTACAATAAAATAAATTACAAATGAATCAATATGCAATGCATGATATCAGCTCAATGCATTTACAACAATAACAAATCATCTCCATAACATGTCATGCTGATCTAGAATAGATAATGCTTGCCGGTCCATAACCTAGACCTATTTGCCAGTAACAGCAAATATGCAAACTTGATTGTACCAATAATCAAATCACCAAAAACATGTGTCCAAATAATTTCTTCGACATAACCAAGTAATCTCCGGATGATAATAGATCATCCTTAGTGCCGGTGAACAATATAAATTGCCGGTGAACCAGATACCGGTGACTGTGCATAAGTCACTGAACATGCCGGTGAACATAACCAAAGATCTCCACAAGTATAAGTTTTGACAAGTGTTGACATGAATGACAAAACCAATGCAACACATCCATAATACCAACACTTATATCCTATTGGAAAAGGACATCTTTATCCGACTCTTCGAATAAAGACCATTGAACTACTTACACAAAACTCGCTGGCCCTCTGAATAGCATGCACCTTAAACAATATTATATTTGAGGGTTGGGTTAGTTTCGGTTTTTATTTTTACATTGGATATCATTTTATTCAAACCACTACATCGCATATAGTTTGTGCATCACATTCATTTCTGCATTTGCGTATAGAAGCATTAATAAAATAGGGTAACTATCCAAGTTTATCATTTGTTTGCATTCAAGACAAACAAGGGTCATCTCCTTTCTTAAATATTTGGACATGAAGTCTTTGAGGTCCTAAGGTCTTTTATTTTTAACATTACCCTATGACAATGCTTTACTTATGGTTAGGTAGTGAATTCACTATTTGAGACTTGTTAACCCAACATCTATCAATTTCTATATCTCAAACACATTAATAAAATCTCTAATAAATCTAAAATTCTACTTTAGTGCCACTGTAATTGTCACACCCAAGTAGGTTTCATTACTTACAAGTCAAGGCAAGGAAAATCAAAAAAGAAAATGTGCTATGCTAAATACTCATCTCAAGGCAAAAGAGAAATGATATATAACTGCAATATCATGCATACAAGTGCAACAAAAAGCTTGACTATGGGAACATGCGAGTAACTCCATCAAGGTTGTGGACGCCTGCTGGCAATGGAGCAATATTTGAGAAATTACAGTCTATAACCTCGTCGGAGCTCTAAAATCTTCCTAGAAGTGAGGCTCTATTTGTGATGCTTTTGAAGTTAGAATAATCCACATAACTAGTGATATAGGATGCTAAGGATCTTTAGTGAACGCGAGAGCGGGAATTAACTCATTTGCACTCACATGGGCAAAAGAAGATCAAAATTTTAGGAATCAAAGCAAGAAAGCATACACCATCCATCAAACCAAAACAACAACAAACAAACTCTCAAGATTTGCAATCAAACTTATCACATGCCTTTTTAATCAATCTATCAAACTCTATCAAACATCAACATGTCTTATACAAGGAAGGGTACACTCGAAACAAGACAGATCAGTCTTATATGGGGTACTCACTCTTTGAAACTAGACATTCCTATCAATGATCACACAAATCAAAACAATGACATAGATCAGTATGGTTATTGGATCTTGTCCAGGTTATTCTTATTTCCTATACTGAAGTACTTCTTCTTTGCTTTAGCTTGTACATATCTTTTAGTTGCTTTTCAGACACCCTGGTTATTTTCAGAATCATCATGGCTTGAAACTGATCAACATCCTAGTCTTAGAGTAATCAACTGATCAATCTAAATGTCCTAAGAAGTTTAACCAAGTCCATTTTCTATCGATAGTACCAGGTCATCCAATATGAGTTAGTGACCTGTCTCTAAACTATTGCAGAGTTTTACCACTGAGTAAACCAGAAAAACAAGAACAATAAAAACAACCACTAAAACTATTTGAGATTTGATTGAAATTTTATTTATGTGTTGTCTTTTCAATTGGTTTTCAATTACTATTCCCTCTGAGTAACTTGAGGAAGTCTATCTTGACTAAGAGGATCAAGGACTAGGGGTATAATACTTTTCTTTGTTTTCTACTTGTAGGAATAATTTATATGATCTAAAAACATCTCATAAGCTAGGTGTCTATGATAAGTGCCTTCACATCAATGTGAAATTGCTACTTATACCTTGAATCCATTTATTTGTATGCTACAGGGAGGTTGGAATCATTTCCTTGTCTATTTTGAGTAAATTTCTTTATCATGCAATTTGGATACATGCTTAATCTATCCTAGGATATGAACAATACAAGGGTCGTTGTAGACAAGATAATCAATATTTCATATGACAAGGAAAGAACTCTACTTTGTCTGGTGTGTTTGAATGTAAGCCACATTTAGCTCATCCTGGCTCTTTATTGCTTGATGCTTATGTTCGCTTGCTATATTAAAATGAACGTGACACTCAGGTTATCCTGGCTCTTTGTGCCTTGGTGCTTGTGTTTATTCCTACATTTCCACTCAGTGATGATAAAAAGCATTAAAAATCCAATGACTCGGTCCTAGTTTACATACATGAGCATATCATATAGAGCCATATGCCTATTATGCATTCATTTACATTCATACTATTGCATGTAAAAAAATAAAAAAAATTAACATTTGCATTATTAGATCATCACTTTCCTTCATCAAATCATTTATTTGCATATGAAAAAGAAACAAAAACATCCATATTCATCTGCATTACATTCATACATACTGAAAAGAAATGCATTCATATTAAACAACAACATATAGAAAAACATCTCATAAATCATCTCCTATCAATAACACAAGTGTGAATGAGCTTAAATCATAGAAGCATATATATATCTCGTCAATGTCAAAGAGTACAAATGATATCAAATGTCATAAATATTGTCAATCGAGACAAGAATTGTATAAACTACAAAACTAGGGTTAAATATTTGGGAGATATCTAATAATCTAACTCTCTGCCTCTCCCTCATCGCCTGGAGGAGGAGGTGGTGGCTGCTTCATAGGGGCATCACCCTGTGTGGGTTCCCTAGCTTTCTTAATCAAGCCATGTACTAGGAATATGGCACCACTTGTCTATCTTCTGAGACTGTTGCACTATAAGCTACTACACAATATGTTGCTCGACTAGATTGGTGAAGGACCTCACGCTGAGAGGTAGCTATCTCTACTCTTATTCTATAAATCTCTTGGTCTTGCTCTACTATCACTCTCTGAATCTCCTGGTCCCACTCTGTCCTCAAGCTCTGCAGCTGTCACTCATGCTCTGCAATCTATGCCTACATCACTATCATCTGTGTTGATAAGACCCACACTATACCCCTCAAAGTATGAATGATATCTGTAGGTGTCTGACCTCCTTCTCCAAACTCCTCCTCTCGACCACCCTGCTCCTCTCTTCTTTGTTGAACCTGTCTCAGAGCATCCTCACTGCCAGGGTTCGCTACCTCACCCATCTCAACATCTACTATGGCCTCTCCTCCCCTTTTTATACATGCATCTCCACCAAATGCTCCTAATGATCCTCCCTCTCCCCTCCATTTTTGTCGCCCTACTACTAGTGCTCTGCTGCTACTCACACCCAGATCTCCTCCACCCCTCCCAGGTGCCACCTCTCTCTAAGCTTGGGCTGGCACGTCATCACCCTCATCTATATGAAGAGCATGCTCTCCAAGATCTATGAATCAAGGAAAAGAATATATCTAAAACCAATCTCTATACTTGGGCAATACCTAGGCATCTACAAAATGCTTGAGGTACTCCCATCTCTACGGCTATAAAACCACTAACACCTACATGGTCAAGGCATATGACAGTCTAGGCCCCCATCCTTGTCTCTCCTCATCCGCAAATCTACCATAAGTTGTAAACTCTTGGGAGATACTTTGTGGCCTCCCATACTGCCTCAAAACCCTACTAACTACAAAACGCTCAATAATAACTAAAGATTTACCCAAAAGTGACCGCATCATAAACATATCTCTCCACTACCTCCTCCAGTCATCCCACTACTCTAGACCCCTATATGGTCTTCATACTATTGCTATCAGGTCATCTAATTGTCTCCTCCAATAATCAGTCTTGCCTAGGTGGGGTTGTGTGGTATAACCAGAATATCTATATACAATAGGTTGTCCATCCTACTATGAATCATCCACAATCGGTCTGCAAATTGGGATATGCTCCAAGGACCAAATTTGTAAAACTAGCACACATGCCACCATACTCTTCACCCCTCTATAGGCGATCTCATGTATCTCATGGTAAATATGTGCGAGTAAGCATGAAACCCAACCTAATCTGACTGGATGAATAACAAGTCTCTCCAGCATCCTACCCCATCCACATAAGAACCCCTATTATCCCCTATCAAGAAGCACAAAGCAACCAATATTCCTAGCCAAAACACATGCCAAAGAGAACTATGCTCCATACCTACTCAATAGATCATCCTAAGTGATAGCCCGATCCAAGATACTACCATCCTGGAATATGCATCTTAGTGCCTCAATCCTCTATCATGGAGTCATATCATAATCAACCTTATCTCCAGCAAATGGTATCCTTAAGATCATATAAACATTCTCAGGAGTGATATTCATCTCCCCATTCGCTAGGTTAAAAGTGTTATGCTCATTATAAAATCACTCAACTAACACAGTCAACAATCTATCATTCACACAGATATCAAGCATCTATAGCAAGTATCCAAATCCACCCAAACCGATGTGATCTCTTTGTGCATCTGATTAATCTCGCACTAATCTCATAATGGGTGGATATGTACAATTGAACTGAACCTACAAAATTGAACACAAAATCATCACTCTGCAATCAAAGTTGAGCTAAGAATATGTCAAAAGTGCTCACAAATCCAACTTATCAATCACGGAAATAAAAAAATCTTGTTTATGCCTTAAAAAATATACACTATTTTCCATATGAGTAAGTACATAAAAGTAGCAAATTGTACGAGTAAAGATTACGAGTTATATGAGTAAACTATCTCATACAAGTTTCTATTCTTCATAAGACGGCAAAGTGGTTACTAAAGAATACAGTTGTATGATTCAAGGGTATATATCATATGACACAACTAATGCCTTAATATGAGAAAATATTAGTGACCAGTTACTCGTACGACAAACCCTAGTAAACCAAATGACAAAATGACTAGGGATGAACTAAAATGAAACTTTGCATGATAAATTCAACAAAAATTCACAAAATGAGAAATTGAATAGGCTTAAGATCGATCACTTACTGCTACTGGGTAGTTTCGAGGTTGATTATGTCGTCTCTGGCACTCGAATCGGTGATTTGGAATGGGAATTGCCATTTTGCTCTAGAGAAGGTTTTTGAAATTTTTAACTTTGAGAGGTATAAATGAATTGAAAATGACCCTTTCAACCCCATATATAGGCAAAACTCTAATTTTCAAACTTGCACCGGTTGACACAAAATTTGTACTCTTAGCTAAATCAACCGTCCTGAGTCCATTTTCGAGATCGAAATGAAAATATAACATCAATTTTCTAGTCAAATTTTTGCAATGTTGACCACTTGACACTTTCATCTTCGCATCATTCTTTGCCTCACTTTGCGCTCAAATATTTTTTGAATCGATTCTGATCTCAAATTGATTCTCCAATTAATTGTCATTCTTAGATTATCATCAATAAATCTTTTTATTAAATAAAATTTCCTAAAATCACTGCGATCTCACTATCTTTTGATTTCGCTCCCGAGGGGGCATGCTCATTACATCAACATTATCAGTGATTACATCATCAAAAGTCAAGACATTTTTTAAATCTTTATCTAAATTTGAGCAGAAAATATTTTCAATCAAATATTAATCAAACTTCAGTCAATCTCTAGGGGCATATCAAGTTTTCCCTCATCTGAATCAAACTTCAAATCGGTGTTTAGTTTCATCGCATCAAATCAAGTTGGACATTCTGTTTCTCTAATCGATTCTTATTCAATCAAGTTTGGAATTGGTTTTATCTCTTCACTCAACCAATTCTAGTTCAATCAAGTTCTAGATCGGTGCTCATTTCTTGATCCATCAAGTTCAAGAATGGTATCTCATTCTTCATCATTTCCTAGTTCAATCAAGTTCAACATCGGTATCGCTCTAATCTATTCAACTTCATCGCTTCAAATCAAGTTGAACATCTCGCTCATCATTGGTTTGTGATTCATCAAGTTCAAAAATGATATCTCTTCGACATCAACTATTCTTTGAATCAGTGTGCTACTCGCACATCAATTCAAAGAGGGGCAAATGTAATACCCTAAAAATGGTCACCTAAACCATGGGCCCCTAATCTCAGCTACATCACCAAGGTCCTACCCAAATGTAATTAAGTCAGTCATGCACACCTAATTAATTAATTCCTCAATCATCAATGTCACATGGAAAATAAATCATTTAATATTAATTAAATATTTATTTAATTAATTAATCATTCCAAGTAAATCATTTTTATCAATTATCCTATTTATTTAATTAAATATCCTAGCATATTTAATTAATAAATCAATTTTCCATTAAATCATTAAAAAGGAATTAATTTTCAAAAAAAAGAATTAAATTTGAAAAAAGGAATTAAATTTAAAAATCTCAAAAAAGCAATTAAATCAATTAAATCAATTAAATCAATTAAGTATCAAAATTGAATAAAAAATATGAAATAAATCAGTTTTTCTCATTTTATCTTAAATTTAGTTCAATTTCCTTTAAAGCTGAGAAAAGCAGGCAATCACATCAATTCACCTGGATTGTGCTTCCTCTTGGAGAATCTCTGTCGCTCATCTTTAATCGATCTTGGTCGTTGGTCTCTCTCTGGATTTTCTATAAATTCAAGCGCTCATCTCTCATTTAGATTAGCCTAGAGATTTATTGTTATTGTGCTATTTTTGCTCTAGGTTCATTGAGATTTTGTGCATTGAGAATATTACATCTTAGTTTATTTCATATTAGTTTAATCTTTATTGCTTTAATTCAACTAGCTCAATATTCACTCATCTAGCTTAATCTTGCATCCATTTAGCTAAATTTTGTGCTCATATAGTTTAAATCCTTCATTTAATCTGAAATCTGAGAGCAAGACTAAAACACACATCTACTACAAGGCAATAGGTCGCTTTGTAATGGTTTTATTATTTATTAATTATTGATTTACTAACCATGCATCTAACGACTTATTGAAGTGTTGTTTATTTAGATATAGATACAGGTCCATATTTCACACACATAATATGGAGTTGTCTTATGCCTCTCAATTCCAGGATCCTTACAGAACCTGTCGAAATCTGCTAAGCAAAAATCACCACCATTGTCAATCCTCAAACACTTAATCTTTCTACTAGTCTAATTCTCAACAAGAGCCTTAAACTCCTTAAATCAACTAAAGACTTCAGATTTACTTCTAAGAAAATAAGAACACGTCCTTCTATTGTATTCATCAATGAAGGACACAAAATACACAGATCTTGAAATTTAAGGAACATTAACAAGACCAAAAACATCAGAATGTATCAAGTCCAACAACCCAGAACATTTGTGAGAACTAGAGTAAAACTGAACACGATTTTGTTTACCATAGATGCAGTGTTCGCAGAAATCAAACTCAAGATAACAATCTTCAAGCCCCTCTATGAGGCATTTACTTTTCAAGGTTTTGAGACCCTTCTCACCAATGTGACCAAGTCTTTGGTGCCATAACATTGTCTTCTCTGCTGGAAGTTTACCTAGAAAGAACGATCATCAGATGTAGAAGCAATAGTCCTCTTCACAGATCGATCTGATAGTGAGGATGAAGAATCTAGAGCCCTCTTCTTGGACTCCATAGAGGCACTATTGCACTATATAGTGCATGCATCCAACTTATACAAGGTTCCTATATGAACACCCTTAGCAAGAATCATAGAACCTCTATTCATCTTAGATACACCTTGTGAGAAAATAACCTTGTGAGAACATCACTCACTTTACTTACAGAGAGTAGATTTCATGCCAAACATGGGATGTACATTATGTCATTATTCCCCTTCACTCTTCCATGACCAACAACCTTCAGATGAGAGTCATCATCGAGATACACATTTTTATTATCATATTCTTGATACCTTGAAAACCAACCCCGATGTGAGGTCATGTGAAAAGATGCACTCAAATTTATTAGCCACACATCTTCTGATGCATGCGTTGCAAGGCTATGACAAATGCTTCACCATCATCCTGAGAGGATTTGTCTGAATCTGAATGGAAGGGTCTCTTCTTCTTTTTCTCCTCCTTACATTCTTTATGAAAATGACTAGTTTTGTCATAGTTCCAACACTTTGCCTTGGACTTTCCAGAGACTTAGATCTCCCATGGGATTTGGATTTGCCTTTTTCATCTTTCCTGTCCTTCTTCTTGCCTTTCTCTTTCGATCCACCATGAACTGCAAGGGCCTCCTTAGCTATCTTAGAAGTCTTCACATCTCTTCAAAAAGCAATGATGACACCACTTCATCCATCTTGAATGTTGTGATTGTACTCCCAATAGCCATAACAAGGTGGTCCCAAGAATTAGGCAAAAAACATAACAGAAGCATGCAATGATCCACCTCCTCAATCTTGTCACCGATAGAAATTAATTGATCAATAATCATGTTGAATTTATTGATATGACCAACAATAGATCCTCCATCTTCCATCCTTAGAGAATACACTTTCTTTGTAAGGAAAACCTCGTTTACCAAGGATTTAGCTTGATAAACATATCCAAGCTTCTTCCAAAGATATTTCGCAGTCTTCTCTTCATGGACATTCAATAATACAGAGTCTCCCAAACTAATGCAGGAGCATCCCCAGTCCACAACAATCTTGCATCAACCAAAAACATTTTCTTTTATGTTTTGCTTTCTATTTGCAGTTTCTTTTTTCCTTTCTATGTGTCCCGATTTTGGCTCATCGGATCCTGTGGAGTTGGATTCTACTTGAAGACTTTATCATCTTTCTTTCTTTCAGATGACATCACATTTGGATCACCTTCTAGCTAGATATTGCTACCAGTTTCCATGATAGTTTTTTGTTACCGGGTTGACAGTTCTTTGTTACCAGTTTCTTGGACCTATTTTGGTGATCTTTTGGAACCCATTCTGAAGCTTGCAGAGCGTTGGGCATTGATTTCGATGTTCCTTGGCATGTGGCTAACCTTTTACCATGATCTACATTTCATTCTTTGGATTTTTCAGAGGAAACTCTTGGCGGAGGCCAACCTTGTTTATTTTACATGTTAGGTCTTGTTCTTCGGGTTTTGATCCCTTTTGGGTCAACTGGATCCTTTGGATTGATATATATATTTGTAATTACATATTAGAATGACATCAAGGAGAGAATCAAGTAGCTAGACTGTGCGAAGAAGATAGATCATAAGGTTCAAGGTCCCAGTTGTAACCTATTCTACCAGGCCTGTGAGCCGGTGTGTTGTAACCCGGTTGTTACCAATTGAATGTATTCAAATTCCATGTAATAATTCAATCTATTCATCATTGTCTCCATCATATCTTTGTGTTTCTATTGTGTTTACTCTTGCTGATCGGTCTAGATTCATCTCTTTGAGGTCCCTCCTCACCAGTGACTGCTTCAAGTGGTATTAGAGAGAAGTTTCATTTGGAAGGTTGTGTGTCCTACATTTCTTGTTGTAGGGTGGTGGATTGTGGATCCAACCTACAATTGTAGAGGACTAGAATGAATTGACGGTGTGAAGAGGAACTAGGAATGGTGGAGCGCATGGGAATGCAGACCCTACTATGATGGAGATGTTGCGAGGAATAATAGCCCAGTTAGAAGCCATGAAGACAACCCAAAGAAGAGGCTGACACATTGAAGATGTGAGTGAAGATGAAGGAGAAGAAGCCCCGATAGAACAAGTAAACCTTTTGACAGTTGATCCGAATGAAGAAAGGTTTTTAAGGGTTTTGAGTAGGGTGAACACTAAACCTCATTTTACCCCACCAGAATATGATGGGAAGCTATATTCAAATGAATTGATGGATTGGAACTCAGAGATGGAGAATTATTTTGATTTTGAAAACATTACAGAAGAGAGGAAGGTGAAATATGCATGTACCTGGTTGAAAATTCATGCATCTCTTTGGTGGGAGAATTTGCAAATTGATAGACAAAGAAATGGTAAAGAAAATATTAAGACATGGGATTGGATGATTGATAAGTTGAAATCAAAGTTTCTGCTAACAAATTATCAAGTTGATTTGTTCCGGAAGTTGTAGAATCTAAGATAGGAGGAATCTAGTGTAAAGGAGTACACAAAAGCATTTTACAAGTTGAACATCAGATCTGAACATGTTGATGATGAAGTTGAACAATTTGCAAGATATTTGAATGGATTGCAGATGTTTATACAATATGAACTCAGTATGATCAAATTGGAGACTATTGAAGAGGCTTAACAGTATGACCTAAAATGTTGAAGAGAAATTGAATAAAAGACATGAGCAAAGATGGAGAGGTAGAGGTGGAAGGTTTACCAGAGGAATATTTCAAAGAGGGAGAGGATATAACAGAGGAAGAGGAACTAGTACAGATCAAAACAAGGATAAGGAAGTGTGAAAATAAGGTAATTCATATCGGAAGGATGATAGAAATTTCTACCAGAGGGGAGAACCAAATGATTACCGGAATGAGAACTTTGCAACACAGGACAAGAGGATATTTAGAGGAACTTTCTTTAAGTGTGGAGGAGAAGGACACCATGCATTTGAGTGTAAGAAGACAGAGGCTACTAGAAGAGAAGCAGTGATGGAAGATAACCCCACTGGATCAGACAATAAATCAGAAAATGGAGAACTATTGATTATGAGGAGAGCTTTGTGTCATATCGGAGGAGATGAAGAGCCTTTGCAGAGGAAGAATATGTTCAAGACCAGATGTAAGGTATCCATTAAGTGTTGTAAATTTGTTATTGATAGTTGTAGTTAAGATAATTTTGTTTTAGAAAAGATGGTGAATAAGTTGAAATTGGAGAGATTGAAACATCCTAAGCCTTACCAGATAGCTTGGATTCAAGATGAACATAAGTTGTTAGTAAGTGAGCAATTTTTGGTGAAATTGAAAATTGGAAATTATCATGATGAGGTTTTGTGTGATATTATGCATATGGATATTTGTCATCTTTTGTTGGGTAGACCTTGGCAATACATGATGGGAGGAAGAATACATACACTATTGTGGCCAATGGGATGAAGCAAACCTTGTTGCCTTTGGAGGAACCTTTGAAGAATGAAGTCTGTACAAATGCAAGAATCTATTTAGTAGATGAAAGGAAATTCATGGATGGACTAAAACATGAGAATGTGTGTTTTTCCTTAATTCCTAAGAAGACCGAGAGACTAGAACTAGAAGGGGAGAACCCTGAAGAGGTAAGAGATTTGTTGACAGAATATGAGGACATCATTTTAGATAATGTACCTGATGGATTGTCACCTATAAGAAGTATTAGTCATTGCATGGACTTCGTTCCTGGAGCTAGTTTTCCTAACAAAGTTGCACACCGGTTGACACCGACAAAGAATGAAGAACTGAAAAGACAAGTGCAGGAGTTGTTGAAGAAAGGTTTGATTAGGGAGAGTCTGAGCCCTTGTGTAGTACTAGTAGTATTTGCACCTAAGAAGAATGGAGAGTGGAGAATATGTACCAATTCAAGAGAAATAAACAAGATCATAGTGAAATACCGGTTTCCTTTGCCTAGAATGGATGACATAATGGACTGTTTGAGTGGAGCAAATACTTTACAAAGTTAGATTTGAAGAGTGGATACAATCAGATCAGGATCAGAGAAGGTGATGAGTGGAAGACAACATTTGAGACAAATGAAGGCCTTTTGGATTGACTAATGCACTGAGTACTTCAATGAGGCTGATGAATGAGGTATTGAAGAAATTCTTGGGTAAGTTTGTTATTGTGTATTTGGATGACATTCTTATTTTTAGTAAGACAAAAGACAAGTTTTGCAGAGATTGAGAGAAGAGAAGTTTCTAATGAATATCAAGAAGTGTACTTTCATGAAGGATGAGTTAGTGTATTTAGGATTTGTGATATTTGAGGATGGTTTGAATATGGACCCTGAGAAAGTGAAAGCAATTGTTGAATGGCCTACACCAGAAAGGATTAGAGAAGTAAGATCATTTCATGGATTGGCTAGTTTTTACTGGAAGTTTATCAAAAATTTCAGTTTAGTTTGTAACCCTGTGACTGAGACCATGAGATGAGATTGGAAGGAATTCAAGTGGACCACCAGAGAAAACACAAGTTTTGAACTATTGAAGTAGAAAGTGATTGAGCAACCTTTGTTTGCTTTACCAGATTTCAATAAAGTATTTCAAGTGGACTGTGATGCAAGTGGAACAACAATAGGAGCCTATTTCAGTGACAAATTAAATGATGCCCAGAAGAGATATTTAGTGTAGGGTCAGGAATTTTATGCCATAGTTCAAGCCTTGAAGAAATGGAGACACTACTTGTTGCCTAAGGAGTTTGTGTTGTATACAGATCATCAAGATTTGCAGTATTTGAACAATTAGAGTAAGTTGAATCAGAGACATATGAGATGGGTAGAATTTTTGCAGAGTTATACCTTTGTGTTGAAGCATAGAAGTGGAAAATCTAACAAAGTTTTTGATGCATTGAGTAGGAGAAGGAATTTGCTGATAGAGATGAGAGTGATAGTATTAGGATTTGAATATTTGAAGACCTTGTATGATGAAGACTTGGATTTTACAGAACCTTGGAAAACATGTAGAGAACCGGTTATGGTTGATAGGAGCAAATGGTTGGATTATTTCATTCATGATGGAATGTTATTTAGGGGAGTTCAGTTGTGCATACCTAAGAGTTCCATGAGAGAGAACCTGATAAAAGAGAAACATGGTGGAGGTTTGGCCAAACATTTTGGAATTGACAAAATAGTTGCATTGGTGAGTGAGTAGTACTTTTGGCCCCAAATTCATAGGGATGTTAAGAGATATGTGCGGAGTTGTAGAGTTTGTCAAGTTGCAAAAGGTAGTAGTTAGAATATGGGATTGCATAAACCTTTGACAGTACTGGTAAGACCTTGGGAGGATATAAGCATGGATTTTGTACTTGGATTTCCTAAGACATCGAGAGGGAATGATTCTATATTTGTGGTAGTGGATAGATTTTTGAAGATGGCTCATTTCATACCTTGTAAGAAGACATCAGATGTATTACATATAGTAGACCTATTTTTCAAGGAAGTGGTGAGATTGCATGGATTACCTAAGAGCATAGTTTCAGATAGAGGCACTAAGTTTGTTGGCTATTTTTGGAGAACACTTTGGAAAAAGAAGAAGATAGATTTGAAGTCCAGTTCTACTTTTCATCTACAGACTGATGGATAGACAAAAGTTGTTAACTGGGGTTTGGGAAATTTGTTGAGATGTTTAGTAGGTGACAAAACTAGAAGTTGGGATTTAATCCTTGCACAAGCAAAATTTTCCTACAGCAATTCAGTGAATAGAAGTACCAGAAGAACACCTTTTGAGATTGTTACCAGAGTGCATCCTAGAGGAATATCAGAACTGAGAGACATTAGTAGTGAAGACCGGAAGAGTTTAGAAGTAGAAGACTTTGCAAATCACATGGTAGCATTACATATTCAGGTTAAGAAACATTTGGAAGACATGAACAACAAGTATAAGGAAAAGGCAGATGAGAAGAGGAGACATAAGGAATTTGAAGTTGGCGATGAAGTGATGGTATATCTAAAAAAAGAGAGATTCCCGATTGGAACTTATACAAGTTGCAGATGAAGAATTTTGGACCCTGTGAGATTTTAAGTTTAGTTCTAAAAATACATATGAAGTGGAGCTACCAGATAGTCTATTTATTTCACCTATATTCAACATAAGCGATCTTCATGAGTACCATGAACCAGAATTCAGTGAGGATAGTGTTGCAGAATTGAAGGAACAATTGCCTCAGAAGAAACTAGATCAGATTGAAGAGATTTTGGATATTAGGATTGGGCGTATTACCTGAAGCAATGAGTATAAGGAATATCTTGTGAAGTGGAAGGATAGACTATTTGAAGATTCATCTTGGATTTCTCAGGAAGAGGTAGACCGCCTTGGTTTCTCTCTGACCCCAACAAAATGAGAGGCTCATTTTTCATTAATCCCAAATGTCTAATGCAGGAGCATCCCCGGTTCACAACAATCTTGCATCAACCAAAAACATTTTCCTTTCTATTTTTCTTTCTATTTGCAATTTTAGTTTTCCTTTCTGTGTGTCCCAGTTTTGGCTCAATGGATCCTATGAAGTTGGATTCTACTTGAATACTTGATCATCTTTCTTTCTTTCAGATCACATTGCATTTGGATCACTTTTCGACTAGATATCGCTACTAGTTTCCATGACAGTTTCTTGTTACCAGTTGCCTAGACCTATTTTGGTGATCTTCTGGAACCTATTCCAAAGTTTGCGGAGCCTTGGGCATTGATTTCGATGTTCCTTGGCATGTGGTCAACCTTTTCCCATGATCTACGTTTCATCCTTTGGATTTTCTGGAGGAATCTCTTGGCGAAGGCCGACCTTGTTTATTTTGCACGTTAGGTCTTATTTTTTGGGTTTTGATCCATTTTCGGCTGATTGGATTCTTTGGATCGATATATATATTTATAATTAAACATTAGAATGACATCAAAGAGAGAATGAAGTAGCTAGACTGTGCATAGAAGATAGATCATTTGGTTCAAGGTCCCAATTGTGACCTATATTCTACCAGGCCTCTGAGCTGGTTGTTAGGTTCCGGAGACAACTGAGAGGGGGGGGTGAATCAGTTGTCAAATAAATTCAAACCAAAAACAACTTAACCAAACTTAATGCTTAATACTGGTAAACCAAACTTTATGCCGGTAGATAGTTTATCCACAACACATAACACCAATATTTGTACATGGAAACCATGTAAGGGGAAAAACCATGGTGGGAAACCTTACACACAATCAGATGATACTACTACAGATAGTATGTGTGTACAATAGGGGGTCTGGACATGCAGAAAGGCCAAGCGCCTAGAGCTCACTGCTCAAACACAAATGGGAGTCACACTGACTACAATTGGATGGTTAAATCCAATAATGATGTACTGGTTAAAATAGCATCTTCATATGCTAGATTTAGTACTCGTCAAGTTCTAATATGCCTTCAAAAAACCTTCCTTCAACCTTCAAATGATGTCTACGTGTATAGCTCTACTTATTTTTGCATATACTGAATTACAATCCTTTTCGCATTCGCACACTGATCTCACAAATGAGATCTTACATTTATACCAAAGCCTAAGACCAATTAAGTAGGTCGGCTCACAAAAAGATATTACAATAAAAAAAATTTACAAGTAAAACAATAACCGATGCAATATCTGGCTCAACATGTCGGCTTAATGCATTTACAACATTAATAAATCATCTCCATAGCGTGTCGTGCTGATTTGGAATAGATAAGCCTGTCGGTGCTTATCCTGGACCTATTTATTGGTAATAGCAAATATGCAAACTCGAATATACCAATGAACAAATCTCCAAGACAAAGTATCCAAATGATGTCTTCGACATAACCAAGTATCTTCCATGTCATTCCAAGTGTCGGTGAACAATATATCCTGCCGATGAACTAGATACTGATGACTGTGCATAAGTCACTTGCTTGCCGATGAACATTGCCAATCCTCTAAGTGTCAGTAGGCTGACCAGAGTTGATAAGTGTTGACATCAATGACAAAACCATATCAACATATCCAAAATACCAACAATCTCCCCCTTTAGCATTGATGGCAACACAAGATGGAAAAACCATCAAAGTGCCAAAACAGAAATGCCAAATACCAAAAACCAACAATCTCCCAAAAATAGATCATAACCAGAAATCAAAATACAGATACAAAGAGTAATCAGTCTCTCCCAAAATAACAATTTCTCCCCAAGGAGTAACATGTGTTTTCCTTGAGTTTTTCCATATCAATCTCTCCCCCTTTGACATCAAATGCCAAAGCAATACAAAAACCAGATTCAAATACAAAATACCAACTTATTCAGAATACCAACTACTCCCCCTGAGAAGTAGCTCTCCTCATGAAAGCTAGAGTTAAAAGATTTCTCTGTGAGTTCTACCGGTTGATGACAAACATCAATTGTCTAAGTCTTTATTGGTGGGGGTATGACCCCAAGTTAATCTCTGATATATTCAAAAGTCTCCTTAGGAAAAGGCTTAGTGAAAATATCTACAATCTGCACTTTAGTATTCACATAAACTAGTTTTACTTCTTTTAATTTGCTTCAACATTCTCTTTCAGAAAATTCAGTTTGATAGAAACATGTTTAGTTTTAGAATGTAGTACTGGATTCTTTGATATATAAATTTTTGTTGTGTTATCACAATAGATAGTCATAGGTTCCTTGCATTTTACCTTTATGTCCTTCAACATTTGCTTAAGCCATAATACCTGTGTACAATTAGTGGCTGCTGCAACATATTCTAATTCAACTATTGATAAAGATGTGCAACTTTGTTTCTTACTCAACCAAGAAATTAATCTGCTTCCAAGAAAAAATGCTCTGTCAGTGGTGCTTTTTCTTTCATCTACATCTCCTGCCCAATTTGCATCTGTGTATGTACATAATTCAAATTTTCATCTCTAGGATACCATAAGCCAAGATTTGTAGTGCCTTGTATGTACCAGAAAATCCATTTTACTACTGATTCATGATTTTCTTTAGGATTACTCTGAAATCTTGAAACAATACATACTGCATTCATAATATTAGGTCTTGTTTGTGTCAAATACAGTAAACCTCCTATCATAGATTTGTACCTAGTCAGATTAACAAGTGTTGATTCATCCCTTAGTGATAATTTGTCATTTGTAGTCATAGGTGTGCTTACCAATTTAGAGTTTTCCATCCCAAATTTCTTTAGTAACTCCTTCAAGTATTTAGATTGATTCAAGAATATACCTTTATTAGTCTGTGAAATCTGCAATCCTAAAATGAATTTTATCTCTCCAATCATAGACATTTCAAATTCTTGCTGCATTATAATAGAAAAGTCTTTACATAATCCATCTTTTCCTCCTAAGATTATATCATCAACAAAAACTTCTATAACCAAGATGTCATCATTAGTCACTTTATAGTATAAGTTGTTGTCAACATTACCTTTAGAAAAACCAATCTTCAAAAGATATTTATCCAATTTAGCATACCAAGCTCTTGGAGCTTGCTTCAACCCATACAACGATTACCTTAACCTGCAAACCATATCTTTGTTATCTGTCAAAGAAAATCCATCAGGTTGCTCAATGTAAATTTCTTCTTTAAGATCTCCATTCACAAATGCACATTTAATATCCATTTGATATACTTTGTAGTTCTTGTGTCCTGCAAAAGTCAAGAGTAATCTGACTACCTCAATTCTACCTACCGGTGCAAAGGTTTCATTGTAATCAATTCTTTCCTTCTGTGAATATCCCTTACACACTAGTCTTGATTTATTTTTGATTACCTTATCATCTTCATTTAATTTGTTTCTGAATACCCATTTTGTTCCAATTACATTTTTGTCTTTAGGCTGGGGAACTAATGTCCATGTGTTATTCTTTTCAATTTGTTCTAGTTCCTCTTCCATATCTTTAATCCAGTGTTTATCTTCACATGCCTCATTAATTGATGCTGGTTCAATTTAGGAAATAAGACATACCTCTTCATTTGCCAGTCTTCCTCTTGTCATAACTCCTTGATACTTGTTCCCAATTATCTGATCTTCAGAGTGATTTAGTCTTACATACCGGGGTGTCTTTGTAGGTTGTTGTTCTTCAGTTACAGTGGAATTTTCAGATGATACCGGCATAACTGGATCTTCATTGTGTACCGGTGTGTTCAGTGTAGGATCATTTGTCAGTATCTCTATTGCTGGTTCAGAGTCTATGTACCTTGAAGATCCTCTAAACTGTTCATCAATCTTCACATTTGTACTCAACAATTTTTTGCAATCTCTTGTTAAAACATCTATATGCTTTTCTCTTAGATCAATAACCAAGAAATATTCCTTCATCACTTCTAGGATCAAATTTGCCAGTATACTCATCTCTTCTAATATAGCATTTACTTCCAAATATTCTGAAATATTTAAGAGTAGGAGTAATACCAAACCATAGTTCATGAGGTGTTTTACCAATTTCACCTTTGATGTGAACTTTGTTGAATGTGTAGACTGTTGTGCTTACTGCCTCTCTCCAATATACATGTGGTAGATTTACTTTTGATAACATACTTCTAGCTGCATCCAAGATAGTTCTATTTTTCTTTTCCACAACTCCATTCTATTGGGGTGTCCAGGGTGCTGATAACTGTCTTTTGATTCCATTTACTTCACAGAATGTATTAAATTCCTTAGATGTAAATTCACCTCCTTGATCTGATCTCAGACATTTGATTTTCTTACCAGTTTCATTTTCTACCATTGCCTTGAATAGCTTGAATTTCCCAAGTGCTTCTGATTTTTCTCTGAGAAAAGTAACCCAACACATTCTAGAATAGTCATCAATGATTAGCATGAAATATCTATCACCTTGTAAGCTTTTAGTTCTAGCTGGACCACATAAATCAGTATGAATTAAGTCAAGAGCATTATTGGATTTTTCTGGAATACTTTTAAAAGATTCTCTAACTTGTTTTCCAAATTCACATTCCTTACATATCGGATTGTGAGGTTTGACAATTCTAGGTAAATCTCTAACTGCCTTAGAAGTACTGATTTTCACAATGCAATCAAAATTTACATGACAGAGTCTCTTATGCCATAGCCAACTTTCATCAATATGTGCAATCAAGCATGTCTTTTCATTGTTATTCAAATGAAAGATGTTACGTCTAGTTTGATTACCGGTTGAAATTTCCAAACTAGTTATGTTCATAATTTTGCATTTCCCATTCTTGAATTGTAACTAAAAACCTTTTTCAGCTAATTGACCAACACTCAAAAGATTGTGCTTTAAACCTTCAACATAGTAAACATTGTCAGTATTATGCTTACCATCAAGAGATATAGTACCCTTTCCTATGATCAAACAAGCTTTATCATCTCCAAATCTTACTAGACCTCCATTATATTCCTAAAAAATCAAGAATTTGCTTTTATCACCAGTCATATGATGTGAGCATCCTGAATCAATGATCCATTCATCCTTAACTTCAATTTTAGCTGCCAGGGCCTGCTCTACCGGTTGAATAGTAGGTGTCGGTTGATCTTCTATTATAACAACAAAGACCCATCCTTTGTCTATCAGATCCTCATTAGAATCATCAGTGACTCCTTCATCAGCAAGATAACAACACTTGTCTTTATTCTTCTTAAATTTGTATCTCTAATATTCAGGGTTAGGCTTGTGTGTTCTTCTAGCTTCTTCTTTTAGTCTAGCATGTCTATTAGGGAATCTTGAAGCCATATGACCAATATTATTACAGTTAAAACATTTAAAGGGTGCTTTACCTTCATACTTACTTCCAACTGAACCTTTAGGCATTTTCCTTGCAAATAGTGCTTCAAGTTCTTCATTTTCTCTCCTGCTTTCTTCAAGTTCTCTTGCATAAAAGGCTTTCCAATCAGACTTGTCAAATGATGATGTCGATGATGTTGATGCTTTAAAAGCTAAATCTATCTTTATAGTAGCAACAGGACCAAATTCCTCAATCTCAAAAGCTGAAAGTTTTCCAATTAATGTATCTCTAGTTACTGATGTATTAGGCATTGTTCTTAACTCATTTATAGCAGCAACTTTCATTTTGTATGCCGGTGGCAATCATCTCAAGACTTTTGAAACAATTTCATCTTCACTTAAGGTTCCTCCACAACATTTAATACCCAAAACAATTTCATTTACTCTTTCCATAAAAGCAGAAATCCTTTCATCTTCTTCCATTTTCAGATTTTCATACCTGACCCGGAAGCTTTCAAGTTTTGCAATTTTGACTGTGGAATCTCCTTCATTCAATGTTTCCAAATGGTCCCAAATAGCTTTAATAGTAGATTTGTCTGATAATCCCATTATTTGTTGATTTGATAATACGCTCAAAAGTGCTTCTCTTGCTTTGCAATCATTTTCTTCATCTTTAGCCAAGTTAGGTGGATTAGGTTGATTCTGAGTAGGAGAAGCATAGCCATTCTTTGTAACTTCCCAGATGTTCTTTCCAATGCAATTTAGATGTGTCTCCATCCTGATCTTCCATATGCCATAGTTGGCTCCATCAAGTTTAGGACTGTCCTTCCTAAAATAGTTAGAAGACATTGGATCTCCTCAAGCTGTTAAACTTCTGCAAAAATAAGACTAGGCTCTGATACCAATTGTTAGGTCCCAGAGACAACTGAGAGGGGAGGGTGAATCAGTTGTCAAATAAATTCAAACCAAAAAAAACTTAACCAAACTTAATGCTTAATACCGGTAAACCAAACTTTATGTTGGTAGGCAGTTTATCAGTTAATTGCAGTACTGGTAAAGATTAATGCATGAAATAGAAAGACAATAACATCCACAACACATAACACCAATATTTGTACATGGAAACCCTATAAGGGGAAAAACCACGGTGGGAAACCTTACCCACAATCAGATGATACTACTGTAGATATTATATGTGTACAATAGGGGTCTCTACATGCAGAAAGGCCAAGCGCCTAGAGATCACTGCTCAAACACAAATGGGAGTCACACTGACTACAATTGGATGGTTAAATCCAATACTAATGTACTACTTAAAATAGCATCTTCATATGCTGGATTCAGCACCGTTTCAGTTCTGATAAGCCTTCAAAAAACATTCTTTCAACCTTCAAATGATGTTTGTGTGTATATCTTTGCTTATTTTTGTATATACTGAATTACAATCCTTTTCGCATTTTCACATTGATCTCACAAATGAGATCTTACATTTATACCAAAGCCTAAGACCAATTAAGTAGGTTGGCTCAAAAAAAGTTAGTACAATAAAAACATTTTAGAAGTAAAACAATAACTGATGCAATATCCGATTCAACATGTTGGCATAATGCATTTACAACATTAATAAATCATCTCCATAGCATGCCATGCTGATGTGTAATAGATAAGCCTATCAGTGCTTATCCTGGACCTATTTGCCGGTAACAACAAATATGCAAACTCGAATATACCAATGAACAAATCTCCAAGACAAAGTGTCCAAATGATGTCTTCGACATAACCAAGTATTTTCCATGTCATTCCAAGTGCCGATGAACAATATATCCTGTCGGTGAACCAGATATTGGTGACTATGCATAAGTCACTTGCTTGCCGGTGAACATTGCCAATTCTCCATGTGTCAATAGGCTGACCAGAGTTGATAAGTGTTGACATCAATGACAAAACCATATCAACATATCCAAAATACCAATACCGGTATGTTGTAACCCAGTTGTTACCAATTGGATGTAATCTAATTCCATGCAATAAATCAATCTGTTCTAGATTGCCTCCATCATATCTCTGTGTTTCTGTTGTGTTTACTATTGCTGACTGGTCCAGATTGATCTCTTTGAAGTCCCTTGATATATATATTTGTAATTACGCATTTGAATGACATCAAGGAGAGAATCAAGTAGCTAGATTGTGTGTTTAAGATAGATCATAAGGTTCAAGATCTTGGTTGTGACCTATTCTACTAGGCCTGTGAGACGGTATGTTGTAACCTGGTTGTTATCAGTTGGATGTAATCAAATTTCATGCAATAAATCAATTTGTTCTGTGTTGCCTCCATCATATCTTTAGGTTTCCATTGTGTTTACTCTTGCTCACTAGTCCGAATCGATCTCTTCGAGGTCCCTCCTCACCGGTGACTGCTTCACAAACAAGGCCTTATAAGGCCCTTACCTTTTTGATCTATTGTATCTGAAACATCCTCTGCTATATTCTAAGGTTTTGTTTTAGATATTGTTTCCCATAGATCTCAATCCACGAGCATATCCATTTTCAGTTTCCATAGTTCGAAGTTGCTGCCATTAAACTTCTCCATATCAACTTTTGCAGATGTGCTTGCCATCTTGTTTATGCAATAGGGTTTTGAAAATAGTCTACAAAATCTCCCACTCAAACTAAGATCAGTACAAAAAACCTGCTACCCAAAACTGGCCAGACTCTGATACCAACTGAAAGGAAGCTAAGGTGTGGAAAATGCTTCCTAACACTAATCTAGTGGGGGAGATAGTGCAAATTTTCTTACAAATCTTCTATTACAGAAATAGAAGCACATTCATAGAGGGATAATAAACATGCATAAAGATCCACAATGAATAGAAGATATATCATGGGGAAAACCCTTCTGGATAAAAAAAACCCTACACTCCAAAAGCACAGTACTTTGTATTCCAGTAATCAAAATCTTACAATACAATGCTAGCACTTAGCTTCTTCAACATGAGTCTACAACAACAACCCACAACCTGGATTAATCCTACTAGCATACCACTTCACCTGCACACATTACATACCTAACACTCCTCAAGACTACCTTTTATATAGAAATACAACTCAAGATGAAGCTTCTAGATGAAGCATCAAGATGGGGTCATGCATAACATTTGGCCCTATTTTTCGGCCATGAAAAATCATGCAAATGACACATGTACGTCTCCAAATGACTCCCCATTCAAACCTCCTAAGTTGGGCACTCAAAATTAACTATTTCGAGGTATGATAGATGCTCTTATGTGTCTTACAACTGTCATAACTTACAACAGTTACAGTTGTAAGAGAATCCATCATAAATGACTAATTTTAGCTTATGCTCTTATAACTCGTCATAACCCTCTCCATGCAAAAGTTATCTCTTGCCACTTGCCCATTCTGTCATAGAATCTGTCATAGGCTGGCACTTGTCAAGATCCTCACGTGGGATGCCTATCTCCACATGTGCAACATATGTGTCATACAGTCATCGCCAAGTAGGATGCCACCAAGCCTATGGATCTCACTAGATTACTACACATTTGTAGGCAATAAATAAAATAACTAATTAATAAAAAAATGCATTAGCCAATATTAGGATTTGAAAAGGTTGAGACACCTTAATCCCGACAATTATGAGGTACTCTCAAGTAATTCAATGAATGCATGAAGATATGAGAGACTAGAAGACATAGAAGAAATAGAAGAGGCATTTGGTTTGTTGTGTTAGGGGCACATAGAGGTAGTTAGAGCTGGTAAAAATTAAGGATGACAGCAAATTGTGGGTGACAAATTTCTATATTGGAGTGGAAATAGGCATTAATATTATATATTTTTTCTTGTCTATTCATACCACCACCTACATCAAATGTTCTATTACTAGTCCATGAAGTATTTGAGTAATGAAAGGTAGTGTAACCTATGCTTATGGAAGTCACAGAGTAATTTGGTACTATTTTGATAATTTGTAAACGAAGAAATAAGGTACTATTTTAATTCAGAGCAGTTTAAAGTGAAGACTCTTTAGAAAGAAAGTATAACATACGAAGAGGGTAGTTTTCATTGTTGCTGATAGGAGTTGTTCAAGAAAAACTTGTTTTGATATTAGGACTCATTGCATTAATGATACGTGATAAAGAGGACATTCTACATGGATGCATTATTGGTCACCATTGACATCTTCGTTTATGCATATGAATCCAAGGGTGTAGTTGTTATTATGGTAATTACTGAAACCGTCCAACCTTATAGTTGTTATTACGGTAATTACTGCAACTGTCCAACCATTAACCACATTGCAATATTATGTATATGTACACGCCTACATTCAATTAAATCAATCATGTTTTCACCTTTCCGCTCTTTCACAAAAGGCAGTTGAGTATGAACATAAATCCCCATCAACAAGCCATGCGTGTTTCTAGAAAACTTATAGAAACTTCACCTGTAATTTTTTCCTGGCAGAATCTGAAGGCTGATATTTTATAATTCACGGTTGAGTGTGACACATGCCAAGGGCTTAAAGTTGAGAGTGCTCCTTCTACAACCGAATGCAATTCCAAATCGAAAGTGGGAACTTTGTATTTCCAAAATATATTTACGCATTGTATATTCATTTCAACAGATTTTATTCCTTGAATGTGGAAGCTGCAGGTGTTTTAATGGAAGAAATTGATCTTTGGTTCTATTTGTATTCCATGTTGACACCTTCAACTGATCCTGTTCAATTGGCTGAACGTAATAAGAAAATGGCCAAGGCAAAAGTTATCATCCTGGATTTTGTGAAGCATCATTTGATTCCTCAAATGCTAAAAAGAAATCAGGAAAGGAGATATATGATGCTCTTTCTCACAAACATGCACAACACTCTCTCACACTCTCATGATCTTGGGCTCACTCTCATAATCTTCGGCTCTCCAGTGAGGGAGTTAAGCCCAAACTAGCTCTGATACAATTTATACCTGTTGTTGTAGATTATCAGCTTCTACAATCTACTCAACTGATTCCTAAACTAACTTCTATAATAGTGGATCTTGCATGTGACCTAATCAACTGAAACACCTGATTTAGTTTATTCAGTATTCTAACATCTGGACACTCCTGGAATCCCAGTTATATCTTCATAGCGCCCCCAACATCTTGTTACTTCTTTTAATCGTGTTTTGTATTTTGCTCAACCGTTTAACTGCAAAATTCTTTCAAGTGTAACAGCTAACAAAATTTAAGTTTTAGATTTACCTATCGACGCATCCATTGATCATTTATGCCTTTTAGCGTTTCAAATACTAGTAAGAACTCTTTAAATACGGACCCTCTAAGGCTGATCATCGTAATGTATTAAGTAATATCAGTTTTATATTTTATATTACCTGTGCTGAATTTTCTATCCTCTCAGTTTAATTTAGTTTTTTTTTCCTAATTTCGGTGTCAATGGAAGGCAAGGTGATTTTAAGCAGCTCCGACGGTCAAGTATTCGAAGTGGATATGAAAGTGGCCATGATATCGCAAACCTTAAGTAATATGTTAAAGGATACAGGGGATACAGGTAGTGAGACTCCCATCAAATTGGCAAATGTTTCCAGTAGAACTTTTAATCTTATTATCGAATACGGCAAATACCATGTTGAAGCCCAAAAGTCGGATACAAGCAAACCAACTGCGGATTTGAAGAAACGGGTTAGGGAGTTGGTAGCTGATGATAAAGACACTCTCTTCCAGTTGATGATCGTATGTTTCATTGTTTTACTGGTTCTCATGAAAAACAAAAAGCATTGCTCTCTTAAACCTTAGCTGCGTTATTTGCTGCTTTTTCTCCTTACATGATTTATTCAAAAATTGTTTTGTGCAGGCAGCAAATTTCCTTCACATTCTGAGTCTTCTTGATTTATCATACCAAATTGTGGCCGAGGACATTGCTGCATGTAAAGACCAACAAATGATTCGCCAAAAATATAACATAGAAAATGACTATACCCCTGAAGAGGAGGAAGAGGTTTTAAAGCTGCATAATATATTTGAATGACACACACTTAAGTTTTCAAATTTTGGAATTTGAATCATATATTTACTAGGAAAACCAATTAAAATGATTCTTTCTTTTGAACCGGAATACAAAATAAATCTTATAGTATTAATCGTTTTTAGAATAAATAAAATTATTTATCACTTTTTAATATTTTATATATCGAACTATTTGTTCGTTATGTATTTATATACTCTTTTTTTGTAAAATATGTCACGTATAAATAAATTACATTCGAAAGCTAGAAATATGATTAAGAATTATTGAGGAAATTCAAAAAATTTAATTTTGAGAAGAAATAATTTTTATTGGTATTTGTTCAGTTTGATTGTTATATTTGCACGTGTAAATCTTAATAGTTTTTTTTGACAAACAAATGCACTCAGAATTCTACTTATAATAATAGAGAAGCTATTTTTAGTTCACAAAATATTTTGGTATTGGTGAGTATTAGATGTGCATTAGATTTAGTCTTGGGATTTTGCATCAGTAATTCTAATGCTTCTACTTATTTTCCATCTACTTCTAAACCCTCCTAGAATTTTAATGCATCTTTTCAATCTAAACTCATTTCTAGAATTAATTCCAATGTTACAAGCAAAGTCTAAGGTCCTCATGCTTGAGAAATAACTTGATACTTTAACTCAATAAATAAACATCTTGAAATAGATGAGCCACTTATTTCCATGTGTTTTGCCTTTTTGTGTGAACCCTACACTTAATTTTCCAATTTCAAGAGGTTGTTCATTCCAGATAATGCATGCATTGGACAATGAAATCATCATTAGACTACCAAGCATTGTGACCTTTAGTCTCATTTGCACTAACCACTGATCTTCAACATCATGATCTTATTATGTCGATCATGTACATCAACATTAAAATTAGTGAGATCTTTTAATTTGGAATTGCATCCTCCTTCATTTGGTGATGTATTTCATAGGATCGCCTCTATTCCATCATTTTAACATTACCTCTTACTAATGCATTCTATTTTATATACATAAAGAACATGACATTTTGCAACAATTAATAATAGAAAAGGTATTTTTAGTTCACAAAATATTTTGGGATTAGTGATAGATTTGGATGGTATTAGATGTGTATTAGATTTAGTCGTGGCATTTGGAATCAATAGTTCTAATGCCGCTACTTATTTTCCATCTACTTCTAAACCCTCCTAAAATTTAAATGCACCTTTTCTACCTAAACTCACTTCTAGAATTAATTCTTATGTTACAAGCAAAGCCTAAGGTCCTCATGCTTTATAAATAACCTCATACTTTAACTCAATAAATCAACATCTTGAAACAAACGAGCTTCTTATTTCCATGTTTCTTTCCATTTTGTGTGAGCCCTACACTTAATTTTCCAATTTGAGGAGGGTTTTCATTCATCACTAGACTAAAATGTATTCTTGTATGGTTTCAACCACTTGCAAAAACTAAGCACTGTGCTATTTAGTCTCATTTGAACCAACCATTGATCTTCAACATGATGATCTTATCATGTTGATAGTGTACATTGACACTAAAATTGTGAGATCTTTTTATTTGGAATTACATCTTCCTTCAATTGGTGATGTCTTGTATTTCATAGGACCATCTCTATTCCATCATTTTCTCATTATCTCTTATTAATGCATACTATTTTTTATACACAATGAACTTGACCTTTTGCAGAAATCAACCATATTATCATTCCTCAAACAAATTGTACACATTTTTCTTTAGTTGTTTAAAATATTATTTGTTATGTGCATATTATTGGTATCCCCATCATGACCCTTTGATCATGAAATCTCATAGGTCCATCATAGCAAATATTAAGGTAATAAAATAACCTATAATATTATAAAACTTTGACACCATGCATTGTACAATCCAATTATTATCATGTCACTTGTATTTTGAGTTGATGGTTGCATCAACCCCATACAAATGTAATAAAGCGTGATCTTGGGGATTATTTTGTGTTAATTAATAATCACTATATAATGATGCTACTTGAAATATTTGAAACTAGTGACATCCCGTAGGATTAGGTAAACCATTAATGTTAATGTTATTTGATGAATATTTTTACTCTAGCCATATTATAAGCTCATCCTCCTTATAATGTGCATGCTTGACCTAATATGAGTACCCTCAAAATTATGGTGAGTTCTTCTTTTATTGAGATATATTGCTCTAGGGCTAGATCATGAATTACAATGATATTAATAAATTTGGTGGCTATAATCCTTATAATGTTTTCTCTCATATTTGCTTCCTCTACTTGATAGTATATGATATTGAGTCTAAATAGTTTTATTGGGAACATAAAAGAACAGGAGAGCTAAAGTGTAACAAATTTCACCCTTAAGATTAAATACTAATTAGCATAATTTAATTATAAAATTAAAATATTAATATTGATATTATGATATCCTAATTTATTTATGAAATTGAAATATTAATATTTCTTCATATTTATAATAATCTCGTGTTCATTTGATGTAGCTAATTTTTTTTAACATTAAAGATTTTGTTGAATAAAAACTTGCTTTCTCTTACTTTGATAATGATAGGACATATTTTATACTAGAATAATATCTAGCTAATTAATGAAATAAATTAAATTTTAATCATTAAGATTTTCATACGAGGTGATCATGCAATAACATTTCTATACACATTCTAAACATTGTTATAATGTTTTAGATGATGGTTATATCAAGTCATCATGTTTTTAAATCTATACAAGTTAAATTTGAAACAAACATTTTACCATTTAATTTACAAACTAATCAAAAGTAAAGTAATTTGTTACATTTATCATTAGAGGAGTGAAAAATAAATTATCATTAGTTGCCACATATGCAGTTTCAATAGTTTCTATAAAATAAAAGTTCTAGAGAAATTTATTTAATAGAAGCTATAAACAATCACACTAGAAATATTAATGAAATAGACTAACCATCCCTTTTTTGATACCAACATCTATTCAATGATACATACAAGAGGTTTACTTCACTATCTACTATAATTCATCTAATGGTACCTTTAGCCCTAACCTAATATTTATTATTCAAGCTATGCATTTGTAAACAAAGCACTCACGTTCATAGAGTAAATATTCTAACTCAATTATTTCTTGTTTTATGTATATTTTTATTTGAATTTTCTTTGCCAATAGTCTTATACTTCTATTTATTCGAGAAAAGATAATTATTTTATTATACTCCTTCTTTCTATCGTTTTTATTATTAGATCTTTTAGAATACTTGCTAAGTATAACTAGCACAAATTCTCTTTATCTCTCCTCCAATAAATAATAATAGATTTTTTTAGATACATTATCTTTATTTATAGCTCGACACACTTGAAAGGATTCTCTTTTAATCATTTATCTGGAAATTATTTTATTTAACATTGTGAGTGTTGAATTTTTAATGTAGATAATTATATGAATTGAGGGAAAAGATTTGTGTTGATTATTTAAATGATTAAACACAAAAGAAAAATATTAATAGTTTACAATATTTAACCTAGCAAAAATTTTATGCTACTAACTTAATGATTGCATCTTACATTGGTAGATAACAATTCATGCATTTTGTATTCTCTAGTCACACAACACCTTTAACGAGCATAACTAAAACTATTACACTTAAAATTGAAGCTTAATGATTATCTCAAAATTGTAACTAAGGATGAATTGCATGCATGGTGCTTCATAGTAGTGAACTTGAGTTGAATGGTTAAACTCGAGCATCACTTGTCAACATACTCCCCCTTGATGCTAAGAAGGATTGCACGATTATATCAAAGTTTTATAAACTAAACCTATGCAACTCATTGTGTAACATTACCATCACTTTCAGATTATAGACCCACATAGTACATTTGTCATAGAAGTCAAGTACCCATTTAGTCATCTCTCTCACTCATGATAGATAACAAAGCTTTCCACTTCTTTCTCTAACATAGAGAAGAGATCACAGTCTTTCAAAATACACGGAATGCTTTAGTATGGTAACCATAATAAGTAGCCATTAAATAATTAACTCAAACATTCAAACCTTGATTTTAGAGTACTTCAATTTAAATATAAATATTTAGGAATATAAAACCTTTTGATTATATTTGTTAACTTTTTCTATCTAGATCAATCAATCCAACCATGATCAATCTATAATTTTTTTTCAATGTATCCATTCTTCTCTCTCTTCCAACATAACTTTTTGGAGTGTTTTTTGATTTTTTAAGTATACAAGGATGAAGATCCCAATAATTATCTTTCTTATGCCCTCCTTTTTGACAATGCGAATGTTGCATGCACCTTGTTCTTGAGCCTATAATACTGGTAACATGAATTTTATCATTCTTACCATATTTGATGTCTTCATTGTTTGGCCTCATAACTAGAGAACTGAGCTCTCTAATTTCTTCCCCATGTTTTCTCAAACCTTTTTCATCATAACCAATTTTCTTCATGACCTACAAACCAACATTATTTTCAACCCAACGTTTATTATTATGTAGATCAGGAAATTGGGAAATCATCAAAGCAATATCAAGTTAGGACAATCACAAAACCTAAAACTGCAAAGAAAATAATCCTAATCCAATCAATGAAAACATAAAGACAAGATATTCAAATTGCATGAAATCAAAGAAAACCAATGCAGATATCTCCTTCATGTGGTTCCATTGTTCTTCTTTCACCTTCAAATTTGATGTTGATCTCACCTATAAGTGTAAAATGCAAGTAGAAAGCAAGTTGAGAGATGAAATTTGCAGCATAAGGCTAGTCGAAAATGTGATTGATTGATTGATTGATCGATTGAAGAAACTCATCCAATTTATAGAAAAATTGGAGAGAGGACAAGATTAGCATGAAATTGATACTAGAGGCAATTAATTTCAAAAATGGCAAAAATGAGTTGAAGGAAGAAGGTTATGACACCTTCTATGTCATAAATTATGACATATTGCCAATGCAAAGGTTAGAAGACTAAAAGCCTATGACATCTTGCTATGCCAACGGTATGATGCATGAGAAATTCATGCTTCCACTGAAGCACAAAAATAGGGAGAGACTAGAGAGGAATTGATTAGGTGGAAATTGAATTTAGCAAATTAGAAAATGAAGTGGAAATTAGGAATTAGGAAAATTAGAAATGATGAAATAGAAATTAGGTGAATTAATTAATAGGTTTTCATCCATTAATTAATTCATGAAAGAGACCTAGGACTAAACAAATAGATTTATTTAACCCACAAAGAAAAAGAAAAGGATTAAATGAACAAATCATAAAACCCTAACAAATAAGAGGACAAGGAATTAGGTCACAACAACAAGAAATTAATGTAGATTCGATCATGATTCTGACTGATAAAGGACCAATGTTGATAAATGATTAAAATTGGTTAACAAAAATCAATGACAAATTGACCAAGATTGACAAGGAGATCAAATTGAAAAGGCACCAATTGATGTGATTAAAGAGGACAAGGACCGATGATGAATCGATCGCAAAATGACAAAATTGGCAAGGACAAGGATCGATGATGAATCGATCGCAAAAATGACGATATTTGACAAGGACAAGGATCGATGACGAATCGATCGCAAAAATGACATGATTGACAAGGACAAGGATCGATGACGAATCGATCGCAAAAATGATGTGATTGACAAGGACAAAGATCGACCAAAATCATGACTAAAGATTGTTATCGACAAGACCTAATTCAAAAGTGATAAAAATGAGGAATGCAAAAGAAGGACTCGATGCTCGCAAATGATAAAGACCAAGTGCACAACAGAGAATAAATGTTAATGCGACGCAAGAACCCTAAAATAAAGCAATGCGCAAATGTTAAAGTATGACTCCGCAAGCGTTGACCATTTTTAGATGTCTACATTTTGCCCCTCTTTGAGACAATGCGATTCTAAGCGTTGTTTCAAAGAACAATAATGAAAATGCCCCAGACAATAACAATGACATATGCATGCTCCCTCGAGGAATTGGCTGGAAAAATCCAGAAAAGAGGCCAAGTGATCGATAAGAATAATAGAAAATGATAGGTTCAAACAGATCAAGAATTGAAGGTCGGATGCACAAATGACAAGCAGTAGAAGGCGCAAAAGACCACAACCAGCATAAGATGGAGAGCATGCGCATCCATCTAGGCACTGACAAAGATCTATAAATGAGACAAGGAGAAGGAAAAGAGCTCATTTGCACTAGCCAAAGTGGAGGAATTGTTGCTCAAGAAACAAAACCCTTGTAGAGAGATGGTGAACATTCCAATGGCAGATCACCTTGGGGAACGTGTACGCACCTACAGATGATCAGATGGTGTGGGAGCAGCGATATGTAGCTCAAAAACCCATATTGTCAATTTCATGAATTTTGCTTGATTGCGGGACATTGTGCGGCCCACAGAGAAGGGAAAAATGGACATCTGCGCCTGGGTGGGCGCATTCTGCACATATGTAAGGATGTTTTGTGCCTGTGAAGGGTACACAGGTGTAGCTTGATGCTGCACAGGCACAGGACAGGGCACACAGGCACAATTGTGCACTGAGAACACTAATTTGACCAAAAAATAGCACGTGGATGATCCTAAAAAGAGGGATAAGGGTAGGATAGGTCAAAATAGATAAGAAAAACCCTAATTGGGGCATGAAACAAAGAAATGCAACCCTTAGGAGAAAACCCTAAAACTGACAAAAGTGTGCCCCAATTATGATGCAGAGTTGACAGTATCCATTGATTACACGGGAGAACAGACCCGACTGCTTCATGTTCTGACATAGACTCAGGAGCATGGACAAAGATACATTAGCAGGACTTGGATTATACTATATTATGTATATGCCTGAGATTAGGGCAAACACAGGACTTCTCACTGCATTGGCAGAGTGATGGCATTCAGAGACTTCCTCTTTCCATCTTCCGACTAGAGAGGCGATAGTGACACTAGAGGACGTGTGGCGTATCCTCTGCATTCCGATTCATGGGGAGATGGTGGTGTATGACCCAGTGATAGGGAGAGACACTTTGTGCAGATTATTTGAGTGTGACGTAGATGACCTTAATATCATAGAGAGTGAGATCCACTGGGAGACCATGGCAGCAAAGTATGATCAGCGATATGTGGTGATAGCAGTTGTTATGGCATGCCTGTTAGCAGGTGACAGATGAGGACATGGATTCTCTATTGGATGGGGAAGAGTGCTAGAGTGGATGGCAATAGAGGGGACTGTATACGCATGGGGACCATGTGTGCTGACCATGCTATATTTTCAATTGCATTAGATAGTATATCAGAGGGTATAGACGTTGAGTTGTGGGGTCACACTTTTACAGGTATGAGCATTTGAGCACATAGCCATATGTCAACTGATTGCAGAGAGACAAGTAGTACCACAGTGACCATTTGTATACTGCTATGGAGGAACACTGAGACAGGGTCCATTCGGATACATATTGTATTGGCGACATGAGCTAGACAGATTGAGAGATTTCACATGGAGGCCATATCATGATTGCCCTGGATGGTTAGATGATAGTGATGAGCTAGCGTATTACAGACAGGAGAGATACCTGATTGGATGACCAGTGAATCACGAGAGAGTGATTGAGATGTATCTGCCAGAGAGAGTTAGATGACAGTTTGGAGAGAGGCAGGATGTACCGATAGGGACTACACACTTTTCCCGATCTCACAGAGAGACAAGTCAGTGGGGGAGGATGATCCAGCCACACATAGCATATGCCGACTTCACCCAGCTATAGTAGAGACAATGGGATTGGAGATTAGATGTTGTAGATGCCGGGATGATACAGGAGTATGAGTGATGGTTTGCACGATGGCGGCCAGTGCCTTTGATGGATCCTGATATTCCGGTACCTAGGAGATAGGATGGCTTTCCACTCATGGGAGAGGAGGACGGAGATGATGAGGATGGAGATGAGGATGAGGGAGATGATGAGGATGAGGGGGATGAGGAGAGAGATGATGAGGATGAGGGGGATGATGAGGATGAGGGGAATGAGGAGAGAGATGATGAGGATGAGGGGGATGAGGAGAGTCCTAGGTGCATGCTGAGAGATGAGCTGGATCCAGCAGATCATGAGTCATTGCAGGATATACCCATAGGGTAGGAGACAACTAGCATAAAGGAGATGGAGATATGTAGGGCCACCATAGCGAGTCAGCATGATCACATTGCTACATTGGAGAGACAGAATGTCATCTTGAGGATAGAGATAACCAGGCTGACAGAGGCTCGAGATACAGTGATAGTCCAGGCACAGCAAGTAGAGCAGAGAGTGACTGAGTATGTTGAGTCGATTAGGGATGCTAGTGCACGTGTTATGGCATAGATGTTATTAGAAGTAGGAGATGAGATGCACCATTTCAGGACTCTATATGAAAGTGCAGTTCCACCAGAGCAGAGAGCAGTGTCATATCGGTCATGATCGAGGACAGAGAGTTGGCCATGCTCTCAGAGGTCAGTGAGCAGCATGGAGGTGAGTGGACCTAGGAGACCACCACAGCCAGGACCAGGGATAGGAGGGGCTTCATCCTCGAGACATAGCAAGGATGAGGAGGACAGAGGGAGCACCCAGTGATAGAGGCACATGCTTCTTATGACAGAGACATATATAGTTTGACATTATGTACTCAGCCTGCGGGCCATACTTAGGATAGACAGTCCAATTTTGTACTTTGATATTATTTTGACATATGATATGATATGCAGCTATATGATGGGATGCAATGTGTTATGGCTTATGTTTACATTACATGTATGGATGTCTTATGCCCTATCCATGTACTATCTTTGGAACATGTATGAATGTTGTTTAATGCATTTATAAGATGAAATGGATAAAATGCTTTGTATGGACTTGATATAATGCAAATGTACTAATCAATGAATGCAGGATGTAGCGTATGTTTTTTTTTGTTTTTTTTGTGGAGATCAGAGAACTAGACCGAATGGACTGCCCAGACTGACGGAAGAAATGTTAGTAAGAAGAAATTGGACAGAGGATAGTTAGAGATGAAGGAAAACTTGCTTTCACAAATGCACATAAGTAGGTGAGAACCTTTATTTAATGTAGAAAAGTGGATGTAGAGCATCATGGCATTGAAGGCCAAAGCTGGAACGCAACCCCTTTTGCAAAAGACAGACACATCACACACAAGGAATGAGTGAAGCATCCTAGGGTGTATACATCAAGGGTCAAGGTATGTGCAGCGTTCACAAAGAAAATGTACTTATCACAGACAGCCAATGATATAGTTACCCCAATTTGTAACAAACATTCGACAAACAACAAACACAACAAAAAACAAAAGGGACCATGAACCATCCCGGTTACTCTAAATCACTCAGTGACATCATCGAGCAACATAGGAACATAATCGAAGCCAAAGATAAATCAATAACAAGATAAGACATACAAATTCAACTAAGTCAAACAAACAGTCTGATCGTCATTGTCAAAAGTGGAAAACAAGAATGATCATGCTGTCTGGTTTCAGGGAATGTAGTACCCCATCTAAGACAGGACACAGTCTGGTTTCGAGTATACCACACCTTGTATAAGACCCATGATAATAGTGACAAGGACAAATGATGTTGATGTTGATTGATTGACATGACAATTTTGATCGGTGTGATTGTCTGGTTTGATTGAAAAGTTCATCTGTTAATGCGTGATTTCATTAAAGCACAATATTTGATTGATTGTCGTTGGATGTATGCTCAGCGATCTGTCTATGCACAAGGGGAACCATTTATTGACAAAATGCAAAATGCCAAAGAAATTGTTTTTGGATTTTGATGTTTTTCACTTTGTAGGAATGTCGAGTTTTTTTAATTTTTTTGTTCGTTTTTCAGGACTTTATTTGGACTTTTAGGGATTTTTTCAGGACATTATTTCATTTTTAGGGATTTTTTTTTTAGGACATTATTTGATTTTTAGGGATTTTTTCAGGACATTATATGAATGTTTAGGGATTTTTTCAGGACATTATATGATTTTTAGAGATTTTTCCAGGACATTATATGATTTTTAGAGATTTTTGCCCCCAGTGTCTAGCAAGGCAAGGAATATGACAGGTGAATACGTAGGCTTTCTGAAATGTTGGTGGATAGAGGGAAGACAAAGGCCTTTTATTATGGAGACAATACAAATGCAATTTTCAAGGACTATTGCGTGATGAGACAAGAGACTGGATATGACAATGTAAAGCAGGAACATGGCATGAGGGTCATGTCAAGAGGTTTTTGAAACTATGTTTAAATTTTGCGTCCTTATGTTAGATCAAGATCAAGGAATGAAAAAGAGTGTGTGGATAGTGATAAGATATGGATAGGATAAGAAAGACCAAGAATGGATAAGGGACATGGACTGAAGGTCGGGGTAGGCTAAGGGATAGTGGTAGAAAGTTGCAATAGGCTAGGGAATATGGATGAAAGGTTGTAATAAGCAAATGGATAAATACCAAAAGCTATGATAGACAAAAAGCTGCAAACAAGATGCATGATGCTCATGATGATCCTCAACCTTGTCAAGATCAAAGGTGGAAAAGGGAAATGGACATGAGGGACAATAGGATAATGGAGGAGTATGACATGGTATGATAGGATAATGAAGGGAAATAGGATATGAAGGAGGAAACCTGCCCCCAAGTGTGGTGTGCAAGAAGTTCATAAATTACGCATGACGCCTGTTTGCTAGGTTTTCATCACGGTACTTGCCCAAGGCACCTATTTGCTAGGTTTTCACCAGTGGATGAATTATTTTTGCTTTACTTTTTTCTTTTGTCTTTTTTTTTCTTTTCAATTTTTCACTTTTTTTGATTTTTTTGTATTTTGACTTTTTCAATAGAAGATGGACACATAATAGGAGATGGAAGAAGGACTCAAGCATCTTTTTTTTTTGGATAGTATCCTTGAAAAAAATGGACCATGACCTTTAAAAGTATGCTCAAAGACATTGGTAGGATAAGGATATGGAAAATGAGATGAAGCTAAGGCAAGGATTTATGCAAAGGATGGGATCAAAGGGATCGAAGGATGGAAAATATGCATTGGATAATGGATAGGGTATTGGAATAATTGGGCTTCACTGGATGGAAATGAAGGCAAGATCAACATTGGAACACACCTTGATGGGTGGTGGATTGATGGAGGAAAAATGGATCTTAGATTGTGAGATTTGGATGGAGGAATAGCTTGGGAATTTGGGACATAAGGGCCCAAAATGGAAGAAGGAGGTGATGGAGGAATAGCAACTTTGGATGCCAAGTTGGATGTTTCTTTAGGATTTTGTGCTTCAAGGAGCTACTTAGGAATCCACATGGTTTTTGATTTTTCATGCTTTTGTGGTTCATTGGAGTGCATTGCAAACACAAGGGATTTAGGAACCCATATAGATTTTGACTTTTGTTTTTGAGCAATGGGCCTTTGTGACCTTTTGGATTTTTCCTTTTCTTTATAGATCAAATTTTTCTTTGTTTTGACATGTTGATTATATTGGACATGTTGATCCTTGAATACTGTGGATTGCTAGACTTATGACTTTTATACTTGGCATCCAAATTGCTTGGAGGGGGAAATGAATGCATGGATGGATATGAATGAAATAGACTTATTTTGGATTGATGAAATTTTCTCAAGGATGTGTGCCTTTGCTGACCTTGCATAGAGGATGAAGGAATATAAGGACCTAAGATGGATGGAAAGTATGATGGGGAAGGGATATGTTTGGATTTTGAAGGGATGTTGGATTTAGTAGGGGTACCCACATCTTGAGGAATTTCACTGAGGCCATGACCCTTAATATTTTCTTTGATATGGAGGGGTTCTTTCTCATGAAGGTCTACTCCTTTGCCTTTATGAATATCTTGACTTGTAGGATACTCTTTTCTTTGGAAAGAAGATGTGAGTCCATTATGAGGTGGATATGATATGAAAGAAATAATGAGATCTTGAAGTGGATCAGATTGCACCAAAGTGGAAGAACCCATTATGCATGTCGAGGGTTCATGAACATCTTGCATTGACATGTGAGAATCATGATGGGGATTAGGATCATGAGGGGGACTAGGAATGTTCGAACTGTTGAACAATTGGTTGTGATGGTTGAAAATCTGATTGATAGTAAACACCTTCTTGTTATTGTTGTGAAGGCACATAATGTTGTTGTCTCTTTTCTTGAAATTGTTTCATCATCTCTATTTGTGAGAGGAGAGCTGGTATGTCTGATCGTTCAATAAGTGATCTTACATCAATTGGCTCAATCTTTGGATTTCAACCTAGAAATTTTTTAAACATTTTGGACATTTGTGATCTATTCTTCTCAATGTTTTTCACTTTTTGTTCCAAAATCTCCTTTTCTTGAACTAGTTTCTCCTCTAGTTTTTGTATTTGGACATTTACATCATCATGATAAGTTTGATCCAAGTTCTGAGACATGTAGAGATTGGATTGACATGATTGATTTCTCAATTGTGATGACATGGCTTCGTAAGAAGGTTGAGACCTCATTTCAACAAACATGTCACTATGTAATGCAACTAATGGGATTGACAAATGCAACCTAAAAGGATGACAATGCAACTTAATATTTTTGTACCTTTTGAATTTTTGGAGACAAACTTTTGAAATGCAAAGCTAAAGACTCAACCTTGGGAAGTTGAAATGAAGCGAACACCTTAAAGGACAAAAGACCAAATGACAATAGGACAAATTGACAATGTCTCACCTATATGCTTGGATACTAAGCTAGGTTTGACAAAATGATATTAATGAAAGGACAAATTTTAGACAAGGTCAAGACTCCCTAACAACAACTTAGGGTATCATCCAAAGTTTTGATTTTTTAAGTTTGACAAACCAAATTTTTGAGACTAAATGCAAGAAGGCAATGATTATGACAATGACTTAGGATATGACATGAAAATGATCTAAGGATATGATATGACAATACAATGATAAGGATATGTGAAGAACAATGACTTGGAATATGCAAAAATGCAACCTATGCAACCTAAATGGAAATCTATCTTAGATATGACAATGAAATGCAAACTTAGGGAAATGATTTTGAACCGAAGTGCAAAATGAGGATGCTTGCAATGAAAAGGACTAAATGAAGGGAGATGAAAATATGCCCTAGGACCTAAGTTGGACTATACAAAACCTAGCCTAAAGTGACATGAATGTTGAGACAAAGTTTTCCAATGTGTATGAAAGCCATGTTTTGAAATTTTTTTGAACTTTGTTGGATGAATGTTCTCTTTTTAAAACCTTGTTTGGACAATGTTTGGACTTGTTTGACAAATGATGTTTTGTGACAATTGTATAATTCAACTTTTGAGAATCACAAAAGACAAGATGTTTGGACTTAGACCCAAGACAATCATGCTCATTCACAAAAAATCCTATGGCCGGGAAGGGCAATATCTGTTGAATCCTCTAACCATAAAATACAACACTCAGCTGGATAGCTAGATGCTTGGTAGCACTGGCTCCCCCTTACAGTGCACTCACTTCTCGGGCATACCAAGCTTCGAGTTCAAGGGGCATCACTTCCCAAGAACTTGCTATCTCTAACTAGGCAGTACATGAGAGGTGTCCTCCGTATGCACGTATCACAATGCCTGAGCCAACAGATAGAAGGATTTTGGCATCTAAACAAGAGATTCTAGTAAGGGCATCCATTCGGGTGGGTATTGATCTGGTGAATAAATCATCGTAATACCATTCTAGCAGCCATTGTCTACAACTTTCGTTGCATCAACAGTTATTTAAAGTGGTTCGGAAGAGCTTGGATTTAGCCCATCACCACTTTGGGTTGTTCCCTCTCACCAATGTCTATACAAAGTGCCAGGCAAATCAGGATGCAGGCCCAACTCTAAGGCTGAAAACATACAATCAAATTGAAAACAAACAAAGCATGTATGGTGTTCATTATCCTTTAAGAAACGAAATGCGCAACTACTTTAAAAATTTGCAAGCAAGATGTTTTAATGTGAGTCTTTGACTGCATCCTGCATAAGATTCATTAGTAGTTGCATTTTTAGTCCTCATCACACATAATGCCAAGAGGTTGCACAGAGAATTAGTACCAAAGAAAAACCCTAATGCAAGAAACAGATTGCAAACAAACAAACTTGCAAGAAAAACAACTAATTTTACCCCTGTTTCTGGCCTTACACAAGCGCAGATCTCATCAACACAGGCAGAGGTCTCATCAACACAGGCATAGATCCCTTCTACATAGGCACAAATCTCATCTACACAGGTGCAGATCCCTTCTACTGAGGCACAAAAGTGTCGAGAAAACTCTGAGTTGCCCTGTTTCTTGGGTTTTTCACCTGCAAACAGCTCAAAAGCACTCAAAACATGGTTAAATGGTTAGTTCATGTCGGGTTCACCAAAATGTAGATCAGGAAATTGAGAAATCAACAAAGCAATATCAAGTTAGGACAATCACAAAACCTAAAATTGCAATGAAGACAATCCTAATCCAATCAATAAAAACATAAAGACAAGATATTCAAATTGGATGAAATCAAAGCAAACCAATGCAGATATCTCCTTCATGTGGTTCCATTGTTCTTCTTTCACCTTCAAATTTGATGTTGATCTCACGTACAAGTGCAAAATGCAAGTAGAAAGCAAGTTGAGAGATGAAATTTGCAGCATAAGGCTACTCGAAAATGTGATTGATTGATTGATTGATCGATTGAAGAAACTCATCCAATTTATAGACAAATTGGAGAGAGGACAAGATTAGCATGAAATTGATATTAGAGGCAATTAATTTCAAAAATGGCAAAAATGAGTTGAAGGAAGAAGGTTATGACACCTTCTATGTCATAAATTATGACATATTGCCAATGCAAAGGTTAGAAGACTAAAAGCCTATGACATCTTGCTATGCCAACGGTATGACGCATGAGAAATTCATGCTTCCACTGAAGCACAAAAATAGGGAGAGACTAGAGAGGAATTGATTAGGTGGAAAATGAATTTAGCAAATTAGAAAATGAAGTGGAAATTAGGAATTAGGAAAATTAGAAATGATGAAATAGAAATTAGGTGAATTAATTAATAGGTTTTCATCCATTAATTAATTCATGAAAGAGACCTAGGACTAAATAAATAGATTTATTTAACCCACAAAGAATAAGAAAAGGATTAAATGAACAAATCATAAAACCCTAAAAAATAAGAGGACAAGGAATTAGGTCATGACAACAAGAAATTGATGTAGATTCGATCATGATTCTGACTGACAAAGGACCAATGTTGATAAATGATTAAAATTGGTTGACAAAAATCAATGACAAATTGACCAAGATTGACAAGGAGATCAAATTGAAGAGGCGCCAATTGACATGATTAAAGAGGACAAGGACCGATGACGAATCGATCGCAAAATGACAAAATTGGCAAGGACAAGGATCGATGACGAATCGATCGCAAAAATGATGATATTTTACAAGGACAAGGATCGATGATGAATCGATCGCAAAAATGACGTGATTGACAAGGACAAGGATTGATGATGAATCGATTGCAAAAATGACATGATTGACAAGGACAAGGATCGACCAAAATCATGACTAAAGATTGTTATTGACAAGACCTAATTCGAAAGCGATAAAAATGAGGAATGCAGGAGAAGGACTCGATGCTCGAAAATGATAAAGACCAAGTGCACAACATAGAAGAAATGTTAATGCAATGCAAGAACCCTAAAATAACGCAATGCGCAAATGTTAAAGTTTGACTCCGCAAGCGTTGACCATTTTTAGATGTCTACAATTAGCATCACATATTATAAAAGTTGTAGATTTGAATACATCCTTACCTTTAACGTCACACTTTTAACCTAAAGAAAAATTAGCTACACCACTTATATCAAATGGAAACAAAACAATTGTATCACATGAGACATCACATATTGAAGGTTTTGACCTTAGATTCCCATTTTCCTTCCTACACACTACAACCAATTGATCTAATTACAAATTTTTACTTTAAACTTTTCAACTTCATCTTTTTAAAAACTATTTTACTCTTCAAGCAACATTGATTTTTCTTAAAATTCTAAGTTTCTTACTTTTATTATTCTCAAGTTCTTTCTTAAGATTCTCAATTTCACATAAATATTCATATATTTCTTTTCCTAACTTTTTAAATTTTTCTATCGATTGTGAATTAAATTTCTTAATTATAGTCAATTCTTTCTCGACCTTTTTACTAATTTTCTCCATTAAAAAAATTAAAGTCACCTGATACGATGGCTTCACAATCTACTTTGATGTCACAAATTTCTTCACAAATCTATCTTCTTTAATATCTTAAAAATTATTTTTCTATCTGTAGTCTCATAAAATTGTGGCCCTAGCAATTTTTGACTACATTAGGGTCCTCATGCATGCGAGATCAAATCCTCTAGCCTAATCGGAGACCAGAGATTTCTCAGCCCTTAGAATAGCTTCTTTCTTGGCCTCTGCATCACCCCATCTCCACTCTACCCTAGAGAAAGGAGTACGAAAGGAGCATGGCACCACTGTCCCCCCTTGCACAGGGGCATGGTGACCTTGTCCCTACCCTATATTTGGGGCAAGACCCTTCCTAGGGTTGCATTATTGGTTGTGCATTGGGTGGGAAACTCCCCTAATGTTGACCTATGAAGAAAATCAAATCCACTAACATGTATTTAAGGGGCATTCATCCTCTCATTTGTAAAAGTTGGATAAGTCAAATTTGGATAGATTCAAGTTGCACAAGCAGTCAAGCATTCAAGAGTCTTCATGCGTTCTTTTCCAGCATTGCGCATTCTCAAGTCTCCCTTCAAGGCTATGTGTTGCATTCAAGTCAAGGATCCAACCATTGAAGAGGAGATTGATTCCAACATTCAATTCCATAAGCATTTCTATCAACATTGCTATCACAACCTCCCTTGAGGTGATTTATAATTCAGTCTTTTATTTACAGCTACTTGCAAGTACTTTCTTTCATTACTTGGTTAATTCCAAAACTGGGGTTTGACCTAAAGGCAAACCCCCAATCCCAACACATTTTCCTCTCTTTTTTGTGTGTAGGTTGCATGTCCGCAGTTGTACTTTTGGATTCAGGCTCCATTTACAGAGAAAGAAAAACCCTTTTTGTTTTGCAGAGTTTTTGGAGAACCGTGTACATTCCAGCCACGATCCAAGCAACTTTTCCTTAAATTCGCAGGGCGACTTCATCTCAACATATTATTGCCAGATCTAGGTGCATAGCTTCATCCCATATTCTGATCTCAAGTTATAATCAGTTCTTTGTCACTTTTGCACTACATAATTTAATCAATTCCTTTACATTTGAAATAAGGAAGAGGTGATCAACTTATCGGTCCCATTTCATTCAGAATTCAATCTTCATCTTTTAAGGTTGAATCTAGTGAATTCGTCTCTCCTCTTCCAAATTTAATTTGGTGAAAAGTGTTGGAAGGGTAATCAATAGTGAAACTCTCATCCCTCTTTGAGGGAAAGGGTAGTTTTCCTCTTGATCTCATCAATCACCATTTTTCCACATTACATTTTGGTGAACCTAACATCTTGCATGCTTTCCTTTGAATGAAATTGCATATTTTTCATTTACATGTTTCAAATTTCTGCAAACTTAGTGGTTAAATCATTAGAAACCCTAGTTTTTCAATTTAAAATTGAGCTTGTAATATGTAAAAAATTGCTTGTAGTTATCTTAGATCTGAAAATTGTTTTGATTGTGAAATTCAATTTCCTCATTGTCTTGTTCAATTTGCAATTAAAATTTACAAAATCAAGAGGTTACTTGTTACAACCCTAATTTTCAAAAATCATCTTGAACTTGTGTCAAAATTGGATTTCCATTTAATTTTCAGATTTCTGATTGTTCTCAAATTTGTCTTCAATCCTACAATTCAAATTTTCAATTTCCCCCCTTTTTCCCAAAATTTAGATTTTAAAATTAAGTGGTTAGGTCATAAAACCCTAATTTTTAAATTTAATTGGATTTTGTGCAAATTTCAAATCAATTTCATTCCAATTCAGATTTCAAAACATTTTTCAAGGTGTCCCTATCCATTAGGTTTGACCTTTTTCAAATTTGCAATTCAATTCCTCTTTTTCTTCAAAACCTTAATAGGGTCCTATTTTTACATTTGTGCCTTCATTTCACCCATTTAGAGGTTGTAAAATTTGTCAGTTTTTTGGGGTTAGCTTTGAAATCATCATAATATCCATGCCTGAAAATTTTGAAAAAAGTTGGTCAGACCATGTGCGTTCCCACCAAGGTCCTCAACTTTTTTCATGAAATTTTGGGAGATTGTTATGACTATATTTAATAGCCTAAATCCAGAAGATTGGCTGATTTTGTCAATTTTTTGATCCCTCTTGAATCAAAAATACCTTCAAAATTCAACATTTCAAATTTCAAGAAAAAATTTAAAATTAAGAGGTTAATTATAGTCTGCCCTAATTTTAAAAGTTCTGATTTTAAAGTTAAGTGGTATTCCTTTGGTCATAATTTTAAAATTTCAATTTCCTTTCATTTTTGGAAATTGTGTCATCCTCTTCCCCCAACAAATTTTAAATTATGTAATCATTATTTTCTTAATTTTTGCATTAATCAATTTTTTAAGCTTTGTTCCAAAATTCAAAATTCAAATTTTCCATCTAGTGCATCAATTTTACCACTATGAGTCCTACCTATCCTATCCTCATTAGACGAAGCATTAGAATCAAGGCTTCCCAAGGTTTAATTACCAAGGAGATGGAGCCTAATTTGGGTGACTTCTTGAATGAGGATCATGCTATTCTTCCTATCCTAATCATGTCCCTATTCACCCCATTGATGAATCCCATGATGAAGAAGAATCTTTAACAAGGGTCTCTATAGATCAAATTTCCATATTGGAAAATCAATTTGATAACTTTCAACAATGGATGTACCAAGAATACCCTAATAGGGAAACTCTCCCATTACTTGAAGGCCTTAGGTGGATGATTCAAAGTGATAAGAATGAAATTGATATATTGCATGGCATTGCACATATTGTTGATTCTAATGTCATGCCTATCAAGAGTTGTGCTAAAACCCTAGGTTATTCACAACCATCAACACAAGTCAATCCTTCAATTCCTTCGACTACTCTTATAGCTAGTAGTCCTACTTTTACCTCCAACATCATGGCTACCTCAACTCAAAATGTCATTCCTACAACCATTGGTCATGGGGGCAATCCCTCTTCTTAATTTAATCCTCCATCTTTACCTATGTCTTCCATGAGTGTTCCTATTATTCCTCAACCAATCAGTGTGTCACAAGGGGGAAATTCCTTCAACAACTTTATTCCTCCTTTAAGTGTCCCTTTTCCTACCTAATCATCACCTATGCCTACTTATCATAATCTCCCACCACCTTATTCTCAATCCATGTATTCTTTCAATAACATCACACCACCTTCTTAATAAACTATGTCTAACATCCATTCTTCTACCGAAATGACAATTAACAACATTTCCCAAACCGTGTCTTCCTTATAATAACAAATTTCTTCTATGAGTCAATCCAAGTTTAGTGTGCCCACCTTTGATGTTGTGAGCCCACTTTCTCTTGATATTGTTAAAGCCGTTCCACCTAAACATGTGGAGATGCCTCAATTAGAACTCTATAATGGAAAAGGTGATCCTCTTACACATGTCAAAACATTTCAAACCTTGTGTATTGATTTTTCTTATGATGAACGATTGCTTGCAAAATTGTTTATAAGAAAACTAGGAGATAAGGCTTTACAATGGTATTGCTCTTTTCCTTATTATTATATCGCTTCTTTTCAATAATGGAAAATGCTTTCATCCATCAATTTCAAAACAACATTGGTCCTAAAATCACTTTGACTAATTTAATGCATTGTAAACAAGGTGCTTAAGAAAAAGTGACTAATTTCATTGGTAGATATAAGCATTTGTGTGCTAAGATTTCTTTTCATGTACCTGATAATAAATTCAAAGAATTTTCATTTCTAATTTACAAAAAACATATCAGGGAAATGCTTCTTTTACTTCCTTCCCACAATTATGCATAACAATCCACAATTATCAACTGGTTGTGAGTCAAATGGAGCAATCTACTCCTATGGATTGAAGTGATAAGAGGGAGAGTGTTCAACAACCATTTGTGCAGTTCAAACCAACAAAAAGCTTCATCAAGTTCAATGATACAATCAACAACCACAATGTGAATGCTACAACAGGTGCACCTTCTATTTCTAAATTTTTCCAATGAGAAAGATAGTTTACTTCTTTCAATGAATCTTTACATAGTATATACACCTAAAAATGGTCTGAAGATAACTAATTAAATAAGCAATTATTTAATTAACCCCCCTTCCTAATTTAATTGAATTCATTAGCAATTTGATTAAATTCTCCTTTTCATCTACTTATTAATAAATCTAAGGATTTATTTAATAGGTTCATTTGAATGGTCCCCTTTGATTAGTTAATTGAAATGGATTAATCCCCCCATTTCAATCAATTCTTCTAATCCTCTAATTAATTAAAACAAATCAATTTATGAGTTGTTGAAAATTAATTAGTCTTTTCCTATTATTTGAATTTTTAAATTCAAATTACACACATGCCTCCTAACTTCTAACCACCTAACCTAACCATCCATCTAATCTAATCCATTCCATCTAACCTTGGGTTCACCTAACCCTATCCTATCTTGTACATTCTAACCTCCTTATCCTAACCTTCTATGGTGTCGATATTCTCCCCTTGAGACACATGGCACTTTGTGGCCACATGTCTCCTCTCTTGGACACTTTCCCTCTCATGAGCAAGGCTCCTTGACACTTGTCACCTCAGAGATCACTAGTGTCCCTCCCTCCAACCTCTTCTCCAACCTCCTCCAATTTTACCCTTGATATCTTCAGACTCAATCTTGACCATTGATTCCTGCCACCTCACCCCTGGGCTTGGAAATCCTATAAATATAACCCAATTTGGAGCACAAAGGATCCCATTCATTATCAATTTTAGGAATTGTTATTATAGGCATATCATTTGAGCATTGTTATAGGAAATTGCATTAGCTTAATTTGATCATTTTCTAGCATAATTGTTGAATCATGTAGCTTAATCAATCTCTTTTCTAGCTTAATTGCATCATCATCATAGCTTAATCATGCATATCATTAGCTTAATTAGACTCTTGGATCAATCTAGCATAATCAATTTCATCTAGCTTGCATATCATCATCAATTCAAATCCTTCATCTAGGTGTAGTCAAGTCACTGGGAATCCAGATCTGAGAGAAAATCCATACTCACATCTCTTAGGAGGCAATAGGTCACTTTGTCATGGTTCATCTTTAATTTTCTTTTAATTTGCTAACCATGCTTGTAATGATCTATTGAGTGTTTTTGTTGCAGCTACAAGTATCACACTTCACAGGCACAACATTTTGGCGCCAACCATGGGGCCGAAAATCTCATTTTTGGCCTATTAACATCATCAAATTTTCAATCTAGCAGATTTCTGGTTGGGTCTGATTCAGAATTTTGTACGAGTTCCTTTGTGCCTTCGTACGAGTAGGTGAGAATTTTTGTATGAATTTCTGCTTCCATGATTTCAAAATAGATTGCATTTTAGGGCTTTCATGCTTCAATTTGATCATTACTAATGCTAACCCTGGTTTGTTAGTGAGTTTTTCGATAGCCTAACTGGTTTTTGCAAGACGATTGTCAAAGATTACGCTTGTCAAAGCTTCATTTCATCAAAACACATCATGACCACTAACGTATCTATTTTGCAGGTTACCTAGGAGGACTGAACCAAACTTTGTGTCTTCTTTAAGTTTTCTAGGCACACTTATTTTGCTAATGGTAAATGAACATCTTGTTTTATATGTTTGAGAAGTTGTCTATAAGGTAGGAGAGTATGTTGTTGTCCATTTGGACAATCAGAAATCCTGACCCTTGAAGTGCTTCTATGTTTGAGATTTGGTTACCTTTAGCGGGCATGTCACAGTGGGAAAAAGTAATCACCCTGTGAGAACAACCCAAGTGAGTACAGCTAAACCTAAGTTTTTTGACTCACTCTAAAAAATAGGCCTCTCGAGATTAGTCTTGGAGGATGGGATTATTTGAATTTTCTCTTTTGAGATCTCTCATATTGTACATTTAGTAGGGCCTCATGGTCTCAATCACACTTGTGTGACTACTTCTTGTTTCAGTACTTTGTACAGTTATAGGCCTCAATCGCGCTTGCATGACTACAAGGGGTAATTTCAAACAAAAACCCTTACTACAAACCCTAAGATAGAAGTTACTTGATTCACCTCCACAAGGGGGATAATCTTTGTGCAAGAGTGATAGTAACTCTTCCAAGACACTTGCCATATAGTGCCCCCATTAGCGTTTGGATTCAGATAATACGACATTGGGAATCCTTTGCGTGAGACTTAGCAACTGTATTCTGATTAGCTATTGGGTGTGTACCTAAGTTTGCAAGCAAAGGTTTTCTCTCTCAGCCAGCTTCCTTAGGATTTAGCGTGTTGTGCTTGAGGTCACTTATAATATCACGTGTTTGTTGTGTCTTTGTCCCTAAAAAAGAAAATCAAACATCTAAAAACTGGAAAACAGAAGCAAAACATCATACTTCATTAATCAAAAATCTGTCCAAACAAAATTTTTGTCTCTATTTTGTCCTCTGTCGTACAAGTTTGTTATTTTGTCATACGAAGCATCTAGTTTATCATCTAGTGCAGTGGGAATTGTCGTATGAGTCATCTTAGTAGAAAACTTTGTGTTATCTTTTATTGTCTGGCCCAATGAGAATTTTCATACGAGTCAGTTTAGCAAAGAGTTTTATGTCATCTTTTGTCCTCTGGTTTTGTGAGAAAGCTCGTGTGAGATTTGTGGTTTATCATATGAGCCCATCTAAATTGTCATTCGAGGTTGTATAAGGTGTCATACAAGTTTCTGTCTCTGTCAGTCCAGTGTTATTTTCTTGCATTCTTTTTCAGATCTATCATGTTTTCTTGGTCAGTTTACAGTGAGCATAAACACCTGATATTTGTCATTATGTGCTTAGATTATCTCCTTGGATCACTTGGTCAAGTTATCATCTGTCAAATCGGATTCTAGAAATAGACACCTCGAGATGTTCAAGTATTCACCTTCAACAAGTTCAAGATCTAAACATCTCAAAGTGCATTATCATCCCCTTTGATAAACTAATGACTCAAAACATAATTTATCATCAGGATCTATTATCCTCTATCACGAAACAACAACATTTGGTCAGGACAATCTGATCCCACATCATAGGATATATCATTCCTATTAGACTTGGTTTTATCAAAATCGTCATCATTGCACTCCAAAAACCAAACATAAAAAAACTTGCAAACTTTCAAACACTTGAATCATCTTTTCGTGTCATATCACTCTATCACATTTACATTGACAGATGATCACTTATCGAAACAACTTTTAGAAAATCGAATCCTTACACAATATCTAACACTTATATGCCTGTTTTAACTAGAGCGCAGAGACAAAAGATTGCAAAAATGGAAATCGAAACATTGGAAATAGCTGAAGATTATAGAACCATGGAACTCGAAAATGAAATACAAGAAGAAGGGGAAATACTAGAACAACATCTCTAAGAAATCAAACAAGATCCTAAATTCAATAAATTTATGGAGAAAATATTGGAGGGAGAAAAAGAAAAATACTTCCTAATGTTAGCTAAATGTGGTGCTACACTACCCCAAGATTTTGATGTGAATAAATTAGCACAAAAGTGAAATGACTCTTCCCCTGATAACGAACGACATGAGGATATTTTTGGTATCAAAATTAACGACACATCAATTCCTGATAACACAAGAACTAATGAGGAAACTTCCATTCCCAAAAAGGATGATGTAGAAATTCTCAACCATGTCAAATCTAATGAAGACACAAGAAGGGGTAGAGATGACACAAGAAGAGATCAAGATTATACCAGAACATACACTCATACAAGGACAAATCATGTTGATAATCCTATCATAGCTCATACACAACAAATACAAATGTTGCAAACACAAATTCATGATATGCAGAGAGGAACTATTAGATGATACTCGCTTCAAGAAATATGCCCTTACCCCTTCGATAGAAATATAAACATGATACCATTTCCTATAGGTTGTGAAACTCCACGATACGATAAATATAATGAAGGCACTAATCCCCAGGATCATATACTACAATTTTGTATGTTGAGTATGGAGTTTGCACATGAGGATACATACCTGATGAGATTATTTCTAAAAAGCTTAAGTGGACTAGCTATGGAATGGTTCTCTAAACTTCCACTTGGAATTAGATCATTTGTAGAATTGGTGGATAAGTTTGTTTCACAGTACTCTTACAAAATTCAACATGAGGTAACAATGCTTGATTTATGTAACACTAAACAAAAGAGTGGAGAACCTTTCATGACGTTTCTACAGAGATGGAGATGATTAGCTTCATGATATCCTCAAACAATATCGGAATACGAGAAGATAGACATACTCATTGACAACCTAAATAGACAAATGAGTTATCATCAAAAAATGCAATGCCATCAAAATTTTGAAAAGATGATTGATAATGGTATCAGAATGGAAGAAGCTATGGTAAAGAAGGGTGAGTTGAAGCTATACAAAGAAGGCATTAATCCTCCTAACAACAATGTTAGCAACAATAACAATGATAAGCCAAAATTTTGGAATAGAAACCAAAATGTCGTCAACGATGGAATAGTGGATAACAATAATGTAAAACCAAAACAACCAGCTTTCAATTTATCCACTCACTCAGCAGCAACTCAACAAAACAACAATCACCAAAAATCAACTTTCAACAATTTCTTTCGAAGGAAATTTACAAACATTGGTGAACCACTTGGGTCAGCACTGAAGACACTTCTTGCAAACAAATTAATTACTTTTCTAGAAGGAAGGAACTATGAACCTCAAGCAAAACCCCCTTGGTGGAATGATAACCATTATTGTGATTTCCATCGAAACAAGGGACATCACAAAGATAATTGTCACCAGTTGAAACATGTCATCCAAGATTTGATTGGTAATGGAGCAATAACTGTGGATGGACATACGACAAACGAATCTCATACAAATTTTAAAACTCCACTTCCAAACTATGAGAAGGGTGAATCATTAGCAACAAATAATGGTAAGTGTAAGGCAAAGGTAAAATATGCTCATACATATGATAATGTGGTGAAAGTGATTGTAGTTAAAGAAAAGAAAAATCAAGAACTTGCTTATGCTATCACAAGGAGAAAGGCTAAATTTTATTTGCCAAGTCCTACCACTAACATGTCATCCACTGCAAAACAATATAATCAAGTGGAGCAATTACAGAAAATGCCCGCACAAATATCCATCTTGGAAGTTTTAAAGCTTTCACCTGCACACAAAGAAAGTATAGAAAGAGCATTGGTAGATACAACAGTGTCTAAAGCTCTTGATATAGATCAATTCCAAACCATGGTGAGACACCTCACAATCCCTCACTACTTATCATTTATCGAAGAAGATGACATGTCCTTGCAACATCGCCATAATTCTCCCTTGCATATCAAAGTAATCATTCATAAGACGTGAGTTAAACATGTCCTAATTCAGAAGATGTAGTTGATCTTCAGAAAATGATCACCATCAAAGCCTATGATGAAGAAGAGAATTCCTCTAAAGGGATTGTGATGTTACCTATCAGAGTGGGACCCTTATAGAAAGACACAACATGCCAAGTTCTAGACTTGGACTTATCATACAACATACTCTTGGGAAGACCATGGATACATGACATACAATTTGTTCCATCAACATATCATCAGTTCCTAAAATTTCCGTACAATGGGCAGGAAATCACGATCTCAGTAGATTCAAATCCATTTCAGTACTGTAGTAATATCAAACCAGTTCAAGAGGTCATAGTTCCTCATAATAGGGAGGCATCAGCTTCAAACACACAAACCAAAGAAAAATCATTCGCCTCAATTTTGTCAAGTATGGAAAAACAAATGCAGCTAAGAGATCGTGGGAATGGAGAATATTCAATATCACAATTACCACTCTCTCCTAAGTCCTATGGAAAACCATCAAACTCTAAAAAACAACCAATTGTGAAACATCTTCCAATATTTGATGGAGCATTTGTTAGTGTTGAGACCTTGTCAGAAGAAACAAAAGACAAATATGTACTACAGTGGCTATATAAGGATGAAGAAGTCCAACAAAAGATCAACAATGTCTGGATGTTAGGACCCAGAGGCAACTGAGAGGGGGGGGTGAATCAGTTGTCTATTAATTTCAACCCAAATATAACTTAATCAAACTTCATACATAATATCGGTAAACCAAATTTGATGTCGGTTAACAGATTAATAGTAAATATCAATATCGGTGAAACTTAATGCATGAGACAGAAAGAGAAACAACATCCACAACACATAACACAAAGATTTGTACGTAGAAACCCTGTAAGGGGAAAAACCACAAGGGGAAAAACCACAGTGGGAAATCTTACCCACAATTAGATGATACTACTACAGATAGTATGTGTGTACAAATGGGGTTTGCACATGCAAAAAGGCCACCCACCTAGAGCTCACTGCTCAATCACAAAATAGGAGTCACACTGACTACAATTGGATGATTAAATCCAATGATAATGTACTACTCAAAGTAGAATCTCCAATACTGGATTTAGTACCGGTTAAGCTCTGATAATCACCTTCTCTATGATCTGCTCATAAGATCTTCTATATTCTCACATACCATGTTATAATACTATAACCTTACATACCATATGCTTGCATCTCACAATTGAGATCTTACATATATACCAAAACCTAAGACCAAATGTGTAGGTTGGCTAATTAAGAATATTACAATAAAATCAATTACAAGTAAGTCAAGATGTGATGCAAAATGTCGGCTCAATGTAATTACAACAACACCAATTGATTAAATCATCTCCATAACATGTCGTGCTGATCTAGAATAGATAATGCATGTCGGTCCATAACCAAGACCAATTTACGGATAATAGAAAATATGTCAACCTGATTAGACCAATAACCAGAATACCAAAACCAAGTATCCAAACCATGTCTTCGACATAACCAAGTGATCTCCAGATGATAACAAGTCATCCTCAGTGCCGCTGAACAATATAATTGTTGGTATTATGGGTGTGTTGCATTGGTTTTATCATTGATATCAACACTTGTCAACACTTGTCAACACTTGAGAACACTTGGAGATCTTTGGTTATGTTCACTAGCATGTTTAGTGACTTATGCACAATCACCAGTATCTAGTTCACCAGTAGGTTATATTGTTCACTGGCACTGAGGATGATCTATTATCATCTGGAGATTACTTGGTTATGTCGAAGACATTGTTTGATCACTTGGTTTTGGTGATTTGGTCATTGATCTAATCGGGTTTGTATATTTGTTGTTACCAGTAAATAGGTCTAGGTTATGGACCAGCAAGCATTATCTATTCTAGATCAGCACGACACGTTATGGAGATGATTTTTTATTGTTGTAAATGCATTGAGCCGACATCATGCATCACATATTGATTCATTTGTAATTGATTTTAATTGTAATATCTTAGTGAGCCGACCTACACATTTGGTCTTAGGTTTTGGTATATATGTAAGATATCATTTGTGAGATTAAGCAGAAGTAGAGGAGTGTGAAAAAGGATTGTAAAAAGGTATATGTGAATATAAGCAGAGCTATACATGCACACATCATTTGAACATTCAAGGAGGCTTTTGAAGAAGGCAAATCAGAGCTTAACTGGTACTGAATCTAGCATATGAAGATGCTATTTTGAGTAGTACATTATCATTGGATTTAACCATCCAATTGTAGTTAGTGTGACTCCCATTTTGTGATTGAGCGGTGAGCTCTAGGAAGTTGGCCTTTCTACATGTGCAGACCCCATTTGTACACACATACTATCTACAGTAGTATCATCTGATTATGGGTAAGGTTTCCCACCATGGTTTTTCCCCTTACAGGGTTTCCACGTACAAATAACTATGTTATGTGTTGTGTATGTTATTTGTCTTTCTATTTCATGCATTAAACTTTACAGGTACTGCAATTAACTATTAAACTATCTACCGACATTAAAGTTTGGTTTACTAGTATTATGCACTAAGTTTGGTTAAGTTAGTTTTGGTTTGAAATTAATAGACAACTGATTCACCCCCCCCCCCTCTCAGTTGCCTTTGGGACCTAACAATTGGTATCAGAGTTTAGTCCTCTTTTTACAGAAGCTTAACAACTTGAGGAGATCCTATGTCTACTAACTATTTCAGGAAGGACAGTCTGAAGCTTGATGGAACCAACTATGGTATATGGAAGATCAGAATGGAGACACATCTGAATTACATTGGAAAGGACATATAGGATGTTACAAAGAATGGCTATGTTGTTCCTACTCAAGGTCAACCTAATCCACCAACCTTGGCTAAAGATGAAGAAAATGATTGCAAAGAAAGAGAAGCACTTTTGAGTGCATTGTCAGATTAGCAAATCATGGGATTATCAGACCAATCTACTACTAAAGCTATTTTAGATAAATTGGAGGCATTGAATGAAGGTGATACCATTGTTAAAATTGCAAAACTGGAATGCTTTGGGGTCAGGTATGAAAATCTAAAAATGGAAGAAGATGAAAGGATTTCTGCTTTTATGGAAAGAGTTAATGAAATTCTTTTGGGTATAAAATGTTGTGGAGGATCCTTAAGTGAAGATGAAATTGTTTCTAAAGTTTTAAGAGTTTTGCCACTGGCATACAAAATGAAAATCACTGCTATTAATGAATTAAGAATAATGCCTAATGCATCAGTATCTAGAGATACTTTGGTTGGAAAACTTTCAGCTTTTGAACTTGAGGAATTTGGTCCTATTGCTTCAATTAAGACATATTTGGCTTTCAAAGCTTCATCATCTGTAGTATCATCATCATCATCTAAAAAATCTGATTGGAAAGTACTCTATGCTAGAGAACTTGAAGAAATCAGAAGAGAGAATGAAGAACTTGAAGAGCTTGAAGCACTATTTGCAAGGAAAATGCCTAAAGGTCTAGTTGGAAGTAAGTATGAAGGTAAAGCACCATTTAAATGTTTTAACTACAATAAAATTGGTCATATGGCATCTAGGTGTCCTGATAGACATGCAAGATTGAAAGAAGAAGCTAAAAGAACATACAAGCCTAACCCTGAATATCAAAGGTACACATTTAAGAAGAATAGAGACAAATCATGTTACTATGCTGATGAAGGAGTTACTAATGATTCTGATGAGGAATTGGGAGACAATGGATTGGCTTTTGTTTCTATAATAGAAGATCAACCGACACCTACTATTCAACCAATAGAGGAGGCCCTGACAGCTAAAATTGAAGAAAAGAATGAATGGATTATTGATTCCGAATGTTTACATCATATGACTGGTGATAAGAGTAAATTCTTAACCTTTCAAGAATACAATGGAGGTCTAGTATGATTTGGAGATGACAAAGCTTGTTTGATCAGAGGAAAAGGCACTATTTCTTTTGATGGTAAGCACAATACTGATATTGTTTACTATGTTGAAGGTTTGAAGCATAATCTTTTGAGTGTTGGTCAATTAGTTGAAAAAGGATTTCAATTACAATTCAAGAATGGTAAATACAAAATCATGAATAGAACTGGTTTAGAAATTACAACCAATAATCAAACTAGAGGTATTATCTTTCATTTGAATAACAATGTGAAAACATGCTTGATTGCACATATTGGTGAAAGTTGGCTATGGCATAAGAGACTATGTCATGTAAATTTTGATTGCATTGTGAAAATTAGTACAACTAAGGGAGTAAGAGATTTACCTAAGATTGTTAAACCTCACAATCCAGTATGTAAGGAATGTCAATTTGGAAAGCAAGTCAGAACAACTTTTAAAAGTATTCCAGAAAAATCCAATAATGTTCTTGACTTGATTCATACTGATTTATGTGGTCCTTCAAGAACTAGAAGTTTACAAGGAGATAGATATTTCATGCTAATCATTGATGATTATTATAGAATGTGTTGGGTTACTTTTCTTAGGGAGAAATCAGAAGCATTTGGGAAATTCAAACTATTCAAGGTGATGGTAGAGAATGAAACCGGTAAGAAAATCAAATGTTTGAGATCAGATCAAGGAGGTGAATTCACATCTAAGGAATTTAATACATTTTGTGAAGTGAATGGAATCAAAAGACAACTATCAGCACCTTGGACACCCCAGCAAAATGGAGTTGTGGAAAGGAAGAACAAAACTATTTTGGATGCAACTAGAATTATGATATCAGAAGCAAACCTACCTCATGTGTATTGGAGAGAAGAAGTCAATACAGCTATTTATACATTCAACAGAGTTCACATCAAAGGTGAAACCGGTAAGACCCCTCATGAACTATTGTTTGGTAATTCTCCTACTCTTAAATATTTCAAAATATTTGGAAGCAAATGTTATATTAGGAGAGATGATTATATTCACAAATTTGATCCTAGAAGTGATGAAGGAATATTTCTTGGTTATTCATCTAAGAGCAAGGCATATAGATGTTTCAATAAGAGATTATAGAAAATCATTGAAAGTGCAAATGTGAAGATTGATGAATAGTTTAGAAGGTCTATAGACTCTGAACCGACAGCTAAGATAATCACAAATGAACCTACTATGATTACACTGGTACAGAATGTTGATCCAGTCACACCGGCATCATCTGAGAATTCCACAGTGACTGAAGAACAGTAGCAAGTGAACACACCCAGGTATGTAAGATTGAATCACTCTAAAAGTCAGATAATTGGGAATAAGTATCAAGGTGTTATGACTAGAGGAAGACTGGCAAATGAAGAGGTATGTATAATTTCTCAATTTGAACTAGCAACTATTAATGAGGCATGTGAAGACAAACATTGGATTAAGGGTATGGAAGATGAATTGGAACAAATTGAAAAGAATAACACATGGAGATTGGTTCCCCAGCCTAAAAACAAAAATGTAATTGGAACTAAATGGGTATTCAAAAATAAACTTAATGAAGATGGTAAGGTAATCAGAAACAAAGCAAGATTAGTGTGCAAGGGATATTCATAGAAAGAAGGAATTGATTACAATGAAACCTTTGCATCGATAGCTAGAATTGAGGCAGTCCGATTAGTCTTAGCTTTTGCAGCACACAAGAACTATAAAGTATATCAAATGGATGTTAAATGTGCTTTTTGAATGGAGATCTTGAAGAGTAAGTTTACATTGAACAACCTGATGGATTTTCTTTTGCAGATGACAAAGATATGGTTTACAGGTTAAGGAAAGCTTTATAAGGATTAAAGCAAGTTCCTAGAGCTTGGTATGCTAGATTGGACAAATATCTTTTGAAGCTTGGTTACACTAAAGGTAATGTTGACATTAAATTATATTACAAAGTGACTAATGATGACATCTTGGTTATTGAAGTTTTTGTTGATGATATAATTTTTGGAGGAGAAGATGGATTGTGTAAAGACTTTTCTAATAAGATGTAGGAAGAATTTGAAATATCTATGATTGGAGAGATAAAATTATTTTTAGGATTGTAGATCTCACGAACTGATAAAGGTATATTCATAAATCAATCAAAGTACTTGAAGGAATTACTTAAGAAATTTGTAATGGAAAACTCTAAACCGGTAAGCACACCTATGACTACAACTGATAAACTATCTTTGAAGGATGAATCAACACCTGTTAATCCAACAAGATACAAGTCTATGATAGGAGGTTTACTGTATTTGACACAAATATTTTACCTTTATGTTTTTCAACATTTGCTTAATCCATAATACCTGAGTATAATTAGTTGTTGTTGCAACATTTTCTGATTCTGTTGTTGATAATGATGTACAACTCTGTTTCTTGCTCAACCATGAAATCAATCTGCTACCAAGAAAGAATTCCCCGCCGGTGGTGCTCTTTATGTCATCTACATCTCTTGCCCAATTTGCATCGGTGTATGCACATAAATCAAAATTTTCATCTTTAGGATACCATAAACCAAGATTTGTTGTGCCTTGTAGATATTGGAAAATCCTTTTCACTACTGATTCATGATTTTCTTTAGGATTACTCTAAAATCTTGAAACAATACATACTGCATTCATTATATCAAGTCTTGTTTGTGTCAAATATAGTAAACCTCCAATTATAGATTTGTATCTTGTCATATTAATAGGAGCTGAATCATCCTACAATGATAGTTTATCAGTTGTAGTCATAGGAGTACTTACTGATTTAGAGTTTTCCATACCAAATTTCTTCAGTAGTTCCTTCAGGTACTTTGTTTGACATATGAATATACCTTTATCAGTCTGTGAAATCTGCAATCCTAAAAAGAATTTTATCTCCCCAATCATAAACATTTCAAATTCTTCCTGCATCTTATTAGAAAAGTCTTTACACAATCAATCTTCTCCTCCAAAACTGACATCATCAAAAAAAACTTTAATAACCAAGATGTCTTCATTAGTCACTTTGAAATATAAGTTGCTATCAGCATTACCTTTAGTGTAACCAAGCTTCAAAAGATATTTGTCCAATCTAGCATACCAAGCTCTAGGAGCTTGCTTCAATCCATATAAAGCTTTCCTTAATCTGCAAACCATATCTTTATCATTTGTCAATGAAAATCCATTAGGTTGTTTAATGTAAACTTCCTCTTCAAGATCACCATTCAAAAATGCACATTTTACATCCATTTGATAGACTTTATAGTTCTTGTGTGCTGCAAATGCAAGAAATGGTCTGACTGCCTCAATTCTATCTATCGGTGCAAAGTCTTCATTGTAATCAATTCCCTCTTTCTGTGAATATCCTTTATATACTAATCTTGCTTTGTTTATTATTACCATACCATCTTCATTAAGTTTATTTCTGAATACCCACTTAGTTCCAATTACATTTTTGTTTTTAGGTCGTGGAACCAATGTCCATGTATTGTTCTTTTCAATTTGTTCCAATTCATCTTCCATAGCTTTAATCCAATGTTTATCTTCACATGCCTCAATGATAGATGCTGGTTCAATTTGAGAAATTAAACATACCTCTTCATTTGCCAATCTTCCTCTTGTCATAACTCCTTGATACTTATTCCCAATTATCTGACTTTTAGAGTGATTCAGTCTTACATACTTGGGTGTGTTCACTTGTTGTTGTTCTTCAGTCACTATGGAATTCTCTAATGATGTCAATGTGACTAGATCAACATTTAGTACTGATGCACTCTGTATAGGTTCATTTGTGATCATCTCAACTGCTAGTTCAGCATCCATAGACCTTGAATTTCCTCTAAATTGTTCATCTATCTTCACATTTGCACTCTCAAAGATTTTTTGCAATCTTTTATTAAAACATCTATATGCTTTGCTCTTAGATGAATAACCAAGAAATATACCTTCATCACTTCTAGGATCAAATTTACCAATATACTCATCTATCCTAATGTAACATTTTCTTCCAAATATTCTGAAGTACTTAAGAGTAGGAATATTACCAAACCATAATTCATAGGGTGTCTTACCGGTTTCACCTTTGATGTGAACTCTATTGAAAGTGTAAACCATTGTATTCACTGCTTCTCTCCAATACACATGAGGTAGATTTTCTTCTGATATCATGCTTCTAGCTGCATCCAGAATAGTTCTATTCTTCCTTTTAACAACTCCATTTTGCTGAGGTGTCTGGGGTGCTGATAGTTTTCTTCTAATTCCATTCACTTCACAAAATGTATTGAACTCCTTAGATGTAAATTCACCTCCTTGATCTGATCTTAAACATTTGATTTTCTTACCAGTTTCATTCTCTGCAAGTGCCTTGAATAATTTGAATTTCCCAAAAGCTTCTGATTTCTCCCCGAGAAAAGTAACCTAGCACATTGTAGAATAATCATCAATAATTAGCATAAAGTATCTATCTTCCTGTAGCTTTCTTGTTCTTGCCAGACCACACAAGTCAGTATGAATTAAATCAAGAACATCATTGGTTTTCTCAGAAATACTCTTAAAAGTTGTTCTAACTTGCTTTCCCATTTGACATTCCTTAGATACCGGATTAAGAGGTTTTACAATCTTAGGTAAATCCCTTACTGCCTTAGATGAACTAATCTTTACAATGCAATCAAAATTCACATGACATAGTCTTTTATGCCATAACCAACTTTCATCAATATGTGCAATCAAGCATGTCTTTTCATTGTTACTCAAATGAAATATATTACATCTAGTCTGATTACCGGTTGCAATCTCCAAACCAGTTCTATTCATGATTTTGCATTTACCATTTTTGAACTATAACTGAAATCCCTTTTCAACTAATTGACCAACACTCAAAAGATTATGCTTCAAACCTTCAAAATAATAAATGTTGTTAGTATTGTGCTTCCATTAAAAGATATAGGGCCTTTTCCTCTGATCAAACAAGCTTTGTCATCTCCAAATCTTACTAGACCTCCATTGTACTCCTAAAAAGATAAGAATTTACTTTTATCACCAGTCATATGATGTGAACATCCAGAATCTATAATCCATTCAACCTTTTCTTCAATTTTAGCTTCCAGGGCCTGCTCTACTGGTGGAACAGTAGGTGTTAGTTGACCTTATATTATTGCAATGAAAGCCCATCCATTATCTATCAGTTCTTCATCAAAATCATCAGTAACTCCTTCATCAGCATAGTAACATGATTTGTCTCTATTTTTCTTAAATTTGTATCTCTGATATTCAGGGCTAGGCTTATATGTTCTTTTAGCTTCTTCTCTCAATCTTGCATGTCTATCAAGACATCTAGATGCCATATGACTAACTTTATTGCAGTTAAAATATTTAAATGGTGCTTTACCTTCATACTTACTTCTAATAGGACCTTTAGGTATTTTCCTTGCAAATAGTGCTTCAAGTTCTTCCAGTTCTTCATTTTCCCTCCTGATGTCTTCAAGTTCTCTTGCATAAAGTTCTTTCCAATCATATTTTTCAGCTGATGATGAAGATGTTGTAGATGATGATGCTTTGAAGGATAAATATATCTTAATTGTAGCAATAGGACCAAATTCCTCAAGCTCAAATGCTGAAAGTTTTCCAACCAAGGTATCTCTAGGTACTTATGTATTAGGCATAGTTCTCAACTCATTAATAGAAATTACTTTCATTTTGTATGTCGGTGGCAATGCTCTCAAAAATTTAGAAACAATTTCATCTTCACTTAAGGAACCTCCATAGTATTGTATTCCCAAAACAATTTCATTAACCCTTTCCATAAAACCAAAATTTATTTCATCTTCTTCCATTTTCAAATTTTCATACTTGAATCGGAAGCATTGCAGTTTTGCAATTTTGATAGTGGTATCTCCTTCATTCAATGTCTCCAATTTATCCCAAATAGCTTTAGTAGTAGATAGGTCTGATAATCCCATGATTTGCTGATCTGACAAGGCACTTAAAAGTGTTTCTCTTGGTTTGCAATCATTCTCTTGATCCTTACGCAATGTTGGTGGATTAGGTTGATTCGATGTAGGACCAACATAGCCATTTTTTGTAACATCCCATATGTCTTTTCCAATGCAATTTAGATGTGTCTCCATTCTGATCCTCCATATGCCATAGTTAGTTCCATCAAGTTTTAGACTGTCCTTCCTAAAAAAGTTAGTTGCCATAGAATCTGCTCAAGTTGTTAAACTTCTGCAAAAAGAGGACTAGGCTCTGATACCAATTGTTAGGACCCAGAGGCAACTGAGAGGGGGGGGGGGGTGAATCAGTTGTCTATTAATTTCAACCCAAATACAACTTAATCAAACTTGATACATAATATCAGTAAACCAAATTTGATGTCGGTTAATAGATTTACAGTAAATATCAATACTGGTGAAACTTAATGCATGAGATAGAAAGAGAAACAACATCCACAACACATAACACATAGATTTGTACGTGGAAACCCTGTAAGGGGAAAACCCACGGTGGGAAACCTTACCCACAATTATATGATACTACTACAGATAGTATGTGTGTACAAATGGGGTCTGCACATGTAGAAAGGCCAACCGCTTAGAGCTCATTGCTCAATCACAAAATAGGAGTCACACTGACTACAATTGGATTATTAAATCCAATGATAATGTACTACTCAAAGTAGCATCTCCAATGCTGGATTCAATATTGGTTAATCTCTGATAGTCACCCTCTCTATGGTCTTCTCATAAGATCTTCTATATTCATACATACCATGTTATAATACCATAACCTTACATACCATATGCTTGCATCTCACAATTGAGATCTTACATATATACCAAAACCTAAGACCTAATGTGTAGGTTAACTAATTAAATATATTACAATAAAATCAATTACAAGTAAGTCAAGATGTGATGCATCATGTCGGCTCAATGTAATTACAACAATACCAATTGATTAAATCATCTCCATAATGTGTCGTGCTGATCTGGAATAGATAATGCATGCTGGTCCATAATCTAGACCAATTTGTCGGTACTAGCAAATATGTCAACCTAATTAGACCAATAACTAGAATACCAAAACCAAGTTTCCAAACCATGTCTTTGAAACCAAGTGATCTCCAGATGATAACAAGTCATCCTCAGTGCTAGTGAGCAATATAACCGGCTGGTGAACCAAATACTAGTGACTATGCATAAGTCACTGAACTTGTTGGTGAACATAACCAAAGATCTCTAGAAGGATAAGTGTTGATAAGTGTTGACATCAATGACAAAACCAATGCAACACATCCATAATACCAACACCGCATACCTAATATGGAAAGGGATTTAACTTTCTTAGAAAAATGGGATACACTAGAACAGGCCCTATAGGAAAAAGAAAAGAAGGTATCTCAGTCACTATCCAACCTTACACTCAGTAGGCTACAGACAAAGAAGGCTTAGGGTATAGTCAAGTTACTCTACCAGAAGACACATTGTCTAGCCAACAACAAGAAGAATATAAAAACAGACAAGAACAACTTGCAATTGAAAGAGAAGAAACATCTGCCAAGCAACAAGCACAAGCAAACATGAAATGGAAAAAGAAGCAACCTTCAAATCAATAGGAAAAACAAACTAAAAGCACCTCCAAAGCAACATTAATTCTCAATAAAAACATGCACGAACCTAATATTACTCAAGGAGAACTCATAGCAAGGTTGACAGAACTCAATCTTAGTCCAGAAGAGGTTGAATATGAAAGAAGAAAAGATATAGCAAGACAAGCAGAAGAAACAAATCAAACACTATATGAACAAATCTGTAGATTGCAAGTTGCAAGTGAGACAGATTCTAATGAATGGGAATGGGATTCCTATCACTCTGAAGAATCAATTGAAGAAATTTTCTTTGAAGAAGATGTAGGAGTTGATGTAGTTCACACGTATTCAAGGAAAACGTTATGAACTAGCCCACTTGAATTAGAATCACATCCAGCTGACTTGGACTTAATCGAGGATGATCAGGAGCTCCTTGTGCAAGGTCATTCTGATGAGAGTACCTTTCTAGACATTGACATACATATCAAAAACTTTGATACATCTATCATGACCCTTGATACCATTGAAACATCTCAGCCTGATGACCCCTTACCTCTAATCCATCGTGAACTTATTGATTGGGAAAATGAAAGACATACTGCCATTGATACCTCTCCTAATGACCATGCCATATTTGTATATCTTAATGCAATCGAACCTGCAACAACTTTCAACATAAATTTCAACAACACATCTTCTAGTCACAAAAGTGAAAATAAAGAAAACAATATCAAGTCTAATGCTGAAAAACCATTTCTTGGCAACATTAGATCAGGAAAAAGTAACAAGAAAGGATGCATCTAATGGTGAAAACCTCCTCGAGGCACTGAAAGATGGGAGATTTGACACTTTACCTACACACTATCAAGAAAGGTCATCCATTTTGATCAAACCAATAGAGGAAGTTAACATTAGGACAACAGAGCTACAAAAGATTCTCCATTCCTCAACTTCTCTGTCAGAGCAAGAAATGCAAAAATATATGGAATTCTTCAAACAATGGCAAATAAATTTTGCTTGGTCATATGCATACATGCAAGGATTGGATCCAAATGTTATTATGTATCACTTAAATGTTAGTTCAGGAAGCAAACCAGTTAAACAAAAATTAAGAAAAATGCATCCACATATTGCTCTTCTAGTCAAAGCAGAATGAAAGAAATTATTGGATGTCGAATTCATCAGACCTGTAGCTTATCATCAATGGGTATCCAACATCGTTCCTATTTCCAAACCAGATAAAAGTATCAGAATATGCATAGACTTTAGAGATCTTAATAATGCATGTCCAAAGGATGACTTTCCTTTGCCTGACATTGACATCATTGTAGATTTAACTACTAGACACTCGATGTTTTCTCTAATGGATGGTTTCTCTGGATATAATTAAATTAAAATAGCACCTGAAGATCAAGAAAAGATAGCTTTCACATGTCGATGGGGTATTTTCTGCTAGAACATCATGCCTTTTGGACTAAAGAACGCAGGTGCTACATATCATAGAGCTATGAAAACAATATTCCATGACATGATGCATATATTCATTGAAGATTATGTGGATGACATATTGGCCAAACCATAAAATAGAGAAGACCATATAGGAATACTAGAAAAGATCTTTGATAGGTTAGAACAGTACAAGCTACGACTCAATCCTAAGAAATGTGCCTTTGGAGTCACTTCAGGCAAGCTATTGGGATACATTGTTTCAACTAGAGGTATCAAAATAGATCCAGCTAAGGTCAAAGAAATCATGGAAATGGCATCTCCTTGGAGTATCAGTCAACTAAGATCACTTCAAGGAATACTATAGTCAATCAAAAGTTTTTTTGCTCAGCTAGCAGATAAATACCAACCATTTACTCATCTATTGCATAAAATTTTTTATTTTAGGTGGGACCATCAATGTGAGGACACATTCAATAAGATCAAAGCCTACCTCATGCAACTACCTGTCCTAATGTCGCCAATTCCAGGAAAGTCATTGTTACTCTATGTATTGAGCCCCAAAGTATCATTAGGAGTTCTACTTGCAGAATTGGACAATAAAGGAAAAGAACGAGCCATCTACTACATCTACAGAACATTAGTAGGATACGAGATCAACTATTATCCAAAAGAAAAAGCATGCTTGGCGGTAGTTTTTGCTTCTCAAAAATTAAGACACTGTCTACTATCTCACTCCATCAAGTTGATAGCTAAAATTGATCCATTGAAGTATTTGCCTAGCAAGGAAACATTAACAGGATGACTAACAAAATGGATCATGATTCTAAGTGAGTGTGATATTGAGTATGTTGAAAGAAAAGCTATAAAGGGGCAAGTCATTGCAGACCAACTAGCAGAGGTACCACTTCAAGATGATCATCCTTTACAGATTGAGTTTCTCGATGTTGATATCCTAACGGTCACCACAAAAACATGGCAAATATACTTTGATGGTTCATATACATGGCATGGATCAGGAGCAAGCATTCTACTCATCACACCACAAGGTCATACAATTCCAAAAGCATACAAATTAATCTTTCTATGCACCAACAATACAACACAATATGAAGCTATGGTTACATGTATCAAAATGGCTATAGAATGGAACATTACACAACTTCAAATCTTTGGAAACTCTCATCTCGTCATCAATAAAATCAATGACGATTATCAAACAAAGGATGAAAAGTTAATGCCTTACAAGAAGATGGTTGATGATATCAATAAATACTTTGTAGAAATAACTTTTCAGCAGATTCCAAGAAATGACAACAAAGAAGCAGATGCCATGGCAACACTTGCTTCTCTCCTTCAGACATAGGAAAATCAAGAGTGTTATGAATTCCTGGTGGAAGAGTTGTTTTACCCTACACATAATTGTCCTGATTCCCAAACTATCTATTACCTTGTTGGGAACGATTCCTCCAGCTATGGCCAAACTTACACATACTTGAAAGATAATATCCTCCCTCCTGACTTATCAAAAAATCAAAAGAGAAAGTTTATTCCCCAATCCTCCCATTATACTCTTGTCTTAGATACCCTTTTTAAATGAGGTCTGGATGGTTCTCTTTTAAGATGTCTCAAACAAGAAGAATATTAGAAGGCCTTACATGAAGTCCATAACAACATTTGTGGCACTCATTCAAGTGGTCTTACCCTTTCAAAAAAACTCATACGCTTGGGCTATTATTGGCCAACTATGGAACACGATTCTTTTCAGATAGCTAAAACATGAAAATAATGTCAGATCCATGGAAATTTGATTCATGCACTAGCACAAGAACTTCATGCTTTGGCAACATCTTGGCCTTTTTGCCAATGGGGTCTTGATCTAGTAGGAAAGATAAATCTTTCTTCATCCAATGGTCACAAATTCATCCTTGTAGCTATGAAATATTTCACAAAATGGATTGAGGTAATACCTCTCATCAATATCACAAGAAAACAAATTGTTGCATTTTTCTTGAACTACATCATTTGTTGCTATGGAATACCCATGATCATTATCACTAATAATGGGAGACCATTCAAGAACCAGGATCTCTAAGAATTACATGAGAAATTCAAGATCCAACACATATTTTTAACACCCTACTATCCACAAGGGAATGGGCAAGCAAAAACATTAAACAAAACCATTCTGAAAATCCTCAAAAAGACCATGAATGATGCTGGAAGAGATTGGCATATTCAATTGAACCCTACTCTATGGGCCTACCCTACTAGTATCCACACACCAACAGGTGCCACACCTTTCTCTCTTGTCTATGGATCAGAAGCAATACTACCAATAGAAGTGGAGATACCTTCTCTACGAGTATCATTTAAAGGTCTTATCCCATATGAAGAACAATGAGTATCTAGATTGCAAGAGTTAGAATTAATCCATGAATGAAGACAAAATGCCTTTGATCATTTAAAGGTATATCAATGAAGAATGTGTCACAATTACAATCACAAGGTCAAACTGAGAACATTTCAATTTGGGGAACTAGTACTCAAAGAAAATCCATGCAATCGAGAAGATCAAGAAAAGAACAAGAAGTTTGAACCAAACTGGTTAGGTCTGTTTATGGTCACATCAGTATTTGGGTCAGGAGCATATCAACTATCAACACAGGATGAGGATCAGCTTGAAGAACCCATTAATAGCATGCATATGAAGAAGTTTTATATCTAAAAGACCAGAATATCCAAAAATAGTAAAAAAGCAGAAAATACAAAAACAGTAAAAAAAATGAAAAAAAATGAAAAAAATAAAAAAAATCAAATATGAGAAAAAGTGCAATAAAAACATATGGTGGAAACCTAGCAAACAGGCTCTATCTGTCAGCTAGCTCTTCCATCTATTGGTTCATGCATCCTTCTGCTTGCATTCTTTTTCCATTAGCACTGTTCATATCCATAATAAAGCCTTTGTACATACGCAGGCATCCTAGGTGGCTTCTCGCCATGGTCTGGATCATTGGGTATATCATAATGGCTTTGTTTCTAGGCTTGGGACAAAATCCTACACCTAGCTAGGGGCAAAATTATTGAACATTTTGAGCTTAATCAAACAGGAAGAACAATAGTCAGACAACTCTTATCAAGCGAAAAACTAAGACATATCCAATGTTGAACATGAGATCAAATTGTCAACCACCAAACTATCACATGTCAGTCTAAGCATAGCACACATTTTTCAATGAATGATATCTTGTGGATAATGATTTTAACATGCTTGTTCAACTTTTCTATCTTGATTTTCGCTATCATTTTTGAGTCACTCCAGGATGTCTATGACTAGAGGAACAATGAAGGAACATGATATTTTTCTTGTCTGCTATCTGTAAATTAATCATTAATATGTGCAAATTTGTCTCAGGACATGATCATCAAAGTATCATCGAAGACATTTCCAATTTGCATATTGAAATGGCTAATACTGCCGATTTTATGCAAGCAACACTCAAGTCATCTTGGTTCAATTATACCTCGATGCTTGTGCTAACTTGCAATATCAAAATCCAGGAAAGTAGTGCTCAGGTCATCATGGTTTAATTATACCATTGATGTTTACACTTACTTCCCACATTTTAAAAAGCTCAATGATGACAAAACGCAATAACACAATGACTGGTCAGGTCGTAGCTTTGCATTTCATTTGTATTTAGCTTGCATCTCATTCTTGCATGGGATCCTACATGCTCATCTTATCCAAGGTTAGAATCATCAAAGTATCATCATAAGTGTATTCACAATCAGACTGATGACTCATCTCTCTCCAGATATTGTCGACCCAACACAAATTTTATGTTACCCCCTCAATAGAACCAACATTGGCATATCTGAAGCTTCCTACAACTTGATATCAACAAATTGTCAGTTCTTTATCCAATCAACCTTATCAATTCTATCAATCGATCGCATCTAAATCGATTCTATCATGTCTTATACAAGATGTATCTTTCCTGGAACCAGATGTTCTGATTAAGTCTTATATAGGATATATCATTCCTAAAACCAGAAGCTTTGATCATCTTTGTCTTATACAAGAGGTATCATTCTTGAAACTAGACTAAATCTCAATCTTATCAATATAATCATTCAAGATATATCAATCATTGGAAATCACATCATCATGATTGTATAATTCACACTTTCATCAATCAATGTTGCAGAAATCTACTCATTTCTAATTGGGATATCAATTTCACAAAAAAATCATACACTCCGAAGGTCAATTATCTCAATTGATCTCCCGAGGGGAGATCATCGTACCGCAATTTATCAATCAATGTCTAGGCATCCTATTAAACCAATATCATCATCAAAAGGAGATTATTCTTTGATTCAACGCGTCATCACACCTCACTTCAAAGAGGGGCAAAATGTATACACCTAAAAATAGTCTGAAGATAATTAATTAAATAAACAATTATTTAATTAATCCCCCTTCCTAATTTAATTGAATTCATTAAAAATTTGATTAAATTATCCTTTTCATCTACTTATTAATAAATCTTAGGATTTATTTAATAGGTTCATTTCAATGGTCCTCTTTGATTAATTAATTCAAATTGATTAATCTGCCCCCCATTTCAATCAATTCTTTTAATCCTCTAATTAATTAAAAAAAATCAATTTATGAGTTGTTGAAAATTAATTAGTCTTTTCCTATTATTTGAATTTTAAAATTCAAATTACCCACATGCCTCCTAACTTCTAACCACCTAACCTAACCATCCCTCTAACCTAACCTAAGCTTCTATGGTGTGGATATTCTCCTCTTGAGACACATGGCACTTTGGCCACATATCTCCTCTATTGGACACTTTCCCTCTCATGAGCAAGGCTCCTTGACACTTGTTACCATAGAGATGACAAGTATCCCTCCCTCCAACCTCTTCTCCAACCTCCTCCAATTTCACCCTTGATATCTTCAAAATCGATCTTGACCATTGATTCCTACCACCTCACCCCTGGACTTGGGAATCTTATGAATATCCCCCATTTTGGAGCACAAAGGATCCCATATCATTATGAATTTTAGGCATTGTTACTATAGGCATATCATTTGAGCATTGTTATAGGCAATTGCATTAAATTTATTTGATCAATTTCTAGCATAATTGTTGAATCATGTAGCTTAATCAATCTCTTTTCTATCTTAATTGCATCATCATCATAGCTTAATAATGCATATCATTAGCTTAATTAGACTCTTGGATCAATCTAGCATAATCAATCTCATCTAGCGTGCATATCATCATTATTTCAAATCCTCAGTCTAGGTGTAGTCAAGTCACTAGGATTTCTTATCTAGATCTAAGAGCAAATCTATACTCGCATCTCTGAGGAGGCGATAGGTCGCTTTGTCATGGTTCATCTTTCATTTTCCTTTAATTTTCTAACCATGTTTTTAATGATCTATTGAGTGTTTATGTTGTAGCTACAGGTATCACACTTCATAGGCACGACACATAGTATTATGTCTTAGTTGTTTCACATAAATGTTATCAAACTTCCTCCTATAAAACAAATTGATCCTTCTAAACTTGCATCCCCTTATTTTGATAACAATTCCTTTTGTCATTTTCATTGTCAACCTAGTCATGATACTAAGAAATATTTTGCATTGAAAAATAAGATTCAAGACTTGATTGATAATAATACTATATGTGTGGTATGTATGAATGCTAAAGGGAACAAATCGATAGGTCCTCCTAATCAAAATCTTAGTATTTTCATTCATCCCTTGCCTTCTCATACCTACATTATTAAGATTGTGCCTAATTCTCTCTCTTATGAAGAATTCACTTCTATGGCTCCAAACTTGGTTAATATGGTAGAAACATAGGATATGCCTAAGGATTCTTGTATTACATTTTACCCTAGCAAGACCATTAGAGAAACTGATGGCCCTTTATACATAGTTGTGAAGGTTAAGGATATCCCTTGTCATGGTGCCCTTATTGATCCCTCTTGCATGGTTAATGCCATAACTGAAGTGTATCTTTTCACTTTATGATTGCATAAACCAATATATGATGCTTCTAATGTGTTTGTGAAGATATTCGATGGCTTCTCTTGTCCTACCATTGGCTCTATTACCCTTCATGTTGAAGTTCATACTAAATCCATGGATGTTGACTTTGTTGTCATACCCTCTTCCGAGCAATTCTATGTGAAGTTGGGCTATCCTTGGCTATCTTCCACGAAGGCTATTGCTTCTTCAATCGACAAGTATCTCAAATTTCCTCACAATGGAGAAATCATAACCATGAACCATAGCTTATTTCATCCATCCGAAAGAAGCCCTGGTGTTCCTATTGATCTCTTTTGGCCTAAAAAATTTCTATCTCTTCCATCAAGGAGCAATGATCTTTTTCAATTTTATCAAAAATTGACAAACGATATGATTTTATCCCTAACTCAACCTAGATCCCCAACACTTGACATTCCTATTATTCTTCAAGATAAGGTTCTTCCCCTCGTAAACATAACTAATTTCCCTCCTAAGGAATATTATCCACCTATACCTATGGATGTGACTTTACCTTCTCTTAAGGAGAGCAACAATATTCTTCCTAAGGTTAGACCTATACCTCCTCTTCATGATGGACCTGGTCTACTTTCTACACCTAACATTCCTCCTTTCTATGGCGCAGGTCCACCTCCTTCCTCTTATCAAGAGAAGAGGTTTTCTTCTCCTATTGTTCAACCAAAAAGATCCCAACCTAAACCTTCCACTATCAAGGAGAGAAACATCCCTACTTGGGTTAGTGCAGGATCAAGGGGGGCCAAAAAGTGGTGATGTGAAAAAAATAGCCTTCTTCACTCACCTAAGAACGCAAAAATCCGTGTTGACTTTTTGCTTTGTTTGGGTGTCAGTACACCTTGGCTTGGTAATTACCTATGCAAATCGGATATCCGATTTTTATTTGTAATTTTAATTTAAAAAATATATTATATATTACATATTATATAATATATAATATATTATTATATTATATAATATATATAATGTAATAATATATTATATAATTATATAATATATATAATGTATTATATTATATATATTATATAATATTATATTATAATATAATAATATATTATATAATACGTATTATATAATATATTATTATATTATATATGTTATTTTAAAATAATTTAAGTATAAAATCGGATATCCGATTTTCTGAGACAAATATATTTTGATAGTGACAACCCGTGAGTCATTTTTAACTCACGGGCTGCGCAATTTTATTAAAATCCGATATCCGGTGTACCCGATATCTAGTGTTTTGGCAAAAAAATTCTAAAAAATAGATTGGAAGGTAAGAATTTTATTGTTTTCAATCATTTTCATTCATTTTTTGTATTTTTTGTTAATGTTTATTTGATTTTTCATTGAAAATATGGTTTTTTAAAATCAAATACCTAATTGTTTAAATTTGTTAACTAAATTTAATTGTTTACATTCAATTAGGTTAAAAATGGGGGATAACAATGAAAACACTGACCAACCACAACTGCAACAACCAAACCCTCATTTTCCAAACCCCCCCTCAATTCAGTATTTGATTGCACAAAATTTGTATGAATTGAGGGGGATTGCAGAAGTATAGTGTAGGATCCCTCGTCTAAACCCAATGTTTGATCCTCTCACGTCGATCATAAAGAGTATGGAAACCATGACTAAGGAGCACAATGCTGCCCTTTTGTGGTGAGATTCTATGAGGGAAAAATATGCAGATGGCTTGTTGTATAAGGATATCAAGGATCTCGAGATATCCAAAGCCGATATTGCCTCATTGTTGGTCAATCCCCGCACTGGTCAACCCATAGATCCCAAAAAAATAAAACTTTCCATTAAATGGTGCACAAATGATGGTATTGTGAAAAACTTTTGGGATCATTGGTCGATGGTTTTCAACAAACCACCCAACAACAATCTTGATATCCCCTTCTATTTCATAAAAAAATTGTATGCTGAGTTTGTTTTACACAAACATGTGAACTACTTTGACATCCAACCTTTCCAGGGTGTAGGTTTAGGTATGCCCCAAAATAGACCTGGGGCAATCAGAGTAGTCCAGGGCCCATATGTCCCCCCTCCTCCTGTTGATCCCCCACCTGTAGTGCAACATCCTCATATCATTTGTGAGGTGGCTTCACAGACCATATCGACTATTCACTCTTTGAGTAGCCTTTTGGTTTCTCAGGCTAGGTTAGTAGCTCAGCCTACTCTTGATGGTAGCAGTGCATCCGGTGGCACTGACATGTCATCCTCTGCTCCACACATATGCATGCCCCATAGTTGTGTCATGTGTGGGCATGTATGCTTGGGTCCAATTGGACAACCCGTTGATCCTCCTATCGATAGTGCAGATTATGAGGTGCATGAGATGCATGATGCACTAGATATTATTACACAGACTGGAGGATACCCTGGGGAGTCCTCACATGCTAGAGGCAAGGAGGCACCATCATCATACATTGATGATGTAGTGGTAAGATTTGTATTTTCATAGTTCATGTTATATTTTAAATGAATATTTATAATCTAGATAATATTAAGTACTAATTTTTATTTACATGGTCTATTTAACAGTTGATGACCGAGGAGGATTTGAGACAGATTCAGGAGGGCACCTTGTTAGCCATTTCATTTGGCCTTGATAGCTTGATGGTACATATATTATTGCACCTAGTCATTTGTATTTTATTGTACATACATGCTCATCATTTATATTGGTATTAATTAGATTATGTAGCAACTTGCATGTATATCTTATTTTACTCTTGTAGGGCACAAGTAGCACGAGTGCGGGGCAGTGTGATTTAGGATTTGGTAGTGCAGTTGGAGATAAGGGAAAGGTAATTGAATGGAAATATGATTGAATGAATAGTTTAAATAACTTATAGTGATTATACATGTCTAGACATAGATTGATAGTTTCATATACTTCATGTGTATATATACAGAGCATTCTTGGCTTCACATCCTTGATGACTACACCCAGTATACCTGAAGAAGAAGAATAGATGCCTCGAGTAGATGTGTGTTTATTTTATTTTTTGATTAGCAGATAGAATTTGTTATTATCAATGACAATTATATGCTAACTTGTATCAATGTCATGTTTCTGAACATATGTAGGTTGTGTATGAAAATATTCAAAACATACCTCCTCTACCAAAGACATACATCAAGAGTCCTACAAATTTGAAGAGAAAAAGTGGAGATGAGGTAAACATGAATAGTTCAATTATAGTTCATTTTTATGTTAAATTTTTGAAGGTGAATTATATAATATAACTAATATTAATCATGGTTTGTTTTTCTTGTGCAGGATCCTTCAAAGCTGAGCAGTGCAGTGAAGAGGATCAATTTTGATGATCCATCAGCAGCTTAGGATGTTATAGATAGTTTTGGGATGCTTACATGTCTAGTTGGCATGTATATTTTGTATATGGACATACATTCACATATTTAGACATACATTTTGTTTCAGTTGGCATTTATGCCATATTTGTGTATGGACATACATTTGTAATCATTTGACATTTTTATATATACAGAAGTTGATATTCGATAATATAAATTGTTGCTCATTTGTGCATGGTGTTATCATGGAAATCTTTAATCTTCATTCCAATAATTAACAATGGTTAATAATTGTTATTTAATGATTAATACAATTCATTTCATTTCATCATAAGTGTTGTTTGTATAATGAACAATATAATTCATTTAATGAACAATACAATACAATTCATTTAATGAACAATACAATTTATGAACAATACAATTCATTTAATCAACAATACAATACAATTCATTTAATGAACAATACAATACAATTTATTTAATGAACAATACTTGATACAATTCATTATTACCCTATGCGTGGTCCTATTTTTCCCCCCACCTCAATTGAACGCTCGGGGTTTTATTAGGGTAGCAATTTTTCAGTTGGCGAAAAAATCATCAGTCTCACTCAATTGAATGTTGTCGCATGGCCAATTTCTCATTCAGCTCATCACGATAATGAACCGTTGGCTCAAAAATTTCCAATTAGGCATTATTACCCTATGGATACTCCTATTTCCGCCCCCCCCCCACTCGGTCTAACACTCGGGGTCATACCCTACCGATGTCGTCCCTTAAGCACCCTAAGTGCTCAAAATTGTCAAACTTTGATGCACCCTAACTTAGAATCCATGGCACCTACGAACAATCTATTTGAACCTATGGGGCCACGAGAGGGGTCCCTAGAAAAGCCTATCTCAGTTTTTCAAGTTTCCCTACAATTTTATTAGGGCAGCAATTTTTCAGTTGGCAAAAAAATCGTCAGTCTCACTCAATCGAATGTTGTTGCATGGCCAATTTCTCGTTCTGCTCGTCATGATGACGAACCGTCAACTCTAACATGTCTATTTAGGCATTATTACCCTATGCATGTTCCTATTTCCCCCCCCACCCCCACTCGATCAAACTCTTGGGGTCATACCCTACCGGCGTCGTCCCTTGAGTGCCATAAGTGCTCAAAATTGTCAAACTTTGACGAGCTCTAACTCAGAATCTGTGGCACCACTGAATGATCCATTTGAACCTAAAAGGCCATGATAGGGGTCCCTACAAAATCCTATCTCAGTTTTTCATGTTACCCTACGGTTTTATTAGGGCAGCAATTTTTCGGTTGGCGAAAAAATCGTCAATCTCATAAAATTGAATGTTGTCGCATGGCCAATTTCTCATTCTACTTGTCACGATGATGAACCATTAGCTCTGACATGTCTAGTTAGGAATTATTACCCTATGCATGCTCCTATTTTTGCCCCCCACTTGATCGAACTCTCGGAGTCATACCCTACCGACGTTGTCCCTTGAGCGTCCTAAGTGCTCAAAATTGTCAAATTTTGACAAGCCCTAATTCAGAATCCATGGCACCTGTGAAAGATCCATTTGAACCTATAGGGCCATGAGAGGGGTCCCTAAAAAATCCTATCTCTACTTTTCAAGTTTCCCTACGATTTTATTAGGGAAGCAATTTTTCGGTTGGCTAAAAAATTGTCAGTCTCACTCAATTGAATGTTGTCACGTGGCCAATTTCTCATTCTACTCGTTGCAATGATGAACCATCCACTCCAACATGTCTAGTTAGGCATTATTACCCTATGCATGCTCCTATTTTCTCCCCCCACTTGATCAAACTCTCGGGGTCATGCCCTACCGACGTCGTCCCTTGAGAGCCCTAAGTGCTCAAAATTGTCAAACTTTGATGGGCCCTAACTCGGAATCTGTGGCACCTGTGAATGATCCATTTGAACCTATAGGGTCATGAGAGGGGTCCCTATAAAATCCTATCTCAGTTTTTCAAGTTACCCTACGGTTTTATTAGGGTAGCAATTTTTCGATTTGCGAAAAAATTGTCAATCTCGCTCAATCGAATGTTGTCGCGTGGCCAATTTCTCGTTCTGATCATCGCGATGATGAACCGTCAACTCTAACATATCTATTTAGGCATTTTTACCTTTTGCATGCTCCTATTTCCCCCCCCCACTTGATCGAACTCTCGGGGTCATATCCTACCGGTGTCGTCCCTTGAGCATCCTAAGTGCTCAAAATTGTCAAACTTTGACGAGCCCTAACTCGGAAACTGTGGTAGTTGCGAATGATCCATTTGAACCTATGGGGCCATGAGAGGGGTCCCTACAAAAGCCTATCTCAGTTTTTCAAGTTGTCCTACGATTTTATTAAGGCAGCAATTTTTCAGTTGGCGAAAAAATCATCAGTCTCACTCAATCGAATCTTGTCGTGTGGCCAATTTCTCGTTCTGCTCATTGCGATGATGAACCATTAGCTCCAACATGTCCAATTAGGAATTATTACCCTATGCATGCTCCTATTTTCCCCCCCACTCCATCGAACTCTCAGGGTCATACCCTACCGGCGTCGTCCCTTGAGTGCCCTAAGTGCTCAAAATTGTCAAACTTTGATGGGCCCTAACTCAGAATCCATGGCACCTGAAAATGATCCATTTGATCCTATGGGGCCATGAGAGGGGTCCCTACAAAATCCTATCTCAATTTTTCAAGTTGCCCTATGATTTTATTAGGGCAGCAATTTTTCGGTTGGCTAAAAAATCGTTAGTCTCACTCAATTGAATGTTGTCGCATGGCCAATTTCTCATTCTGCTCATCGCGATGATGAATCGTCCTATCCAAAATGTCTAGTTAGGTATTATTACCCTATGAATGCTCCTATTTTTCCCCCCCACTTGATCGAACTCTTGGGGTCATACCCTACCGGCGTCATCCCTTTAGCGCCCTAAGTGCTCAAAATTGTCAAACTTTGATGGGCCCTAACTCAAAATCTATGGCACCTGAGAATGATCCATTTGAACCTATAGAGTCATGAGAGAGGTTCCTACAAAAGCCTATCTCAGTTTTTCAGGTTGCCCTATGGTTTTATTAGGGCAGCAATTTTTCGGTTGGCAAAAAAATCGTCACTCTCACTCAATCGAATGTTGTCGCATGGCCAATTTCTCGTTCTGCTTGTCGCGATGACAAACCATCAGTGCTGACATGTCCAGATAGGAATTATTACCCTATGGATGCTCCTATTTTCCCCCCCCACTCGATCGAACTCTCGGGGTCATACCCTGCCGGTGTTGTCCCTTGAGCGCCCTAAGTGCTCAAAATTGTCAAACTTTGATGGGCCCTAACTTGGAATCCGTGGCACCTATGAACAATTTGTTTGAACTTATAGGGCCATGAGAGGGGTCCTTACAAAATCCTATCTCAGTTTTTCAAGTTTCCCTACGGTTTTATTAGGGTAGCAATTTTTCGGTTGGCAAAAAAATCGTCAGTCTCACTCAATTGAATGTTGTCGCGTGGCCAATTTCTCGTTCTGCTCATCATAATGACAAACCATCGGCTCCAAAATGTCTAGTTAGGCATTATTACCCTATGCATGCTCCTATTTTTCCTGCCCACTCGATCGAACTCTCGGGGTCATACCCTACCGGCATCGTCCCTTGAGCGCCCTAAGTGCTCAAAATTGTCAAACTTTGACGGGCCCTAACTCAGAATCTGTGGCACCTGCAAATAATCCGTTTGAACCTACGGGTCCATAAGAGGGGGTCCCTACAAAATCCTATCTCGGTTTTTCAAGTTTCCCTACGGTTTTATTAGGGCAGCAATTTTTTGGTTGGCAAAAAAATCATCAGTCTCACTCAATTGAATATTGTCGCTATTGGTATTTTGGATATGTTGATATGGTTTTATCATTGATGTCAACACTTATCAACTCTGGTCAGCCTACCAACCCTTGGAGAATTGGCAATGTTCACCAGCAAGCGACTTATGCATAGTCATCGATATCTGGTTCACCGGCAGGATAAATTGTTCACCGACAGGATATATTGTTCACCGGCACTTGGAATGACATGGAAAATACTTGGTTATGTCGAAGACATCATTTGGACACTTTGTCTTTGAGATTTGTTCATTGCCATATTCGAGTTTGCATATTTTCTATTATCGACAAATAGGTCCAGGATAAGCACTGACAAGCTTATCTATTCCAAATCAGCACGACATGCTATGGAGATGATTTATTATTATTGTAAATACATTAAGCCGACATGTTGAATTGGATATTGCATCAGTTATTGTTTTACTTGTAAATTGTTTAATTATAATATCTTTTGTAAAGCCGACCTATACATTTTGGTCCTAGGCTTTGGTATATATGTAAGATCTTATTTGATTGAAGTAGGAAGAGAGGAATGTGAATGTGAAAAGGATTGTAATAAGGTATATGTGAGAATAAGAAGAGCTATACATGTAGACATCATTTGAAGGTTGAAGGAAGGTTTTGTGAAGACATATCAGAACTAAACGGGTACTGAATCCAGCATATGAAGATGCTATTTTGAGCAATACATCATTATTGGATTTAACCATCCAATTGTAGTTAGTGTGAGTCCCATTTGTGTTTGAGCAATGAGCTCTAGGCGCTTGGCCTTTCTGCATGTACAGACCCCTTATTGTATACACATACTATCTGTATTAGTATCATCTAATTGTGGGTAAGGTTTCCCATCATGTTTTTTCCCCTTATAGGGTTTCCATGTACAAACATTGGTGTTATGTGTTGTGGATGTTGTTGTTTTTCTGTTTCATGCATTAATCTTTACCAGTACTACAATTAACTGATAAACTATCTACCAGCATTAAGTTTTGTTTACCTGTATTAAGCATTGAGTTTTGGTTAAATTAATTTTGTTTTAATTTCTTTAGACAACTGATTCACCCCCCCCTCTCAGTTGTCTTTGGGACCTTACAATTGGTATCAAAGCTTAGTCCTTTTTTTGCAGAAGTTTAATAGCTTGAGGAGATCCAATGTCTTCTAACTATTTCAAGAAGGACAGTCCTAAACTTGATGGAACCAACTATGGCATATGGAAGATCAAGATGGAGACACATCTAAATTGCATTGGAAAGAAAATCTGGGAAGTTACAAAGAATGCCTATACTACTCCTACTCAAGGTCATCCTAATCCACCTAACTTGGCTAAAGATGAAGAAAATGATTGCAAAGCAAGAGAAGCACTTTTGAGCGCATTATCAGATCAGCAAATCATGGGATTATTAGATAGATCTACTTCTAAAGCTATTTGGGACCATTTGGAAACATTGAATGAAGGAGATTCCACAGTCCAAATTGCAAAACTTGAAAGCTTATGGGTCAGGTATGAAAATCTGAAAATGGAAGAAGATGAAAGGATTTTTGCTTTTATGGAAAGAGTAAATGAAATTGTTTTGGGTATTAAATGTTGTGGAGGAACCTTAAGTAAAGATGAAATTGTTTCAAAAGTTTTAAGAGGATTGCCACCGGCATACAAAAGGAAAGTTACTGCTATAAATGAGTTAAGAACAATGCCTAATACATCAGTAACTAGTGATTAATTGATTGGAAAACTTTCAGCTTTTGAAATTGAGGAATTTGGTCCTGTTGCTACTATAAAGATTGATTTAGCTTTTAAGACATCAACATCATCTACATCATCATCATTTGACAAGTCTGATTGGAAAGCCTTTTATGCAAGAGAACTTGAAGAAAGTAGGAGAGAAAATGAAGAACTTCAAGAACTTCAAGCACTATTTGCAAGGAAAATACCTAAAGGTCTAGTTGGAAGTAAGTATGAAGGTAAAAAACCTTTTAAATGTTTTAACTATAATAAGATTGGTCATATGGCTTCAAGATGCCCTAATAGACATGCAAGATTGAAAGAAGAAGCTAGAAGAACATACAAGCCTAACCCTGAATATCAAAGATATAGATTTAAGAAGAATAAAGACAAATCTTGTTATCTTGCTGATGAAGGAGTCACTAATGATTCTGATGAGGATCCGGCAGACAATGGATGGGTCTTTGTTGCTATAATAGAAGATCAACCAACACCTACTGTTCAACCGGTAGAGTAGGCCTTGGCAGCTAAAATTGAAGTTAAGGATGAATGGATCATTGATTCGGGATGTTCACATCATATGACTGGTGATAAAAGTAAATTCTTGACTTTTTAGGAATATAATGGAGGTCTAGTAAGATTTGGAGATGATAAATCTTGTTTGATCAAAGGAAAAGGTACTATATCTCTTGATGGTAAGCATAATAGTGACAATGTTTACTATGTTGAAGGTTTAAAGCATAATCTTTTGAGTGTTGGTCAATTAGTTGAAAAAGGATTTCAGTTACAATTCAAGAATGGGAAATGCAAAATTATGAACAGAACTGGTTTGGAAATTGCAACCGGTAATCAAACTAGAGGTAATATCTTTCATTTGAACAACGGTGAAAAGACATGCTTGATTGCACATATTGATGAAAGTTGGTTATGGCATAAGAGACTCTATCATATAAATTTTGATTGCATTGTGAAAATCAGTACAACTAAAGTAGTTAGATATTTACCTAGAATTGTCAAACCTCACAATCCGGTATGTAAGGAATGTGAATTTGGAAAACAAGTTAGAGAATCTTGTAAAAGTATTCCAGAAAAATCCAATAATGCTCTTGACTTAATTCATACTGATTTATGTGGTCCAGCTAGAACTAAAAGCTTACAAGGTGATAGATATTTCATGCTAATCATTGATGACTATTATAGAATGTGTTGGGTTACTTTTCTCAGAGAAAAATTAGAAGCACTTAGGAAATTCAAGCTATTCAAGGCAATGGTAGAGAATGAAACTGGTAAGAAAATAAAATGTCTAAGATCAGATCAAGGAGGTGAATTCACATCTAAGGAATTTAATACATTTTGTGAAGTAAATAGAATCAAAAGACAGTTATCAGCACCCCAGACACCCCAGTAGAATGAAGTTGTAGAAAGGAAAAATAGAACTATCTTGGATGTAGCTAGAAGTATGTTATCAGAAGAAAATCTACCACATGTATATTGGAGAGAGGCAGTAAGCACAGCAGTATACACATTCAACAAAGTTCACATCAAAGGTGAAACTAGTAAGACCCCTCATGAACTATGGTTTTGTATTACTTCTACTCTTAAATATTTCAAAATATTTGGAAGTAAATGATATTATTGTCTTCAAAATCTGATTCACTTCAACATCCTTATAATAAAATGATTAAACTCTATGCAGGAGAGATATTAAAGGGAAGGAAACTCTTAGGACAACATATGACAAGGTTTTATTTAACCTTCTACACTTCGGACCTACTCAGAGTCCAGGCGGGTATACCTTTGTGAACTAAATTCACACTTTCAAAAGATAAATCCATAGGAAACCAGTCCAAAAAACCAGTGGATCCAATCACCTTGAAACTAATTGAAACAAAGGAATGGAACTTATACTCATATTCAGTATTTTGACCTACAAAACATGTAATAGACAACCTTGATCTAAACCAGTGCCTTATCCAAGGTCATAGAGTCATCTAAATTCAAACAATACTCCCCAAACAAAATATCTCTACACATCCCATTGGTTTGGCTTCTATTGATCCCTATATATGCCTGACACACATAAGAATTTATGCACACTAATTTAAACTATGCTCATCAAGATTCAAATATCTCACAAGGATTTTACTAGTAGAAGTGATGCCCGCATATTTAATTTCCCTCCTGAAGAGAAAAGCTAACAAACACATCTACTGAAAGTTTCCTTACAACCTCATTCAAACAAAATAACCCTGGATTATTTAGAATGAAACAGTAAACAATTGCAAACACATTTGAAGACGACAAAATTTTTTTACTCAAAGCCGATAGTTTGTATATTAATATTATCTTCAACAAAATATTACAAAAACTTTCAAATATTCTCCATTAAACTCATAAAAGCTTAGATAAATTTCTGCAGCATTTTCTTACAATTCTTTGTGATCCTTTCTCTTCTAGTCCTGGTATCCATTTATAACAATATGGATGCACATAGCTTCGGAATTTCCTAGGAGAATTTGTTACAATCATTTCTTCTCAAGAAGAAGTTACAAGGATCTTTTACAAAAACGGTTACGAGTCTTTTTCAACCTCAGCGGCTCCTTCTACTTGTTGTTCGGTTGCAACCTCTTCTAATTGTGTAGGAGTTCCCTCTAACTGTTCCACATCCTGGGTGGCATATTTTCTTGTCCACTCATTGTACACATCATCAATTGGCCATGTGAAATTAATCACTTTCACCTTTGCCTTAGTTAACCTTTTCTAGGAATTTCTCATCTTGTTGACCTCTGAATTGAGAAAACCATAATGAGATTTGATTTTCTCTATCTCCTGAATTGTCACAACAAAGAAGGAAGCATCATCTAAATCAAGAATTCCTTTTATTCTGGCTGACAATTTGGCCTCTAATTCCTTAAGCCACACTTGTTTGTCCTTCAGTTGATCTGGGCTGACAAAAACTCTTGGGAGCAATTCAAAAACCTAATTAACATACTCTTTTTTGTACAAATTGATTTTCCTGTTAGCATTATCCACCCCTTCTGCTAAGTTTACTAAGTCCTTGGTGGTGTCACAAGTGGATTTCATGATAGGATCAGCCCCTGCTTCATCATATGATGCACAAATAAGCTCCAAGTCCTGCTCTCTAGGCTTCCACTTGTCAAAAATAGGCATCAAAATGGCCTTATCTCCATTAAGCTCATTCCACATATCTAAAACCTTGCTTACATTGTTATACAATAGTGAGGCCCCCATGGTGTCTACAAAGCTTGAAATAGTAGCCCTTACTCTTTCTTCATACTTCTTTGCATACAAGGCTTGAGCCTGTTTTAAATTCTCCAATTCTTGGGGAGTGATCTCAACCATTTGAGAACTAGAAGGTGTTGGAGAAGGTGGGAAATCAATAATGGGGCTGGTAGGTGGAGGTCTTGTAGGAGAAGAGGAGATCAACAGTGTTGAAGACTCACCTTGATGATACTGTCTTGTCAACTGGCTCTACAACTTAGCAACGATGCTATCCTTAGCACTGTTATAAGCCTTCAAAATTGTCTCCAAATTGACTTGGAGGTCTTATTTTTCCTTAGCCTCCCTTTCTGCTACTGCAACACTAAATTTTGAAGTCTCTAGCACAGTGCTAGTAGCTTCTACCACCCCTGTGTTCTGCACTCTCTTCACTATCATTCCACCAAGGTAACTTGACCCCGGGGTATCTTTACTTCTCTTATTCTCATCTCTCTTGAGAGACCACATGACGAGTGCAACATTATCTTTGCTGAAAGTAATTCCCTCCATGGGCTTGGTTTCCTTTCTCACTGGCTCCAGTACTAGGGCATTTGCTATGTCCCACTCAGGGAGAATGAGCACTCCTACTTGTGCCACCATATCTCTTCCTTGCTTAGGAGTGATGGTCTTAAAATCATCCATCCTTTCTTGCTTTATTTCCTCCTCCACCAGAGCTAGATCTTTGTGAGGCTGCTCACCTTTTCTTTTCTCACATCTTGCATTATATTTGTCTATATTCTTCTTCCATACAAACTGCATAAATGCTCCTAATGTAACAAAATTGTTGTCAGCCAAGAAGTCATCACTGGCCTTTTTGATCTCAGGATCCCACTCCTGGCCCTTGAATTCATTGGTGGTGATGTTCATCTCAACAGCAAGGGGCTCTTCTAGCATTCCCTCTTCTACTTCATCATATGTGTAGGCTATTTCCCCTAGACTGCCTAACTATATCAGTTGTTCAACTACTGCCTATTCATCTCCTATGTGAATAGGGGATTGGGATGCAAAGTACAAGGGTGTATCAGATTGTATCTCTTTTCCTACTCTCTGCTTCTTTGGGCTCTCTAAGATTTCAATGACAACTTGTATCTTCCTCTTTCCTTTGGAGGTAGAGGGCTCCCCTGTTGTAGGCATCAACACACTATAATTAGATTTCTTGTACAATGTATAATCACTAGGAGGGATTGCTCTAGTGGAGGCAGACCTACTTAGAACCATTCTTTCCTTTTCAGGGTTGCTTTTAATCATAGCCTCCCTCTTCTCTTTCAGATTCTGCATTACATCTTCAAAGCAAACAACTAGGAACTTTATTTTCTCCTCAAAAGGGAAAAATCTAGACAATGGGTCATAGCTGGCATCAAACTGATGTACAAAATCTAAGGATTTCTTATAAGCCACCCATTTTTCCTTTCTCAGCTCCTGCTCATCTAGATCAAACTCATTTCTAATGAAGTCTTTAGGAAATTGAAATTGATGGGGTCTACCTCTGCATACTGCTCTCTTTCTAAACATGCCATTGAAGAAGTCTTTTGGATCAACACACCTAGATATTGCAGTTGACAAATGATAAGGTTTGAGAAAGTCTTCAAAACAATTCCAACCTCCCTTGGTTATTATAAATTGATGGGCTATGGTAACCGTAGGGAAAATAGTCCCTTTACCCCTGCCTGTCAGCTCTGCCTCTTGTACACTACCAATTTGTCTGAGGACTTCTGCAATTCCCACTTTGAGAGGGACTTGATAGGGCAACAAGAATGGAGTGCCTTTGAAACCAAAAACTCTAAAAACTATGGAGACAGGGTATAAGTAAATATCACCCCAATTATGAACAATCTTTATACTTTCTGCAAATTATTTTGGTCTAATAAATTCCAAAAGAACCTTGGGGATTCTTGGGTTTTCGGAGCAGAGGAGATTCCTAAGCTTTGATGCAAAATATTTATCAAATTTTAAGAAACTGGCATCATCTCTATCCCATGATAGCACAATACTCCATAGTTGCACTGGCATCTTTTCTCCATCTTTCTCTTTTATGAGGTCCAATCCACTTGCAAAGTAATCACCACCTTTGAACAAAAATAGATGCATGAGGAGTGAATACCATCCAAAAGGCCTATCCACCTTCCCATTTTTTATTCCTACCAACCCTCCATGGATAGCATTAGTAATGAAAGAAGCATAATCAAATGTCACTACAAGAGAAGGATTCAAAATCTGAGCAATCATTAGCAAGTAGTGATTGGGCATATTTGCCTCAGCATCTTCTCCCAAAATCCGGCAAAGTGACCAATACATTCCCTTAGCCCTAATGGTGAATAGATTAAATGAGAAGGGCTCTTCAGTGTTGGGTCCTACAACTGTCAACCCACCTATCTTCACAAAAAAATCCTTAAGAGGCCCATTTCTAAGGTGGTTCCTCTGTGCAATGTATACTTGAGCTAATGATTTGAAGTTAATGGGTTCCAGAAAATTGGTAAACTCATTGAGCCCAAAAGCACTTCTTAATTCCTCATTATTGATTTCAATGAGGGCTTTCCTATTTATATCCCTAATGCTCCTTGTGACTAGATCATAGTTATGTGCAATTTGAGTCAATAGATCCATATCCATGAATACTCCTGGAACTACCAGCTTCCCTACATCTAACTCCCAGATGCTATTCTGTGGGGCTAGAGAATTTCTCATTCCAAATCCAGCTTTGAATAACCCCAACCTAGACAACCTAGCCTATGGATCTCTCAACCAGTTGCCCTTATCATATAGCCCTTCTCCTATTTTCAAACGAGGAGCTCTTGGCACTAATTCTTTCACTTTTGATGCCTGATTAGTCGACAACGTCAACTGCTCAAGAAAATCATCATAAATGGCCCTCTCTTGATATTTACTTTCCCAAAAAAATCTCTCTTAGGTGCCATTTTAAGATATGCAAGAAATTAAAATACTACCCCCAACTAGTTTTGTGACAAATCAAGACCTTAATTAGAACACACCACAAAGAAATTGCCACACAAGAGTACAAGAAAACCTATTTTTAGCTCAAAGGAATATACTCTGCAACTGAATTGACTCACTTTGTATTTGAAGAAAATAGCTTTGTATCTACTCTTCTACAACAATTCTTTTGAATGATACCTTTACTCAATCGACATGAGATCATATATGGTACCTAGGGTTTTAACTGCAACATTGATACCACATCCTTCGGTCATCCCTTAAGAATTGAATTCCTGAGAGAATTCAAATTTTTCGCTCCAATAGGTCACAACATTCCTGCACATTCTTTCCTTTCACTCTTTCGCTGTTTCGCGAAGCATAACTTTCGGGCAATTTTGTTAAGCGAAATCATGCCAACTGTCCAATCAAAAGAAACTTGGTCGACCTTTACACTGACTTAATAGTCTTGCCTTCGCGCTAGGCCCCACCTCCTTTTCGCCATTTCATGGGCTTTATCCTTCGAGCACTTCTCCTTCACGAAGCCGTGCCAGACATTAGATGGAACTCTAACTGCTCGGTGTTTAACTCTTAGCGAAACCATCGACATCTTCATTAACCGCGCCTTTACCCTAACTACTAGTGGTCTTTCACTATTTCACGAAGCTTAAACAACTTTCAACTTCGGGCCATGAAACAACGTGAGGCATTGGATCAGATCGGAGATGACCATCCTTTAAGGGAAACCGTTATGCGTGCTTTACCTACATCGCCCTTTCATTAGTTACTGACTACCACGTGGCACTCAACCATTAGCTTTAGAAAACCGTTCAAGCCTAGTTCAACGTCAGCCATGTGTCTCTCCCTTATACCACCGGTTACACCTTGGCAGGCCCTCAACTTCTTCTTAAACCACATGTCCATGGGCACGTCACCGTCTAGCATGACACTTGGACACCTTCTCTTCTTTTCACTATTTTGCGAAGCATATCCTTTGGTTGGTTCACAACCGTGAAACAATATGAGCCCTTGGATCAAAACAGAGTTGATCCTTTTTTAACCTCGTGCTTTATCTATCTTTGGGGCCAAAAAACCTTTTCACCATTTTGCGGGGCATAAAACATGAGCATTTTACCTTTGCAAATTCACGCGGGCCGTCAGATTATTTTCAACTTGCTTGATGCTTAACAATCTTAACTAAATCCGGTAGACGTGGGCCCTCTGACTCAACTTCAAACACCTGGCATCTAGTCACTTTCAAACTGACATGTCAGTCTTTCACTTGCTGGGAGAAAACACTGGGTTCCACCTCATCCTTGCCACCTATATCTGCCAGGTCACCTCTTATCCCACAATATGACTCACCTCTGGGACCCACCTTACTGACTATTGTGGCCTCTACCACATGCCATCATCTTACTCGCTCTTTCGACCAACTGGGCCATCTGCTTGGAGTGCCATGTCATTTCGCTACTTCATGAAAGCTAACTGTCGAGCATCTTCATCCCACGAAATAGTGCGAACCGTCGGATCAGATTGGACTTGATCACCTTTTAGTCACTTAGAGAGTATTTGCATGTAGGGTCCCACTAGACGCTTTCGCCATTTTGTGAAAGGTATTTCACTTGCAAGATCAATCTGCGAAATAATGCCAACCATTGGATCTTGGACGAGATGAAGCCTCTTTAGACCAGATCAAAAGTGCCATTTAGAATGCTTCTCCCTTTTGCTATTTCACGTGTCTTAAACCACATGCAACTTTTCCTAATGAAATAGCGAAAACCATAGATCTACCTGAGAATTGCGCACAACTTACTAGGCCCGACAACACTAGGAAGAAAATACATAAGGCGTAAAATTTTACGATTAATTCAAATAACCGCCTAGGCAAATGACAAGGGGGGACACTTCCTACGACCCCAAGACCCATTACTTAAGTGGATAAAGTAACTATGGAATAGAAACTAGAGGTTTTTTTTTTGACATTGAATGATTTAAAATTAAAACCCTAAACCCCTAGGACCTAACACAGAGTTGAAGCAATTGATTGTGTGTCTAATTCAAAATTTCAAAAACCTAGCCAATTATGGGAAAGGAAACCCCATTTTTTAAATAGTGATAACAGATATATTAGAAGAGATGAGTATATTGGAAAATTTGATCCTAGAAGTGATGAAGGAATATTTCTTGGTTATTCATCTAAGAGCAAAGCATATAGATGTTTTAACAAGAGATTGCAGAAAGTTGTTGAGAGCACGAATGTAAAAATTGATGAATAGTTTAGAGGAACTTCAAGGTATATAGACTCTGAACCGGAAATGGAGATACTAAAAAATGAACCTACATTGAACACACCAGTATCATCTAAAAATTCCACTGTAACTGAAGAACAACAGCAAACAAAGACACCCTGGAATGTTAAATTGAACCACTCTGAAGATTAGATAATTGGGAACAAGTATCAAGGAGTTATGACAAGAGGAAGACTGGAAAATGAAGAGGTATGTCTTATTTCTCAAATTGAATGAACATCAATTAATGAGGCATGTAAATATAAACACTGGATTAAAACTATGGAAGAAGAACTAGAACAAATTGAAAAGAATAACACATGGACATTAGTTCCCCGGCCTAAAGACAAAAATGTAATTGGAACAAAATGGGTATTCAGAAACAAACTTAATGAAGATGGTAAGGTAATCAGAAATAAAGCAAGACTAGTGTGTAAGGGATATTCACAGAAAGAAGGAATTGATTACAATGAAACCTTTGCACCGGTAGCTAAAATTGAGGTAGTCAGATTATTCTTGGCTTTTGCAACACACAAGAAATACAAAGTATATCAAATGGATATTAAATGTGCATTTCTAAATGGAGATCTTGAAGAAGAAGTTTACATTGAGAAATCTGATGGGTACTCTTTGACAGATAAAAAAGATATGGTTTGTAGGTTAAGGAAAGCTTTGTATGGGTTGAAGCAAGCTCCAAGAGCTTGGTATGCTAGATTAGATAAATATCTTTTGAAGATCAGTTTTTCTAAAGGTAATGCTGATAGCAACTTATACTATAAAGTGACTAATGATGATGTCTTGGTTATAGAAGTTTTTGTTGATGATATAATCTTTGGAGGAGAAGATGGATTATGTAAAGACTTTTCTATTGAAATGCAGCAAGAATTTGAAATGTCTATGATTGGAGAGATAAAATTCTTTTTAGGATTGCAAATTTCATAGACTGATAAAGGTATATTCTTGAGTCAATCTAAGTACTTGAAGGAGTTACTAAAGAAATTTGGCATGGAGAACTCTAAACCGATAAGCACACCTATGACTACAAATGACAAATTATCACTAAGGGATGAATCAACACCTGTTAATTCGACTAGGTACAAGTCTATGATAGGAGGACTACTATATTTGACACAAACAAGACCTGATATTATTAATGCAGTATGTATTGTTTCAAGATTTCAGAGTAATCCTAAAAAAAATTATGAATCAATAGTAAAAATGATTTTCCAGTACGTATAAGGCACTACAAATCTTGGCTTATGGTATCCTAGAGATGAAAACTTTGAATTATGTGCATACACAGATGCAAATTGGGCAAGAGATGTCGATGACAGAAAAAGCACCACCAACGGAGCATTTTTTCTTGGTAGCAGATTAATTTCTTGGCTGAGTAAGAAACAAAGTTACACATCTTTATCAACAGCAGAATCAAAATATGTTGTAGCAGCAACTAACTGTACACAGGTATTATGGCTTAAGCAAATGTTGAAGGACATAAAGGTAAAATGCAAGGAACCTATAACTATCTATTGTGATATTACAACAACAATTGATATATCTAAGAATCCGGTACTACATTCTAAAACTAAACATATCTCTATCAAACTGAATTTTCTGAAAGAGAATGTTGAAGCAAAAGAAGTAAACCTAGTTTATGTGAATACTAAAGAGCAGATTGTAGATATTTTCACTAAGCCTTTTCCTAAGGAGACTTTTGAATATCTCAGAGATCAGTTTGGGGTCATACCCCCACTGGTAGAGACTTAGACAGTTGATGTTTGTCATCAACCGATAGAACTAACAGAGAAATCTTTTACTCCAGCTTTGATGAGGAGAGCTACTTCTCAGGGGGAGTAGTTGGTATACTAAATAAGTTGGTATTTTGTATCTGAACTTGGTTTTTGTATTGCTTTGGTATTTGATGTCAAATGGGGAGAGATTGATATGGAAAAATACATGTTACTCCTAGGGGGAGAGACTTTATCCCTTGGGGAGAGATTGTTATTTTGGGAGAGAGTGATTACTCTCTGTATCTGAATTTTGATTTCTAGTTATGATCTCTTTTGGGAGATTGTTGGTTTCTGGTATTTGGCATTTCTATTTTGGCACTTTTATGGTTTTTCCATCTTGTGTTGCCATCAATGCCAAAGGGGGAGATTGTTGGTATTTTGGATATGTTGATATGGTTTTGTCACTGATGTCAACACTTATCAACTCTATTCAGCCTACCAACACTTGGAGAATTGGCAATGTTCATCGGCAAGCAAGTGACTTATGCACAGTCACTAGTATCTAGTTCACTGGCAGGATATATTGTTCACCGGTAGGATATATTGTTCACCGGCACTTGGAATGACATGGAAAATACTTGGTTATGTCAAAGACATCGTTTGGACACTTTGTCTTTGAGATTTGTTCATTGGTATATTCGAGTTTGCATATTTGTTGTTATTGGCAAATAGGTCTAGGATAAGCACCAGTAGGCTTATCTATTCCAGATCAGCATGACACGCTATGGAGATGATTTATTATTATTTTAAATGCACTAAGCTGACATGTTGAATCAGATATTGTATTGGTTATTTTTTTACTTGTAAATTGTTTTATTGTAATATCTTTTGTAAAGCTGACCTATACATTTTGGTCCTAGGCTTCGGTATATATGTAAAATCTTATTTGATCGAAGTAGGAAGAGAGGAATACGAATGTGAAAGGATTGTAATAAGGTATATGAGAGAATAAGCAGAGCTATACATGCAGACATCATTTGAAGGTTGAAGGAAGGTTTTGTGAAGACATATCAGAATAGAACCGCTATTGAATCCAACATATAAAGATGCTATTTTGAACAATACATCATTATTGGATTTAACCATCCAATTGTAGTCAATGTGACTCCCATTTGTGTTTGAGCAGTGAGCTCTAGGAACTTGGCCTTTCTGCATTGCAGACCCCTTATTATATACACATACTATCTGCAGTAGTATCATCTGATTGTGGGTAAGGTTTCTCACCGTGGTTTTTCCCCTTACAGGCCTTACAGGGTTTCCACATACAAACATTGGTGTTATGTGTTGTGGATGTTGTTGTCTTTCTGTTTCATGCATTAATATTTACCAGTACTACAATTAACTGATAAACTATCTACTGACATTAAGTTTGGTTTACCAGTATTAAGCATTGAGTTTTGGTTAAATTAATTTTGGTTTAAGTTCTTTAGACAACTGATTCACCCCCCTCTCAGTTGTCTTTGGGACCTAACAGTCATGTGGCCAATTTCTCATTCTGCTCATCGCGATGATGAACCATCAACTCTGACATGTCCAGTTAGGCATTATTACCCTATGCATGCTTCTATTTTGCCCCCCCCACTCGATCGAACTCTCGGGGTCATACCCTACCAGCATCATCCCTTGAGCGCCCTAAGTGGTAAAATTATATATAAACAAGAATTACACTATAGACACATAATGATCATCAATATTTCCATGTATTGTATACACATAATTACCATTACACTTGCATGTGACATCCATGAAGGGATATGCAAACATGATTTTTTTTTTCATTATCAATACAACTACACCAATGTACCCATGTACAGATACATGGACATTATCATCAATATAACTAAACCAATTTGCTCATGGATATTATATATCATCATAACAATGTTACATCAATTCACATCCATATACAAATACAACATCCCACTTCATCTGCATCAGACATCCTCATGTCCTAAGAGAAAAGCTTATGTACAACAATGCTTGCATATAAATGAAGACCAAAATAAGTAACCTTTTTATGCGGAATGAATGTGCTACAAGAAACAAATTATAACACTTAATACAAATTAGTTTGGAAAATTATAAATAGATCATTTGAAACATTAAATTTAAGACACACAAGATTGTATAGTTACGAAACTTACCAGTTTCTCTGCAAAGTATACAAGCATAACTTTGAAGAAAGACGCATGTTGATTAAAGCCCTTCTCACTGCATTTCTATGCATTGTTGAAGATGATGGTAGATATGGTCATTTCTAAATAGCAATACATTCACTTGACTTAATGTTTATGCACAAAATTTTATCTCATTAATGCACAAAGGAATATGTACCATCACCAAGAGAGGGTCTTGTCAACGACGAATGATCTAGCGTGAACCTATATTTTTAAGAATTGTTAGTCTACACATAAAATGCATGGGTGAACATAAAGGCTTCATGATAATCACTTCAACTGAAATGCATGATAATAAATGAAAAGGCGGGATTATATACCACAAAAATACGTCCCTTCAAATTATATCAACAGAACCCACTATGTTAACGCAAAAATCATAATGTGATACTATTGTATATCATCAAAAAAGACCTACATGAGCATAAAGGTTTTGCGATAATTATATCATCAAAAATTGTCAAATAGTGTTCTCTAATAACAAAAATTGTAAAGCTCATCAAATGCATGATAATAAGTCATGTTGCAAAAATACATCCCTTCCAATTATATCGAGTGTACCCGCTATGTGCATGCAAAAATCATGTTGCCAAAAAAAAACATTCATCAATAGACCTGCATTTTCAACACATCCTTAATATACACATAACAAACTTGAACATTAAGGTTTAATGATCATTGTTTGAAATGAAATGCATGATGAAAAAAATAAGGCACCAATAAAGACCTACTACTCAAGTGTGCCTGAAGGGTCATCTCTTTGCTTAAGAGTATCCAGTATTGCTTCATGATCAACAGTAGTCATTGTCCATAGGTCTTTGGTCTTCAGTTTTGCTTGATGCTTCAACAACTTGACATTTGTAGCTATAATAAGGTGTGAATACATTATAATGGTTTTGTGTCTCTCATAGTCTTCAAATGCAGGTATTCCATTCTTTCTAATCATGTATGTTCACAACCAAGTTCCCACAACAACAACTGAACCTGTAGTATATGTGAACCTGGCATCATCTGTCACTGGTTGTGTTAGCCATTTTTTTCCCTTTACACATCGTGCCAACCAATATTCTGATCTCTCTTCATTTCATTGCGGTGCGACAACTACAAAAACATGTCCTAACTATACAAGATCTGATAGATGATCATACTCAAGTGAACTTTCCATGTCATTGTTTGAGATAAAGGAGTTAGATAGTGGGGAACCCATGTATCAATCCACTCACTTGACTCACACTAATCCCAATCACACTGAACACAAATCTGACAAAACAAGCCAACGCTCGTGTCCAAATGGTCCATGTGATCATTGATAGAAAATAGAATATGCAAACTGTGGGCCATTGGAATCCACAAAATGGCCCACAAGGCTTTTTTTTATGTACAAAAATCGAATATATGATTTTATCGGATATCCAATTTTAATGTATAATTTGTGGTCCCCAAAAATTTCCCCATTGCCGCCTTTTATTTACTGAACTACCACATTAATGGCAATGGCAGAAATCTGATATCCGAGGGAGAAAGAGAGAGAGAGAGAGAGGAGGAGGAGAGGGAGAGAGAGAGAGAGAGAAAGAGAGAGAGAGAGAGAGAGGGGGAGAGAGAGAGAGAGAGAGAGAGAGAGAGAGAGATTAGGGGAGAGGGAGAGAGAGAGAGGGAGAGAGAGAGGAGGAGAGGGAGAGGGAGAGGGAGAGAGAGAGAGAGGAGGAGGAGAGGGAGAGAGAGAGAGGAGGGAAGATAGAGAGAGAGAGAGATTAGTGGAGAGAGAGAGAGAGAGATAGAGAGAGAGAGATTAGGGGAGAGGGAGAGAGAGAGGGAGAGAGAGAGAGAGAGAGAGAGAGAGAGAGAGAGAGAGAGAGAGAGAGAGAGATAGATAGAGGGGAGAGAGAGAGAGAGAGAGGGAGGGAGAGAGAGAGAGATTAGGGGAGAGAGAGATTAGGGGAGAGGGAGAGAGAGAGATAGATAGAGGGAGAGAGAGAGAGAGAGATTATGGGAAAGAGAGAGATTAGGGGAGAGGGAGAGAGAGAGAGAGAGAGAGAGAGAGAGAGAGATAGAGAGAGAGATAGAGAGAGAGGAGGAGAGAGAGAGAGAGAGAAAGAGGGAGAGAGAGAGAGAGAGGAGGAGAGGGGTCATACTGTGTCCTACGACCCCTTAGGACACCATATGACCCCTAACGACATGATATGGTGTCTTAAGGGGTCCTATGGTGTTGTTAGGGGTTGTAGGACACAATATGACCCCTTAGGACACAATATGACCCAAAGCGACCCAATATGGTGTCATTAGGGGTCATATGGTGTCCTAAGAGGTCATAAGGGTTCATGGGACACCATATGACCCCTAATGACACAATTTGGTGTCTTAAGGGGTCCTATGGTGTCCATAGGGGTCATATAGTGTCCTATGACCCCTTAGGACACCATATGACCCCTTAAGACACCATATTTGGTCGTTATGGGTCATATTATGTCCTAGTGGGTCATATTGTGTCATATGACGCCTTTAAGACATCATATGATCCCTTAGGACACCATATGACCCCTAATGACACCATATTGGGTTTCTTTGGGTCATATTATGTGTTACGACCCCTTAGAACAACATATGACCTATAACGACATAATTAGGTGTCTTCAGGGGTCATATGGTGTCCCATAAACCCTTATGACCTCTTAGGACACCATATGACCGCTAATGACACCATATTGGGTCGCTTTGGGTCATATTGTGTCCTAAGGGGTCATATTATGTCCTATGACCCCTTAGGACACCATATGACCCCTAACGACATGATTTGGTGTCTTAAGGGGTCCTATGGTGTTTTTAGGGGTCATATGATGTCTTGGGACACCATATGACCTGTAATGAAGCCATATTGGGTCACTTTGGGTCATATTGTGTCCTAAGGGGTCATATTACACCATATTGGGTCGCTTTGGGTCATATTATGTCCTAAGGGGTTGTAAGACACAATATGACCCCTTAGGACACAATATGACCCAAAGCGACCCAATATGGTTTCATTACGGGTCATATGGTGTCCCAAGACACCATATGACCCCTATGGACAACATATGACCCCTAAAAACACCATAGGACCCCTTAAGACACCAAATCATATCGTTAGGGGTCATATGGTGTCCTAAGGGGTCGTAGGACACAATATGACCCAAAGAAACCCAATATGGTGTCATTAGGGGTCATATCCTGTCCTAAGAGGTCATAAGGGTTCATGGGACACCATATGACCCCTAACGACACAATTTGGTGTCTTAAGGGGTCCTATGGTGTCCATAAGGTTCATATGGTGTCCATAGGGGTCATATGGTATCTTGGGACACCATACAACCAGTTATGACACCATATTGGGTTGCTTTGGGTCATATTGTGTCCTAAGGGGTCATATTGTGTCCTGTAACCCCTTAGGACACTATATGACCCCTAACGATACGTTTTGGTGTCTTAAGGTGTCCTATGGTGTCGTTAGGGGTCATATGGTATCTTGGGACACCATATGACCCCTAATGACACCATATTGGGTCACTTTGGGTCATATTATGTCCTAAGGGGTCATATTGTGTCTTACGACCCCTTAGGACACAATATGACCCAAAGAGACCCAATATGGTGTCATTAGGGGTCATATGGTGTCCCAAGACACCATATGACCCCTATGGGCACCATGTGACCCCTAACAACATCATAGGACCCCTTAAGACACCAAATCATGTCGTTAGGGGTCATAGGACAGAATATGACCCCTTAGGACACAATATGACCCAAAGCAACCCAATATGGTGTGATTAGGGGTCATATGGTGTCCTAAGAGGTTATAAGGGTTCATGCGACACCATATGACCCCTTAGGACACCATATGACCCCTAACGACACAATTTGGTGTCTTAAGGGGTCCTATGGTGTCCATAGGGGTCATATGGTGTCTTGGGACACCATACGACCCGTTATGACACCATATTAGGTCACTTTGTGTCATATTGTGTCGTAAGGGGTCATATTGTGTCCTACTACCCCTTAGGACACCATATGACCCCTAACGACATGATTTGGTGTCTTAAGGGGTCCTATGGTGTCGATAGGGGTCATATGGTTTCCATAGGGCTCGTATGGTGTCTTGGGACACCATATGACCCCTAATGACACCATATTGGGTCGCTTTGGGTCATATTGTGTCCTAAGGGGTCATATGGTGTCCTAAGAGGTCATAAGGGTTCATGGGACACTATATGACGCCTTAGGACACCATATGACCCGTAATGACACAATTTGGTGTCTTAAGGGGTCCTATGGTGTCCATAGGGGTCATATGGTGTCTTGGGACACCATACGACCCGTTATGACACCATATTGGGTCACTCTGGGTCATATTGTGTCCTATGGGGTCATATTGTGTCCTACGACCCCTTAGGACACTATATGACCCCTTACGATATCATATGACCCCTTAGGACATCATATGACCCCTTATGACACCATATGTAATGCCCGCCAAAATACCCTAGAGAAACTAAACAATAATATACAAATAGAGATTATTTTTTTTGAACTTATCATCTAATAACAACTAATGCAACACATAACATCTCCATCTATTTACATACATTCATCAATTAACTGATATGAACATATATCATTACTCATTTCATGAATTAATGCAAGTGGAAATAACACAACCTCATTAATCTTTCCCTAGGGTACTTACCATCATTACTTAAATCCATTTCCACAATAGCATACTATGCACGTGATAGGTATATTTCACCTTCATTAATGCATCATAATCTAATTATCTACTCATGAGATATGCATCCTACAACATTACTTACTTCCCATGATATGCATCATTTTCTTTCTACCAATGCATCTATATGAAACATCCATGTTTACTAAGTCAATTCAACATCCTATAACATATTCATTTATTACCCCATGAGCATTCATCTCTCAAGATTATTTAACAGTCTAACTAGCCTCTAATCATTCCATAAGATAATACAACTGATCTGTAATGCAATTCCATTCTATTCCAACTACAATTCATCTACAAATATAAGTACATTAAATACATCATGAGCATAGCTCTTCCTACTACAAGATTCCATCTATGATATACAAAAGTATTACATTACATACATTTTATCTTATCTATTACATAAATTTGCTACAAGGTACATCCATAGTACATCATGAAGAATAATCCACATCCACGCGAGAAGAATCCCAAAGAACATCCCAATGGCTAAAAAGCACCAACCTCCCGACCATGTGGAACCAAAGGAACCATCCCCCATGCTAGGAGATGACACAAGGTCCCAACACATACTCTAAACCTAAGCTGGCACCTATAACCAAGGAGACTAACCACACAAGGACTCTCAAGCAAGAACTTACACAATACAACAAGAATGAACTCCCAGAGGCATAAAACTCATCAAAATATAAATGCATCCAATAAGCATAATCATAAATCACAAAGGGGAAACACATGTAGGAGTGGAGTGTCATCACATGCCATCCTTATAACACAATAACATAATATCACAAGACACTAGCCTGATGGACATGTGGAGCCATCTCAACCTATGAGAGACTAAGGGAGATTAGCTTACCATCTTCACGGCCTTCTCATGCTTATACTAAAACATCCTCCCTAGGACAAAGTCATGAGGCACAATCAATTTATCATCTTATTAATTAATCTAACTACCCAACCCATCAATTATTAGGTTATCACTTATTTACAAATCACGGAAAACTCCAATGTGCCCCGGTGGTCTAGACTTCATGCATCCTTACAAGGAACCTCATGCAAGCCTATCTCTCATGACCCTAGTCATCACAAGGAAGCCCACTCCCCCCCTAACATGGTCTCAAACATGACAATGCAAGAGCTCTAGAATCATAATTAGATCTGAGAACATACATAAATCTGAAATCATAAATAATCCATATGCAAACAACAATCTCATCTCATAAGCATGAAACATGTGAAAGTTAACATCATGAGAACCAAAAATAAATGAGCCTCTTGGCTAAATAAACATATCAAGGCCATAAGAAATACCACCAAATCTGAAATGAATCATCAAATAATCTCAGCAAGGCCTATCCACTTGCTAGCGCATAATCACAAGAATCTTAATCTCTCTCTTGGTGCATCAATAAGAGAGGAAGCACAAACAACTCAAATGAAGTAAAATTCATATAAAACTCAAAAGTAAATCATATGAAGACATTACCAATCATAAATCAACATTAGACAACATCATAAATGCCCTAAAAAAGCCTCTGGTACGGCCCCAAATCCAACTTACATCAAATAAGCTTCAAACTAGGAAAAAAACCCTAAAAATACACATAATGGTGCAAAAGACTGACAACTTAGTGCATCTAGGTGATCTCTTAGCATGTAGGGTGGTTACTTTAGCGCGTGTAGTCATTCCTTTAGCGCATGGAAAAAAAAGTGTAAAATTCAGCAAAAAATTGCTTAAGTGCAGAATCAAAACTATTCGAAATATAATTAGCCAAATATGGCGTATTTATACTCATTCGAATCGGCACAAAATGAACTATACAAATACATGAACAAAATAAAATAATAATATTAACCCAAGGAACTCCAATTGAAAACATAATGCAGATTTTTTTTGGAGGAAGAACATCTCCAGAATTGTAAAATTGAGGCAATACTCAACAAGCTTGAATCTAAAACATAGAAAGCGTAGTATATAACTAAAATATATTAAAAAAGACATTCCACATAACAAATAACATCCATACACAAGAGGATGAGTGAAATATAAATCTATTAAAATAATTCATACAAGACATATACAAAATCTGCAAGATATTCCTCATGTCGAACATTCACGGCAATGCACAGAAAGCATTATTTATAGAACTATAAATGAAGAAAAGAATCTAAAATCCCATGGATACACATTCCAAATCTAGGAAGACTAAAGAGAATGCATAAACCAATATTTTTTTTAAAATCCAAATCAAACACGAAGCATACAAGTTTTCAAAACTTTGAAAGAAAGACAAGAAGCCAATGGAGAGGCCTCCAACCTGCAACCTGTGTGATGGTTTGTAGTTGAAGAAGAGTTCCCACAAGCCAAACCCGAAATCCAACCAAACTCCAGCCAAAAACCAAGAATGCCGAAATCCCCCAAAACCAAGGAAGAAAATGCTGGAGGAATTCCTAGAGAATAACCAACCCAACCGAAAAACCTCACGAGAATGAAAAGAATAATAAGAAACAACAAAGCTTATCAAATATTAAAATAATCATATAATCAATAATAGTTAATTATCAAATGAATATAAATATCAAATAATTAAATAATTTAACCATTAAATAATTTATTACTTCCAATATTAAATATTAATTAATATTTAGACTATAATCAATAATCAATAATTAATTAAATAGTCTTTACAAAATTATTAATTAATTAAATACTATAATTATAAAAATCATAAATCAAATAATCAAAATCTCAAATAGCTTAAATCAAATAATTAAAAATAAATAATACTAATTATCAAATCTCTCAACAAATAGACAAATAATCCAATGCCACATAAATAACCACGTGACAATAAAATCAACCACAACGTAAATAATCCTCATACCAAAAGAGTCAATCAATACTAACATACTCCAAAAACTAAAAGAGCCAAGCCAACAACTGACATGACCAATTGCGCCTAGTGACAACTTAAACCTAGAGTATGTGAAGGGAAACTCATGCCATCTCCGAACCACATAAGCCATTGGAACTAAAGACATGCTCAAACTTGTGAAGCCAGGTGGAGTCGATGTCTGGTACCTGCAAAATCCTAGAACCACAAAATGATAATACAACATATACATATACATATATAGAACAAGCAAGTGATAGAGAATCACGACGACACATCTCGCTCGCAATGAGTGATGTGGAATCATCTCTATCACGAAGACAATCAATCAATAGTCAGATACATCTCATAAAAATCTCATCATATGTAAACATAAAGTAGGGTTAGCATAATCATAATCATCATCAAAACCATGATAAATCTAATTTATAAATAATCCATCACATAGTGAGCATATAAAATCCATCAAGTACATATATCATCAAATCACATGATCAATCATGATAGTACCAACATCCATATAGATATATCAAAATAGCATATGTCCAATATTGTCTAACATCATCCAAATCATCAAAATATAGTTTAGGTAAGTCTATCAAGCATAATATAAAAGTCAACTCTAGTCAAAATAAGTCAAATCAAGGGTGGACACTACACCATATGGTGTCATAAGAGGTCCTATGGTGTCCATAGGGGTCATATGGTGTCCTAAGACTCCTTAGGACACCATATGACCCCTTAAGACACCATATTTGGTCGTTATGGGTCATATTGTGTCATATGACCCCTTTAAGACATCATATGACCCCTTAGGACACAATATGACCCTTAATGACACCATATTGTGTCGCTTTGGGTCATATTGTGTCCTAAGGGGTCATATTGTGTCTTACAACCGCTTATGACAACATATGACCCATAACGACACAATTTGGTGTCTTAAGGGGTCATATGGTGTCTTAAGACACCATATGAGGCCTATGGACACCATATGACCTCTAATGACACCATATGGTGTCATAAGGGGTCGTATGTTGTCTTTAGGGGTCATATGGTGTCCCATGAACACTTATGACCCCTTACGACACCATACAACCCATTATGACACCATATTAGGTTGCTTTGGGTCCTATGGTGTCTTAATCTCTCTCTCTCCCCCTCTCCCCTAATCTCTCTCTCTCTCCCCTAATCTCTCTCTCCCTCTCCTCCTCTCTCTCTATTCCCTAATCTCTCTATCTATCTATCTCTCCCCTAATCTATCTCTATCTCTCTCTCTCCCTTCCCCCTCCCCATCTCTCACTATCTCTGTCTCTCTCTATGTGTCTATCTATCTGTCTCTCTCTCTCTCCCCTAATCCCTCCCCTACTCTCTCTCTATCCCTCTCCCCTAATCTCTATCTCTCTCTCTCTCTCTCTCTCTCTCCCACTCTCCCTCTCTACTAATCTCTTTATCTCTCTCTCCCTTCCCTCTCCTCCCTCCCTCTCTCTCCATCTCTCCATCTCTCTCTCTCTCTCTCTCTCTCTCTCTCTCTCTCTCTCTCTCCCTCTCCCCTATTCTCTCCATCTCTCTCTCACTCTCTATCTCTCTATCTCTCTCCCTTCCCCCTACCCATCTCTCCATTCCCCCTCCCTTAATCTCTCTCTCTACACTAATCTCTCTCCCTCTCCTTCTCTCTGTCTCTCTCCCTTCCCCCTACCCATCTCTCCCTTCCCCTCCCCATCTCTCTCTCTCTCTCCCCTAATCTCTCTCTATCTCTCCCCCTCCCTCCCTCTCTCTCTCCCCTAATCTCTCACTATCTCTCTCTCTCTCCCTTCCCCCTCCCCATCTCTCTCTCTCTCTACCTCTCTCCCCTAATCTCTCTATCCCTCTCCCCTAATCTCTCTCTCTCTCTCTCTCTCTCTCTCTCTCTCTCTCTCTCCCTTCCCCCTACCCATCACTCCCTTCCCCCTCCCCATCTCTCTCTCCCTTCCCTCTCTGCTAATCTCTTTATCTCTCCATCTCTCTCCCTTCCCCCTCCCCATCCCTCTCTCTCTATCCCTCTCCCCTATTCGCTCCATCTCTCTCTCTCTCTCTCTCCCCTTCCCCTACCCATGTCTCCCTTCCCCCTCCCCATCTCTCTCTCTCTCCCCTAAGCTCTCTCTATCCCTCCTCTCTCTCTCTCTCTCTCTCTCTCTCTCTCTCTCTCTGTCTCTCTCTCTCCCCCCACTCCCCCCTCTCCCTCTCCATATATATATATATATATATAAACATTAGATTAATTATGGGCAAATCTGGTTAGAGAATTTACTGATTAAAATCGGATATCATATTTTTGTAGTCAAATTTTCAAATTTCAAATTTCGGCTCGGGAATGCTTTGGTATTTGGCTTCGAAGTGACAAGCTTGGAAAGTCAACTGAAAAAACGTGTTTTTCAGTATTCCTTGGTTTTCCAGACTTGACATTGGTGGTTGATGACTTTTTTTGTAGCCAAAATTGATAAAATGAAAAGGATTTTTTAAGGATGTTCCCAGTTTTCCAACAATATAAGGCTTGTCTTATTTCGACTTTAATAAATAATTATTATTTATTTTCTAATTGAATTTTGACAATAGTCCTGATTGATATACTGATTGAAAAACACTCATAACTTTCAAACGGTATAACATTTTTTGAATCCGAAACATGCACCACATCCTATGCTTTGTCTAATATAGGGAAAAATTAAAAAAAATTAAATTTCATAAGGGTTTGACCAAGTTAAGGTGGTCAGACATAGGAGTTTCTGAATTTCTGAAAAGTTGTAGTAAAAAATTCATAAATAATTATTTACTTTATAAAAAATTAAAACAAAATATGTGTCACATTCGGACATGAGTCTAATACTTCTATTATAAATATTATTAAAAAATATTATTATTTGATTGTGATTAGGGTGGTCAGACATACATCTACTTCTTATTTTTTTCCTGAAATTTTAGTACCACTACATTGAAATTTGAAATTTTCATCAAATAGGATTTTTTTTTCCAAAAAACAACTAGTAGCTTAGAAACTACATTCAATTTTATATATATTCTCTTACATATTTTTAAAATAATGTTCACAACATATTCAAATTTTCATGTCAAGTTGCATAACTCTGATTTTCTGAAATTTCATTGCCACTTAAGGGCCTGTTTTGGCACACCATTATCCTGCACATACCCACTTTTTCAAATGTTCCTCCTCCTTCTCGGCCCTCCACTAAGACTTTACAAAATCATTGTATGAGAGAATGCCGATGAAGATGCCATGTTCGAGATCGTGAAGCTATCCCTCAATATACTCAATCTCCTCAAACTCTGACAATTGACATGATTCCCTTTTGTCCTAAGCAAAATGTTCAACCTACATCTCCAAATCATAAGTTGCACAAAACGTCTGATGATTTTACTCCTATTCATGTTCTTGCTCCTCTTTCTCTAAACTTTGATGAAGAAATAGGTGAAAATGTTAATCATAATGGCAATACAACTCCTAATGCTTCTGATAGTGAGTATGAGTATGTTGATGTGGACAAGAATTTATCAAATGAGTTCTTACAAAACCTAATCCTAGCTCATAGAATCAAACAAAGTGGCTTACAACATGAGCATAGTCCTTGTTTGGATCTTGTGATAGCTCCATCTGTTGTCCTTGATGTTGCTCCTCTGGCATGTTGCTTGCCTTCTCGAAATAGTGATCAGCAAGATCGGAAGGCAGATGTCATGCTAGATTAGCAATATTAGCACTGTAGATCTTTCTCTATCTCCTTTCTTTCTCTTTTGTGACCATTCTTATATATGTATCCCTATTCTTCTATTGTTCCCTTATGTCTACTTGGGGATGATGCGAAGCATTGAGATCTTTTCTTGGTCTCTTTCATGTTGACTCAAAAGACATCCTCTCTTCCCTTTTTTCTAAGGTAGTGTCCTTCTTTGGGGAATGACGATTATTATCTGCATATACATACATGATATGCATGAGTTATCATATAGCATACTGACCCCGAGGAAAGTGACACTACCTTGTGTTTTGTGTTCATTATCCTTGGGTTTATTCCTTGATTGGGGGCTAAATCCTTGTGATAACGTGCTCCCTCCCTTCTCTTTCTCTTGGGTGTATCCTACCTTAAAGAAATCGCTCCTGATAAGGCTCATGCAATCAATTTAACATGGGGGCATACACTGCTAATATTTTCCTTCTTTGATAGTTAGAATTACTTAGTGAACTTTGTTTTTCTTTCTAATCTTTGGTATCCTTGTTTTCATGACTCATAGTGAAGGGAACTTTGCTACTTGCAGTCATGGTTGTCCCCTTCTCAATCTTCCCTTTTACTTTATCAATCAAAGTTGTAAGATCCTAATTCCACTGGGGTCTTGGTGCATCTTGCCTCCTTGACATGGTAAAAGTCTTTCAATCTTGTTTCCTTGTACTTTACCAATAGTATTGGCGTAAGCTTATACTCCCACTAAAGTGGGGGCTAAATGTAGTGTCATAAAATTGTGACCCTAGCAATTTTTGATTGCATTAGGGTCGTCACACATGTGAGATCAAATCCTCTAGCCTAATCGGAGACTGGAGATTGCTCAACCCTCAGAACAAGTTCTTTCTTTTCCTCTGCATCACCCCATCTGCACTCTGCCATAGAGAAAGGGGTAGGATAGGGGTGTGGCACCATTGTCCCCCCTTGGAAAGGGGCATGGCACCCTTGTCTTCCCAGGACAAGGGCATGGTTCCCTTTTCCTCCCAGGATAGGCGCATGGTGCCCCTATCCCTACCCTATTTTTGGAGCAGGACCCTTCATAGGGTTGCATTGTTGGTTGTGCATTGGGTAGGAAAATCCCCTAATGTCGGCCTGTGATGAAAATAAAATCCACTAACACATATTTAAGGGGCATTTATCCTCTCATTTGCATAAGTTGGATAGGTTGAAGTTGGATAGATTGAAGTTGCACAAGCAATCAAGCATTCAAGAGTCTTCAAGCATTCTTTTCTAGTATTTAGCATTCTCAAGTCTCCCTTCAAGGCTAGGTGTTGCATTCAAGTCAAGGATTCAACCATTGAAGAGGATATGGATTCCAACATTCAATTCCACACAAGCATTTCTTTCAACATTGCTATCACAACCTCCATCGAGGTGATTTACAGTTCAATCTTTCATTTACAACTACTTGCAAGTACTTTCTTTCATTACTTGGTTAATTCCAAACCTGGGGTTTGACTTTAAGGAAAACCCCCAATCCCAACCCATTTTCCTCTCTTTTCTATGTGTAGGTTTTAGGTGTGCAATCATACTTTCAGATTCGGTCTCAACTTGCAAAGGTGGAAAAACCCTTTTCGTTTCAGGGATTTTTTGGAGGACCGTGTACGTTCCCGCCACATTCCTGACAAATTTTCCTCAAATTTGCAGGGTGACTTTGTCTCAACGTGTTACTACCAGATCCAGGTGCACAATTTCATCCCATATTCCGATCTCAAGTTATAATTAGATCTTTATCATGTTTGCACTACATAATTCAATCAATTCCTTTACATTTCAAATATGGAAGAGGGGATCAACTTATCATTCCCATTTCATTTAGAATTCAATCTTCATCTTTGAAGGTTGAATTTAGTGAATTCTCCTCTCCTCTTCCAAATATAATTTGGTGAAAAGTGTTTGAAGGGTAATCAATAGTGAAACTCTAATCGCTCGTTGAGGGAAAGGGTAGTTTTCCTCTTGATCTCATCAATCACCATTTTTCCATATTACACTATCTTTTTTAACAACTCCAATCTTCATCTTCACAATGATGCTTATACACTTCCTTTTTCCTTGTTATTTGTTAAAAAAAATTTCTCTTTGAAACCCTTAATTTTTTTTTTGCCTTTCATCTTTCTACCTTATGTAGGTTGTACAGCCTTTGAATCATGGGCTAATTGATAAGTATGTTAAATCTTATTCGATCCGCTTGGGAATTTTATTTTGGTAAATGAAGTATTGGAAAGTGGTAAAGTATGAAAAATGAAAATGGATCTCATCAATCAATGATGCTTATACACTTCCTTTTTCCTTGTTATTTGTTAAAAAATAGTTCTCTTTGAAACCCTTAATTTTTTTTTTCGCTAGGCCAATTATATTTTATGGTAGTAGCTTACTTTGACATCAACACAAGCAATTATCATTTCATTAGTTGTAGAAGTACATTTTACTTATGTTTCACAAAACCCAAAAATTTGACATGTTGGGAACTTCCTTGTAGGGATTAGCATCTAAGGAAACATACATTAAAAATAATCCAACTAGACTAACTTAAAACCAATTGGAAACAACCGGGCACAAATGGAGTCAATTGAACTATTGTCTAATTGGTGTTTCATATTATTGAATAAGATAAACAAGGAACAAGGTATAAATATGTAAATTTTAAAATGATAGCAATACACAATAATCTACATAATAAATATGCAAATTCTAAGAATATATCTATAAATGGGAATTAAAAATGAAACTGACACTAAAATATGGACCTAAAATAGCGGGACTACATGGCTCTAGAGGTGTCTAAGATAGACATCAAAAAAAATTCTAAATTAAGATGTCACATTGATCATCTCCTTGAAATTTTATTGAAAAAGTGTTAGACTATGTGAGTAAGCAATAATCTTAAGGGTTTTTTTCTCCTTCAAAGTCCGAGTCTCTAAGTTCTCTTAATTTGTACTTTATAAATCTATAATCCTTGTCTATTAGATTTGAATTCTTGAACACAAGAAGAGATAAAATGGTGTTGGATTGTATAGGGTCTTGCCTCAGTCAAACCTCAAGTAGGAATTAACATCTCCTACAACAATGATGATTAGAAAGAGAGCTCACCCTTGCAAGGAAGAGGCCAAATATGAAGTCAAATTTTGAATTTACAATATGAATGCAACACTATTTGTATAGGACCATAAAGTGTGTATGGAATAGAGTAACACCAAACAAGATGATCGATTATGAAAATTCCCTTAGATGAAGATTGTTGTAGCTTGTTACTAGTCAATGGCTAGATCTAAACACATTTACTCATATTTCCTGCCCTAGGAAGTTAGTGATGTGAATGAATTAGAAATGATGCTCTTATATAGGGTTCCTAAAGTGTAGCATCATAAATTGTATACCCTTAATTAAGGTTGTCCAATTTCATACTTAGGTTAGCACCTGACTTATTGTGTTGAATTTTGCATTTTAAAAGTTCATTTGAGAAATAAACTAGATAATTCAACTAAATCTAAGATCCTCTCTCATCATTCCACACATTATAAAATTGGGCCCTTAACCCTAAGTGTGACCCCTTTTATTTTATCTTCTTTAATCAATTAATCATTAAGCCCTAATAAAGTCCTATTTTGATCTTCAAGGGCCAATTTCGCTTATATAAACACCTTTGATTGAAACACCGAGCTGCATTTGACTTTGTAAACATGATACCTTGCATCTCTAAAAATTTGGAAAAAAGTCGGTCGAACCATAGTGATTCACCCTGGTCCTAACTTTATTTCTCCGAATTTTGGGATCATGTTTTGATGGTATTATAATGTTAATATCTTTATTTGTGTGAAATTATATAAATTCTAATTCAGCCTAAAGTTAATTTTAATTATGAGATCCATGTATAAGGTATCTCTCTCCATTCATTTTTCAACAACTACACTTTATGCAAACACTGTCATCAATTCAAGAGTAGATTTGATTCAAGGAGCAACAAGCTACATAAGGGCATCTTCAACTTATGTTTCAATTATGATTTTATGATGGATTTTATGTGATTTATCCTGTTATTACATCAACACATGAAGGACTTATCCTAAGAGCATTGCATCACCTATTGAAGGTGGCAGATTCGAGAGCCATGCGGATGGAAAAGGACACCTTAAGACTAGGGCATTGTAGGAGGACCCAAGTGTTGGCCATAGGATGGAATTAATTATGTGTTGGATTGATGTTTTGTCATTGATGTCAACACTAGTTGTTATGGTTGTTTACCGGCTTCTGGTAGAAGGATTGGATTGGGAAGATTATCAGTTGATTGTCACCAGTATAATCTAGATGGTGGAATAAGTTTGTATGGATGGTTCATATGCTTTTGTAGCATGTTTCAGTCAGTTACTATTGATTTGATGATCGGATGCTATCTCATATTCTAGTAATCTTGCTTTATTGGTCCGATAAGGGTTTCACCGACAGAGCTTTATTGAAGGTATTTGATGTAATGCATAAGTGGTGTTGGTGCAGCTTCTAGAAGGGATTCAGGATGTTGATGGTGATTGTGTTCGTGCCTCAATTTATTGGTGTCATTTCTTTGGCGTGTGTGGATCTAATTTAGGTCCGGTGCTATCTAGGTTATGGACCAGTTTTCATATAACATATTGGTGGATCCTCGGATGGGCTTCCGAGATGTTTTATTGATTGCATGATGTTTGTTTGGCCTTGGGCCGACATGTTTTATGATTTTATTTCAAGATTATGTAATGGATTTATTAAATTATCATTTGGGTGGCCGACCTAATTGGTTAGGTCTTAGGTTGGTATAAATATATGTAACATATCATCAGTGATTACTTTAGTGGCGAATATTCACCAATGGCAAATTTTTCACATCGGCCCTATCAGAAATAGCGAATATTTTGTACCATATGGGGGTGGCCATGTCGCCAGAACATTATCAATTTCCGTCAACGTCACGGCCCGATCACCATATGTTTTATGCAATTAAATGTTTCTATGCAATGATTTGACCAATACAATATATGGTGGACACATGGTAAATTTAATTATTTCACCTACACTCTCTGAGGTTGCCTTAATAGATGACCTTAATTTGCCTATAGGCATGTGAAGATTTGTTATCTGGGGGGACCCAATTTGCTCGACATGTTGTCGACGCGTGTCTCTAGTCACCCCAACTTTCGCTAACTATATTGTATTCTCTATTCGCCTATTATTTGGACAACCTATAATCGCCTCGAAAATTACATAAGTCATATTTGGACGACCTATAATCGCCTTGAAAATTACATAAGTCATATTTGGATGACCTATAATCGCCTTGAAAATTACATAAGTCATGTTATAATTACACGAGATTTGCCAAATATTTGTATACTGGTAAATTCCTGCAGAATTCACCATATAAGGATTGGTATAAATACATGCAAAGATCAAATCTATCTCAACACAATCTGGTGGGTTCTAGGCTCTGAATTTTGATCAATAGCGAAGTTTTAGACCAAGGAAAATCATTGTTGTTGACTGTATTGGCGACTGCTAGTTACCTAAAGCCTAAAGGTGAGCGATCATATTTTTGAACTGGTATATTATACATTATAGTCTATTATTGCTTCTTCAGCAAATTGATATTTTTTGGCAGCCTTTATTTCATTGGAGATGTCGAATAGGAAGAGGGGTAGGAAAACTGAATGTGGGGAAGGCTAGGAGAGGCCAACAAAAAGTAGAATGTTGTCTTCATACTTTGGCATTGGAAAAGATTGTGGTACTGGTGAAAATCAGGAAGGTACATCATCACAAGTACATTTACAAAATTTGCCACCTGCACCGCATGTTGAAGATGGCGGCGAACCTGATATCTCAGATCAGGATGATCTTGAAGAAGATTATCTGGTAGATACCCAAGTTAGCCAGAATGATATAATTGACTTGGGTGATAATTCCATTGATTATAATGCATGGAAGGGGAAAAGAAAAGCCATATCAAAAAATGGTGAACCACAATCAAAAAAGGATCGGGAGTGGGATATGTCAGTCAGGAATTTTCAAATTAATTGGGCATCGAAGTATCCATTCATTGAACCAATGGAGAATCCAATTGAAGGTGAGCCTCCAATAGAATGCAAGTGTAAGATTTACACTTGGAAAAATAAGAAGGAAATTAGGTTGCAGCTAAAATTTGACACCATAGAAAAGCATATGGGTAAAGTTTATGAAAAACAAATGATAGACGGGGTTGAAAAATTAGTGATAAGATGGAAAAAAAAGAATGAATGTAAGCATGTGAGGAATGCCGAAGAGTATTATTTTCATGAGAAATTTTAGATGAAGCTTGCTGAAGTTAAAGGTTCTATTGAAGCTGTTTTTGGAAAAGCAATGCAAATAGAACAACTGGGAAAAGTTGTTCAGTTAAGTGTTGTTTTTCATATTTTGAGCAGAGGGCATGCTATGACATATTTCCCATCAACTAGTGGTTTATTACACTTTTTGAAAGTTCCTGACTATCCTAATAGACACTGGTCAGTAAACAGTGGATGGGAATGGGCAAGTTGTCTTGCTGAGGTTGAAATAGAAGATGTATAGGAAAAAATAAGAGAGTCAAACTTCATTGCATTTTCTTTAGATGAAGTTACAGCAGTAGACAATACTTCATGGGTATGCATGCATGTTTATACTGTAGAGAATCATACCCGCCAACCTCATCTACTATCTGTTGCTAAAATGAAGGAGAGTATGACAGCGAAAAATTTATTTCAACTAGTAAAGAGAAGTTTAATTGAATATGGAGGTATGGATGACATGACGGTAGCCAAAAAATTGGTTTGTGTTGGAGCAGATGGAGCTTCAGTAATGCAAGGTCACAGGAACGGTCTTTGTACAAAGATTGAAACTTCATTTGCACTGTACATTACTGCAATTCACTGCATGGCTCATAGAATGAATCTAGCTTTTGGAATTGTGAGCAAGTTTGCTTCGGTTAAAAAAATTGAAATTTTAATCAAAGAGCTCTACTCACACTTTTGTCGAAGTCCTAAGTGATTTATGGAATTTCAACACTTTGGTGATGGATTAACTGATGGGAAAAAGCTTCTCAAGGATAATGATACCAGATGGATCTCTTTGGATGGTCTAGCACATTGAGTGTTTTCAGAATATCCATCCTTGATTGGACTATTTCACACAACTCATGACGAATCAGATCAACCAAAATTTCCTGAACTTCTTGGTAGGTTAAGTAATTTAGAGACACTCTTAACTTTACCAGCTCTTCTACCCATGCTAGAGGAAATGAGGAATATTATGAAGGCTGCCTAAAAAAGAGCTCTGTATATTGCAAAATATGCTATGTTGCGTAAGATGACATGCATGACCCTCGACAATCTCTATCGAAATGAACCAACACTATCTGATGAAAAATTTGTTAAGTGGCAGACACTCACATATTTGAACAATCCTGATAACTTTTTACAAATCAGTGCAGATGGGGAGGTATGTGCCAATGTATGGGGAGTTGAGATACCAATGCACTTCTATGCCATGGTTGACCCCGAGGAACCAGGAAAGCGCCCCAGGAAGAAACTAGCAAGAGTTACAAAGGAAGATTTCAACAAGATTGTTGAGGCTATAACTACTTCTGTGAAGAAAATTGCATATGATCGTTCCTCAGAAATTAGAAGCAGATTCCCTCCTGACAACCTACTCGAAGCCATGTCTATTGTGTTTCATCATTATTGGAGCCTCAACAGTGCATCTGATTTTCGAAGTAAGCTACTGACTTTGATAAAACAATTTTGCATATCCAGAGAATTGAATGGAGTAACTATAAATGGAATATTAGATGAAACTCATCTTCGAGAGCAATCATCTCATTTTGCATACACTATGAAACAACAATATGCCAAAATGGAGAACCCCCACGAAGAGGGATCAGTAACAAGGGTTTGGAAATATATAGCTGAGAAGACATCCTTGCGTGATTCAATGCCAGAATATGTGAAGCTTGCTGCTTTATGTCTTACCATGATATTGGGTTCAGTGGAAGATGAGAGAGTTTTCAGTGCTTTGGGGTTCCTAAAATCAAAGCTAAGAAACAAACTAGACAAAAATTTGGAAAATTGCTTGAGGTTCTATACATCTAGGTATGATGTCCACACTTTTCCTTACGATAGGGCACTGCAAATCTGGAGGTCCAAATGTGAAAGAAGAGGTTTGGGCAACACTTCAAACCAAAGTGCCAGTGGGACTAGTGGACCTACTGGTAGCATTGAGATGCAGTTCGACAAAGATATGCAGACTCAGTCTCAGAGTAAAGAAACCACAGATGAGAATCAAGAAAGCACTGAATTTGATGAGGATGAATGGCAACTATAAGAGATTGGTATTTATTAATCTTATTACTGTATCTCATCATTCATATTACAAAAGCATATTACTTTTTGCAATTAGAATTTAATATTGATTTGTAATTTTATTTTTCAACTTTCTATTTCTAGATTTAAAATGGCATAATAAAAAAAACCATAATGTGTTTATTGATACAAAGATGTTTATTGTTTATTTATACATGTTTGAGTCTCAAATCTGTGTGATATATTTTAGAACCATATGATAAATTTCATTCAATAGTAATACACATGTCAAGAACTTAGATTTTCATTAATTCTTTCAAAATATAGCCATAGGCCCATATGATACATTTCATTCAATACTAATACACCAATCTATGTGATTCTACATGCCAATTGCAAAAGTGAATACAAAGTTTCAGAACCCTTTGCAAATGACCTTGAATTCCCTTTTATAGAAACAAGAGAGCAACAACAACTCTTGTGTGATTCTCCAATGTCCATGCAAAAGTGAATACAAAGTTTCAAAACCCTTTGCAAAATTGCAAATGACCCTGAATTCCCTTTTATAGAAACAAGGGAGCAACAATAGCTTCAGGTCGAATTGCAAGTTTGCAACATGTGAACACTGAACATCAAAATCACAAACTCAGCACATATTTATAGGCCCATCACAGGCCATATTAGCAATTTAACATCTGCTACATGTTTGATGTCTCCTGTTCAAAAAACAGAGTTCAAAATTAAATATTAATTCATGCCATGAGTCATGACAAATTAAACATAGATAATAGCTATAGGAGTGCCTAAAACCTACTAATCAGAAATAGAGAAATGCATAAATGTTAAAGCAAGGGAGAATTTGAGAATACAAATTTACTGGCTGAAGTTTTGCAGTGTGCATCATAGATTCATAGGCTGGATTAGCAAAATAGTAATAGCGAGTGCTGTTTTTTTCCTATTCATAAATTAGATTCATAGACTAGATTAGTAAAATAGCAAACAGGGGAAAAAAAAACCTTGAAATTAAGAATAAAAGAAGAAAATTGAGCAATACATACTATGATTCTTAAGAATTTATGTGCCAGTTTTTGTAAGGTGCTCCACTCTTCATCTGATGGAAGGTCAATATTCTGTAAACTATGGAAAGTCAACTCCAACTTCATCAACATTCCATATTTAGAAGATTTACTTGACATCACTGTTTCATCCAATAGCAAATTTAGAGTTGTAAATGGTTGGATGAATTCCAGAAAGCTTTTGGGAGTTGTGTCCTTTGGAAGCAAGTCTAAATCAGACTTCATTTTTTTCTCCATGATTTCTTTGTAAGCTTCTTCTCCAATGAATTTATTTTATGTGTCAACAGGCTTAGGCAAACCAAGTTTAATCAAATTATTTTTCTTTTCTTGCAGCTTCATTATCTTTTTTCCACAACTGTCCATAACTTCTGATGTTTCCCTTAGCTTCTGGCATTTTTGAATGATAGATGATGTCTTAACTATGGCATCAATGTGGCTCTTAATTCCCTTAGATGCCAAGTAGCTGTCACTGGAACTATAGACTACTTTCAGAATCTTTTTTGCCATTTCCTCTTTTGAATAAACATGTGTGCTCTTCTCATAATGCCGTTTGATTTTTAAAAAAATTTGTCTCATACTTTCAGTCAATTGAAACCATTCACACAACTTCTCACTCCTCTGCATTATTTCTTGCCAAATGTTTTCTTGTATATACTTCGTTGTATTTTTCATATTATCTTTGAATCTATCATCCAAAGTTTTTATTTTATCTTTTGCATTGTGCAAGTCTTCTTTCATTTGTGCACATTTTTTTCTTTCTTCCTCTACTTCCTCTTGCAAATGTTTTTCTCTTTCCTTCCCATGATCCAATAGGTCCTGTAATTTTTTCATTTCAGTGGCAGTAGACTCATAACTTCTATATAATTTTTAAAAATTGGCTTTTTCCTCAACAATTTTTTTACTGCTTTTAGCCAGTTTTTCTGTCAGGTCCTTCAATTCTGCATCCTTCTTGTCCTGCTCTGTAATTTCTATTGCAGAGCCCAAATTTTTTATCCTTTTCTGTAATTCATTGCACTTGCTATATGTTGCTTTCCTCCTTGATTTCTCATTTTCCAGGTCTACCTATAACTTTTCTATTTGTTTCTCTAGTTTATTTTTTTCTCTCTCCACCTTTAGCAGTGAAGTGTAGACCACTTCATTAGTCCTTTTTGACACACTAGTTTTGTCCACATTATGTACTTTGGAGAAATCCATTTGGAGGGTGCTAACTTGAAATTGAGAGGGATCTATCTGACTGTGTGGTGGATTTTTATCTTTAGATGGGCCTAGGGGCATAACAACCATGAACTCCATCATATCTTCCTGTGGGTCATATGTTGGAAATACCCTATTCCTTGCAGGCTGTTTGTTTACAACTTCAGACACAGAATTCCTATGAAATGCTTTCTTTTTTTCTTTATTTGCTTTTGTCGTGTGTTCAAATTTTTCATAGTAATCATGAAATTGAAAATTTGGGGTTGTTGAAGCAATTGAATGTTTGAAAGGTGACATCTGAATACCATAGGCTCCAGTTCCACTTATTCCTATGGTTTTAACTAATGCTTGACCAGGATTAGGATTACCAAAAATAGTTCCTGATGCTGTCCCACTCCCATTGACACTTTCATGTGTAGTTTTCATATTCTTTTGAGGTGTGTGATCTGAAGCTGCAAATGATTTATTTGTAGTGTCAGTGGCACTTGATATAGGATTCTCAATAGTATGAGATTGAGTATCTACCTCTAGTGGCCTCTTGCAAGTGATATTTTGTTGTTGCCCTTGTCCAACACCAATCACACCGACACTTGATTGAACAATAATAGGAATACTATCCCCAGATTCCCCACCAGGGGCAGTGGCACTTAATTCACCACCAATGGGAATACCATGATGTGGTGGTGGTTGTGGATTTGAACTAGAAACAAATGTAGGTGGACCCTGAGGGTAATGAGTAGTACCTATCCCTGATGAATCTGAAGAATCAAGTCCAATGACTGGTTTATAAGGACCTTTTGATTTTGACTATGACGGAAGTTGTACTTGAAGTGGATACCAAATGCCTTCTCCTCTGGGACCTAGACCACCACCTTCAAAACCCATTTTTTCCACAAGGTTTGCCCCTTTGCTATATTTTTCTTTCATGGAATCACTGACTCCACCTAATATTTTAGGCATTGTAGTAGTTGTTGGAGGGGTCTCAATGACAACCTCATGCTCATCATCATCACCTTTAGTCCCACCATGCAGCATATCCCACAATTTTCTAAACTCTACATCCTCATCGATGCTCTCAAATTTTGCACTTGTCTTTGGTTCACCAAGATTCCTCCTCATAGTCCAAAAATCATTTATTTTGGTTTGAGTCCAGCAATTCTCTTTACATTCATGCATAATTGATTTGGGAATAGTTTTGTTAGATGGATTAGTAGATTTTATGTAGAAATTGTAGGACCTCCTATTTTGGATGCCCTCATTGCCCTGGCCCTCCATAATTTGTGATGAAATTTCTTCTGTTGAAATGTTATTGTTAGCTGCAATTTTCTCCATCTCTTTTTTAACCTCATCCCAGGAGTCCTTGTTTCTAAGCTTTTCTAGCAATGGTTTACTTTCATGTTGACATAATGCTAAAGAGTTCCCATTTTTCTTAAGCCTTGCTTGAACTACACTGATTGGATCATACTGCCAGAGACCCTCGTCACCAAAGTTAAAAACTATCAAGAAATCATGTGCCACAATGAATGCTTTTCTCTCAAATGTGAACCCTCCACATGAGAAAGGCAAGGAAGGAAATATGCTCTTCTTTTGCTGACCATGGAAGTGCCTATCTGTGCTCTCCAATTGCCATACATACTCTAATGCAAATACCCTCTCTGTCACATGTATTGGAAGTCTGTATGGTTTTACTGCCGATCCGTAAAACCTTAACACAGTGAATTATTCCATGAAGAACCAGTCAGCCAATTCTATTTGACTTTCAAGTTGAATGCAATCTCTACAAGACATAGGCAACCTAGGCATTGGAGTGCTTGTAATTTCATTATACATTGGTGCCAAAAAGAAGTTTACAAAATGGTTGTAGTTCTTTCTGTTATCATGCATCCTTATCTTTGGGCTCCAATCATATATTGGACATTCTATTATCTTCCCAGTCTTCTCATCAATCTTATAGCTCACAATTTGAAGCTTGTTGGTCTCAAATATTGCACGATACTTGGATAGAAGGAGATAGCACAAGTAGGATGAGAACCTAAATGTCTTACAGGAACCTTTTTTGATTATAAGTAATTGTTTTTGCATGGATTTTACAATGTGATCAATAAAATTATATCTTATTGGCTGACTTGCACAATGGATATTATAAATCATTTCAAGAAGGCTTGCACCCACTTCCCTATCATTTTCCAATCCCAGGCAAAACGACAGCAAGGAAATAGTGTCCTGAACCCATCGAACAAAAATTTTAGAATCATAAGGAGGCTTATGATTATGATCCAACACAATACCAATACCAATCTTTATTAGACCTTTGATAAATGAATCTCTGCGACTTGGATCGAGACTCTCATAATTCGTTGCCATCTTTTCAAGGTCAATTTGGACGTTTGAATTTTGGGCTTCAAATTCTAGGTTCAACAAATGAGCAAATTCTCCCTCGTTTATGGATAGAATTTCCTCTTTTGTATTCTTATTGACAATTGCTTTTTTATCTTCATCATAATTTTTGGCACACACCATGACAAAATCAGGGCAAGGGAATACTTCAGGTAACACCATGCTTCCCAATCCAACATCCCATGATGCGATTTTATTTGTTATTTTTTGTAATATTGGGTTGAAAACAGTAAATTTTGCCCTGGATGCATCTACTGCCTTACTAGACAATGTATATCTAATATCTATGAGGCTTTTCACCATGGATAGCAGGGTCATAAATATCATGGTATTCATCAGTGAAACCTGGTGTTTTAACCAGTTCGGTTAGGTTAAGGTACATTTTGTTTTTCACTTGGCTTCTTGTTGAACTACTGCTTCCTGTTTTCCCATTACTATTATTGTTAATAATTCAAAATAATGCTAGGCAGCTAGATAAAAACTTGAAAATGCTAACCCTCAAATTGGACCACGAGATTACCAAAAGCAAAAAAGGTGGGATGTAGGTGTTCTAGATTTTACCCGGAAATTGGAATTTCTATTTCACTAGATTGGCATAGACAGTCTCTATTGCAACTTGCATTCCTCAATCTAGTAGCTATTTCTGAATCTCCCTCGATTTACAGGTTTATCCAAGAAATGAAAGATGATTATGATTTACGAGTTTCTTATTTTGAAAACTCTAAAAAGTAGAAAAGTAAAACCTAAAGGGCAAAATATCAAGAATCATGTTGTAATTTTATTAATTACTATTAATAACTATTCGATGCCGAAGGAAAAAACATTCATTACTTCAGTATAAATTCCGAGGACATTAAGAATCATGTTGTAATTTTATTAATTATTATTAATTATTCGATGCCAAAGGACAAAACATTCAATACTTCAGTATAAATTCTGAATTTCTGAGGACATTAAATGTAATACGTTCAATTCCGGGCAAAGTTCTCCCAAATGTGTTCACTTCCCACATTCGGGCCGAAATCCACCCTAAGTCGTTGATCTTTGCTCATCCAACGGACGAGGGACCAAGGTACCTGTTGTGACTTTACGGGTGTGTTTTTTAAGCCTGTTTAATAATTTTAAACTTCCATCCGAAAAAGTGCTTTACAAACTTACTTATATTTAATTAAATTTAAAACATTTCAATTCTGGGCGATGTTCTCCCAAATGTGTTCACTTCCCACATTCGGGCCGAAATCCACCCTAAGTCGTTGATCTTTGCTCATCCAATGGATGATGGTACCTGTTGTCAGTTGTCATGGGTCCCATCACTTCTGCCAGTTTTCAGGCACGTCACCATACTCGTGTCACTTTTCCGGTTTCATTTTTAGTCTATTTAATCATTTTAAACCTCCGCCCAAAAAAAAGCTTTATAGACTTAATTGTATTTAATTACATTTAAAATGTCCAATTCTGGGCGAAGTTCTCCCAAATGTGTTCACTTCCCACATTTGGGCCGAAATCCACCCTAGTCGTTGATCTTTGTTCATCCAACGGTCGTGGGTCGATGTTACCTGTTTTAAGATGTAGTGGGTCCCATGACTTCTGCCATTTTTCTGGCATGTCACCATACTCGTGTGACTTTTCCGGTTTGATTTTTAGTCTATTTAATCATTTTAAAATTCTACCCGAAAAAGAGATTTTTAGACTTAATTATATTTAATTAAATTTAAAATGTCCAATTCCGGGTGAAGTTCTCAGAAAGGTGTTCGCTTCACACATTCGGGCTGAAATCCACCCTAGCCATTGATCTTTGTTCATCCAATGGTCGATGGTACCTATTTTTCGATGAAGTGGGCCCCACGACTTCTACCATTTTTTCTGGCACGTCACCATACTCGTGTTACTTTTCTGGTGTGTTTTTAAAGTCTACTAAATCATTTTAAAATTCCGCCCGAAAAAGAGATTTATAGTCTATAGAGTCATAGACTATAAGTATTAAGTATAGACTTTCATTTAATTCTATTTAATTAAATTTAAAATATTCAATTCCGAGCATTGGGCAATAGTTTGAGATAACTATTAAAAATAATGTTAATATTATTTGTGAAAATTTTAAATTCAAAAATAGTATTAAACATGAAACTTAGTTTCTAGAATAAAACAAATAACTAAATAAAAATATAAATTTTGATATGCAATTTGAAAGGTAAAAGTTTAATATTAAAAAGAAAACATTTAATATTAAATCTAAAATATTAATTTAATGTTTAACAAAATTCTTTGAAAATATGTTTACGATATATCATTTTCAAAAATAGTTTAAAAATATATATAAAATTTCAATATAAATTTAGCGGCAAAAGGGAAAGCCAAAGCATCGACCTCTGAGGAGGGAAGGGACTGGGAGGACCAGGGGGATAGTGAGACTGAGTGAGCGGCCTATCGACAATGAACTAGTTTTTTTGTCTGCTTGCTATAAGCTGTGGACAAATTTTGTATCTTGAAATGTTTCAATTAATTGAATGAAAAAACCTTGACCGATAAACTTTTGTATCTTGCAACTTTTGAAATTTTGTATTTTGAATGACTATATAGTAATAGTATATATTTATAAAATTATAATCAACCATAATCAATGTACAAATAATTAATGGAACAAATTGCTTTTTATTTTTTTTATAGCATTACATAAAAAGATCATAGTATTAAATTTATTTCCATTGTTTAACAAATAATTGAAATAACTTAGCTCATATACAAAAAGCATTTGAAAGAAATTAATTAATAAAAATTAAATAGAATTATAGAAAGCTTTTTTATATCCATAAGAATGTAAGAGGAAAAGTGAAACAAACTGGAATTTGAAAAATTATCATTAAATTATTTATGCTTTTGAAATTTACAATTTTTTCGTCAAAGACTTGAGTCCCCCGAAAACTTAAAAGCCAAAATGAGTGAGCCTCTGGCACTCAGTCTGTTAGGGTTCAAGGACATAGGAAAAAAAAACTACAGGTAGTGGAATTGTTTACAATTTTTCCCTATGAATCTGGCCCTCCTTCCATGTAGAATTCTTCAGATAGCATAAGCTGAGAGAATTCTTCAAGCCACATGTAGTTTGGAAAGTCATCCAGGAGGAACCATTTCTAGAGGAAGTCCCTGCCAATCCATGCCCATTTTCTGTGATGCGTCAGCTACTCCGCATTCAGGTTTAGGAGAAACAGTTGCCTGGCCACTGGCAGTGTTTGGTCAGGGAGGAGAAGCTTGGATAAATCACTCATCCAAGGGATCCCCACCCCTACTTCTCCAAGAACGACAAGAGTAATGTCATCTCCGAGGAAGTCTTCCTTAAAAGCCTTCCTCAACAGCATCAGCATATCCACCTTGTCTCCTCCCAAGTCCAGAAGAGACGCTAAGAAGCGGGATGTAAGGTTCGTGTTAACATAGTACCTATTTTCATTTCGTAGAAATTCTCTGCCCAACACCATCCGTACAGCTTCATTGGTGAACAACCCAACCTCCTTGCAGACTGATTGGAGGGTTGGGTCTCTAACAGAGCCTAGAAAGACCCTCTGGTCCTCTGCAAAAATGCTTCTCAAGCAGATGGGAGTGTCCATCTTGAGAAAATAGATTAACAAATTAAACAACCTGAGCAGTGAGCCTATAAACCTAAAATACCGTGAGCTCTAACGATTTATCTACTAAATGGCAAAGGCTAATTGAAGATGAAAGAAGTAGAGATCGTATATAAATTGTTGAAGCTCTTGATTGTAATAATTACTTCTTTAACAGTATTAACTACTATAAAAAAATTTAAATCTTTCGTATCTCTACAAATCTTTCCCATAAATGCACGAGTGTGCGAAATTGGAAACAGCTATGAACCAGTACCAAATTGGCAAGTATCACATTGGAAGTCATGGGGACAAAGTGGATTGCCATAAGTGAAAAGATATATATTAAATGAATGAAATTATCGATCGTGATTCGTGACATTTGATACGTGTCTATTGAATCAAATTCCATTCTAGGTAGTTTCTAGTGAGCTATGTTCTCTTCAGAAAATTGGGCCGAAATAAAACTTTAGCCATTGATATACGATCATCAAATGGTTTAAAATCATTGATAGATTTTAGGTATGTGTCACCCTTTACGTGTCAAAGAGGCTGTGCTTATTTATACATCGTGCAGAGTCTCAGCTCAATGTATTATGTGATGTGATGTACTGATGTGATGTGATGTGCCTTGTCTATTAATGGTAATGAATTTATGAAATTGCCAATGAATTATATATTATACCATAAATAACAAAATATTTGTCAAAACATTTAAATAATTTTCAAGTGGTGGATAAAATTCGCCAATACATTTAAATAATTTTCAAGTGGTGGATAAAAATTGCCAATACATTTAAATAATTTTTCCTTTAGAGTAAAAATTTTTGCTCATACAATTATATATTTGTTCCTTTTAACAATAATTATTCACCTCCCACAATAAATATTTTCCCCATAGAACAAGGTATTATTTGCCAGAAATTTATGGCATTTTCACACACTAAAAATAAATTCGCCAATACAAAATAATTTTTTCATCATTTAAAAAAAAAATTTCGCCATCGATCTGAAAATTTCCCCTCGAAAATAATGTTTTATTCACCAGGATTTTACATAGTTGCTCGGGGGGGGGGGGGGGGGTTCTTAAAGTTATCCCGGGATATCATTGTAGATCATAGGTATGGATGCAAGGGAATAATGTAGTAATCATTTGTGCAGAGGATTTGGTCGATCATAGGTGATCTAGTTGGGTTTATGTAAGAGGTTTTAGACCTCCAATATTGAGCTTAACTGGAACTGTAATCTAGCATGTTTTATGCTATCACCGACATTTCTTCTCTCAGGATTGTTGTCCAAATTTTTTGAGGTGGCTGACATCTTTGTAGTTAGTGAGACTCTATTGTGATGAGAAGTTCACTTTAGGCAGTGTGCCTTCCTGCATGTACAGGCCCCTATTGTAATCATATACTTGTTGCTGAAGTATCATCTGATTGTGGGTAGGTTTCCCACCATGGTTTTTCCCTTTACCGGGTGTTCCATGTATAAATCATGGTGTTATATGTTATGGTTGCATGGTATTGATTTTCTGGTTTTCAATTATGCTTTAATACTTTATTATTTATTCCGCTATAAGGTTTTAAGTGCTTTAATTCACATAATTTGTTAACAATTGATTCACCCCCCTCTCAGTTGTTCACCAGTTATCCTAACAATTGGTATTAGAGCCTGGTTAGGAATTCAGTGTTGTGGTGGATCTCTAAGAAATGAAGAGATTGTGGCCAAAGTGTTAAGGGTTTTGCCACTGACATATAAGATGAAGTTAACTGCAATTAATGAGCTAAGAACCATGCCTAATTATTTTGTCAATAGAGATACTCTTGTTGGGAAGATATCTGCTTTTGAGCTTGAGGAATTTGGTCCTCCTGGTCAACCGACAAGCAAGATTGGAAAGTTTTGTATGCAAAGGAATTGGAAGAGATTAGGAAAGAAGATGAAGAGATTGTGAAACTTGAAGCCCTATTTTCTAGAAGGATGCCTAGAGGTCTGTCAGGAAGTAAGTATGAAGGAAAATCTCCTTTTAATTTTTTTGCATGTAATAAGGTAGGTCATTTTGTATCTAGATGTCTTGAAAGGAATTCTAAATTGGAAGAAAGAGAAAGAATATCTTTTAAGCCTAATCCTGAATATCAGATCAAGCATAAGTATAGGAGAAACAAAAGAAAATCATTCTACTATGTTGATGAGGAATGATTAAGTGATGACTTAGAAGAAGAATCGACGGGAGATTCAGCTAGTGGATCCGACAATGGAAAAGACTAGGTATTTTATGCTATGAAGGAAGATGATCCTAAACTAGTTATCATAAATGAGGAAAAAGCCCTTGCAACAAAAGTTGAAGACAAAGATGAATGGGTAATAGACAGTGGATGTTCTCATCATAGGATAGGTGAAAATGGGAAGTTTCTAACCTTGCAAGAATTTGATGGTGGTCAAGACAGATTTTGTAATAACAAGGCATGCATGTTCAAAGGAAGAGGAACTATTTTATTGGATGGTAAGCATAACACTGATAATGTTTATTATGTTGAGGGTTTGATGCATAATCTTTTGAGTGTAGGATAGTTGGTAGACATAGGATTTCAATTACAATTCAAGGATGGAATGTGGAAAATCATTAGCAAATCAGGATTGGAGATTGCAACTGATACACACACAAGAGGTAACATCTTTCATTTGAACTCTGGTGAAAAGACATGTTTGATTGCACATATTGATGAAAGTTGGCTATGGTATAAGAGGTTGTGTCATGTAAATTTTGATTGCATTGTAAAGATCAGTTCATCTAAGGCAGTTAGAGATTTACCTAAGATTGTGAAGCCTCATAATTCAGTATGTAAGGAATGTGAAATGTGTAAGCAAATCAAAACATCTTTTAAGAGCATACCTAACAAATATAATGATATTCATGATTTGATTCATACTGACCTATGTGGTCTTGCTAATACAAGAAGCTTTCAAGGATATAGATATTTCATGTTAATCATTGATGACTATTTTAGAATGATGTGGGTTGCTTTTCTAAGGGAGAAATCTAAAGCCTTTGAGAAATTCAAGATCTTTAGAGCTATGGTTGAGACTAAGACAAGAATTAAAATCAAGTGTCTAAGATCAGATCAAGGTGGCGAATTCACATCCGGTGAGTTCAACAGTTATTGTGAGAAAAATCGCATTAGGAGATAGTTATCTACACGCCAGACACCTCAACAGAATGACATTGTGGAAAGAAAGAACATAACCATTTTGGATACAGCCAGAAGCATGATGACGGAAGAAAATTTGCCTCATATCTACTGGAAATAAGTAGTAACTACAACAATTTATACATTCAATAGAGTTCATGTCAAAGGAGATACCGGTAAGACAATTTAGGAATTATGGTTTGTTCACTCCCCTATTCTTAAGTATTTCAGAATCTTTGGAAGTAAGTGTTACATCAAAAGAGATGATTCCATTGGAAAGTTTGACCCTAGATGTGATGAAGGAATATTTGTTGGTTATTCAACTAAAAGAAAAGCATATAGATGTTATAACAAAAGATTGTAGAGAATTGTGGAGAGCGCTAATGTGAAAGTGGATTAGCAATACAAAGACCAAGCTAAATATTATGACAGTGAACTAACTGTGGAAATGATCATAACTAATTTAGTAGTGCCTGTACTGGAACATAATACTGAACCAGTTACCCCGACATCATCAGAAAACTCAACTGTAACTGAAGAGAAGCACATAGAACCTAAAAATTAGAAAACACCAAGGTATGTAAGGCTAAATAATTATGAAGATCAAATCATGGTAAACAAAAACAAGGAAGTTATGACAAGGAGAAGATTGGAAAATCAAGAGGTATGTTTCATTTCTCAAATTGAACTGGCATCAGTAATTGAAGCTTGTAAAGATGAATGTTGGATGCAAGCTATGGAAGATGAATTAGATTAGATAGAAAAGAACAATACTTGGACTTTGGTTCCCCAGCCTAAAAATAAGAATGTTATTTGAACTAAATGGGTTTTTAGAAACAAACTGAATGAGGATGGACAAGTTGTAAGAAACAAGGCTAGATTGGTGTGCAAAGGATATTCTCAGAAGGGAGGAATTGATTATGGTGAAACTTTTTCACTGGTAGCTAGAATTGAAGTTGTTAGACTATTTCTTGCTTATGCAGCCTATAAGAACTACAAGGTCTATCAAATGGATGTTAATTGCATATTTCTGAATGGAAAACTTGAAGAGGAAGTCTTTATTGAGCAACCCGATGGATTTTTGCTGACCGATGACAAAAATATGGTTAGTAGATGAAGGAAATCTCTATATGGATTAAAACAGGCTCCTAGAGCTTGGTATGCAAGGTTGGATAAATATCTTTTGAAGCTTTATTTTATAAAAGATAATGCTGACACTAACCTATATTATAAGATCACTAATGATGATATTCTAATTATTGAAGTATTTGTTGATGATATTATTTTTGGAGGTGAAGAGAACTTGTGCATGGAATATTCTAATAATATACAAAGTGAATTTAAATGTCTATGACTTGAGAAATAAGATTTTTTCTAGGTTTGTAGATTACTCAGATTGGCAAAGGCATCTTTATCTATCAAACTAAGTATCTAAGGGAATTATTGAAGAAATTTGGTATGGAAAATTCTAAATGGGTTAGTACTCCTATGGTTACAAGTGAAAAATTGTCAATTAAGGATGTATCCCCAACAATAAATTCTACAAGATATAAATCCATGATTGGCAGTTTGCTATACTTAACTTAGACTAGACCAGATATAATGAATGCAGTCAGTATTGTACCAAGATTTTAAAGTAATCCAAGAGAAAATCATGAAAGTGCAATAAAAAAGGATATTCTAGTATTTGAAAGGAACAACTGAATATGGTTTATCGTGCCCTAAAGATGATGACTTTACTTTATGTGCATATACACATGCAGATTCGGCAGGATATGTTGATGTCCGGAAGAGCACATCTAGTGGAGCATTCTTCCTTGGGAAGAAGTTGGTTTCATGGATTAGTAAGAACTAACAATGCATTTCTTTATCTACTGCTGAAGCTGAACATGTTGTAGCCGCAACCAATTGCACTCAAGTTCTGTGGATGAAGCAGACGTTAAAGGATATACTAGTGAGTTGTAATGATCTGGTTGTTATCCATTATGATAACTCTGCAGCTATTGACATATCCAAGAATCTGGTATTTCACTCCAAGAATAAGCACATATCAATCAAGTATAACATTTTGAAGGAAAAGGTGGAAGCAAAATAAGTCAGATTGGTTTATGTGAACACTAAAGAATGGATAGGGGACATCTTCAATAAACCTTTATCCCGGGAATCATTTGAGTATTTGAGAGATAGATTGGGGGTTTCTACTCCTCTGGTAGAGAATTAAATGATGCAGATGTGCATCAGTCCAGTATGCATTATCAGAGCTATCTTCTGCTCCAGATTGATGAAATATTTCTACTACTCAGGGGGAGTAGTCATCCTTGAGATTTAGAGTTTTTTTTTATTATGTTTGATTCTTTGGCATTGTTGTCAAAGGGGGAGGAATATATGTGAAAAACCAATGCTATTTAGTTTTTATATTGATTGCACTCCTTAGGGGGAGTTTGGTGGTATTTGGTCTTTTGATTTAGATTTGGTTCAGAGCTTCATTGCTATATCATTTTATGGGATATTTTTGGCAGTGTTCCATTGGGGGAGACTTGTTTGGCATTTTCTTGGCACTTGAATGTTTTTCACATCTAGTATTTCCATCAATGCAAAAGGGAGAGATTGTTGGCCATATGATGGATTTAATTATGTGTTTCATTGATGTTTTGTCATTGATGTCAACACTAGTTATTATGGGTATTTATCGACTTTCGGTAGAGGGATTGGACAGGGAAGATTATTAGTTGATTGTCACTGATGTGATCTGGATGATGCAATGAGTTTGTATGGATGGTTCATATGCTTTTGTAGCATGTTTTAGTCAGTTGGTATTGACTTGATGATCGGATGCTATCTCATATTCTAGTAAGCCTGCTTTATTGGTCTGGTAAGGGTTTCACCGACAGTGATTTATTGAAGATCTTTGATGTAATGCAAAAGTGGTGTTGGTGCAACTTCTAGAAGGGATTCAGGATGCTGATGGTGATTGTGTTTGTGCCTTGACTGATTGGTATCATTTCTTTGGCATGTGTGGATCTAGTTTAGGTCCGGTGCTATCTAGGTTATGGACCGATTTTTTAATAAGGTGTTGGTGGATCCTTGGATGCGCTTCTGTGATGTTTTATTGATTGGATGATGTTTTTTTGGCCTTGGGCCAACATGATTTATGTTTTCAATTAAAGATTATGTAATGGATATATTGAATTATCATTTGGGTGGCTGACCTAATTGGTTAGGTCCCTGGTTGGTATAAATATATGTAAGATCTCATTGTAGATCATAGGTATGGATGCAAGTGAATAATGTAATAATTATTTGTGCAGAGGATTTGGTCAATCATAGGTGATCGAGCTGGGTTTATGCAAGATTTTTTTAGACCTTTGGTATTGAGCTTAACTGGAACTATAATCTAGCATGTTTGATGCTATCACCGACAGTTCTTCTTTCTAGATTGTGTATGTGAGAAAAATGTGGTGACCAAAATGAATAACTCAGGATCACAAGACCCACATACCAATGAGGCTCTTGGTGCAAGTATATGAACTAATTAAATTAGTTTAACTTCCCAAGGGGTGTCCCATTATTCTCTATCTCACAGGATCCCTAAAGTCATTTTTTTTCTCTCAGATCATTGAGAAAATGACTTAGGAATGACAACTCCAAGAACGAGTGATATTTTATCTACATGCATGAATGAATTCTAAGATCTATATGATATGTTTAAAACTATGATGATTAAGCTTGAGATGAAGATAGTGATATGATAAAAGATTAATAAATTTATCCGAACATGATATACTAGCCTAGCATGAATATTCTATGATATGAAAAATGTTTCTAAATGTTACTATGATGATTTAACAAAGAGAGGCTATAATGTGGATGCATAAAGACTTGGATATTTTTTAAAATGAAGAATGAGAGCTCTATTTATAGGAAAAATAGGGCAATGGATGGTTAAGATTGAATAACCTTAACAAGGGCTAGGATTGAAAGTTAATCAATCCATGTTTACAATTCTCACCAATGAAATGGTGACACTTGTCAACAAGAGGTTGCTTGAGAGGAGATGCAAGAACCATTAAATGCTTGAGAAGACATGAGAGTTACCTTAGGAGGTAAGGGTTAAGGTTAGGTTAGGGTTATCCAATGGATAAAGCTTTTACCCAAGGGGTAAACTCTAGTGCAAGGGTTAATAGGATAACTAGGGTCAAATACATAAATTCTTAATGAGACTCTTCAGTTAGATGAAAGTTACGTTAGAGAGAAAGTCTCTAACCATGTGGGAAGGTTGAGTTAACCATTAATGGTTAGGAAGACTTTGGGGACAAATTTGTAAGAGTCCATCCAAATTTGGGGGAACTCACCAAGTTAGCTTGTTGAATGGATAAAGCCTTTAATGTATTTAGAAGAATTTCTTCCAAATTTGAGAAGTGACCTCCTCAAATTTAGGGGAAGTACATGATTAGGAGATTAGACATGATTAGGATGGGATTAGGAGGTTTCTAGAAGGATAATTAGGAAGCAAGTGGGAGATGTAGGAGAATGCAAGTGGATGAGGGAAAATGATTATTATTAAAATAAAATTGATTTATTTCAATTATTGGTTGAAACTTGCATTTGTAGGATTTTGCAAGTGGGGGGGTTTAATTAAATGTAAATTTAAAATGGGCTAGAAGGGGGATTTAATTAAATGTAAATTTCATTAAATGGGAAAGAGGATTTTAATTAAATAAACTAAATTTATTTAATTAAATGGCTAAGGGTATTTAATCAAATGTTAGTTTAATTAATGGATAAGGTTTTAGAAGAAAGAGGTTTAATTAAATCTTTAATTTGATTAATAGGTTAATTAGAAAAATAGGGATATTAATTAAATCTCAATTTAATTAATTGGAAGAATTAAGGATAATTAAATGAATAAAATTCATTGAATTTGTTGTGCAACTTTTAGTTGTCTATAGATTGTTGTCCAAATATTTTTATGTGGTTAACATCTTTGTAGTTAGTGAGACTCCATTGTGATGAGCAGTGCACTCTAGGCAGTGTGTATTCCTACATGTGCAGGCCCCTATTGTAATCATATACTTGCTACAGATGTATCATCTGACTGTGGATAGGGTTTCCCACTGTCATTTTTCCCCTTACCTTGTTTTCCATGTACAAATCATGGTGTTATGTTTCATGGTTGCATGGTATTAATTCTTCGGTTTTCAATTATGCTTTAATACTTTATTAATTATTCCGATATAAGGTTTTAAGTGCTTTAATTCACATAATCTGTTAACAACCGATTCATCCCCCCCCCTCTCAATTGTTCACCGGTTATCCTAACACAAGGAACCCACCTCCCTAGTCCCCATAATTTTTATTGAAATTTTAGGTACAGGCTCTAATCCTCTTCTCTCACTCAGATCTTAGTTTACAACTTTGTTTGATTTCTGCAACACTTTGTTTTCATCATTTCATTTCATTTTTTCATTGTTGGTTATAGTTTACTATTTGGAATTCAAAACCTAATTCAAAGACAACCTCAACTCAAACAAAAGATGAAATAGGACCTCAATCTTATTTCAACCCTCTTCTCAATAGAATTCGGGTTGGATCTATTTAGTTGATTCACCTTTTAATGTATTGGTTGATTTGGCTAATTAGTGGTCTTATCCTACTTGGTCAAACCCGACATCTATCATGCTTAATTCTAATTTATTTTCTCAAATCTACTTGTTTATGCATTTTAAAATTCAAATTTGCACTCATTGATTGAATTTCCAGTTGAATTCACATAAAACCCTAATTTATAATTCTTACATTAACTTGCAGGTTGAATAACTTTCTAATTGTGTTTTCAGATTTAGATACGTTCATTTCATAGTTTTATTAAAAAATAAATAAAAATACAAAAAAAATCTTGTTTCTTGCACTTTGTGTGCATTTGCATGCTTTAGCTCATTCCATTGCAATAGTTAGCATTTCTTTTCAAAATGACAAATTACTCTTTACAAGACTATCATTCCTTTGACAATCCATTTTCTTAGAATGACTATCCTTTCAAATAAGTATATAATAGAAAAGAAATTGAGGAGGATCTTGATGGTTTTCTTTATCCTAAGTATCCTAAACAATCATTTTACCAAAGGTTAATCAACATAATGTGTAATGCATTTAGAAGTGCTGACCTTTAGGTGATGGATGAAACTCTTGATGACTTCATCCTTACCTCTAAATTATTGTCTAAATCTCCAACAATTCACAAGGATGTTGTCGTGCATGACAATCCACTTTATGAACCTTTATCTCCTATCAATCATATTTATGAAGAAGCTTTTTTGATGAATGAAGTTGATGTGGTTGACAATCATCTTTATCAAGCTTTACCTTTTAGAGATGAGGCCTGAATGAACCATGATAATCCCTCTACTAAATATTCTCTTGTTCAAGATGATACTTTAGTGCAAGAAAAGAATATAAACACTTCTTTGACAATTCTTCCCCTTAAGATTGAAGTTTTGAAAATTGATGTTGATATTTCTCCTAAAATATGTCTCTCTAATGAAAATATCTTAGAGGAAGAGGATGATATCATAAACACCTTCCTTAATATTACTTTACCTTCCATACATGGTACCTCTCCTAGAGAAGAAGTGTTGTTTGACATTGATTTAACCTCTCCCAAATTTGGTCCTACCAATGAGGTTACATTGGTGCAAGAAGAGGTTATGAGCTCTTCTTTCAAAGATCTCCCTCATAAGGATGAATTTATGAAGAATTATGTCTAGCCTAAAACATACCTATCCCATGAGGATCATTTGGTGCAAGCGAATGATATTGTAGCTACCTTTCCTAGTGATAGCATATCTTTTTTTCATTTCAATGGATTTACAACTAGATGAAGCGCTAATGAATCATGTTTGTCCTTCTCCTAAAGCTTGTCTTACCCATAAAGATACTTTGGCACAAGAGGATGAAATCATTAGCAATTTCCTTAATACTCCCCCTTCTAAAGATGTATCATTGGAGAAAAAAGAGATCAATCATGTTAATACCATTCATGTTTCTAGTTATGAGAATTCTAAACCCAAGGAACCTCCCAATATCCTAAAAGTTTCAAAATACATATGTGAAAGAGGTGATATGGAAACACAAATAGAACAAAAATATGGCTTTGAAATACATCACACATTTAATGATCCTGTCAAAAATAAATATCCCAATGTTCTTCTTACTTCTCTTTCTTCCCCCTCTCACCCTAAGAAACACATCAATAAGGATCTTGTTGAGAAACTCCATGATATCTTAGCAAGGATCTCCCTTTGGGATTTGATTCAAACTTCCCCTTTTCACCATAGTTTGGTCCAATAAGCCTTTAATAAAGTGTTTCCCCATCCTTCTAAAGTAAAGGATTACATTCTCGCAAGATGAATTTCCTTCTATATATGTTATAAATAGAGGCTATCCCCTTATGGTTACTACTCACATTTATAAACAAAATATAAGAGGTACTTTAATCGATAATGGGTCAACACTTAAAATTTGTTGTGTTAACTTATTAGACACGATAAATTGGGATCATTCTTCAATTCAACCTGATCCTCCTTGTGTTTGTGGCTTTGATAATGTTGCTAGAGAGTCACTTGGTATATTCATATTACCTATCAACGTAGTGTTTCAAGGTGTGCGCCCTTGGTTTCCTTGTGTTGTGCAGCACAACACTCAGGTTTGTGACATGTCTTAACTGCCTCCTATAGATTCTATAAGTCTAGTTGTGGTATCAGGCATTAACAAGTTGATCTTTTGGTGTAATGGAAACCACACTTGTAACAAATGGTATCAGAGCTTGGTCAAAAGTTCAAACCCCTCACTTGCATTGGGGGGGTATTGTTGCAAGGTGTGTGCCCTAGGTCTCCTTATGTTGTGTAGTGCAACACTTGATTTTTTGATATCGCTTAACTGCCTCTTGCGGATTTTATAAGTCTAGTGGTTGTATCAAGCATTAACAAGGCGATTGTTTTGTGCAACAACAAACACACTGGTAATAAGTAGGACCCATGACTTTACCTACTCCTATTCATGTCATTCCCAACCCTCTTAATTATAACATTCTTGTAGTTAGATCATGGATTCATGCTATGAAAGAGGCCCCTTCTATGATTCATCGCACAATAAAATTCATATATAACAATGAACTTCACACAATCAAGGCTTCCTTAGAAAAGAATTGTGTGTCATTTATCCAAACTACTTGTAAACCAATGCCCACTTCTACTTCCAACACATGTCTTGATCATGATGAGGGATCCCTAGATTTTGATACTAGGAATGAACCATCTACTCTAGACATTTCAACACATATATTCAATTTTACACATTGATACAACGGACATGGTTTAGGATGTATGCAACAAAGTTTGGATGACCTCATGAGAACTCTACAACAACTTTTCCCAAGAAGGTCTAGGTTTTTGAAGTCCTTCTTTGTCAACATCCCCTTCCCCATTGTCTATTGTGTCTATGTATTCTTACAAATTTACAGTACAACAAGAGAGTATCTTGTATGAGCTTCTAAAAGCAAACTTGATTACTCTCCCTTTAAAGAATTAAAGAAAGAATTATAAAAAAAATCAACAAAATTATTCTTTTTGCATGTATCATCAAATCCCTGACCATGCCGCTAATGAATGCCATGATTTAGCAGATAAAATTAAACAACTTATTTTCACTAGTATCTTTCAAATACTAGATGGTGATGACTTGGACTCTCATATTTTCCTTTTTACATAGCATTTAAGTTCCTATTGTCTTGCTCCTCATTATGTGACATTGGTAGCTTACCTATTGCAGGGCTCATTGTCATTCATGGTCATACAATTTCAAGTGCAATCATACTTTGGTAGCAATATAATAGCCTATTATATATCTTCTCTTGTCTCTATATTGGGGGAAAGAATGATTTCCAACTATCTCTTCTTCCTAGGATTAAACTTTTCCTTTTTGAAGTAATTCATTTACTAAGGATCTCTTATCGATTATCAAGGTCTATATCCCTATTAAGGATCTCCCTCATCTTATTGGAACATGCATTCCTAATGAGGATCTTATCCTTTCCTTATAAGTGCACATCCTTAATTGGATCTCTTCCTTATTGTTGAAAGTCTACAATCATTCATCAAATTCTTCTTATTGAGTGATATCTATAGACGTATAAAAATGACCATATTCCTAAATGAATATTTAATGTTCATTTTATTCTCATTCCTCTATTTAGTTAAATCTAATTTAGTTAAATCATCCACATTCCTCAATTTAATTAAATAAATTATTCAATTTATTTATTTAAATTCACTTAAGCCTTTTATATCATTTAATTAAATAAATCATTTTATTTAAATAAATCCTTTCTCTCTACTTTTAATTAAATTTACATTTAATTAAATAAGTTCACCCAAATAAATAAATCTAATTTATTTAATCCTCCACTTGCAACCATAATTGAAATAAAGCAATTTATTTTAATTAAATCATATTATCCCTCACCCACTTGCAAAATCCCACATCTCCCACTTGCCTCCTAACCCTCTTCCTAAATTCTTCTAGAATCCATCTAATCCTAATCAATTAGTCTAAATCCTTCAAATATCCCATTTCCCTAAATTTGAGGAGGTCACTTCTCAAATTTGGAGTAAAGTCTTCCAAAGGCATTAAGGCCTTTATGCCTTCAACAAGCTAACTTGTTGAATACCCCCAAATTTGGAAGGACTCTTACAAATTTGTCCCCAAAGTCTTTTAAACCATTAATGGTTAACTAACCCTTTGTGGCATGGTTAGAGACTTTTTGCCTTACTCAACTCTCATCTAACCCAGGGGTCTCATCAAGCATTCATTGCTTTGACCATGGTTATCTCCTTAACCCTTGCACAAGAGTTTGCCCGTTGGGTAAAAGCTTTATCCAATGGATAACTCTAACCTAACCTTAACCCTTACCTCCTAAGGTAACCATGAGGTCTTCTCAAGCATTTAATGCTTCTTACATCTCCTCTCAAGTAGTATTATGTTGACAATTGTCACCATTTCATTGGTAAGAAATGTAAACATGGATTGATAACTTTCAATCCTGACCCTTAATAAGATCCTTCAATCCTGACCATCCATTGCCCTATTTCTCCTATAAATAGAGCCCTCATCCCTCCATTTTATCATGCAAGTCTTTAGCATTATACTTATACTCAATTTTAGCAAGCATCTAGCCTCTCTTTGCAATAGAAATAAATCTAATAATCATTTTAGAAGCATTTCAATCATGTTAGTTAAATCATATAACTAGTATATCATGTTAGGATAGTATTTTTATTAATCTTGTCATCTTATCATCTAGTTTAGTTCATTTCTTAGAATCATGCATAGATAGGATGCATTTATACTAAATTTGATCTAAAATATCCTTCATTCTTACATTTGTCATCCCTAAGTCACTTTTCTCAGTGATTTGAGAGCAAAGGCATTGGCTTGAGGGATCTTATGAGATAGAGAACAATGGAACACCCCTTGGGAAGTTGAGCTATTCCTCATAGCTCCATAACTTGCACCAAGAGTCCCATTGGTGTGTGGGCAAGTCTTTGAATAATTTTCATAATTTCAGTTTCATCGAATTGCTTTTCCCGCATACATTTTTGGTGCCTGCCATGGGGCATAACCCCATTAATCAAATCGATTTTTGAATATGACCAACTTTGTAGGTACACGGGAAATGAGAATTGTCGCATAGGGAACATCTCTTAGCACATCCGATTAATACTTCAGCGCATCTGGTCTACTATTTAGTGCGTTGGACTCATCTCTTAGCGCATAGGAACCCATATTTAGCGCATAGAAGTTTTAAATATTTCCTGTAGCTTTTAGCGCCTGAATTTAATAGCCCAGCGCATCTGGCAAACGGTTTAGCGCATTGGGTCTTTTTGATAGCACATCACAGGTTTTCTGTAGTGCATCCAGTGCATTCTGTAGTGCATCATAGACAAAAAGTAGGAAATAATTTGTAACAGAAACCTTAAACTAGACTTGTGGAAGTCCACTAAACCAACCTTTCTGCTAACTGATTAACTGGTTTTCTGCAGCTGACTAACCATTTGATTGTAGGTTGGGAGGTTTATTTTTACTTAAGGATTGAAGTAGTTTAAGTTTTTTTACTAACTTTGCTAAGTTGGTTAAAAATTAAAATTTCTTTCATTTCTTGTTTAACTAAAATTGAACTCACCTTTTACTTTGGATACCTAAAAAGAACAACAACAAAGAATATTTCTTGCTTTCTTAGGAGAAAATCTTCATTTTGGGCATCTAAAAAGAACCAACAAAATTTTATTTTTGCAAAGAGATTTAAAAAGAACCTCACCATCCTTTGGTGTTTAAAAGGATCAATTTTAATTTTGCAAAGTAAAAGAACCTCACTTGTCAAATTTTATTCCAAGTAAAAGAGGGAAATTCTTCCCCTTTGTCAATTTATTTTTGTTGACCAAGTCAAAATCTTTGCTTTATTGACCAGGTTTCTTTTCACTAGATTAGACAATCACTGGTTTGGGACAATAAAATAAACACCATGCTTTTATGGAGCAATATCTCCATGTAGACTTTAACAAATCATTGCGATAAAATGGTAAAAAGAACACTTGTGTGCCTTGCTTTGAAAGTGGAAGGTATATGCTCTCCCCTTAACTGGGTGATCAAAAATCCAAACCAATCTTACACTTTTAGTGTTTTAAAAGCATTTAAATCCTTTAGCAGGCCAACCCTCTCAAGGAGTTAACAACTCTTAAAGCCATTTTTTTTGGCCGGTGTGAGGGGAATGACCCAAGTGGGGAACGGATTTGACGCCAAGTGTTCCAACCCACTATAATCAAAAGTGGAAGGTGACGAAAGTCCTTTTCAATGGTTGGGCACAGCGATTAGCCTTCCCCCAACATCTTTACAATATGTAAAGCCTTTGTTCTAAAGGTTGGGAAGCCTCCTGAGGGAGTTTATCACTGATGGCCGAACATGAAGCCTGATTATGAACCTTAGCATTAGAAACTTTGAGCCGAGTCAGTATCCAGACATTTTCAATATCATAGTGCAAGGGTGGGGAAGAATCTACCCCCAAGATTACTCACCATATATCTCCCAAGATAACTACTCAATTATGAAGCAATTCACTTTGAGTTAATTTCTGGCAAAAGGCACAAAAATGGGCGCCCCCTAGGGGGTGACAAGGCTGTTTGAGCTGATGGAGTTTCGAGACTAGTGGGCTATGGTATTGTTGATGACCCTTGAATAAAGAGTTTGACTGAATTGTATTATCTGTATCAAAACCTATTAAAACACTAGGGATTTGAACACATCCTCACAGAATATACACTCTTTGTTTAGACTAAGCAAAATGGTTATCTCTTTTATGCTGTGTTTTCATGTTATACTTTAGAAAATCATCCATCACAGTTGAGAAAGAATTAAAAATCACATAAAAACCCCCAAGACAAAACAACCAGGGCAGTTTAGCATGTAAGAGAAACATCTTAGCACTTTGAAACCATATTTAGCACGTACAAGCTTCAACATAGTGCATCAGTTCTAAATTCTAGCGCATAAACATTCCCAACATTCAACAGTTCAAACCTTAGTGCTTGCTAAAAATAGCCTAGCGCGTTGGAGCAACATCTTAGTGCGTTGAGATCAAACATTAGTGCGTTGAGGTCAAAATATAGTGCATTGGTAGGACATATTAGCACATAGCTTTCAAAAGAAAATTAAAAGCAAACAATCTGAGTTAGCGCGTAAAAATGGTAGCTTAGTGCATTGAGATCATTCTCTAGTGCATTGGAGACATTTGATACTGCATTGGGTTTCTGGCTTAGCACATAGCCGAAACTAAGAAAACAGAGAGCAAAACAAAAACTTTTGTTTTTTTGAAAATTCTAAAAATAGTTTAGGAAGCCATTTTTCCTCACTTGGACTCCATCAGACAGAAATTCAAAATCAGAGTATCAAAACTACTCCAAAAGCAAGATTTCCTTAGAACAAAGTTGTCAAAAGCCAAAAACTAGTCAAAATATTAACACATCTTTCCTATCAGAATTAGGTAACACCATCACACGTATCAAAAGGTCCTCCAATCAAACGGATTTTATTCCAAAAACATACTTGTTTCAAACTCAAAGTTGTCAAAACAAGTTTCCATATCGGGAAAGCTCTTATTCCATAACATTTGACACACTTTGTCATGAGGGGGCATCTAAACCTTCATTTGATAAAAGTAGACTTAAGTTTCCAAACAAGATATCTTAAATCCAAAACAAATCAAAGGAAACCATTGATCACCCATGCATGACTAATCCTCATATTCTAAGAAGAAAGAGTATTTATCACAACACCAAGTTAAGGAAACAACAACCTAGTTCTCAAAAACTTGCAAAATGGAATAGGTTTTTATACACCAATCGCCAACTCTTCAAATCTCATCGAACATTCCTCCATCATATGCACTTGTATCTTCAAGACAAAACATTCAAATTTGATGAGGAACCATTGAGGAGTAGAGCATTTTGTCAAAAAGCGGCATTCAGCCAAAGATTGAATCATGGAAGAAAAATCAATCCGGCTTTCTTCCTAGACATTTGCATTACTTACAACGTACCTCAAGTAGAGCCGCCAACTCTTGAACAAAACACAAAAGAGGAATTCGTTCCCTTCATCACATAAAGTTTCTATTAGATGCCCGCTATCACTCGCTCTCAATGAAACAAACAAAGTGAAACACAACCAGAGTCTAGTATGGGGCGAAGATTATCAAATCCCTTCGACTATCCAAATCTAGAAGACACAGAGATCACTGAAGAACTCCTTCAGGAATGCCAAGAAAGTGCCTCATTTCAAAGACTTATGGAAAGACTCATAGAGGTTGACAAAGAAAAATACCTACTCATGCTTGCAAGCAAAGGAGTTAAAATTCATAAAGACTTTGATACAAGCACTTTCATAACAAGGTCTCGACTCTATAATTATCAAGAACAACAACGAGAAGAGGACACATGCGACCCTAAGTAAAAAATACCTGAGCAACACATACCCAAGCAAAACATCCCTAAGCAAAACATACCGCTACACACATCATTCCAAACTAGAAACAATGAGAGGGAAGAACTCTTCCCTCGGAAAACAAATGCACCCTTGGTTGCTCTTACACAGCAAATGCAAATGCTGCAAAAACAAATGCAAGACATGCAACAAGGATCAACAGTATGGTATTCCTTGAATGAAATTTGTCCTTATCCTTTTGACAGAAGGTTAAACATGATACCTTTTCCCCCAAATTCAGACATTCCCAAATTCAACAAATATGATGGGAAAAGCAATCCACATGATCATGTCCAAGAATTTGTACCATGAGCTTGGAATTTGCCCATGATGACACTTATTTAATGAGATTATTCCCAAGAAGCTTGTGAGGGCAAACAATGGAATGGTTATCCAAAATCACACCTCCTATCAAATCCTTTGATGAATTAGTCAACAAATTTATCACTCAATATTCCTACAACATTTAACATGCCATCACCATGCTCGATGTCTGCAATACCAAATAGAAGAACAATGAAACATTCATGGTTTTCCTTCAACGTTGGCAACGAATGGTCTCTAGATATCCTCGAGATGTGCCTAAAAAGGAAAAGATGGAAATTTTCATCAACAATTTAAATAGTGAGATGAGTTACATACTCAAACTCCAATGCACAGCATCTTCTGCCAAATTGATTGAAAATGGCATCCAAGTAGAGGAGGCATGTGTCAAGAAAGGAACATTGAAATTCTTCAAAGAAGGAACAAATTCATCCAACTCTCATTACAATAACCAAAACAATAATAACTTAGAAAAATCCAAGTTCTGGACCAGAAACAAAAATACTGGAAATGAAGGAGGAAACAATGATAACTATGTGAAGTCCAAACAACTAGTGTTAGCTTTATCAGGAAATCTTTAGACTACCAAGAATCAAAAGGGTGCTAACCAAGGTACTAACACTTATGCACCAACTAGCAATCAAGATCATCTTAACACAAACAACACCAACAATGCCCAAAACAATAACACCAATCGAGGACCTAATACAAACTCATGAGGTAACACCAACAACTTTCCAAAACGTGTCTACACACCATTAGGACAATCATCAGAGTCTGCATTTAGAGAGCTCCTGGCAAACAAAAGTATCTCCTTACCAGAAATAAACAACTTTGAACAACAAGTCAAACCACCTTGGTGGAATGACTCACACTTTTGTGATTTTCACCGAAACAAAGGACATCAAACAAATGATTGCATGAGGCTGAAAAACATTGTTCAAGACATGATTGATAGAGACGATTTAACAGTCGATGGTCTCAAGACAAATGGTGACCATGGCGCCTTTAAGAATCCTCTTCCAAACTACAACAAGGATGGAGCTTCGACCTCAAATGATACGTGGAGCTCGTATCAGTCACATATACAATAAAACCATCAATCATATATCAACCGATGACAATCAATTAAATGTCATTACAATCAAGGACAAATGCGAACATGAATCAATCAATGTAACCACTAGAGCTCAAAAATATGTCTTGAAGGGGCATGCATTAGCGGCAAACACCATACCCAAGATTCAATATGACCTGGTCAGTCAACTGCACAAAACTCCTGCTCAAATATCTATACTTGAGTTGCTAAAACTTTCACCAAAACACAAGGACATCTTGGAACAAGCACTATTGGAAACAAATGTACCCCAAGATCTGGATACTGACAAATTCCAAGCCATGGTGGCTCACATGATAGGGCCTCATAATCTCACCTTTTCTAAACAGGATAATATTCAATTGAGCCATCCACACAATACTCCACTCCACATTGAAGTCTTGGTCTACAAACATTGAGTCAAAAGAGTATTAATAGATGGAGGAGCTGGACTCAATATCTGTACCTTTAAACTTATCCATGCATTAGGCTTCTCTGAGCAATCTATTGATCCATGCAAAAAGATCACTATCAAAGTATATGATGAAGAAGAAAGATTATCCAAATGAATAGTGGTGTTACCAATTCAAGTGGGACCAATACAAAAGGACACTATGTGCCAGTTCTTAGACATAGACCTCACATATAATATCTTATTGGGTCGACCTTGGATACATGAAATGCAAGTAGTACCCTCAACTTATCACCAATGTGTTAAGTTCCCATACAATGGACAGGAAATTTCTATATCAGTAGATCATAACCCTTTTCAACATTCTAATGCTATGGGGGCAGCCCAAGACAGTTTGGTTCCACATAATAGAGAAAAACAAATTTCCTCAGCACTAGATCTTCAGCAAGAAAAGCCTAAATCTCTATCTAGGGATTTCAAATAGAAAATGAAAATCAAAGAACAAGGCATGGGAGAATACTCTTTGGAACCCTTGTGCTTAATCAACTTACCAACAACACCTAAATCTCATGGGTTACCTTCAACATCAACACATCAACTAACACAGGCCATCACCAAGTTTGATGGCAAGTTTATTCAACTAGGTGCACTACCACATGAATCAGAGAAAAGGACATCCTTAGTTGGCTATATAAGGATGAGGAAGAAGACAGAGCAGCTACTATGGAAGTAGCTATACCAACACAGCTATATGGAAAAGGCTACCTAATCATGCAACAAATGGGATACAATGGCGAAGGACCTATTAGCAAGTGTCAGGAAGGCATCACAGAACCATTAGATCCTTTTTCATAGTTTTTTAAAGACAAAACAGGATTGGGCTATGAACACACTCTATCCTCAAAGAAGAAACCAAATAAATATCAAAATCCTCAGTGGAAAGCAAAGAAGAAATATAAGGAGGATTCATGGTAGGAGGCACTATTTGAATTAGCAGAAACAATACGAAAGGAATGTGAATACCAGGAAAAAGAGAAACAACACAAGGAGTCATCCATTCAAATAGAAGAAACACCTTGTACAGAAGTACATCATGTTCAGGAACCTGTTTCAAACAAAGAAGAATCACCCCCAAACAACATCATTAATCCCTGAGGAGAGACCGTATATGAACAGATGCAACAAGTAGAAGCGGGATCTGATACAGAATCAGAGAAGACTGTCAGATTAGTATCAATCATCAAAGACCTATTTTCACCCTACAACATACCAGTTCACAACACTGAAAGAATCTGGGATAATACCTCTGAGATTGATTCAAATGAATATGAATGGGGTAGTTGTTCCAATGCTACTGAAGATATCACTGAAAATGCTATTCATACACCCCTTTCCCAAGAAGAACAAGGCATAGAGCCTAAGTTACTTGAATTCGGTCCACAAAATATCTATGACACCAAGGAAAATGAGTAGCAACATTACGAGCAAGTTTACACAGAAGATGATACCATCGAAGACCTTGAAAAAATCATTAAATTATTTAATATCCTGGACAGCCTTGATGATACCTCCATCCTAACACTTATAGCAACTGAACTCGACCCACCTAATGACTCTTTACCACTTATCTTTCCTGACCTCATAGACTAGGATGAACCTGAAAATCATGACATACCAATTTTCCCCAATGATCATTCCATTATCCATTACTTATGTACCGTCAACACAGAAACAGACTCTACCAGTGAAAAAAGTAATGGCATCTACAATTAGGGGAGTGCCAAGTCTTTCAGTCACAAAAATGAACAAAATAAAGGATCTATTGCTGAAAACCAGTCAATGGTAGCACTAGATCACAAAAAAGTAAAAATAAAGGATGCATTTGCAGGTGAAAACCTTTTTAAGGCACCTAAAGATAAGAGACTTGATACTCTTCCTGAACACTATCAGGAGCAGTCACCCATATTGATTGAGCCCACTCAATCAATCACCATTGGTACAATAGAAGTAGCTAAAAAAATACACCTAGCAGAATCTCTGACAGAGGCAGAAAAACAAGAGGTTATCAAATTCTTTAAAGAAAATAAAATCAATTTTGCTTCGTCATACACAGATATGCTCGAGATTGATCCACATATAATCATGCATCACTTATCTATTGCTCAGGGAGCTAAGCCAGTTAAGAAAAATTTGAGAAAGATGAATCCACATGTAGCACTCATGGTCAAAGCTGAGCTAAAGAAACTATTAGACTTAGGATTTATTCGACCTCTCGACTATGCTGAATGGATTTCCAACATTGTGCTAGTTTCAAAACTAGATGGCAGTATCAGGATATGCACCAATTTTAGAGATGTCAACAAAGCATGTCCAAAGGATGACTTTCCTTTGCCCAGTATCAACATAATTGTAGACCTCACAACAAGCCATGCAATGCTATCATTAATGGATGATTTTTTTGGCTATAATCAAATCAAGATAGCTCCAAAGGATCAAGATAAAACAACATTTACCTATCCTTGGGGAATGTACTGTTGGAATGTCATGCCTTTTGTCTTAAAGAATGCAGGGGCAACTTATCAATGAGCAATGACAACAATCTTTCATGACATGATGCATACCTTCATGGAGGACTATGTGGATGATTTACTAGATAAGTCATTTACCCGAGCAGAACATCTAGGCATCTTAGAGAAATTTTTTGAAAGGTTGGAAAAATTTCAAGTTAGGCTCAACCCTAAGAAGTGTGTCTTTGGGGTAACATCAGGCAAGTTATTAGGCTACATAGTCTCAGAAAAAGGCATTGAAGTAGATCCAACAAAGGTACAAGCCATCATGGAGATGCCACCACCTAAGAATATCAGTCAGCTTAGATCCTTGCAAGGATGACTCCAGTCAATCAGGGAATTCATCGCTCAACTAGCAGATAAAAGCCTACCCTTTAATCATTTGCTACATTAAAATGTACCATTCAGATGGGAAGCCAAATGTGCAGAATCATTCTATCAAATCAAACAATACCTAATGAACCCACCAGTTCTGGTACCATCAATAGCAGGGAAGCCACTTCTTCTCTACATATCAACAACAAACATATCATTGGGGGCACTATTCGCACAAGAAAATCAAGAAGGCAAGGAATGAGCTATCTATTACATTAGTAGAACTTTGAATGGATACAAGCTCAATTATACATTCATTGAGAATGCTTGTTTAACAATAGTATTTGCTTCTCAAAAATTTTGACACTACATTCTAGCTCACACAATCAAGCTAGTAGCAAAAATTGATCCTCTAAAGTACTTACTTAGCAAAGCAGCTCTCATAGGCCGATTGGCTAAATGGGTAATGATTCTCAGTGAATTTGATATCCACTACACAGAGCGTCAAGCTATCAAAGGACAAGTGATTGCAGATCAATTAGCTGATGCACCACTACCAGGTAAACAACCAATGGAGATTGAAGTTCTAGATAGGGATGTTCTGGTTATTAACACCAAGCAATGAACCCTATACTTTGATGGTTCCTACACTCAACATGGCTCAGGTGTCAGCATCTTGTTCATCACTCCCAAAGGACACACCATACCAACATCATATAAACTCATGTTTCCATGTACAAATAACATTGCTGAGTATTACGCACTGGTTACAGGGATCAAAATGGTCGTGGAATGGAAAATCACATAATTGAAAGTCTATGGAGATTCACAACTAGTCATAAATCAGATCAACAATGACTATCGAACAAAAGATGACAAGTTGCTACTATACAAATGAATGGTGGATGATTTCAAACAATATTTTGTACACATCACCTTCAAAGCAAATACCAAGGTTGGACAACAGAGCAGACGATGCAATGGCTACTATCACTTCACAGCTACAAATTCTAGAACAACAGAGTCGTTACAAGTTTCTGGTAGAGCAACTATTTTCCCCAGCCTATGACAATTCCACATCCCATGTTATCTATACCCTAACCGGTTCAGACTCCCCGTTATACAAAACAATAAATGACTATCTCAAAACCAATACCCTACCCATTGACCTATCTCGAAATAAAAAATGTAACTTTATCTGGCAAGTTTCCCATTACACTCTGACTACTGATACTCTTTACCGTCGAGGTCTAGATGGTACTCTCTTCCGTTGCCTTGATCGTAACGAATCTGAATTTGCTTTACAAGAGCTTCATGAAGGTATTCGTGCCACACATTCAAGTGGTCCTACTTTTGTTAGAAAACTTCTAAGAATGGGATATTACTGGCCGACAATGGAAAAGGATTCTTATCATTTTGCAAAGAAATGTCCTAAATGCCAAATCCATGGCAATATTATACATGCACCAGCATAGGAATTGCATCCATTCACAACATCCTAGCCTTTTTGCTAGTGGGGACTGGACTTAGTAGGCAAAATACACCCTTCATCTTCAAATGGACACAAGTTCATTATCACTGAAATAGAATACTTTACCAAATGGATTGAAGCGGTCCCCATGACCACAGTGACTGGAAATTTTTTTTCCTCTTTCATTCTTAATTATCTGCTCTACAGATATGGCATTCCAAGTTCAATCATCACAGATAATGGATGAAATTTCAAAAACCAGGATGTATGAGAACTATGTGAATGATTCAAGATCCAACATCATTTCTCTACACCTTACTACCCACAGGGGAGTGGTCAAGCTGAGGCATCCAACAAAACAATATTGAAAATCCTCAAGAAAACAGTGAATGATGCAGGAAAAGATTAGCACGTGCAACTCAATCTAGCACTTTGGACATATAGAACTAGCATCCGCACACCTATAGGAGCTATGCCATATTCATTGGTGTATGGATCAGAAGCAATTTTACCCCTTGAGATGGAAATTCCATCACTCAGAGTATCTTTGAAAGGTCTCATTCCAGATGAAGAGAACTGACTGCAAGAGCTAGAACTTCTAGATGAAAAGTGACAACATGCCTACACTCACCTCAAAGCATATCAGCAATGCATGTGTCGAAGCTACAACCACAAGGTCATCCCTAGGATTTTTAAAATTGGTGATCTTGTCCTCAAAGAAAATCCCAGAAATCAACAGGATCAGGAAAGGAAAGGAAAGTTTGAACCTAACTGGTTAGGTCCCTCTGTCATCATATCAGCCTATGGATCAGGTGCCTATTAGCTAACAACTTCAGAAGGAGATGTGCTCGATGAACCAACTAACAACATCCATTTGAAGAAATACTATACTTGAGTAGTCTAATGCATGGAAAAGTTAAAAAATACAAAAATACAAAAAAATCAAAAAATACAAAAAAAAAATCAAAAAATCGAAAAAGGCAAATAAAAAGGTGCACTAAAAAAACTGGTGAAAACCTGGCAATAGGCACTATTGTAAGAGGACAACTACTCTATCTATCTTTACTCTCAAACTTTTATATCTACATTCAAGCACTACTGGCCATCGCCCAACATTTTATCAAAATAGTATTATCCAAGACATACATAGCGTAGTCACTATCCTAGTTTATCCGAATATCATCTCATCATATCCCACCATGGCTTGGTAATCCTTGTACATATCCATGTCAGGAGGTAAATTTAGCTAGGGGCAACATTGATCAACATTCCATCCTAAGTCAACACTCGCAGCAGACCAGGAAAATCAAATCAACACAAACAAATCAACAATCACGAGAACAAAACATTGATACACTTAACAAATTCACAACACATGATGGATGATTTTCTAAAGTATAAAATGTTTGCATCTTGCATGAAGTTTTGACTATTTTTGCACTTGAACTCTTTTTGAACTATTGGATCCTCTAAATTTTCTCAACAATGCATCGAGCTAGAGAAAGTAATTGGGACTCCAATATTTTTTTAGTTTTCTATCTGTGAGGTGATCACTTGTACTGTGCAAATACTCGTCTCATGACATGATTCCAAGCATATCACTGAAGACATGGTTCCGCTTTGCGCATACAAATGGTTTAATCTTGTCTGTTTATATGCAAGTCGCACTTAGGTCATCTTGGTTTAATTATACCTCGATGCTTGTGCCATCTTACAAAATCAAAAATCATGTAAATTTTTCTCAGGTCATTATGGTTGAATTATACCATTATGCTTGTATAAATTTTCAACATATCTCGACCACTCAATGATGACACACACAAAGAAAGATGTGACTATATAGGAATGACAAATGAAAGAATGAGGATGATCAATTAGTTGCATATCATTTTACAATTAGTTGCATATCATTTCAAAATTAGTTTCACATCATTATCATACATCTCATTTTCAAGATACATCTCACAACATATCATTATCATACATCTCATTTTCAAGATACATCTCACAGCATATCATTATCATCCATCTCATTTTCAAGATACATCTCACAACATATCATTATCATACATCTCATTTTCAAGATACATCTCACATATCATATATAAAGCATCATCACATCGTTATCCATCATATATAAAATCACATGCATCTATCTAAACATTGTATCATCATCATAAAATCATCAAAAATCAAATATAAAGCATCATCCATCAAACACATCACATGTGGATCAAAGAAAATGTTGTTGTATATATATCTCAAAAATGATCAAGTATACAAAATATGTCATGTCTGTCCCAAATACAACAAAATGATCAAAATACAATAGAGATAAGGTCTCTTAGGTATGACTATCTCCTGAGGGTGAAGGTCTCGTAGCAGATGTCCCAGCACCTGGATCTCCAGGTGGATCTTGACGAGTCAGCCTAGTCATACCTATGCTCTCTATCCTCGAAGCTGTCTGCCTAGATCGACTAGATCTCATCACCATAAAACTGGGAGCTCTGCACTCCCTGGGAACCAGATCCTCATACAGCCACCGGTAGTACTCAACCTCCTTGGCTGTATATTGCATCTCCCTCAAAGTGTCTCTCATCGAGCCACTAGTCGCCGCTCTCTCCAGACTATTTGCCCGAGCCTTCGCTTGACCCAAGCACTCCAAAACTGTATCATGCTCTATGGTTAGCTATGTAATCTAACATTGATGCACCAGTAACTATATCTGCAGATGCTACACTGACAACTGTAAGGATCTAATCTAAGCATCCTCTCGATGAGTGGGAATCTGAATCTAGAAGGGTACCTATGTTGTGGTATGCCCTATCCCTCTCCCTGTCCTCGGTACTAGTAGGGGTAACACATCTGACATCCTCCTCTAGGTAGGTAATCTAAAATCATCTATCCCACCCATAGTTTCTATCACCTCCCCTACTCGCCCACCACCCCTAGCTCCAATCGCCAAACCTCCTCTGCCTCTATCCTCCACTTCCCGCCTCACTACTCTCTCAACCTATATCCCTCTATCCCCACCAACTCCACCTCTATCTCCTCTCCTCCCTTGATCTCCTCTCCCTGCTCTATCTCCACGCCGACCTCGGCCACCTCCTCCACCATCCCCACCACCCTCATCAAACTCCTCTCCCTCCTCTCTCCATCTCCCTAGCCTCTTGGGTTTCTCATCCTCATCCTCATCAAAAGTGGGAATCATCTCTGCTAGATCAGATATCCTGGCTACAGCATGAGCCACAAAAAGCATTGCGAACTCCTCAGTCATCCCCGCATCAACTACTCCCTAGGCATAGTCCCATATCTGGCCAGCTAGGTGCATGTACTCCTCAACCACCACAACGCTATCAATGGTGGGTCCCCACTCTAGCACATCCTACCTCTGTTAAGCATATAAGCATGCTCCCTGTGATATCCCATGCTATCGTCCATACTGCCACTGAACTTGGCTATGCAGGAATCTCTCAATAACAAAGGGCATCTGCCCTATAAAAAATTGGGACATATAGACAAAGGGCATCTCCATCCCATCCTCCACCCACACCTCACAATCCATATACGGTCTCCAAATGACTGTGTCGATATCATAAAGAACCCTCCTCCAGTGCTCTAGTTTGCCTAGCTTATGTTGGACAACTATCCCTGTATATCCATATGCATAGGCTTGTCCAACTAACCTATCCCTGTCTGCAAGTGGCCTCACTGCGGGAATGTGCTTCCACGCCCATACCTCTAGCAACGTAACCTCACCAAAAAAATCCCATACCCCAAGTATACCACCTGATGCAAGTCCCTGTATAAGTGGGCCAACATCGCAGACCCTCATGCAAATCGGTGCCCCTATGTCACCATATCCTCCAAGACCAACACCCATTCCACTGCTAGTCCCTTCAACCTACGGTTAGGACACAAAAAGCCACCTATGAAACCTACTAGTACTGATGGTAGAGGGGTGTAATCCAAATCAATAAACTCCTACTAGGGGTCTGATAACCGTAAATCATATCATCCTGCAGAATTCGGCGAAGGGCCTCTGTCCCGCCCTCCTCAGTCTGCTCATATGGCAATAGTGTACCTACCATGAGAATCCGTAAAATCTGGTAGCAATTCTCAGGTGTCACTATAATCTCACCTATCACCAAATGAAAGGTGTTGGTGTCACTATGCCACCTCTTTGCCAAAGCTGTCAATAAACCTCACTTAATGATATACCGGGGCATCTCTAACAAAGAGGATAATCCACATCTCTTAATGATGTCTTTGTCTGCCTGTGACAATCGTGGAATCAAAGACCACGGTCTTGGAAATTGCTCTCGTGACTGCACAACCCCAAGTTGCTCCTATCACAAGCAAAACATGTCCAATATCAGTACTATCATATCAAAACATTATATCCACATCAACTTGAAACATTGAAAAACAAATCAAGTTTTACATCAATTTCATATCAACTTGAAACATTGAAAAACAAATCAAGTTTCACTTCATATCAAAATCCATATCAAAACATTATATCCACATCAACTTGAAACATTGAAAAACAAATCAAGTTTCACATCATATCAAAAATCCATATCAAAACATTATATCCACATCAACTTGAAACATTGAAAAAAAAATCAAGTTTCACATTATCTCCAATCCATATCAACATCAGATCATATCAACTTGAAACAATGCAAATCAAATCAATTTATCTATCAAATCCATATCAACTTGAAAAACAAATCAAGTTTCACATCCATATCAACTTGAAAAACAACTCAAGTTTCACATCCATATCAACTTCAAAAACAACTCAAGTTTCACATCCATATCAACATCACATCAACATCAACTTGAAACACTAAAAATCAAATCAAGTTCATATCAAACATCCATATCAAAATCCACATCATATCAAATCCATATCAACACCAGATCAACATCAACTTGAAACATTGAAAAACAAATGAAGTTATCTATCAAATCCACATCAAAAATCCATATCGAAACACCATATCAGAATTCATATTGAACAATTTATCAAAACAACACACAGCAAGCATGCAGATTGACTATCGAACCCATCCTGAAAAAAAAAATTGGCAGACACCTACCTATCTATTGGCATTATAACAGACAAAGGGAGATTGTTGGCATTCCAATTACAATGAGAGATTGTTGGCATTTCAATAAGGATATTGAGAAGGTTGTTGATAACTATGGATATAACTGATTAAGGATGTTCACTGTCTTAATATTATTATTTTATCATTGATGTCAAGAAATTGATTTTCTAATTCAGTATGATGTTGCCATATCTTGAGAAGTATGTTTTGAAAAGAGTTAAGATGTTGGTAAAAGACACAAAAGGAATATGATGAATGAGGGGAAAAATAAGTTATTCAATGGGCAACTATTACCGAGTTAGACAATGATGAGATCATGATGTTTAGATTGTTTTGATATCCTACATATGTTGTTGTTTGTAAGGTTAATACTATACTATGTTACCGAGAAAAGAACCTAGTCGGTAAACCCTAAGGTTATCACTATCGGTTAATAAAGACAGAATGTCTACCGAGTGAAGTTTAGTACTTACCGAGTTGCAACCAAGTAATAATAGAATACATTGAATGAATAAAAGCATTATTTAATGAAGGAAGCTGATGAGTTGGAGTTGATTAAATAATTGGTAAGCCGTGCATGAAGTTTGTTAAGAATCTATGGCAATAGAATATCGGCAGGAAGATCTACAACTTAGATTGAACCACAATACCTTAGCACAAGTTCCAAGAAATGTATGCAAGTTCCAAGGCGAGGTAAAACATTTTTAGATCGAAGGATACATTGAACCTAGTCAAGATTGAAGATTTGATGGCTATGATTGATCATGCGAAATGTGATCAATGAGATTAAGCAGTGAGAATTGTTTATAAATAAGGAACTATTGATAAACAATGTATGCGGGCAAGTGTAAGCACAGGGATGCTACATAGTGATTACCGAGCACTGAAGCTTGAAGACCTATTTTGATAACAAAGTATTGAGCCCAACAGAGGGACAAGAGAGGTCCTATGACTAGATTGTATTGAGCAAATAAGAATCTGCTTTAGCATTTTTAGATGTGAAGTTGTAGATATATTTTATTACTATTATTTTGTAAAAGTGACAGAAAATCTCTTAACAAAGTGGACTTAACAGTCTTATTTGTAAAACCCTCTAGCAAGGTGACCTTCTTATTGAGTGTTTGAAATCCTTTAACAAGGTCACTTCTAACAAGGTGAAGATCCTAGAAGATCTGAGGGAAATCCCTTAACCGGGTCACATCTAGCAATGTGTTTGTAATCTTTAATAGGATTTGCTTTTAACCGAGCATACTCTAGAAGAGTATATTTCTTAGTGGGTCCAAAATCCCACAGTGGTTTTTCCCTATTTGGGTTCCCATGTTAAATCTGGTGTTATATGTTTTGTGATCTTATCTATTTATGTGTTTGCATGCTTTACAGTTTTTCTGATAAGGTTACTAAGGTTGAATCTGTTGATTTTATGGAAGATTAAGTTTGTATGATTCAGCCCCCCCCCCTCTCATCTTGTTGCCTTGGCATCTGTACTAAACATTTAGTATCAGAACTGTCAATTGGTATCAGAGCTTTGGACTCCAGAAGAAAAGTTTAAAGGTACTTGAGGCAAAGATCCAAAGATGTATAAGAGGGATGCACCGAAGCTGAACAAGTCAAGTTTCTCTACATGGCAGAAAAGGATGAAGCTGCACTTATCAGGAATTGGAGAATATGTTGTATATTATTTGGAGAATGATTTCATTCCACCGAGTACCTACCCAATGACAATGGAAGAGATAAAGGCAAAGCAAGAACATATCCAAGCAATGATTGAAATAACATCTGCATTGACTGACTCAGAGTTTAATGACCTAGAAGGCTACAATGATGCAAAGGCAATGTGGGATAAGCACATATCTATGTATGGTGGAGATGAACATGTTCAAAGAGAAAAAGTGGATAGTCTAAGAGGGAAACTTGAATCTATGAGGATGAATGAAGGTGAGAACATAACCCAGTACAGTACAAGATTAAAGGATATTGTCAATCAAATCAAAGGAGTAGATGGAACTATTGAAGAAAAGGATATAACAAGTAAGTTGTTAAGAACCCTTCTATGAGCTTATGTAATCCGAGTCTTTGCAATCAATGAATTGAGGTATGTACCCAATATGCCAGTTTCTTTAGATGTTGCTTTTGGTAAGCTACATGCATTTGAGTTAAGTGATTTTGATAACAGTGGGTCTTCGGTAAATAAGGTTGAGTCTGCATTTAGTTCTTTCCATCTTGATGAATCTGATAATTACAATGATAGAAAGTATAAGTATTTTGAGGGGAATCATAGTGGAGCAAGTGAAAGATTTCATAAAAACATGGAGGAGGTACACAAACTGTATGAGGAAATCAGAAAGCAAGAAGAGTTTGAAGCACCTTTAGCCAGAAGGCTACCGAGAGGAAAAGGTAAGTACAAAGGAAAGTTACCTTTGAAATTTTTTAACTTTGATAGAATTGGACATATGGCTTCTAATTGTCCTGACAAAGAATCTAGTGAAAAGAGAGATTACCAAGATGATAGACAGAAAGATAATCATTACAGAGGACACCGAGACTTCAGGAGAAGAGATAAAAAGACATTCCTAATAGCTGATGAGGAATCTAATGATGATAAATTAGATGAAACTGATACAGAGGAAGTTGTTTATGTGGCTATCAAAGATGGATGAGATGAAGAAAGGTATGAAGAAAAAGCTTTAATATCTCATATAAATACTAATGATTCTTGGATCATAGATAGTGGATGCTCACATCACATGACAGGTGATAAACACAAGTTTGTTATATTAGAATATTATGATGGAGGCTATGTAAGATTTGGTAATGATGCACCATGTCTGGTAAGAGGTAAAGGATCTATAACACTTCTTGACAATGCAAAATGCAATGATGTTTATTGGGTTGAAGGTTTGAAATACAATTTGTTGATTGTAGCACAACTAAACAACACAGGTTACCGAATAGAATTTCAGAAAGGAATTCTCAAAGTTCATTTAATTAAATAAGTTCACCCCAAATAAATAAATCTAATTTATTTAATCCTCCACTTGCAACCATAATTGAAATAAAGTAATTTATTTTAATTAAATCATATTATGCCTCACCCACTTGCAAAATCCTACGTCTCCCACTTGCTCCTAACCCTCTTCCTAAATTCTTCTAGAGTCCATCTAATCCTAATTAGTTAGTCTAAATCCTTCAAATATCCTATTTCCCTAAATTTGAGGAGGTCACTTCTCAAATTTGGAGTAAAGTCTTCCAAAGGCATTAAAGCCTTTATGCCTTCAACAAGCTAACTTGTTGAATACCCCCAAATTTGGAAGGACTCTTACAAATTTGTCCCCAAAGTCTTTCAAACCATTAATGGTTAAATAACCCTTTGTGGCATGGTTAGAGACTTTTTTCCTAACTCAATCCTCATCTAACCCAGGGGTCTCATCAAGCATTCATTTCTTTGACCATGGTTATCTCCTTAACCCTTACACTAGAGTTTACCCCTTGGGTAAAAGCTTTATCCAATGAATAACCCTAACCTAACTTTAACCCTTACCACCTAAGGTAACCATGAGGTCTTCTCAAGCATTTACTGCTTCTTACATCTCCTCTCAAGCAGTATTATGTTGACAATTGTCACCATTTCATTGGTAAGAAATGTAAACATGGATTGATAACTTTCAATCCTGACCATCCATTGCCCTATTTCTCCTATAAATAGAGCCCTCATCCCTCAATTTTATCATCCAAGTCTTTAGCATTATACTTATACTCAATTTTAGCAAGCATCTAGCCTCTCTTTGCAATAGAAATAAATCTAATAATCATTTTAGAAGCCTTTCTATCATCTTAGTTAAATCATATAACTAGTATATTATGTTAGGATAGTATTTCTAGTAATCTTGTCATCTTATCATCTAGTTTAATTCATTTGTTAGAATCATGCATAGATAGGATGCATTCATACTAAATTTGAACTAAAATATCCCTCATTCTTACATTTGTCAACCCTAAGTCACTTTGCTCAGTGATCTGAGAGGAAAGGCATTGGCTTGAGGGATCTTGTGAGATAGAGAACAATGGAACACCCCTTGGGAAGTTGAGCTATTCCTCATAGCTCCATAACTTGCACCAAGAGTCCCATTGGTGTGTGGACAAGTCTTTGAATAATTTTCATAATTTCAGTTTCATTGAACCACTTTTCCCGCATACAATATTTTTTATAATAAACCCTTATATATTGTGATATGCATCCCTACTGAGGATATTCTCTCTCCTCTTCCTACTATTGTCTTTTCCTTTGTTGAGTTTCATCTTTCATGATTTTATGTCATTTCTTACCTATAATTGTCCTTTATACGAATGCATGTGTGTTCCTTGTTTAGGATCTATTCTTTGTTTGCAATGGTACATCTTTAAGAATTATCTCCTTAGTGAAATTATGCAATCCTAATAATCCACCTTTTTCTCAACATTGGAGAAGGTGTGTAGTCTTATTTCTCTTCTCCTTTAAAGATGTCATCTTTATTAATGTTCTCCTCTACTCTTGGAGTTAGATATCTTTATACAAATATCTCTTCCTCCTTTCTTAATCACACATCCCTCAAAAGGATCCCTTTACATTTGCTGGTAAATATCTCTTTCCAATTATATCTTCCTTGCTTAAAGAAATGAAGCCTATTCAAAAGTCTTTCTTTCTAGCTTGGAATGCATGCATTATCGATTAGTGGATATCTCCTTGGTGTTGAAGATAGATGTCCTTTCTTCTATCTACCTTAAGATGTAAAGATAGGGTGGGCATATATGCGGCCTCTTGGGTGCATTCTTGACTATCGATTATCAATATGGTATTGTTTCATACTCATGTTTCATCCCTATTTTATCCATCATTAATGGTATTATTGCATCCTCATGCTTAATCCTCATTATATTTGTCAACATGGGATTGTCGCATCCTCATGCTTCATCCTCTTTTAATGCATCATTTGTCTTATATGGGGTGTTCATTCTCGAAACCGGACAACACAAAGTCTTACATGAGATGCTTCATGCTCAAAACTAGACATCAACATATGTAGAAGGATGAGTGGAACTAGAAAAGAACAGCTAGACTATTATGGCTCTCCTCCCCAACATGGATCACCTAGCTTGATGCAACTTGCTAGCCCATGGAATTCATGTCCTATCTTCCTCTCTCATGAGCCCATAGCATAACACACATTTCCTAGTGTTGGATCATGGTTTCTTATGCTTTCAATTGGTGTATGAACTTGTTTTTTCTATAAGTCCACTTAAATCTTTCTTTGTGCAAAATTACATCAATTCTATGTGGGCCTAAAGGTGATTTCAATTATGAAATCCATATATAAGGCATCTCTCTCAATTCATTTTTCAATAGTACACTTTATGCAAACACCATCATCAATTGAAGAGAAGATCTGATTCAAGGAGCAACAAGCTACATCAAGCCATCCTCATCTTGTGTTTCAATTATGATTTCATGATGGATTTTTTGAGATTTATCATGTTATTGAATCAACATGACATAGTTATCCTAAGAGCATTGCATCACCTATTGAACATGGCAAATTCAGAAGTCATGCAGGTGAAAAAGGATAGAGGAGACCAAGGTAAAGTGAACTGCCTTTTGAAAAAAATCTTGAGACATGTCAGGACCAGGGTGCTATTGATGCAGGAGCATCCCTAGTTCTTGGCAATCTTGCATCACCCAAAAATATTTCCTTTCAGTTTCTTTGATCTTTTCAACAGTTTTGTTATGAGAGTTACCAGATACCTTGGTGTTGATCCTTTCTCTTGCGGAGATGGATTTGAACTTCATTCTTGTTCATCTTTCTTGTTCTAGATCAAGGTTTCATTTGGATCTCTTTCCGGTAAGTTATCACTTTTGGATTGACTGGCAATTTTTTGTTTTCTCAGATGCTTGTGCTTAATGGCTAGCTAGTGTTATCAGATCTTGTTGAGTAATTCCTTGATTTGTGGAGCTGACTTATCATGTGTGGCCGAATGATCTTCGATGCATGGCTGACCCTCTTTTTGATCTGTGCTTCGTGGTGATTCTTTTCCAAAGGATATTTCATCTCATCTTTGGGCCGACCTATCTACACGTTTCATTTTCCTTTCTTTAGGGAATGTGATCTTTTCTGGATGACCAAGATGTTCCTAGATGCTATATAATTATATATTTTATTTTAGTAGAATCAATATTCAAGATTTAGAATAGTAGATTGTAGTTTGAATTTGATGTTTGCTTCTAGATTGATGCATATGGATGTATTTCTATTATAAGACAGTTTCCTGCATGTAAGTCAAATGTTACCAATAGTTGCATTTGAATCAATGAATTGAACCACACTTGATCTAGCATTCTCTCCATCTCTTGGGTTGTCTTATGTGGTCTTGATCTTGTTGTGCAGACTAAACTTCCCTTTGGGGAACCTCCTATCTATGACTACACCAGTTGGTATCAGAGCAAATGTTCATCCTATTGAAGTTCATTGTAGGGTTACAGATTGTGGATCTGACCTACAGCTACAAAGGAATTTCTCCTATGGCTTGAAGAGGTAATGTGAGAGTTGGAAACTAGAGAGATCTTGATCTAACAGTGGTGGACATGTTGATGCATATTGCAGCTCATTTGGATTTTGTTGAGACCATGCAAAGAAGAGGTCAAAATATTGAGGATGTAAGTAATGAAGAAGAAGAACAAAATGCTGAACGAAAAAATACAGGTCGACTGGAGTTGGTGCAAGATAATGAAAGATTGATTAGAGCTTTGAAAAATGTTAATAGTAAACCACACTTTAACCCACTAGAGTATAGTGGTAAGTTAAATTCATATGAGTTAATAGATTGGATTAATGAGATGGAGAAATACTTTGATTTTGAGGGTATGAATGAAGAGAAGAAGGTGAAATTTGCTTGCACAAATTTGAAAGGACATGCTTCCTTGTGGTGAGAAAATTTGCAGATTGATAGATAGAGGAAAGGAAAGGACAAAATTAAATTTGGGATCAGATGGTGAGTAATTTGAAGGTGAATTTTTTGCTAGCGGATTATCAAGTCAATTTGTTCCAGAGATTGCAGAATCTGAAGCAAAAAGAATCTAGTGTGAAGGAGTACATCAAGGAGTTCTACAAGTTGAATATCAAATCCAGACATGTTGAAGATGAAGTTGAAAATATTGTGAGGTATGTTAATGGTTTAAGAATGTATGTACAAGATGAGATTAGTATGGTGAAATTGCAGAGTGTGCAAGAAGCTTATCAATATACCCTGAAAGTTGAAGAAAGATTGAATAAGAGGCAAGAGCAGAGACAAAGAGGAAGAGGTCAAAGATTTTAGAGAGGTAGATCCTTTTCAAAATAGAATAAAGGCAAGGCAAAAGATAAGAGGGATGGAAATTCAAACAAGAGGAATGAAGGAAATCACTACTAGAATGGTGGACAAGGTGGTTACCGAAATGAGGGTTTTAAGAGAGATGATAAGAGAAAGTTTACTAGAACCCATTTCAAGTGTGGTGGAGAAGGACATCGAGCTTTATAATGAAGACAATCGAATAAAAGGACTAAGAATGGTGGAAGAACCTACCAGATCATTGAACAAACTAGAGGATGGTGAAGCTTTGATGATAAGAAGAGCCCTATGCCAGAATGAGATAGATGAGGAATCGTTGCAGAGAAAGAATTTGTTCTGGACAATATGTAAGGTAGAAGGTAAGTTTTGTAAGGTTATTATTGATAGTGGTAGTTCAAATAATTTGGCCTCGGAGGAGATGGTGAATAAGATAAAGTTGCAGAGGTTGAAGCACCCTAAACCCTACCAGATTGCATGGATTGGGGATGATCATAAGATCTTGGTAAGTGACCAATGTTTGGTTAAGTTGAAGATAGGAGAATACTATGATGAAGTTATGTGTGATATTACACCTATGGATGTTTGTCATTTTTTATTGGGAAGGACCTGACAGTATGATAGATAGGCTATGCATGATGGGAGAAGGAATATATATACTATTGTTGCAAATGGGAAGAAGCAAACTCTGCTGCCTCTGGAAGAATCCCTGAGAAGTGAGATATGTACAAGTGTTAAAATATGTTTGGTCGATGGGAGAAAGTTTCTAGATAGGTTGAAGAGTGAAAATGTATGTTATGCGTTGATACCTAAGGAGCCTGATTTGAAACTGGAGGAAGAACAACTAGAAAAGATAAAAGAGTTGTTGATAGAGTATGAAGACATCATTTCAGATAATGTACCTAATGGATTACCCCCTATGAGAAGCATAAGTCATTGAATGGATTTGATTCCTAGGGCTAGTTTACCTAATAGGTAGCACACCGGATGACACTGGCAGAGAATGAAGAGTTGAATACGATAGTGCAGGAGTTGTTGAGGAAAGGTCTGATTAGTGAAATTTTGAGCCCTTGTGCAGTACTTGTTGTGTTGGCACCGAAGAAGAATGGATAATGGAGGATTTGTACCGATTCAAGAGAAATAAACTTGATTACAGTGAAGTACAAATTTCCTTTGCCAAGGATGGATGACATAATGGACTATTTGAGTGGAGCTAGATATTTCACAAAGATTGATTTGGAGAGTGGATATCATCAAATTAGAATCAGAGAAGGTGATGAATGAAAGAGAACATTTAAGACAAATGAAGGAGTGTATGAGTGGTTGGTAATGCACTTTTGATTGACTAATGCACCGAGTACTTTTATGAGATTGATGAACGAGGTGTTGAAGAAATTATTGGGTAATTTTGTGATTGTATATTTGGATGACATTCTGATTTTTAGTAAGACAAAAGAGGAACATTTGTTTCATATGAGACAAGTTTTGCAGAGTCTGAGAGAAGAGAAGTTGTTGATTAATCTAAAAAAGGTATAGTTTCATGAAGGAGGAGCTTGTGTACTTGGGTTTTGTGATATCTGCAGATGGTTTGAAGATGGACCTTGAGAAAGTGAAAGAAATTGTTGAACAGCCTACACCGAAGAGTATTGGAGAGGTAAGATCATTTCATGGATTGGCTAGTTTCTACCAGAAGTTCATAAGAAATTTCAGTGCAATTTGTAGCCCTATGACTGAGACAATGAGAGGAGACCGAAAGGATTTTAAGTGGACACCTGGAGAGAAGTGGAGTTTTTAATAATTGACGCAAAACATGTTTGAGCAACCTGTGTTAGCCTTTCCGGATTTCAATAATCTTCCAGGTGGATTGTGATGCTAGTGGAAGTGAAATTAGAGCCCTGTTAACCCAGGAAGGAAGACTTGTAGCATATTTCAGTGAGAATTTGAATGATGCAAGAAGAAGATATTCAGTGTATGATCAAGAGTTCTAAGCCATAATTCAAGCCTTGAAGAGGTGGAGACACTATTTGTTTCCTAAAGAGTTTGTGTTCTACATGGATCATCAGACCTTGGAATATTTGAGCAGTTCGAGTAACTTGAATCAAAGACATATGAGATGGGTTGAGTTTATGTAGAGTTATATTTTTGTTTAAAGCATTGGAGTCGAAAGTCAAATAAGGTCGGTTATGCCTTGAATATAAGAAGAAATTTGATAACATAGATGAGAGTTCTAGTATTGGGATTTGATGAATTGAAGACCATGTATGTGGAAGACCTTGATTTTGCAAAACCTTGGAGAGCTTGTGTTGAGCCTGTTGTTGCATACCAGAGTAAGTGGTTGGATTATTTCGTTTAGGATGAGATGTTGTTTAGGGGAAATCAATTGTGTATACCCCAAAGTTCTATGAGAGACAGTTTAATCAAGGAGAAACATAGTGGAGGATTGGTAGGACATTTTGGGATTGATAAGATAGTGGCTTTGGTAAGTGAGAATTACTTTTGGCTTCAGATTCATAAGGATGTCAGGAAATTTGTTCAAAGTTGCATAGTTTGTGAAGTTGCAAAAGGAAGTAGTCAGAATAGCAAATTATATAAGCCTTTGACAGTACCAGAGAGACCTTAGGAACATATTACCATGGATTTCAAATTGGGATTACCAAAGAATCAGAGAGGAAATGATTCTATATTTTTGGTGGTGGATATATTTTCAAAGATGACATATTTAATACCTTGTAAGAAGACAACAAATGCAGCTCATGTAGCAGATCTATTTTTCAAAGAAGTTGTGAGGTTGCATGGGTTACCAAAGAGCATTGTTTCAGACAAAGATACTAAGTTTGCTGGTTACTTTTGGAGGACACTTTGGAAGATTATGACGAAAAATTTGAAGTTCAATTATACATTTCACCCACATACAGATAGACAAAATGAGGTTGTCAACCAAAGTTTGGGGAATTCGCTAAGATGTTTGAGTGGAGATGAACCCAAAAGTTGGGATTTGATATTCGCGTAGGTAGAATTTACATATAATAATTTAGTAAACTAGACTACAGGGAAGACACCATTTGAGATAGTTACCAGAGTAAATCCTAAGGATTTTCATAATTGAAAGATATCATTCATGAAGCTAAGAAGAGTGCAAAAGAAGAAAATTTTGCAGATCATATGGAGGCACTGCATTCAAAGGTAAAGTAGAATTTGGAAGATATGAACCAGAAATATAAAGAGAAGGAAGATGAGAAAAGAAGACATAAGGAATTAGAAGTTGGAGATGAAGTGATGGTATATCTAAGAAAGGGGAGATTTCCTGTTGGAACCTATAAGAAGTTGAGGAAGAAGAAGTTTGGACAGTGTAAGATCTGGAGGAAATTTGATTCGGGTAATACATATGAAGTGGAGCTACCCAAAACCCTAGACATATCACTTATTTTCAATATTATATATATTTATGAGTATCATGAGATATAAATCAGTGACAGTGAACCAGAATTGAAGCAGTTTCCTAAGAGGAAACCAAATGAGATTGAAGAAGTTTTGGATGGTAGAGTCATTAAAAGCACACGCAACAATCAGTAGAGAGAGTATCTTACGAAGTGGAAAGGCAGACTAGTTGAAGATTCTTGTTGGATTTCGTAGGCTGAGGTAGACCATCTTGGTTTTCTTCTGGCCCTACAAAGTGAGGGACTCACTTTTAATTAACCTTGGATGTCTGATGCAGGAGAATCCCTGGTTATTGGCAATATTGCATCACCCAAAAATATTTCCTTTCAATTTCTTTGTTCTTTTTAGCAGTTTTGTTCTTAGAGTTAGCAGATACCTTAGGATTGATTATTTCTCTCATGAAGATGGATTTGAACTTCATTTTTATTCATCTTTCTTCTTTGGATCCATGTTTCATTTGCATCCCTTTCTGGCAAGTCATTGCTTCTGGATTGACTAGAAATTTTTTGTTTTCTCAGATGCTTGAGCTTAACGATTAGTTGGTGTTCCTAGATCTTGCAAAGAAATTCATTGATTTGCGGAGTTGACTTATCATGTGTGGGATGATATTCGATTCTTACCTGACCCTTTTGTTGGCCCATGCATCGTGGTGATTCTTTTCCGAAGGATTTTTCATCTCATCTTTGGGCCAACCTATCTACATGTTTCATTTTCCTTCCTTTAGGGAATGTGATCTTTCCTAGTTGACCTAGATGTTCCCTGATGCTATATAATGATGTATTTGATCATGGTAGAATCATTATTTAGGATTTAGAATAATAGATTGTAGTTTGAATCTGATATTTGCGTCTTGATTGATGCATATATATGGATGTATTTTTGTAATAAGGAAGTTGCTTGCATGTAAGTCGAATGTTACCAACAATTGCATTTGAATCAATGAATTGTACCACGAATGATCTAACATTCTCTCCCTCTCCTGTGTTGTCTTGTGTTGTCTTGATCTTGCTGCATGGATCGGAGTTCCCTTTGGGGACCCTACTATCCATGACTGCACCAACTATGAAGGGACTAGAGCATTGTAGGAAGACTAGGGCGCCCACTACCCTAGTCCTAACAATTTTTCCTGAGCTTTTAGGTATAGGCTCTGATCCTCTTCTCTTGCTCAGATCCTAGTTTACAACTCTGTTTCATTTCTGCAACACTTTGTTTTCATTATTTCATTTCAACTTCTCACTGTTGGTTATAGATTTACTACTTGCAATTCGAAACCTAATTCAACCATAACTTCAACTCAAACAAAAGGGGAAATAAGACCTCAATTAGAATTCAATCCTCTTCTTAATATAATTAAGGTTGGATCTATTGAGTTCATCCTCCTTTTCATGTATTGGTTAATTTGGCAAATTGGTGGTCTTACCTGATGCAAGACAGGGATTAGAATAACAATATCAATCAGCTAAATCACTATCGGATACCAATATCAGAATAACAATTCTGGAATTACCTCTTCACCACCCATCAAAATAAGTCATAAAGGCGAAACAACAATTTTAATTCATCCTGATAGAACAAAACTATCTCGATGACACTAATTTTGGTAAAGCTATACCGATCGAGATAGTTGAAGGCCTACCGGAATAGACCTGTAGAGTCGGCTAAACTAGTTTTAGCAATCCCCATAGTAATAACTATTTTGATGACACTTTTATCGAGTTAATTATCCTGATGACCATTTTGACAACAAAGACACTTTATCGGGTTAACTATCATGATGCCAATATTGATACCTTATCGAAATAACCAAATGGAATTTTGCAAATCCAATAGTATAAACTATCCCGATAATGTAATGGCCTACCAGGAAACCCCGAAGGGATAAAGCTAAAACACAAGAATAGAGTGCAAATAATTTTATTCTTTTAAAATTAAACACAACACGATGATACAATGAGTTATCAAAGTTCATATTACACAGCGAAAGACTTCAATTAACACCTAAAGAGTTTCCCAATGTGATTACTTAATTCAATAATTAACTCAACTCATGCTAATTAATCCAACTAAGCTGATTAACTTAATGAGAAGATAATATTTTAGACAAGGATAAATTTCTTTCGGTAAGATAAAAAATATAGATAACATGATAAGGTTCATCCATTGAGGTTAAAAGTATAGATAACATGATTAAGGTTCATCCAAAAAAATTTAACCATACATTACGTTCAAACTTTCATTTGAACTTAAGTCATGCATCTAATTTCATAACATACTTAAATTTCATCCTAACTAATGATTACTCTCCATGCATACTTAATTGCATGATCAATAACTGAATACATTCCATTATTCTAATCTACATTCTTTCATGATCCAAATTACTACATTTAATAAGATGACTACATCCATGCTTTTAAGATTAACTTCATCTAATCCAGATTATACATTCTAACATAATGCCATCCATACATGCTACACTAAAAAGGAAACATAAGAAAATAAGCATCACATAACACCAAATTGATATCGGAGTTCACCCCTACTGGGCTACATCTCCAGGTCTGCTCAACTGCAAGACCCCTCTGATAATTAAATAATAGAGAAGAATACATAAGGTTCACATCATTTACAATCTTGCAATCAAGGAGAACATAACCAATAATACATATGACCCTATTGGTTAAATAAATACATGAATGATCCCTCAATAGGAAAGGATCCAACTGAACATAATAAGAAGCAATAACAAAAGATCAACTGGAGCATCAGCGAAACTAAATCTTCGCAACCCAAGGTCTAACATGATATCAGGTTCACACAAGGGCATAAACATCAAGACGACTCCTGAACAATGCTCCTATCAAGACAACAAAACAACACACTAGCGAACATAAGGGACAAGTGTCATCACATAACATGGTATGGTTACCATGGCAGGTCTTCATAGGTTTCGGCCCCATCCACTGGTTTACCCTGACAACCTATTTCAAACCTCTGGCCTATCGAAGCCTCATGTGGACCCAACACAACCTTTCGTGAAGACAAGGTTGATGGTTTGCCATTTCAGGCCTTCTCACTGCATGTTGAGTCTATGCTAGCACTCATCCCATACGTGAGGCACAATTATCTTACTTAGTCATTCATTAACTAACTCTCTAATATGCTATTATATTATCACTTATTTAGACACACTTTCGATGGGTTACCCAGCAACCACTTTGGGCACAGCCCCCAATCAAAAGCCACTTTCCCAAATGACACTGGACTATACTCAAACGAACTCCTAAACCAAGGAATACACAAGGTCAAGTAAACGGAGTTCAACATGGTAGGAATACCTACTTGGTCAAACAAGACTTCATACGAGGTGTACTAGTTGATGGTACTCTAACTAGAGACTTGACCAGCTATGGTCAACCACAAACCAACATTCAACACCTGCATAAGGGACATGACCGGTTACAACACCACCACAAGATAGCAGTCAAAACTCAAGATTGAGGATAGAAACAGGTACCCAATTAAAACTTACGATAGGATCCAACAAACAAAATCAAAGACTTGCCAGTTCTTAAGCAAATGCGGATACAGAAAATTAAACATGCATAGGCATAGATTGGAAAAGACAATCTTCTTTCTTATTGTTTTCACACAACAATCGATCCAGTTTTCTAAAGAATCTAAGTTTTGAAAAAATAATAACAGAAAATCAGCATACAAGATAAATTCAATACCATAATTGGAATAGTACAATTTTGCCTATTTCCCAATACAGAGAGAAATATAAATTAAACAATTTATTTTACTAAATGAAAATATCATTTACTTGCCAATTTTTGAAACGATACATTACTAAATTTCCAATGTTTCCAAATAATACATTATTTTATCCTTTTCCTAAAAAAGATACTTCCTGCGTACAGAAAGACAAATACCAAAATTAAATATTAATTAATAAATATTTATTAATCCGTGATTAATAAAATATAAACAACTAATAATTAATAATAAAAATTTACCAATTAAATATTAATATATATATATATATATATATTAATTCTCATTAATAAAATATATATTAAATAATAATTAATTAATAAATAAAAACTATTTAAAAAAACTTTTTAATAAAATAAAATTAAAAACCTTTTTTTTTTTTTGAACAAAAATTTCACTTCCTAGAACACAAATCAAAACTCAGAAATTTATGAGTTTTCCACCAAACTCATAAATTTCTTGACTTAATATTTTAAAAGTCAATTTGATTTTTTTTTATTTTTATTTTTATATATTTTCACAGGTTATGAATTTTTTATTTCTTTTTCTTTATGTAAAAATCAAACTCCCATTGCCAAGTTTATTTGGAAAATTTTTGGAGTGAAATAAGAAGGGAATGATTTTTTTAATTTTTTTTTAAATTTAATTTTAAATTTATTAAAACTAATAAATTCAATACCCAACCTCTCAGTATACACAGACCCAGCAAAAAATATTATTATTATTATTTTTTTTAATCAGAGATTATAAAAATCTCTTTTCCCAGAGATTATAAAAAAAATATCTTTTCCCATCACTCTGAGAAAACAGAGTTTAATAAAATCACAGACAAATTATTTTGACAAATTATTTTTTGTTTAAATAAAAATGTTTAATAAACTACAACCATCCATAAAATTATTTTCTGAAAAAGAATTTATACTAGGAACCAAAAAAAAGTCTGTGACAAAACAAAGATTTGAGAAAAACATAAAGTTTCCTAAATCTTTCTTTCACAAAGCCTTAAGGGAAATTTATTAAACCAAAAATCTCTAATTTTCTCCTTACACAGGAAGAACACAAAAATAAATAGAAAGAAGAAATTCTCAAAAATTTTACCAGCATGACTTTTCCTTTCACCACAAATTTGCAAATTCATACAATAGGAAAACAAAACCCTTTCCCAAACCAGGAAACCCTTTCTCAAATTTAAACAACTTTTAAAACTCTTCAAATAGGGATTTTTCAGAAAAATCAACATACAGAGAAGTACTTTTTTTAAAACTAAATTTTAAAATTTCAAAACAAAAAGAAGAGTGACAAACACCCAACCTGTGATAGCAATCCTAGATGAATACTCTGCAAACAATTTAAATCAAACCTCCAAGCTCCAGTTTTGGTTTCCAATATGGCCTCCAAAATTTCTCCAAAAGTATGCCTTTTTCTTTCCCGTGAACTCACAGTCATAATAAAGAAAAATATTCAACCTAAACTTTTAGGTTGAAAAATGTTTTCTAATAAATCATAATATTTAATAATAAAAGAAATTATTTTTCTAATTTCCAAAAAGTAAATGGGAAAGTTATTTGTAAAAATCATTTCTTTTATTTCTCTTTTCTCATGACATTTAATTAACTTTTCTAAAAGTAATTAAGGCAATAGTTTTAACTCTATTTTTTCTTTTTTTTTGTTAAGGGCAAAGAAATTAAATTAATTCTATTTCAAATAAATTTAAATCTTTCCTTTCTAAAAGCATAAACAAAATAAATTTATCATTTAAAATTAACCATTTAATCGAACTTGCTACCAACTTGAATTGAGCAATTCTAATTAACGATTAATTACATAAAGGGAACCTATTTAATTTAGTCCCTTAATTACTAATGTGTAAACACACATTAAATCAATTTAAACATTTAAGGGTTAATTACTCAATTTAACAATACACAAAACATGCAACCCAAGAAAGCCAAACAGACAGATGACCTGCATACCCAACCAAAGGGGATACTGACAGACGACTGACGATGCTCAGTTGAGCATGACTATGGTCAAACGAGGGTCTCACAACCACCTAATCCAATTTATAAGGGTCAATGGGGAACACTCAAACCTGCGAATCTAGGTGGGGACGAACCTAGCACCCATGCAGTACTGTACTTGCAATCTCCTGCAACCATGAATCACACATGCATATGTATATTTATTTAATAAAAGTGTTAGCCCGAGATTAATAACATGAATCAGGAGAACTAATAAGCTTACATACAAATTGATGTGAAAACCACATTAACCGATATGCACAATAATCAAAACATCTGACTATAACATTATAACATGATAAAATAACCAAGGTCAAACCGAAATTAGAATCTAATTATGGCAGGGGTACTACATATAACAACAATGATACCCTATCGGTTTAACCTATCCCAATAATAGTAATGACAATATTTTACCACAATGACGTCTTATTGATATAACTTATCCAAATGAAAACTTTGTTGATTATTTACAACAATGACACTTTATCGGACTAACTGCTTGACGTAGTAGACTTCAGCTATAGCCAAGCACATGCTCCATTTTCATAGAATAATGATAGGAAGTTTAGGGAAAATAAACAGCATCTAAAGACTTCCTCCCAGCTTTGCGACAAGAACATAATAGAAGAATAACATAAATCAATAATAGATTGTATTAAGAACCCACTACATGAGTCAAGGAGTCATTAATAATAAACAACATTAAAACATGTGAACACCAAAGGATTAACTTTATCTATACACTACACGCGATGGAGATTACATTTAGTTTACAAATAACAAACTGTTCAAACACATATTTGGTTTTTATGGAGTGGCATATCGGCCTCTCTGCTTCTATCACATACACATACTAAATTGTCAGCTAAAAGTCCCCTCTTGAATGAATCAACTTGCCTTGTTATATCCTTGGTTTTGATGTTGCTCATCTTCCTGACCGTTTAACTTCTAGTTGTCATCTTCTTCCTGATTCAATATCCTCGCGATGCTCCTGCATCAAACTCCCTAAGAGACAAAAGAACATGTGGTCCTGCACATGGGTTATTAATCAAAACTTGCCTCTATCTTATTTCTTCATCCTTCATAAATCTTCATCTTCCTAGCCTTGTCTTCGTCTTCTTGCATTTAGTCTTGTCTTGTCATCATTCCTTTGTCTTTGCCTTTTTCAACAGGTTCACAACTACATCTTCACAAGGACACATGGTTGTCCTTTTTAACTACTCCAACCAATGGCATAATGTCAACCCTCCCAAGGTTGCAAACTCAAAGGTTTCTAATATCCATCACTCTTTTTGTTGCTTTCTCACATAATCACCAACGTACTGCCACCCTACCCATCCAAGATCCTGGAAGATGCACTACCACCCTTCCATAGTGGTTTCTCTCTCGTTGCACCTTCTACCTAGCTTCATCTTGTTAGAGATAGTATCATAGACCTCTTTCATGTCTTCTACACAGACACCTTCACAAACCTCTTCCTTATTGCAGCCTTGATGGATCAACCTGCAACCAATAAAATTAGCAACACAAAATCTCAAACATTTTCAGCAAGGTCCTGGTGTAGATTGCTTCCTTCAGTGTTCTATCTACAAACTCAAGATGTTCTTGCTCTGATACCAATTGATGTAAGACAAGGATTGAAATAACAATACTAATATGCTAAATCACTACCGGATATCGGTTTTGAAATAACAATTCCGAACATGACCTCTTGATCACCCATCGGAATAAGTCATAAAGGCAGAAAAACAATTTTAAGTCATCCCGATTGAAAATAACTATCTTGATGATACTGATTTCGGTATAGCTATACTGATCGAGATAGTTGAAGGCCTATCGGACTAGCCCTCCAAAGTCGAATAAATTAGTTTTAGCAATCCCGATAGTAATAACTATCCCGATGACACTTTTATCAAGTTAACTATCCCAATGACAACTTTGACATCAAAGACACCTTATCGGGTTAACTATCTGGATGCCAATATTGATACCCTATTGGAATAACCATTCAAAATTAGCTAAATAGAATTTCACAAATATGATAGTATAAACTATCCTGATAACAACAATGATACCCTATCAGTTTAACCTATCCCGATAACAATAATGACAACTTTTTACCACAATGACATCTTATCGGTATAACTTATCTCAATGACAACTTTGTCGACCATTTACAACAATGGCACTTTATTGGACTAACTGCTTGATGTAGTGGACTTCAGCTACACCCAACCACATGGTCCATTTTTAGAGAATAATGTTAGGAATTTTAGGGAAAACAAACATCATCTATAGACTTTCTAGCAGATTCGTGACAAGAACAGAACAAAAGAATAACAAAAATCGATAACAAATTGTATTAAGAACCCATTACATGAATCCAAGAGTCATTAATAATAACCAACATGAAAACATGTGAATACCAAAGGATTAACTTCATTAATATACAATGTGTGGTGGAGATTACATTCAGTTTACAAATAACAAACTGTTCAAACACATATTCGTCTTTTATGGAATGGCCAGTCGGCCTCTCTCCTTTCGCTGCATACACACACTAAATTTTCAGCCAAAAATACCCTTTCGAATGAATCTTCTTGTCTTTTTATATCCTTGGTTCAAACGCTACTCATCTTCCTGACCGTTTGACTTTTGACTGTTTGACTTATGCCTGATTCAATATCCTCGCGATGCTCCTGCATCATTACCCTACTTGGTGAAACCCTAGTTCCAAATTACACTATTACACAAAGTATTTCATAAATTAGGCCAAGCTCAAAGTGTCCTATTTAAATATCAAGATGAAATAACAATTGATAGGATTTAGGACAGCGATAGGTTTAAATTTGGCAATTAATTAGATCATTCCTCGAAGTACAAGATCTAATCATATGATATATCATAAACATATGACTACACTCTGACACTAAAGGGGCCAAAAATATGGTTGGAAAGAGGTATGAATAGACACACTAAGGAAAGTTCCCAGAAAGGAGTGTGAAATTGTAAAGGGTTACAATTCACGATACTTCAGTTTGTTAGAATATTGTAGGATAATATATATTATTATTTGTATAAGATATTATAGTATGTGAATTGTTAAAACAACTCATATCTGTAGGGAGTGGTTCCTAGAATGTAGGAGATTAAACTCATATATATGTTTATAATATATTAAATGATATAAGAGATTTAAATTAAAAATATTATTTGTCTGTAAATCCCTAAAAAATAAAGTTAGGGAGATTAATCAAATTAAAAAATTAAAGAGCATGTATATTCTTTAGTAATTTAACCCATAATAGAGGCAATATTGAACATATGATAATAATATTATTGTTTTCAAGTAATGTTTTATAATACATTTTGAAAATTCTTATACAACATTACATTCTCATGACATCTCCAACTAACACAACTTACCTTTGATTAAAAAATTAAAGAGCATGTATATTCTTTAGTAATTTAACCCATAATAGAGGCAATATTGAACATATGATAATAATATTATTGTTTTCAAGTAATGTTTTATAATACATTTTTAAAATTCTTATACAACATTACATTCTCATGACATCTCCAACTAACACAACTTACCTATAGGGAAATAAATGTTTTGATAATATTAAATATTAAACCATAAAGTCACTAAGACTACTTTATTACAATATGCAAACCTTAATATTTTGACAACCTTTAAAAATTTATATTGTACAACAAAATATGCTAAGAAAAAATAGAAGTGCATATTATTTAAAAGCTTCTCTTTAAAAAAATAACTTCTGAAACATTGTAGAAATTCATTAAGCTATCTCATATCCCTCGTATAGGTGTAGCTCTTGAGCTGAATTCATGATTTCTTTCACTACTACCTCTGTGAACTCTAGACTCATATTTCTGCCAAATTGTTGAATAAAAATACATGTTGACCTACATCCATAATGCCCCACTAGGCTATCTCATAATCCTTGTGAGGGTATAATTCTGAATATTCAAAGACCCACTATAACAACTATCTAAATTGAGTTTACACAAGATCCTTTCTTATCATTAAAGAATAAACATCACAAATATGCATTCTTCATACCATCAGCATAATATCAAATCATATGGTTTTTATACTAAGAACCTTGTTTAAGTGAGAAGCTATCTCAATATAATAAAAATCATCCAAAATTTGGGTGCCTCTAATCTCCAATATAATCCTAATTGTAATTTATCCATTTTATGTTCCATTTGAGTCTTTGGAGGCACCCTCACATGCATAACAAAGATAGCCTTAAAAGTACAAGAATAAGTGAACATGACATATTTCTTTTTAGTTTTAAAATATTGAGATCAATGAATATATAACCTTTTATAATGTGACCAAATTGTTCTTATAACACATTTTTTTTATATTTAGTTAATTACATTTACAATTTGGAATATTTCCTTCAAACTGTGTAACCCCATAGTGTTGTATGCCCTTATCTTGTCCAATAGATTTTTTGTTTTAGAAACTAGCGTATTAGAGTTGGTCCTCTTACCATTTAGTTATCACTTAAAAAAAATCAACCAATCGAAATATTGATTTTAATATAAGTGTAAAAGATGGTCTTCAATTTCTATGAAAGATGAGATATAAGTAACAAAATATTCAAATATAAATTCTAAAAAAGGGGCTTGCTTTTATCTTATTAAGTTAAAAAAAAAATCCAATCACTTTTCTTTTTCTAGAAACAATATGAGCCTTTCACATCAAAATTTGAAAAAGACAAATATAAATGGAAGTTTTAAAACTTTGACTTTGTTAATGAAAATAACAGTTTTTATCATTCAATCACCAAGTCACTTATCATACATTTGTTTCAAAGTTCTTATCATCATATATAGCTAAAATTAATGTACTTAAATCAAGTTATTTTAATTGCTAGCAATTTTCTTTCTCTTCAAATTGAGAGTGGCATGGTCCAATTTCTGCTCTTCCTCACACAATTTTGCTTTGTTTTTTTCAAATTACTCACACATAGGAATGGGGCCTTCTATGGCAATCTCTAACTCATTTTATGTCATCATTTCAGACATGCCCAATCTTCCTTGTGCACTATAACCACTAAAAACTTAAAATGACTTTTGTTCTCTTGCATTATATTTGGATTTACTTTGAAATTTTTTATTTCTGCTCATGCATTTCTACTATGTTGAAAAATTGAAGAACATCAACATTTATTAGAAATCCAACCCATAATAGCAACAATATTTAAACATAAATTTATAATATTGACTTCATAGAAGATATTACAATAAAATGCAACTGCTTATAAATCATTTTATAGCTATAACTTTCCTCAACTAACCCAAACTTACTTATAGCAAACTACCTATTTTAAAAACAATATTATATTTAAACGACAAAGTCACTAAGATAACTTTATTACCTTATCATACATAAACTTTAATATATCAAAAAAATTAACAATGCATGGAAAAGGTCTTAGCAAAGAAAACAATATTATTAATTGGAAAAAGTAAGCACTACATATTCTACAAGAAAAGTTTTCAAATAGAAAATATGATCGAGGAATGAGAAGGAAAGAAAGAAATCATTCAAGATTGAGTAAACAAAAAATCAAGACTCTTGAAATAGCTTCAAATAGAAAGAGAGCAAAGTAACATTTGCAATCTAGTTCTTGAAACATCTAAGGCAGCATTGGAAGAGGAGATAAAATAAATTGTACGAAATTATAGAGATTGGAACTTGTAGAAAAGGAGGGGAACGATTTGTAGATTATATATACCAAATGAGGGAAGATTTTAAAGAACATGAGGATGAACTTCACGAAAAATAAGTTGTTGAATGTCTAAAGGTGAAAGAAAGCAAGACGAACTGTTAATGATTAGTAGAGCATCCTAGAAAGGAGTTGCTTAGTAGAGCATCCTAGAAAGGAGTTGCTGACAAGAAAAAGACAACATCAAAATCGGTAAGAGATGAAGATATAAAACAGGTGGAGAAATAGAAGAGCCACCTCGTAATTGAACCTAAAAAGATAATAGAATAGTCAAGGCATCCAGACCGTTGACGAAGGCCCCCGTACTCTGAAAAGGCTTCTAAAAGAGTAACTGCAATCCGTAATGCCATTTGGGCTCGAAGCCATTAACAAAAGCCAAGAAAGATTGAACAAGTGCACTCGAAGAAGTTTGGAGTTTTCTCTAGCTCACCCAGAAGCATATGTGAAAGCTCGAGGGCCAAAAGATCACAGAACAATATTGCGTAAAAAGAGGACAGTACAAGTTAACAAAACGCAAACTAGGTCCCAAAGTATCAAACCCATATAAAATTTGAAGTATGATTTTCATATAAAGAAAACATACCTTTAAAGGAATATATTGAAAGTGGATATGGAGACATTGATGCCCCAAGACAGAGGCATAGCCCTCGCAAAGACCCGATTCAGAGGCAAGTTTTATGCTAAAGGATGGGCAAGCCAACAAGGCGTAATTCAATGTGAACTCTAAAAGTTTTCCCCTTGGTAGAACGAAATTATGAAAGAGAGCATTCGGAGATGCGGAGCCTTAGTTTTACCGAATGCCATCACCATCAATCAACCCACTTGTATACAAGATCTTATACATGAGTTCTCAAATCAGTCAACCGCAATCAATATCATACAAGAGAAAGGATCGCTCAATTCGAAGTAGCCTTATTTTTATGCAAAGTCGTATCTACTTAAGGAACGATTCCGCCGTAGTTCAAAAGGCACTTGAGTATGAACATAAATCCCCATCAACAAGCCATGCGTGCTTCTAGAAAACTTATAGAAACATCAATTGTATTTTTTTCTGGTAGAATCTGAAGGCTGATATTTTACAGTTCACGGTTGAATGTGACACATGCCAACGGTATAAAGTTGAGAGTGCCCCTTCCCTAGCCCTTCTACAACCGAATGGAACTGTGTATGGGCTTTACATAAGGGCTTCCCAAGTCCGGAAAAACTAATGAGACCTGTGTCGTTGTAGATCAATCAACCAAGTATGCTCACTTCATTCCCACAACACAGGCGACAAGCAATAGTCCTAACGTAACTGTATTGTATTTCCAAAATATACTTACGCATTGTGTATTCATTTCAATAGATTTGTTTAGTTTCAGAGTGTTCTAGCTACAAACATGACCAGTCTCTGTCTCAAAAAATGTGACCGCCTAGAGGGGCGTTTCATGTTAAAATTTTATTCCTTCAATGTGCAAGTTGAAGGTGTTTTAATGGAAGAAATTGATCTATGGTTCTATTTGTATTCCATGTTGACATCTTCAGCTGATGCTGTTCAATTGGCTGAACGTAATAAGAAAATGGCCAAGGCAAAAGTTATCATCCTGGATTTTGCGAAGCATCATTTGATACCTCAAATGCTAAACAGAAATCACGCTCTCCCACACAAGGTGAGCACCACATAATGCCATGGTTCATAATGCACAATTAAAAATTCCTGATGAATTGAATGATCTTCGTTATGCCCCAAAGCAACTAAGTCTCTTTTATACTCACACACATGCAATAAACAATGTAAATTGGAGACATAGGTCCTTAACTCAATTGATCTACTATGATGATTCACACAACTTTATCTTATATTCACTGATTTCACATATGCAATGCTGCACTATATCTAAATCCGATGCACACTGTATTCGAATGCAAAGATAGCAAAGTCAACTTTTCCTATTTCTATCATAGGGAATACAAAACACACACAATGTAGTAGGAAATGCTGAGTTAGGAGCCAAGTATTACATCAAATTTTAATCAACATGTAACTAATCACAACATCAACTAGGGAGAAGCATAATAGAGCCACTCAAAGACCACCAACATCCAAGAAAATAAGAATCAATCATCAAGGAGACCATCTCTCTATAGGAGCTCCTTGACACACAGCAGGGTCATATAAACCCTAAACAACATACAATAATCAAATATCATGCTAGACCAACTAGACAACATAACCATTTTTTCCAAGACCATCCACACACACAAGCCACACTCTTATGGAGCAACACACCAACAACTGATTCTTAGCCCACTCAAGGGCTCTCGTACAAGGGTATCTCTCCATCCTGAGAGTTGCAAATGATCTAGGAGCTACTCTTCCTCCACCACAAGCTACTCAATTCAATTCACTCTAAACTCTCAAAAATTCCACACAAGGCACCCAAGCAACAACTAACAACTATTTCTCAATGCAACACTTGTGCAACTATGTGCTACAACATCAACTTCATGGGCAACAACATAACCATAGATCCCAATGCTGCAACATGTACTTTGATACTAGATGTAGTGCCTCGCCAAGGAACAGTAGAGGATAAGAGGAAACTATACAAGGAACGCATGGAAAAAAATGAATTGAAGTTTTAATGTGTCATCATGCTTACATACACAACTATAATGCTCAACTACAACGTATGGTCAACTATTCATTAACAAACTAAGCACATGCAGGAGTTTAAACTCATGGAAATCCATCTAGGATAACACATGTCACCTCTAAGGGTTCTCTAAGGTCGCTACCTTAGCAACACATCCAAGACTAGGTCACTAACTCATCACCCACCAGGAGATGATTAGATCAACCTTGAACTATAAACAAACCCATCTATGTTCATTTTAAAACACCAATTAGAATTTTCCTTTGATAACATCAAGAATAGAGAAGCATAAGAGATCATACTTTGTGCCTGATCCTAACATTGATGCATGTAAAGAAATACCTATATGAATCCAATATTAGTTATTGCATCCATCTCCAATATGAGTTCTCAATAGATACATAATCAATGATACATCGCATGATACAATGTATAAATGATTACATCTTATAAGAGAGAAAATGAGAAGAATCTATCAATGAGGAAGGAGGTATAATCTACCGAGCTAATCATGAGCTAAGTCCTGTGATCCTCAATGGTTGTTGGCAACGACACTTGACCATGTTATACCCTCAGGTCCATCCCACCGTGCTCGTGGAGATAGTCCCATGGCCTAGACAATCAGACAAGAATATAAGGGAGATTAATGGGCTTACACAAGACCTAAACGTGGAAAAAATGCTCAACATAACATAACCCACAATCATAGTCATAAAGCCACAACAAGATGATAATTCCAACAATGCATCACTCACATCATAGAGAAACAATTAAATAAGAGAGAAGGTGCCCAAGCATCAACAAGTAAAACACCAAAAGAACAAGGAAACATCTTCAGTTGGTAACAATAAGGACAAGGAGGCACCCACAAGAGAAACACTAAATTTTAATCCATATGGAATATATCACAACAAGATAACCAAAATCTCAAGAAATAGTAAATCCATAGGGTACTACTCAAGTATCAGTAGCTAGATACTAGAGTTCTAGTGTATGGAGTGTCATCAAGTGTGCTCGTGAGGACGCACCACACATAACTGAGCATTCTCTCATACAGAGGAGAATCATGATCATGCAAGTCCTAGTGGTACATCAATGAGCATGTCTCTTTGGACAAGTCCTACTACTCCATGTACAAGCATGCCTTCCTAAGTCACCCTTAGCCTTATACTAGTGCTCAAGGTATGCTCGGGGAACCACTTAGTTTAATTAATTTTTTATCCCATCTCAAGTTTATTATTAGTTTTAGCACTTGATTAAGAAACTCCCCAACATAATTGTCTGCATACCACTTTGAGCCAGGTGCGCATTAGGAGCCACTCCCTAAACCCACTTTAGTACCTATACCTAGGCTCATCTCATCCATGTGCTAATCATACTCAATTGGTCAAGGCACCAAGAGACTCAAATCCACTTGATACCATAATGCAATTCATTCATATAAGAATATACAAGGCATCCTTATCAAGTTTTTTATAAAATTAGAAGCCCTTATTTTCAATTTATTATAATAGGAGATATCACATAAATACACCCAGGAAGGCACGGTTCAAGAAAACATATCAATCTCCAATTCAAATCAATATTCCGACATCAATTACATCATCTCAAACATGAATACATTTACTCAATATCAAAATTATATCACAAAAGGTCATATACCCAATCGATAACAAAGCATTTTAGTAGCACAAATCAAGGAGTGACCACAGAGCCTCAAAAGTAGGGAAATGGATCTAAAATAATCTTAAATAAAGTACATACTTGGAGAAATTATTTATGCCACAACATAACATCATGCTAAAACCATCATAATTCACTCACATCAAGGTCAAATATATCCCATAAAAACCCTAAAGTCCAAACAAGACCAAATAGGGTCTATGGACTAAAACTAATCAAATGTGCCACACTGGTGATCAAATGCACCTGTTTGGGCTTCAATAGTTCCACTCTAGATGTCAATAGCACAATTCTTCTTATCATATGTGCCACTGCATAGCAGATGTGCCATTCTAGGTTAAAAGCACAATTTAGGTCCGAGAGACTAACTAGGGCTCCCATTTCGATTAAAATGAGGCATGGGAGGCCAAATTGGAAACCAAATTATTTGAGAACCACCTCATGAAACTATAAAAATGCTATACAAAAACCCTTACAAGTTTCTCACAAAAATTGGGCATCAATTTGCCGAAAACACCCATTTTCACATTGATTTCTTACACCCACAATCAAACAATTTATCAAACTCATATAAGAATTGGTTTATTGCACAACAAGGTTTTCAAAACCATAGAACAACACCTTGAAATCATTCAAAGCGATTCTTATAAAAGACAAGAGAAATATTGAAGTCTCCTACCTCCACTTGGAGAAAAACTTCAATATGAAAATGCAATCCGCACATATCGAAGGAGGATGAACAAAATGGACAGATGAAAGAGTTGTTCGAGAGGACTCTTTCAAGCATCTACCCACAAAATTATTCCCCCAAAATCTTGAGATCTCAACAACCTAAAAATGTCCATGAGAGTGTTTGATAGGAAAGGGCATGCAAAATAGACTAAGTGTCCAAAGCTGAACTCAAAAATCAAATATAAACTCACTTTTGAGTGAAGCATATTTTTATAATAAAATTATTGAATTAGACTTATGATTCCAATTATACTAAAAAATGACACCTAATAATAATTATTTAATTCACATTATATCAAATATAAATAACACATATTGTGCATTTAAATATAAAATTAGTATTACATGTGCACATTAAATAACGACAACATACAAATGACTGACTATGTTCATACATTCATTACAAGCCAACTCAACATGACAAATAGGTATTTGAAAGCTACCAATTGCAATAGTCGGGGCTCAAGATTATAAAATAATAAAATAATTATTATAGTAAAACCAAGGGAGCTATAATTCTTATAGCTTGGGGTATTTGACCAATGCGCTATCTCCCTATTGAACCATTGGGGATGTGGGAATGCTTAGACTTGTGGAGCCAGATGGAGTCGATTCCCTATACCTATTTTCACTAAAGCACTCACACATCAAGTGTACCTCCTCATGCATTTATATAATAATCACATTAAATCAAATTGTTGAAGGGGATTTTAATATTTTATGCACTCATATAATCAAATGATACAATATCATCCCTTTCACTTCTAATTATCAAATTAACTCGATAATAATAATTTCATCTAATTAACTACATTAATTGATATCATCAATTGATATTATTCCTCTGCATCTGCAAGTATACATATATTCCTCAAACGGGGTGAACATCATAACAACATTAGTAACATGATATCTCATCATATCAAAATAATATAAAATACGATTTATCAATTTAAATCAACTAACATAGTAAGCATCATTTATCTCATTGTAATTATTACTCAAATTAACATTTATATCTAGATCTAACATACGACAATATTGAATCACAACATTGATCTATCTCAATCATCAAGAACAATAGGTCTAAATTATGCCATAGCACAACCCAATGAGTCAAGTACCCCAAATCAATCATGCAATGGTTTAAACAACTAGGCAAAAGGAAGCAAGCATACATCTCGATGCATCAACATAATCAAATCACCATGAAGCAATCCAACACATTACTATTCTAGAATGAGCAAGAGAATAAAATATATACTCAAAATCACACACACTGCAATAATGAAGAGTCCAAACAAAACATGAAACATCACAAAAGGATCTACATCCAAACTAGAGGATATATAATTTACACAAGAACAAAGCCAAGTCCACATACAAAAGCATGGAATGTAGAAAAGCGAATGAGAGGGGCATTTCACTTGTATTCCAATATTAGTAAATCCAAATAATGTTGGCACTTATGTATATTATAAAACTTATTTGGGGGTTAATAACAAAATTAGATGACATGAGTTAAGCTCTAATCTCTATTTATTACTTATTTATAAAAAAATTATGTTTAGTGAAACATGGTATTCATCATCTTATGGAGTGTTGAAAGGATAAAATCTTCATTTAGCAATACTTGTCTTCATTTTAAAATATTAGAGCCAAATGTGGTGTTCTATGTGATTTGAAAAGTATTATATTGCACAATTTTAACATTGATGTAGCACCATAAATTGTACTCCTTTACTAAGAGAGTCCAATTTCACAATCTCCTAGCACTAATTTTACTATTCCTCATTATTCTATGCATTATAGGATCATTTATAATATTTAACTAATGATTAACTCAAGAATATGAGATATTTCTCAGTTTAAATCTCATCAAACTCTTATCTAGCCCCTTATTTTAAGGTGTACCCTTATTCTTTATTATTTTAACTCGTTATAATTCCTACCCCATTCCAGATTTTAAAACAAATTTTATCTCACTTAAATATTATAACTTTTCATATAAATTATAGTTTTAGAATAAAGATCGTATTATCTCATGATCCAAAAATTTTGGGACAATTTTGTTGGGACGTTGGCAATTGACAAACGTTGTCCAATACTTTTTGACCAAAATTAGGGAGGATATTATTTTGGTCTTTCCATTTCTCAATCTGTTTAAATGGAAAAATAATGATTATTTTATGCTGACCTTTTATCCATTTAAAGTTAGAATCTCATGTATACCTTCATCATTTGTGACATCAATCAATTATGTAAATTGGAGATATCCTTATGATGTGAAGGACCTACCTTGTGTGAAGTCCCAAATCTACAATTTCAAGTAAATATCAATAATATTCAAATCTTCTCAACATTTATTCATCATGATAGAAGCTTCAAGGGATGTTGGAGGATGATAGTGAGTCGCAGACTAATGATTGGCTTGTAACTCTCCCTAAGGTGTTCAGTATGATTCATGTTATTCTCACATTTCTGCAATTAACCTTTAAATTTGAGTTTTATCATTCAGGTTATGTGATTCATGCTTTCTTGGGTTAATTCATGATTCATATCTGATCATTTAGTTTAGGGTTTACTTGAATATGCTTGAGTAGGACTCCTAAACCATCATTTTGCAAAAAATTGATCAACATGATACATATGATTGGTTATAAGAATGAATGGTCTTAAAAGCCTAAAGTTGTTGTGCATCCTCATTCTAATGTCTCTATAATTCAAAACAAACCAATGACTATTATTGAAAGTGGTAGAAGTGTAAGAAATTATTTTTATTAAACAAAACAAATCACACAAATCGATGAGATGAATTAACAACATTACAATGCAATTACTCATACATATGACACAAATTCAACAATAAACAACCTACTCCTAGTTGTTCCTTCTCTTCCTACTTCTCAGCCAGTGCTCCCTCATACACCTAGTCATCCTAAACATATTTGAAATGAATTTGATCTTTTTGAACAACTTTGTGCTACTCCCACCAAGATATCCCTTTGGGAGATAATTGAAACCACACCCACATACCATGTAATTATTCAATAAGCTCTAAAGAAGATCTAGATATTCAATCTTTTGCGAGACCTAATGATGTGACTTATTTGTTAGAATATATGCATGCAACTAAAGTTGATATTGTTTTCTCTCAAAATGAGTTGCCTCCTATAGAAGCATAAATCCAATATGATCATCTCATGATTATTGTCCTTATCAATGGTATTCCTGTAATACAAATTCTAGTGGATGATAGATTTCATCATAATGTGTGTAGCATTGATTTTTTCAAAAAATCAATGTGGATACTTATCTTATTCAACTTGATTCTCTTTTTATTCATGGATTTGATAATGTTCATAGACAGTCACTAGGTACAATATATTTTTCTATAAAGGTAGTTCCTGCTATTTTACCTACACCTATCCATGTCATTCTTGATACCCTCATAAATAAAATTCTTGTAGGAAGCCCTTGGATTCATTCTGTGGAACTAGTCCCTTCAACTATTCATTATAATATTAACATTATTTATGAAAATGAGATGTATACTTTAGAGGTCGATAAGAACTTACAAAGTTGTTTGTAAACTGAACCAAGATCTCAATTTCATTTGAATTCTTCCACTCCTCCAATTCAAATAGATGCACCATCTCCTTTTGAAGATACTTGTTCACCCAAAAGTCACTGTTAAAATATGATTAGGGATCATTAGTTTTTACATCTTCCATGATGAGAGAATCTACAATCTTTAATACAACCTAAGACAAAAGAAGATGGCATAGTAGTACTTACAAAAGATACTTCTTCTAAGAAAGTTCATAACAATTAGGTTATGTAATGTAGGAAAATGGGGTTTATAAGCTTAAGCATTCAAAATAGACCTATTTCTCAAACATTGTATGTTGGAGAGGAGTAAGATCAATAAATTGAACATTAATTATATGAAAAGGGTTATTATATTATTAGATTCCACCCCTCTTTGTTTTGAGGGTTGAATTGGGTACTGTAAAGATGGAAGTTGAATACTACATCTACGACTAAATATTGAAAATTGATGTAAATTAATATAAACAAGTAGTCGCCAATTTTATTTGAAGTTGTAAGAATAGATCTAAAAAGAGGAAGATGGATAGAGACTATGACTAGAATTTGATCTTGAAAAAGTGAGACAATGCAGCTTTGGGTGACCCTATCCCCAGGATGTTGCATGCAAACAAAGTTAACTATTCTAGAACTAGAATGATGCTCAAAATATACCATAGAATTTTCATGGTAAATTCATCTAATAGAGGTGTGTGAAGTGACCCTATCCTTCACTTTTTTTCTTGTAAAAGCTGGATCTAATTGTCTCTATGTACTGTACCTGGTTCTAGATTTATAGCTCCAAAACTTGTAACCTAAAAAAAAGAGAAAGATGTTGGGAATAGGGTTTTTCCTATTTCAAACCCTGGGTTCAAAATTAGCCCTATAATTCAATTGAAATTGAAATGGAAATTCTTTATTGAAATTGATTAGATTGATTATACCTTAGGATAAGTCCTTCATGTGTTGATACAAAAGCATGGTAAATCACATAAAATCCACCATGAAATAGTAATTCAAAACATAAGTGAAGATGCCTTCATGTAGATTGTTGTGTTTTAGACATTGATCTACTCTTGAAGTGTTCCTCTTAAGTTAGAACAATGATAAGCATATGATAATAGAAGATGATGAAATGAATTAGGAATGATACCTTATATAGGGATCTCAAAGTAAAATCACCTTTAGGTCAACATGGAATTATCATATTTTCATATAATGGATAATTTTGGAAAAGGAAAGACCCACTCTATGACCCCCTAAATACTCAACCAAAAATCATTGAACAAGATCACCCAGAGTGACCCTGTCCTAGGATAGTTTTGGTCAAGGTGACCCTGTCTTGACAAATTAGGCCTGAATTTTTAAGGATTCGAGATAATAGGATCTTAATGCCAAAAAAATAATTTATATGAAATTTTATAATGTTTAGATAGGAGAAATGTGTTTTGATATTTTAAATGATAAAGGATAAAGGGAAAACCTTAAAATAAAGGCCCAAATAATAAAGTGTTAATGTAATAAAATGATATAGGAGTCATGATATTAAATTAAATATTAATTTATATTAATAAATGTCCTAGAATTCTTAGAGGAATAGGAAATACTAAAATGTGTGCTAAGAGAGCATAAAATTGGACACCCTAATTAAAGGTGTACAATTTATGATGCCACACGTTTCTATTACTACTTCAACTAATTCTTCATCAAACACTTCTTATAGTTCATTTATAGGTAACATTAAGAAGTATAAGGCCCCACCACCTAGATTTCAACACTGGCATCTCTTTATGGCATATCTTAGACAAGAGTGAATATAGAGGTAATGGTCATGGCACAAATGAACAAGGGATTAAATTTCCTTCAAATAACTACACACATGAATCATCATTTGGACTTGGATATAATCCTTAAAATCCCACAAAATAATCGCATAAACCATCTCTCAATGTGAATGTTCTTTATTCATTCAAATCTCTTTTTCTTGCCAATGACACTTAATTGATGTTATTTTATGATAATTCTACTATGCCTTCATTTGACATCTTTTCTATGGATGATTCCTTAGCTGATTTCTTAGGAGCTTATGATAATCTTTCTAATACCATCATAATTATGAACTACCCTAAGATGTTGAATTACCAAGTGGTACTATGGAAATGAATCACGAAGTTCCTCAACCAATGGATGTTTTTCGACAAAATAATCTTCTCATAGGAGAGACTATTGATGTCAAAATAGATCCTCATAATGATGAAAAAGTTATTGAAATTGGAAAATGCTTGAAAGTGATGAAAAGAATGATCATTGTTCTCTTTCAAATGATTTTACCAAACTCTTTCCTTGGAATTATTTAGACATCCCTAGCTTTGACCCTAAATTGTCACTCATAACATTGTGATTATTCTCGATCCTAAGCCTGTTAAATAAAAGATTTGAAAGATGAATCCCAAGACCACATTTCTAGTTAAAGCTGAGATTAAGAAACTCTTAGAAGTTGGATTTATTCATCCTATTAACTATTCACCTTGGGTTTCAAATATAGTTGCCATGGCTAAACTAGATAATAAGATTAGAATGTGCACTAATTTATGAGACTTTAACAAAGCTTATTATAAAGAGGACTTTCCTCTTCCAAACATTGATATGATAGTTGATTCAGAGTTGGTCATGCTTTATTATCCTTTATGGATGGCTTTTCTAGATACAACAAAATATTTATCAATTTTAAAGATCAATGAAACAAATTTTATAACACCTTAGGGTATATTTTGCTAGGTTGTCATGAATTTTGGATTAAAAAATGTTGGTACAACCTATCAATGTGGTATGACTCTTATCTTTCATCACTATACATGCATAAAATCTTAGCGGATTATGTGGATGATATCTTATCTAAATCTATTTTGCACCAAGATCATGTCAAAATCCTTCATCAAATATTTGAACCTATTCAAAAATATTACACGCACTTGAATCTCCAAAAGTTTTCTTTTCGTGTGGATAGTGGAAAACTATTAGGATTTATTATTTCACATCGTAGAATTGAGGTAGACACAAAAGAAAATTGATGATATAGTTAACATGCCATCTCCTAGAAACATTTCTCAACTTCATAGCTTACAAGTAAAAAATTAGGCTATTCATTGATTTGTTTCACAACTCTTGGATCGAACCTCTCCTTTTACTCAATTTCTTAAAGAGGATATTTCTTTTAAATGGAATATGGATTGTCAAAAAGATTTTGATAATTTACAATGTTACCTAGCTAATTCTCCTATCTTACAACCTATTGTTCCTAATCATCATTTTCTTCTCCATACTGCTGCTTCTTCTAATGCTCTTGCGACCTTCTTAGCATGACATGATAATGATGGGAAATAATATCATATGAATTACATAAATTGTACTTTACTCAAATATGAAGTCCGATATACTACGATAGAAAAGCAATGTCTTGCTCTTGTTATTGCAACTCATAAGTTAAGACATTACCTTCTCAATGCTAAAGTGCATGTTATTATTAAATTTGATCCATTGAATCATCTTTTCTCCAAAACAAATCTCTTAGGATGCTTAGAAAAATGGATTATGTTGTTAACTAAATTTGACCTTATACTTGTTTCTCAAAAGGCAGTTAAAGGCCAAGTTTTAGCCGACCATTTAGCTAATGCTCCTTCACCTTTCACTCTCCCTAATGAAGAAACATTTTTGAATGATCTTGTCTTTCCTTTTGATGTGAATAATACATGGTACTTGTTGCTCGATGGATCTAGACATTGAACTAGCTTTGGTGCTAGTACCATATAAGTACCTCCTCTAGGAAAGTCGATTCCTCTATCCTATCATCTCAATTTCTTATGTACCAGTAGCATGGATGAATATTATATTTTCTTGTCTTAACAAATTAGAGATCCATATTGCCCTTGAGGAAGCACATTCAAGTGCTTCCAGGGGGAATTCTGTAGTAAATATTTAGTTCAAAAATTGCTTTTGTCAAAAAGTATCATTAATGCCACAAACATAATAATTTGATCCATGTTCGTGCCCATGAACGTAGAGCTCAGATAACCCTTTGGCCATTTTCTTTATAAAGCCTGGATCTTATTGATAAAATTTCCCCTCCTTCCCCTCAAAAACATACTTTGATTATCATAGGTACAAATTATTTTATGAAATGGGTTGAAGCCATTCCCCTTCAATCCGCAACCACTGAAGTAATTCGTCAATTCAGCTTAGTAATTTGTAATGGGTTTTAAGACATGGGTTTAGAAGTTTGTAGGAGAATATTTTCCGGATATTTTTTATAGGATCTTAGAGCTCAATGTTTCTCCGATGCATGTAACATGGTGCAGAGCTGCTGATAAGAAGAAGATAAATCACAATTGGACTTACGGAAGATCCTGCTAAGACACCTCGTAAATGGGCCTGCAAAATTACATTGTGTGCCTTCAAGTTTTCTGAACATTTAATGCTCGTAGAAGTTAGTTTAAAATATTAAATAATAGTCCATGAGTCTGTGATGAACTACATACCGATTTCACGATTGGGGAAGCTTTAGTTCTTTTGTTTATAATGGTGCGATCTATGTAAAACATATAAAATTTTGTGTAGCATTAAAAGCTTCTTGCATCAACCTTGTTACTTGTTTTAACATAGATTCGTATGTTTGCTCAAGGATACCTCATGTGTGGTTTAAATATTTAAAGGCAAGACAAGTGCATAATATAAATTTGAAATAACATTTGCTTCTACAACTAACCTAAAACCATATGTGGGTTTAGGAAAATGACAATAAATATCAAACAACTATTGCATAGATATAATATAATTCAATTTTTCTATTCAATAATTGATATTGTTGTATAGGGGAAGTTCAACTGTCACTGGACTATTACTATTCATCTCCCTCGCGACTCTTCATATTCGGAGAGTAAAGCATCTGTATATATGTTGAATATTGACTCTATATCTGCGATAACAGTGAATAGAATATATTGCCCTGCTTTCCTGTAGATGTAATCTTTAATACCAGGTAATTTACTGTGTTATGCATTTTTCTGATTGTCTCCTTTTAATTTTGCTGTTTATGTTTATTTTATCTGCTCTTTCAACTCAAGAAAAATTAAAATTAAATGTTCTCATCATACTGTATTACATTATATTACCTGTGCTATACTCTCAATTTTGATCAAATTTTGGCTCTATTTTCAGTATCAATGGAAGGCAAGGTGATTTTAAGCAGCTCGGACGGTCAAGTACTCGAAGTAGATATGAAAGTGGCCATGATATCGCAAACCTTAAGTAACACGTTAAAGGATACAGGGGATACAGGTAGTGAGGCTCCCATTAAATTGGCAAATGTTTCCAGTAGAATTTTAAATCTTCTTATCGAATACGGAAAATACCATGTTAAAGCCCAAATGTCGGATACAAGCAAACCAACTGCGGAAATGAAGAAACGGGTTAGAGAATTGGTAGCTGATGATGATAACACTCTCATCGAGTTGATGAAGGTATGTTTCATTGTTTTACTGCTTCTCACGGAAAACAAAAATCATTGCTGTCTTAAACATTAGCTGCGTTATTTGTTACTCTCTTTTTTTCCTTACATGATTTATTCAATAATTGTATTGTGCAGGCAGCAAATCTCCTTCACGTTCAGAGTCTTCTTGATATATCATATCAAATTGTGGCTGACGACATTGCTGCATGTGAAGGCCCCGAAATGATTCGTCAAAAATATAACATAGAAAATGACCTCACTTCTGAAGAGTAGAAAGAAATTTCAAAGTTGAAAGAATATACTTTCACTTATTAATTCAAAAGTTTCGAGTTCAAAACTGATTAATAAAATGGAAAATTTGAGCGAGACGTTTCTAGATTAGATTTTATAGGAGTTTTTTCATTAAATTTACTGATTCATGAAAAATCTACATTTAGATTCAATGCTCAAAAATGTATTTAAAATCAAATATGCAGATTTTATTAACTTTGTAAATATTTTATGTTCAAAATATTTGATGATTATGTTGTTTTTTTTTGACAAATGTTTATGTATATTTTATTATAATAATTATGAAATATTTGTTAAAGTCTAACATTATATTGAAAAAAATTAAGAAGTTATGAAATATTTAATAAATTTTAGTTTAAAAAAGAAATAATTTACAACATCTTTTTTTCATTCTACTTTTTTAACTTGCCTCTAAGTAGGTTTTTTTTCTTCATGGATGGATCCACTCACAATCTTATGAAATGTACTTTTTCATCACAAAATATTTGTTGTTTGTTGGAATTTTTGATAATGTTAGGCATGTTGTGTACTTCCCACCCACTATAAAAGTGCCATTTACAAAATATAAAAAATATCATTAAAATAATGAGTAATATTAGCTATATGTACCCAAGAATTGAAACACATTCCTACCCTTTATAAAAGTGCCCTTTAAAAAAATACCATTAAAATAATGAGCAATATTATCCATATGTACCCAAAATTCCAAACACATGATCCCTCTAAAAATATCAAAATGATCCAATGCAATATTCCCTTCAATGCATGATAGTATTTGATGCTAATGATTTGACGGTTGTTAGAGCCCTAACCAAACAAAAAGAAATGTAAATCAATTCGAAAGTGACATAGAAATATTTTTATACTAGATTAGATTCACACTATTTTGCATATGTTTAAATATGGTATACCACTCCTAATAATATTTATATACTATTTCATATAATATTTTGGGTAGTAGGAATTACAAATAGTGAGAGATGATTAAGGATCAAGAAAAGATGGTATACCACTCCTAATAATACTAGAAATTGAGAAAGGACTTTTTTTTTTTAAGAAGGTTTCTACACTACATGGATAAATTAGTTTTGAAAGTTATATGATGATTATTTTTAAAATAAAATATGTATAAATAGTTGTTTCATAATAAGTGTTTGTATGTGAATAAAGAGGTAGATTCAAGCATTTTCATTGTTATAGATTCAAATATTATGGTGAGTCCCTTTTCCTAGGTACTAAGTAAATAATTATTTGGCTCTTCATATTTTTTAAAAGTCAATATTTTTAGGTTTATAAATCTTGTACCTTGGCATTTGTAAATTCAAATAATTTTGACACTTAGGAATATTGGAAAAATTATTTAGAGATTAATATGCACTTAGATGACATACATTAAGCTCTCATCTATATTTAATATCCTATTTAATGTTAGCATCTATGGAATTACATTATCTTCGTTAGATGTTGTGAGGTTCATTGAAGCCCTCTATATATATTTATTACTTCATATTTCTTTCTATAATTAGAATAATTCTAGCATCAACCTTTTCCATTATTTCTTTCTAAGAGATGAAATATTGTTGAATAGTTACATATTATATTTAGCATTCATTATAGAGCAGTTATCATTACTGTGGAATAATTTTATTTTAGATGGGATGCATAATATCTCTTTTTATCTCCTATTATAGGGTAATTGTTTCTTTTCATGGGATTTTTATAGAGCATGTTGTGTTTTCCTCTATAGTTTTCACCCTTTGTCCATTTATGAGAGATTCAATTTTAGATGCATATATCACATGGTCTCGTATGTAGGACCTATTATTGTATCCTTTAATACTATATCTTAATGGTGTTTTGGTGTGAATGTGATATAAGACCTAACTAATTTATATACTATATTAGATTCACACTATTTTGCATATGTTTAAATATGGTATTCCTATAACATTATCACTTTATGTCAATACATGATGTAAGAGAATCCACAAGTGTGGAGCAATCTCCCATCACCCAAAAATATTGTTTTTTTCTTTTCTATCTAAAGGTTAGGTGATTAGAAATAAATGAAAGCATATATAGGTCTCCACATACATTGGAAAGTCTCCAAGGGGACATAGATGGTTAAATTTATTTAATATTCGTGGCCTGTAGCTATATCTAGTCATAACTTTCATGTATGGAAATATATTTTAATTATTTATAATGTAAAATGAAGAAAATGTTAATCTTGGTGTATTTAGGTAAGGAAAAGACTTATGGAAAGGTGGAGTGAAAAAAACACCTTTCGAGGAATCTACTTAGGGAATTTTAATAGTCATCTCCTTGACACCCATTTGGAAAATGTCAATGTTGTAGTTTTCTATCTCATCGAAGTAATAAGAAGCAAGTATTTTCTTTTAACATTTCCTATATTAGTTTATTACTGCTTTTATTAGATGGAATATTCCTAATCAGGTGGTATCAAGGTGAGAGTCCCTGAGTGTGCAGATGAGTGCAAAACATCAGTCAATTTACACAAGGACTTGTAGTTGTAATTTCATGGTAAAGATATATTCACAAGTGATAATAGAAGGATTCATGGTGGGAGAAATATTTTTCCAAAAGAGGGTTTTAGAGACCTCCAAACACACTTGCAAGAGCTGTACAAAAGGAGTTATAGAATAAAATGGAGTAAACAGGCTAGGATGAAAGTGATCATGAAAATCATGAGGAAGGACAATTCAAAAAATAATAGGAGTCTGTGAGAGATCCAAAAGAGGTTAGATTTTAGAGGACTATCTCTAAGATTAAAAAAAAGGCTAGAGGAGGAATTTTCTACATTTTTTGAAAGTCTAATTCTAGAGGAGCTAATCAAGTTGATCAATGATATGGAAGTGTACACTTTGAGTATGAATATGTGGAAGATTCTAACTTGGTCAAATTTGCAAAGACTAAATCTGAAAGATATTCGAATATCTAGTAGAGAGAGAGAAAAAAAGAAGAGGTAAAGATAATATAACGAGATTGAATTAGATGTTGAAAAAGTGAAAAGCATCTTCATCCCTATTGATTATGAGATTGAGTTTTTCAAGATGATGTAAGGATTCAAGCAAGTTGCAAAACATATCAAGGACTATATAGAAGAATTCTATATCTTCCTAAAATCAAAATAGGTCATTCTGAGGCCAACAAATACAAGGTATCCCATTAAGATAATGGGTTGTAGCTGAGTATACAAGAGGAGATGAGTGCATAAGGAGAACGAAAAATGGTAAGTTGCAAACTAAGACAAACTAAAAAGGAGAGGGAATTTGGGTAGAGAGGGGAGGTTGTGCATGGAAAATAAAGCAAGTAGGGAGAAATTAGAGGACTATAAGTAAGTAAAAAAAAAGGATTATCTTATATTGTGGTATCTCTCACCTTGTCCCATATATTTAAGGACCTCGCACTATAATCATCATGCACTCTAATTCATGTATACATATAGTATTTTCACATCCCTTAATAGACTATAATTATTTTGTCAGGTTGGGTCTCTTTTGGAGGTTTATTGGAGATCCTATATCTTATATGGTTACCTCCATATCCAAGTCTTACATGGTTTGAATCATTACATACCAATTGTTACATTTCATATTTTCTTATTTTTCTTTCTTACATATTCTAGTATATATAAGTGTATGTGTACTACCATTTCCTCACCATAAAATATTATCTCTTCCTTCTAGGTATCAAATAATTTATCAAAATTTATAAACCATTCCATGTTTACTAGGAAACTTGGCACATTAACGGATTCCTTTATTGATATGACTTAAAATATGCCAACCTCTTTATTCCCAACAAATTTACTTATGCATTACTACAAGTCCCTATATTTTTATAAGTTATCTATTCACCAATACAATATTTTATAAGATTTTATGTAACATTTCTATTCATAGATCACTAATAAGGGTTATATAAAATAACATAGTATTTAGCATAAATGAACAAATGGAATATGAGAGCTCTTATTAAAATAAATATTTTATTACATAATTGAAACATGAAACAAATAAAGGATGACATCCTTAATAGGTTTCAACACATTACATCTTCATTGCACAATATTTATAGGTTGAACGTAACTAGATGTTGCGAGGGGGGCGTGGTGGGGGGTAAATCAACATATATTAAAACTTAACCAATTTAACTACTCAATTATCATTCACCTTATTTGTAGAAATAAATAACTTAAATTACATTTAAGTAATCACACATGACCACCAAAATTTTACGTGTAAAACCTAATGAGTAAAAAACCATGGTGAGATATATCTCTCTATATGAAGAACAAGTTACATAGTTTAGGCTCAAGGCCAAGGAATTCACTGATCCTTTTGCATGCTTGCAAGACTAAAGCGAACAACCTCAGGGAAAGATACAAAAGACATTTGGACATTGAAGATCACTTTTTTATGACAAGATATAATACATATGAAATAAATATATTATACGAGTTAAATTATAGATAACCACATCCACTAATGTGTTGATTATATTTCTCTATTAAAACCAATCTGAAATTGTCTTCATTAGTTCTCTACTATACTTGGAAACCTCTACATTGCTTAAAAAATACTTCATATAACTCATATAACTTATTCTTAAATCTCCAAAATGATTCCATCTAGTATATATCATGTACAAACACAATAACATTAATTAGGTTGGCCTAATTATATGTAACATGTAAATAAAGAACAATCGGCCCAAAACAATTTCCAATGCACTGTGGAAGTTAAAATGAGATTTGTGAGACATCGTACCATGTCAACATACCTTCCTATCAATCCTAAATCACCGCCTATAGATTTGCAAACAACCACATAGACCAAAATATTATAGGTCAACTAAAAAATATAAAGCAATTAATGTACATCAATACAACTAATTCCAATTATAATGTGGACCACTTAAGATAGTTATGGATCACCAAGATTATCGAACACACATTAGGACTAAGAGGGGGGTAAATCAGTCCAAACTATAAAACAATCAACTTTTGATCTTTAAAATATCAAACCACAGTTGACTTATTATTGCAATTATGAAACATTAAAACAAAAATCACAATAAACACATGAATACCATATTTACATGGAAAACCCTAAATCACACTCATAATATGAATAACTAATTACAATGTTTTAGGCTCAATGCCAAGGAGCTCACTGCACCTAATTGGACTTGCATGAGTAAGGTGCATAACCTTAGAGAATGATACAAGGGACTTGCATTACTAAGATTCACTATCTCATGGAAAGATACAAAGGACTGCAAAAGCTACCAAAATGAACACACTATCTTTTAGTAGGTATAAGGAATAGATGGATTGAAATGAACAAGATCTTGATCATGATATTTTCCTTGAACCACTATGGAAAGTGACCAATATCATGGAAAACACATCTGACATCAACCACTATCTCGAAACATTAGCACACTAAATGTATCATCATCAAATCTCTCAACAAATTTACTTTCACACTTTTGCTACACCAAATCTTCTCATACATCAGACACATCCACTTCACATCAATTCATGTATAGTTCATACCTCAACTTATACAGCCACACATTGATATATGCAAGATCATTCATTAAAACCCTCAACTAGGTAGACCACAGACAAAATGTATAATATTACAAGAATCAAGCCACCCATACCAATAACACTAATACAGTCCACTCTAGGAGATAAAGGAGACCCAAACACATCACTAAACATACTTCTAAAATAATTCCAATAAGCTACAAACTCTAACACATTCTCCAAAGTCAACATCAATTGAAACATGTAAATGATCAACAAAGCATGCTAAATAGTCAAGCCAAAAATATTATCCAATGCAAAATACACAATATGGATCTACACACACCAAGGCGAGACCCATATCAAAATCCAAGCTCAAACTCCAATGCATATTTGCACCAAAAAAGAATGATCCAAAACAAGATAAAACATCTATGTTACCCATAAACCAACATAAGAAAGCTTGTCATACACAAAACAACATAACTTCACTTGCTAAACAAACTAGCATTAAAAAATTGAACTAGAGCATTGCATGAATCAAATGAATAGGTCCTCCAAGCCATAATATTTGAATCCACATATCCAAGAACTACACTATCAAAAAGAGCAACAACCAACTCTACTATCTGGAGAATAGAGGACTTGATAGTGCAATATACACAGATCACAAATGTTATATCTAGAACTGCAAGATATAATCTTCACAAACTAGAGGAATGCAACACATTCTTCTACTAGGACATTAAATACTCTTTCCTTCATATAAATACTATTTCTTACATATTGAAACTTCAACTACATCAACCTTCTAAAAATACCTCATATATACTCAACATCATCACCAGACAACATGACAACATCTGAACACTCACATTTGGACCATCTACAACATCTACACCACATAGTGACACAAATGACAAAAGTAGTCGGGTTGGCATCAATGATAATACAACTCAACATAACTTAACTTTCCAATATTCTCCCCCTTTTTTATTGATGGCAACACCTATACTACCAGTAATAAACAACACTTTCTTCTATTTAACTCTTGACGAAACTCTCCCCCGCTTTGACATCAAGGACAAAGGGCATAGTACTACAAACAACAACTACTTTACTGAACTCTCTCACTTTCATCTTCTCTCTCTTTATTTATTCCAAGAATAACTCTGATCACTACAACATTCCATCTCTAACAACTTTCCTAGAACTAGTCTAAATCATGAACACTACATTGCTACCCCTCAGAGAAACAACTGCATCAATGTAGAAGACAAAAGATTAAATTTAAATCTCCCCATAGACAAATGCAACACTTGAATACATCTAGTGCATAGAAGGAGGGGCAATAACCTGTAACTTCATCTAGATATACTCAATTTAAGTATCCTTTGCCAAATCCTTAGTAATATATCTACAATTTATTCCTTAGTAGGTACATACTCCAATCTGACTTCCTTCTCTACAATCTTCTCTCTTAAGAAATGATACCAGATTGAAATGTGCTTAGTCTTAGAATGCATCACCAAATTCTTTGACATGTTAATCCCACTTGTATTATCACACATAACAGGAATTACATCATCATATGTCACCTCAATATCTCTAAGAGTTTTCTTCATCCATATAAATTGAGTACAAAAAGATGTTGTAATGTATTCTACCTCAACAGTAGATAATGACACTAAATAATGTTTTCTTAATCAACTAAGAGACCAATCTATATCCCAAGAAAAGTTTACCTCCACTTGTACTTCTTTTGTCATCTACAAATATGGCCCAATCAACATCTATATATGCTTTCAAAGTGAAATCATCACTAGTTTCAAGGAGGCCAATTCATTTCACCTTTCCAAGATTGATGGTGAAGCTCTTCCAATTCTAGTGAATGAAATCCATCTCAAACCTTTTGTTCTAGAGGATACTTTATGATCTTATACATATTAGAATTTCCATTTCCTTTATTCTAAGAAGTTCCCATGCACATGCTATTTTCTTGTAGAGAATGCCAATTTCGATATTATGTGTTGTGGTTGTAGAGGTTTTTGACAATGAAGAGCTCGGGAGGTTCATAGTTAAGATATTTTTTACTTTATTTCAATGAATTATCTAGGCATCTGGTCACATTTTGCACACAAACATCCCATTGGGTTGCCATAAATGTTGTCATTTTTCATGACCCATTATTTTTTAATGTTCAAGAATGTTCATTTTATTGTTGTAGGTGTGTTCAATTGTTGGGTTTAACCCTTAGGCCTTTTTCTGCATGTGTTATAACTTTTCATTGACCTACTACGTTGATCATCATTACTTAAGTGATGTCTTGAAGTCTTGTTTCATTGTCACATCTCCATAAGTAGCACATTTTTCTTAAATCCTCATGCACCCTCACATCCCCACAAGAGATGGATCCTTCATCATTCTTCCCTCAAGGGAATGCACATTAGTCCATTTTTCACCTTAGCTTTAGCCCCCCATGATCTTTGCTAAAACTTGGCCTTCAATATTTCTTTCCCCACACCCCAATAGTTGTTAACCTTCTAGACCATCAGCGATCATAGGTATGTGGGAGGTGGTTAAGTCAAATCGCTCCACGCCATTATGATAGTTAATGTTTACGTAGATACTAACAGTCATGATGCAATGAGATGGTTGACCATTTGACCACCCCACTTCATTATTTCCTCACACCCCTACAAGTTATATGGTGCACCTTGACACTTGGTCATAGGGATAGCGAGTGCTATCTGATCAAGGATCAATGGTCACCTTTTAAAGGCCCATATAGGAAATTCTCTGGGCAATATTGGATGTACATCTTCACACAAGGCTATACATCAATGGTCAATGTTCAAACAAATGGATATCATTCAAATTTCAACTACTATGACATAATTTCTCTATGCAGTGGACCAAAATTAATTTCTCATCTACCACAACTACTTTCTTCTTAGACCAAGCACTCCAAAATGGTACCATTACTCTCTTCCAACCCTGTAGAGCATAGAGTTAGGAATTTCATACCACTTTATGACTATGGGTGGTTCTTCTCTATCAAAGGATGCCACATCTATCTTAGAGCCACACATATTTTATGGAGTCATCCTCATTGACTACAAGTATACTTAATTCAGCTAAATTCCTCCTTCAAGAAGATTAAGTATGCATGCCATGATCAAATCCTTGATCCGATTTGTCTGATCATCAGTTTGGTTAGCCCTAACTTGACTAGGGTTTGAACTTCATGTACATCTTATTTATGTCTACTCTACAAAGAAAATTTATAACATATTTTTTAGAATTATCCCCTCATTCTCTTATAATATGTCATATTTCTATAACTATATTTTTAGCCTTGCCTCATCATTAATAAAATCTATCATTTTACCTTTGTTCTCATTTTCATATTCTGTGCAAATCATCTTGCCTTTGTGTTTGAATGTATTTTTCTATGTTTCTAGATTGTATGTTATTTTAATTATGCTCATGGATATTGAAATGTGAATATTTTCTTCTCCTTTCAACATCTACAAGTTTTGACCTTAATACGTGTTTAAGGAGACCGACAAGAAAATAAAATGATGCAATCTTTTAGAGGTTTTCATTGATGTCTTGTCCAATCATAGGCAGGGAGAAATAGCTTCTCATCTTTGTGCATCACCTCATTTCATTTTCTACATATCCTTCTCACTTTCCCTCTATGAGTCATTTATGTTTAGAATAAGTTTCTTAAGTGTTAGGTTGCTCTAAAATTCTTTAACTGGATCAAAAAGGAAGTTGGCCTTCTCTAAAGATTCAACTCTATTGAGGAAGGTCCCACACTTTATGGTTATTTCCATGTTTCACAAGGTCGTTGAGTTGATAGCTCAACAAGGATACAAACTTTTGTGACAATGGTTATCATTGATACTAATAATATTGAAAAAGGATCAATTTATAACCATTCATGCCAACATAAAAATTAACCACCTAATTTCATTTGGATTAAATCTTCTTTTCAAATAGTAAATAATTATTTAAGAAGCAATAAAGGATGGTTAAATTTTCTTTGTATAACAAGAGTTAAACATTTAATCATGTCTATATTTGATTGTTTACAATTTTTCTGAAGACTTATTTATAAATCTTAGTGACATCAATCTTAATCAAAATTTGGTAATAATATTTATTTAGGTGTAGAAAGCGCCATAATCAATTATCAAAAATAAAAATAATGGTTACATTCATAAGAAATAAATTTGTGCAATCTTTTCTAAAGCATAGAGTAAAACTCAATATTATTTTCTACCTTCATTATTATATAACTCCTCCCTAAGATAATATAAATGTATGCATATAATTAATGGTTTATTAGGGATGATGACTTATTATGGCATAAACCCCAACACAATGATAGTTCCAATATGCATACTATACTCAATATCCTTCCAAAGTGAGCATAGTTTTTAATGGGAATCATTAAGAAGGTGATCGAGTAATTATAGTCCTTTATAAGACTCACTATGGTACAAATTACAATTAAGGAGGATTTATTGACTTGGCATTAATGCTATTAAATAATGGGAGAGATGAGTGGTTACACAAAGAATAATTTAGCTACTAGTAAAGGACTTTGTTAGGGATTAATAATTCATCTAAATATCTCTCTCTTACTATTTATCTTTCTAAATTTTTCCTTTCACCAATGGGTACATGCAATGTCAATCATCTAAGGAGAATTCATTTTGATTATTAAGGCATGGTACTCAAATTGGACACAATAGATCATTAAGTTTCTAAATTTCATAATTTAAATTACAACATTAAAAATGAAGATAACTAATTAGGTATAAGATCAAAAGATTTGTAAGTTTATTAGTCCTTGTCTTTAGGTAATCACACCTATTTGAATAATGTTCATTATTATTCCTAAGTTTAATTTAGAATCTATTAAGTAACATAGAATAAGATAGGTGATGGAGATACATCCTTTCAAAATCTTAACTCCAAATAATTTATGAGATACAAGAGGAATTATATCAACTAATCTAGGGTTCTATTCAGTATTAGGAAGGTATTAGATTAGAGAAAAATAGTTTTACATAATCATGTTATTTATAATGGTTTCTTTAAAAGTCCTAAACTATAAAACTAGATCATTCATTTAAATTTTAGTACACATCACTATTTGAATCATTGACATTCATGCATATTTTAAATTATTTATTTTGTAGACCCATTAAAGTGCTAAGCATATTAAATCTAATATATTATGCATCAAGATTGTCATCAAAAATTTATCTAAGAAATTAATTAGATTGTATCTTTTTTATTTACTAAATCAAGTGAGATCATTACACTTTGTCGGTACTGTCGGCATTTGCATGAAGATTGCATTAATGATATGTTATGTTGTCATTGATGTCAATTGAACCGGTAATGATATTGTTGATATTGTCTTGTAACCGGTAGGAAGACCTTTGTGAAGGATATTGTAAACCGGTAAACTAGAGTAAAAGGTTAAACCCTTTCTATGTTATGTAACTGGTAAACCCTAACAGTTGTTTTTGTTAAACCCTAATCGATTAAGGTTGTTGAATTGGTTATGTTGGTTTATGATCTGATGTTGAGCGGTAATGATGGTGACACGTATGGTCATTGTATGAAGACAGATTCAAAATGTTTTGGCGCATTTGTTTGTTTGTCTAGGGAATGCGAAAAGTGTACTGCATCTAATGCAAAGTGCATGATGAGTTACTGAGCTTGATGAAGTGGTAATCAAGGAGCGGTTGAGGTTTTCTTGATTGATATGTAGAGATTGCTATGTAATCCAACGGTCATAATTGTACCGACTTCTTTGTAATCTCGATGAGAGGATTAGCTTTTTGTTGTCTTACCGACCTAATTGATTTGTATTTAAGGTTGATGAAGTTGTTTTATTTAAGTGTTGGCAAGAGTTGGCTGAAATCCATTGAATGTGTGGTTGCCGAACCGGAGAATGAGTCTATAGTTTGAGTAAAGGCAGATAGAAGCTTAAATGGATCTGATCAAGAAAGTGTAGTGCTATTCAGATAGAGCAAGCAAAATCCTGTTGTTTTCTAACAATTACAACATAATTGAAATCTCCTAACTAGGTAAGCTCTAACAAGCTTGGTCACTTATTAAATCCTCTAACAAGGTGGTCCATTATATTGGATTCTCAAATCCTGTACTAAGGTTACTCCTTACAGGGTATTTGGTTCTAACAAGGTATTTATAGTCAATCCCTTAACCGGGTGATTCCTAACAGGATCAGTTCTTAATAGGACTTTTTTAAAAGCTTTAACAGGCTTGGCTCCTAATAGGGCGAACTTTAGAAGAGTTCATATATTATCTTGTGAGTCCCATCCCATCGTGGTTTTTACCTATTTGGGTTTTCCGCGTATAAATACTTGTGTCATGAGGTGAATGTTTTTGTGGTTATGATCTTATGGTTGATTTGATTAACTACTTAACTATTTCTAATAAGGCATGATATCTGGAAGCATTGAGAAATGAAGCATTGGCATATGATAAAGCATTTGGATATTTACAAGTTTGATATTGTTTATTGTTAACTTGTTATATTCAACCGGTATTCTTATGAGTATTGATCTTGATAGTGGTATTTCATTGATAACTTTACTTTGAGTGATTGAGTTTGAGTTTCAGAAAGTTTGTATCAGTTTTTCTATTTACTGATTCACCCCCACTCTCAGTAATCTACCGGATACTTATTCTTTAATCATACCATCAATTGGTATCATAGCATCTCAGGTCCTCTAAGGTCTAAGCCTAATATCTTGAGGAAAAGATCTTCTACATCATGATGAAGAAGGAAGGTCTGAAGTTCAACAGAGAAAACTATAGGATATGGAACGACAGAATGAAGATTTACATCAAGAGTCTAGGAAGTCAGTATTTGGGATCATGTAGATACTAAGTATATTGCACCTACTGGAACTTTGACTAATGATCAGAAGAAAGAACAACAAGAAAATCATCAAGCATTGAAGGCTATTATCAGTTCCATGTCTGATGTTGAATATGTAGATGTTCATGGTCTTCAAACTGGATATGAAGTATGGAAAAAACTTGAAGAGATTTATAGCTATGAAATTTTGATGACATGAGAATGTTTGAAGGTGAGAATATCCAGCAATATGGTCAAAGGATAAAAGAGATAGTTGGTGAAATTAAGAGCGCAAGAGAGAAAGTGGAAGATGCCATAGTGATCAGTAAGCTACTGAGAACCCTGCTACAGGTCTATGCTATTCGAGTTGCTGCTATTCAGGAGTTGAAGTCCATTGACAAAACTAAGGTAACTCTTGACTCCGTCATTGGCAAGCTTACTACTTTTGAATTAAATGGTTATGATGGTAGTATACAGAAACCTGAGTTTGCATTTAGAGCTTCTGTTTCTAACCCATCTGTGAGAAAAAGTAGAGATACTAGTCATGGTTATGAATCCAGATCCAACTGAGATGCTGATGATGAAGACAGTTTAGTGGAGCTTGAAGCATTGTTGGTAAAGCGGTTGCCTAAGGCACTAGTAAATATAGAGGTAAATTACCTTTAAAATGTTTTGCATGCAACAAGATTGGTCACATAGCGGCTAATTGTCCTAACGGTGAAAATGAACATAAGAGAGACAAATTCAAGAAGTATAAGGGTAAAGGAAAGAGAGATTGTCTTATTGCTATTGATAGTGGTATCACTAATGAAGAATCTAATGATGATGCTAGTGAAGACATTGTGTTTGTAGCTATTAAGGAAGAGATATCAGACTAGAAGGATTTGGTATCTAGGATGGATAACTCTGATGATTGGATCATTGATAGTGGTTGTTCACATCATATGACTGGTGATCGGAGAAAATTTCTTTCCTTGAAAGAATTTGATGGTGGTGTTGTTATATTTGGAAATGACTCACCCTGCATGGTTAAAGGCAAGGGAGTTATTTCTCTTAATGGGAAGAGCAGTGCAAATGATGTCTACTAAGTTGAAGGTCTAAAGCACAATCTTTTGAGTGTGGCACAACTCAATAACAAAGGATACCCACTGGAGTTTAAAAATGGTATGTGCAAAATCTTTGACAACAAAGATGAATTGATTGCAACCAGGAAACAAACTAAAGGTAACCTGTTTCATATTAATTCTAAAGTTAGCAATTGTTTTATTGCAAAAATAGATGATAGGTTGCTTTGGCATAGGAGATTTTGTCATATAAACTTTGATAACATTGTTAAAGTGAGTAAGTCCAAGACAATGAGAGGTTTGCCTCAGTTAGACAAACTAGTTAATGCTCTTTGCAAAGGATGTCAGTTAGGAAAGATGACTTCTTCAACTTTCAAAAGCAAATTATTTTCAGCGAAACACTTGTTAGATTTGGTTCATACAGATCTTTGTGGACCAATAAGAACAAAAAGAATTCAAGGTGACAGATATTTCATTATTCTCACTGATGATTACTCAAGGATTATGTGGGTCACATTCTTAAAAGATAAGACTGAAGCTTTTGGTAAGTTCAAGGCATTCAGGGCCTTAGCTGAGATAGAGAGAGGTAAGAAGATAAAATGTATGAGGACAGATCAAGGCAGTGAATTTACTTCTGAGGAATTCACTAGGTACTGTGAAGAGAATGGTATCAAATGGCAGCTTTTTGCACCAAGGACACCACAACAGAATGGTATAGCAGAGAGGAACAATCGGTCAGTTGGTGAAGTTGCTAGGACAATGTTGATACAAGGAGGTGTAGCGAAAACCTTTAGAGAGAAGCTATTAGTACAACTGTCTACATAATGAATCGGGCTTTGGTAAAGAGAGGTAGGGAAAAGACTCCTTATTAATATTGGCATGAAAAATCACCTAATGTTAGTTATTTTAAGATATTTGGAAGCAAATGTTTTATTAACAGAGGTGATTACATCAGCAAATTTGAAGCTAAGAGTGATGAAGGCACATTTCTTGGCTATTGCACCAAGAGTAAGGCCTACAAATGTTTTAACAACCGGACATAGATAATTGTTGAGAGTGTTGATGTTCGAGTGGATGAATTTATTGAAGTCTCAGAAGGAACCAGTTCAGAGAAAAAGGATGAAGATCCTTGCATTTTATTTTCGGAACCAGAAACTGTGAAATTTGAAACCAGCAAAGCAAATTCTGATGCACCAGTCCAACTGAAACAGATAATTTCAGAAGAGGATGATGGCAATGAAGAAGTTGAACCTAAAGATAATTATCATGTTATTCCTAGATATATGAGACTAAATCACAATCTTGAGCAGGTTATTGGAGATAAGGATGCTGGAGTACTAACTAGAAGAAGAATCAGAGAGAATTCTTGCATGATCTCCACCATTGAACCAAGAACTGCTAAGGAAGCATTTGGTGATGATCATTGAGTTAAAGCTATGGAGGAGGAATTGGATCAAATTAAGAAGAACAACACTTGGACCCTAGTACCTTGACCGGTAAATAAGAATGTTATAGGTACAAAATGCGTATACAGGAACAAGTTGAATGAAGATGGTGTTGTAGTTCGCAACAAGGCAAGATTAGTTTGCAAGGGTTATGCGCAAGAAGAAGGAGAAGATTATGGTGAAAATTTTGCACCAGTAGAAAGATTGAAAGGTGTCAGAACTTTACCTACATTTGCAACCCATAAGAAGTTCAAGGTATAGCAGATGGATGTTAAGTCTACATTTTTGAATGGGATATTGGAAGAAGAGGTATACATAGAGAAGCCAGATGGTTACGCTTTGACTGATGAGAAAGATATGGTATGCAAATTGCATAAGGCTTTATATGGATTAAAGTAGGCACCTTGAGCATGGTATGAAAGCCTTCATACACATCTAATGAAGATAGGCATTCTGAGAACCAGTGATGATAGTAACATATATCTCAAGTTTGAAGGAGATGAAATACTAGTCAGTGAAGTATTTGTTGATGATATTATATTTGGAGGTAATGATGTCATGAGCAACAATTTTGCAGATGAAATGAAAAATGAGTTTGAAATGTCTTTAGTAGGGGAAATAAAAAATTTCATAGGTTTGTGAATACATCAAATGAAGAATGGTATTTTCATTACACAGTCTAAGTATGTGAAAGAGGTTTTGAAGACATTTGGAATGAGTGACTGTAAACTAGTTGGGACACCAATGGTTATAGGTTGTAAGTTGTCCAAGGAAGATGAATATAAGTCTGTTGATGAGAAGGAATATAGGTCAATGATTGGCAAATTGCACTATGTTGTTCACAACAAACCGGACATAGCCCATGCGGTTGGCATAATTGCTAGATTCTAGAAGAATTGTAAGGAAACACACTTGATAGCAACCAAGAGAATCTTTAGATACCTGAAAGGTACTATTGACTATGGATTATGGTATCCATATGGAGGAAACTTTGACTTGAAGGCATACACGGATGTTGATTGGGCAGGAAATGTTGATGATCGAAAAAGCACAACCGGTGGAGCATTTTTTCTTGGAGGAAGGATTGTTTCATGGAGTAGTAAAAAGAAGAGTTGTACTTCACAATCTACTATTGAAGTTGAGTATATTGCAGCTTATATGAGTTGCACATAGGCTATTTGGATGAGGCACATTTTGGAAGGTTTTAAGATGAAGATTTCAGAACCTATAAAGATTTTATGTGATAATACTAGTGCCATAAATATTTCCAAGAATCCTATTTTCCATGCACATACCAAGCACATTGAATTGAAGTATCATTTCTTAAGAGAAAAAGTTCAGAGTAAACATGTTATCTTAGAGCATGTTTCTACCAAGGAGCAACTTGCAGATATTTTTACCAAACCTCTGCCTAAGACTACTTTTCAGTATCTTAGAAGTCAGGTAGGGGTTGTCCCTCTTCATTAAGTTAGCTGAGCATGATGTTGACTGCATCAGTCCCTAAATTACTTGCAGAATTTTACAAGGGTTGGTGTAGAAGTGGATCTATTCCACAGGGGGAGCATCAAGTTGCAGTATGTTGTTGATGCATAGTGAAAATTTGACATTACATGTTTCACTTTCAATTTGGCATTGTTGTCAAAGGGGGAGAAGAATTATGTAATTATGAGGAGGAAAACCATTGACAGACTGAAGACAAAGAGAGCATGTGAATACTTGGTAATGTGAACCAAGATTCCTATTCACAATCACAACAACAAAGCAATGGTGTTGATATTTGTATTGCCATCAATGCCAAAGGGCGAGATTGTTGGCATTTGCATGAAGATTGCATTAATGATATGTTATGTTGTCATTGATGTCAATTGAACCGGTAATGATATTGCTGATATTGTTGTTATTATTGATATTGTCTTGTAACCAGTAGGAAGAGCTTGGTGAATGATATTGTAAACCGGTATGCAAGTTTGTGAGTTGAACCGGTAAACTAGAGTAAAAGGTTAAACCCTTTCTATCTTATGTAACTGGTAAACCCTACCAGTTGTTTTTGTCAAACCCTAACTGATTAAGGTTGTTGAATTGGTTATGTTGGTTTATGATCCAATGCTGAGTAGTAATGATGGTGACATGTATGTTTATTGTATGAAGACAAATTCAAAATGTTTTGGCACGTTTGTTTGTTTGTCTAGGGAATGAGAAAAGTGTATTGCATCTAATGCAAAGCGCATGATGAGTTACTGAGCTCGATGAAGCGGTAATCAGGGAGCGGTTGAGGTTTTCTTGATTGATGTGTAGAGATTACTATGTAATTCAACAGTCATACTTGTACCAACTTATTTGTAATCTCGATGAGAGGATTAGATTTTTGTTGTGTTACCAACCTAATCGATTTGTATTTAAGGTTGATGAAGTTGTTTTGTTTTGCTATTGGTAAGAGTTGGTTGAAATCGGTTGAATGTGTGGTTGCCGAACTAGAGAATGAGTCTATAGTTTTAATAAAGGTAGATAGAAGCTTAAATGGATCTAATCAAGCAAGTGTAGTGCTATTAAGATATATCAAACAAACTCCTATTGTTTTCTAACAATTACAATAGAATTGAAATCCCCTAACCAAGTAAGCTCTAACAAGCTTGGTTACTTATTAAATCCTCTAACAAGGTGGTCCATTAGATTGGATTCTCAAATCCTCTACTGAGGTTACTCCTTACATGTTATTTGCTTCTAACAAGGCATTTGTAGTCAATCCCTTAGCCGGGTGATTCATAACAGGATCAGTTCTTAATAGGACTTTTGTAAAAGCTTTAACAGGCTTGGCTCCTAACAAGGCAAACTTCAAAAGAGTTCAAATATTATCTTGTGACTCCCATCTCACCGTGGTTTTTACCTATTTGGGCTTTCCACATATAAATACTTGTGTCATGTGGTGAATATTTTTGTGGTTATGATCTTATGGTTGATTTGATTAACTAGTTAACTATTTCTGATAAGGCATGATAACTAGAAGCATTGAGAAATGAAGCATTGGCATATGATTAAGAATTTGGATGTTTACAAGTTTGATGTTGTTTACTGTTAACTTGTTGTAATAGTCAACTAGTATTCTTATGAGTATTGATCTTGACAGTGGTATTTCATTGATAAATTTACTTTGAGTGATTGAGTTTGAGTTTGGGAAAGTTTGTATCAATTTTTCTATTTAGTAATTCACCCCCCCTCTCTCAGTAATCTACCAGATACTTATTCTTTCATCATACCATCAGATACAGACATTTCTTATTTGAAATGAAGCAACTTGTCAGAGAGAAACCATGGGTATCATAACATTCATACATAGCAAGATGATTGCAAACATCATAGTTGTCCTATTTTTTCTATTATTTTTTTATTTCTTGAATTTTTATATAGGTTGTCTTTTTCCTTTCACCATCATTTTTTCCTTTCCATATATAAATGCAAATTCAAGTTGAAATAGCTTTTCCAAGATCTTAACACTGGACTCTATACTTGAAAGAATTAAATCAACGATCCAACAATCACTTTTATAGTTGTTGATTGGTATAAATAGAATGGAATGCATTTTTTGCCCAGTTGGCTTTCCAATTTTTTTTCATTTTTCCTTCTCTTTTTTGTGGTCATGAGATTTTACTCATGAGGATAGAAAATTTTCAGTGAAAGATAAGATGTCAAGTTTACATATAATAAGTTAAGATGTGGAGCCTAGTATTACATGGAGGTATTAGCTTAGTCTTATTATTGCTAGACTAAAATATCATTTCACACCAATTATATAATGAAATTAGTAAATAAATCCACATAAAAATTTAATAAAAGGTATGATATAAAATATAACTTAAATTAAAGATAGAGTGAAAAAATTATCATTAAAGTAATGATAAACTTAATTATATAAATATTTAGAAGTATAAATTAGTATTTAATTTTTAATTAGAAGTTTGAGCTAATTAAAATTTTAAAAAATGGCTTATTTGATTATTATTGTTCTACTTATTTTGTTTGGAAAAGATTTCATCATAATTTTAATAATTATGTTAGAGTAGAAATGGTTAAATATTTATTTTCCTAGTAATAATTAAGGTAAAGTAAAACGGTTGTGACAAGGAGTATTATAGGGATTGTCATGCAAGGATTAACAATAAAAAATAAAATAATTAAAAGTGGTAATAGATGTAAATATGAGGTGGTAATGAGTGTCACTAAGTTGATTGTTTTTTATTAGGGGAAAATATGTTTTGAAGGGCCCCTGAAACCCTTTACATCACAAATTCAAAAGATAGCCATTAGAGAACACCAAAAAAGCAAAAGACAATAGTCATAGAAAAGACAGCTGGCCAAAAATAAAAAGCCAGCAACAGAAAGACACAACACAAAGAAACTAAACACCAAATAGCAAGAAAAGTAGAGAAGAACAACCAAGCCTAAGTGAAGTTCTATAGCAACTCAGCAGCTTCCAGCTCCAATTGCTCCATGGTCTCAGCACTCTGCTTGATATCTTCAATGTCCCTACTTTGGTTTTGCTTCTTTCTGGTATTTGCGCCTGTTCTTTTTCCAAGACCCACCTCCTTATCTTCAGGGGTACCATCATTCTCCTCAGTAGTGTCCCCGAGGGCCCTTTCCCCCTGGACATGTTCGAGTTTGCTGATAAGGACCTTGATACTATCTAAGGTGGCCTTAAAAATATTATAACTCTACTCCCCAATCTTTTTGAGAGTCTTCTCAATCCCTTCCATCTTCTTTTCAGTTTCCCCAGCTCTATCTTCTAAGGTTTGAAAGCTATTGTGTTGGGCATTTATAATTTCCTCCACATTGTTGACATGGATAACTTTAAGAAACCCCTCCCTGGGGCAACTGTGTAAAATCCTGGCAAATCAGACATTATTTTCAGGGGGAAATTTTCATATCGATGGCGAAATTTTTTTTTTAAATGATGAAAAAATTATTTTGTATTGGTGAATTTTTTTCTATTGTGCGAAAATGCCATAAATTTCTGGCAAATAATACCTTCTTCTATGGGGAAAATATTTATTGTGGGAGGTGAATAATTATTGTTAAAAGGAACAAATATATAATTCTATGAGCAAAAATTTTTACTCTGAAGGAAAAATTATTTAAATGTATTGGCGATTTTTATCCACTGCTTGAAAATTATTTAAATGTATTGGCGATTTTTATCCACCGCTCGAAAATTATTTAAATGTTTTGGCGAATATTTTGTTATTTATGGTATAATATATAATTCATTGGCGATTTCATAAATTCATTGCCATTAATAGACAAGGTACATCACATCACATCAGTACATCACATCACATAATACATTGAGTCAGGACTCTGCACGATGTATCAATAAGCGTAGCCTCTTTGACACGTAAAGGCTGACACATACCTAAAATCTATCAATGATTTTAAACCGTTTGATGATCGTATATCAATGGCTGAAGTTTTATTTCGGCCCAATTTTCTAAAGAGAACATAGCTCACCAGAAAGTGCCCGGAATGGAATTGGATTCAATAGACACGTATCAAATGTCACGAATCACGATTGATAATTTCGTTCATTTAATATATATCTTTTCACTTACGACAATCCACTCTGTCCCCATGACTTCCAATGTGATATTTGCCAATTTGGTACTGGTTCATAGCTACTTCCAATTTCGCACACTCGTGCATTTATGGGAAAGATTTGCAGAGATACGAAAGATTTAAAATTTTTTATAGCAGTTAATACTGTTAAAGAAGTAATTATTACAATCAAGAGCTTCGACAATTTATATACGATCTCTTCTTCTTTCATCTTCAATTAGCCTTTGCCATTTAGTAGATAAATCGTTAGAGCTCACGGTATTTTAGGTTTATAGGCTCACTGCTTAGGTTGTTTAATTTGTTAATCTATTTTCTCAAGATGGACACTCCCATCCGCTTGAGAAGCATTTCTCCAAAGGACCAGAGGGCCTTTCTAGGCTCCGTTAGAGACGCAACCCTCCAATCAGTCTACAAGGAGGTTGGGTCGTTCACCAATGAAGCTGTGCGGATGGTGCTGGGCAAAGAATTTTTGCGAAACGAAAATAGGTAACGTGTTAACATGGACCTTACATCCCACTTCTTAGCGTCTCTTCTGGACTTGGGAGGAGACAAAGTGGATATGCTGATGCTGTTGAGGAAGGTTTTTAAGGAAGACTTCCTTGGAGACGACATTACTCTTGTCGTTCTTGCAGAAGTAGGGGTGGGGATCCCTTGGGTGAGTGATTTACCCAAGCTTCTCCTCCCTAACCAAACACTGCCAGTGGCCAGGCAACCGTTTCTCCTAAACCTAAATGCGGAGCAGTTGACGTGTCACAGAAAATGGGCACAAATTGGCAGGGACTTCCTCCGGAAATGGTTCCTCCTGGACGACTTTCCAAACTACATGTGGCTTGAAGAATTCTCTCAGCTTATGCTGTCTAAAGAACTCTACATTGAAGGAGGGCAAGATTCATAGTGAAAAATTGTAAACAATTCCACTACTTGTAGTTTTTTTTTCCTATGTCCTTGAACCCTAACAGGCTGAGTGCTAGAGGCTCACTCATTTTGGCTTTTAAGTTTTGGGGGGACTCAAGTCTCTGACGAAAAAATTGTAAATTTCAAAAGCATAAATAATTTAATGATAATTTTTCAAATTCCAGTTTGTTTCACTTTGCGTCTTACATTCTTATGGATATAAAAATGCTTTCTATAATTCTATTTCATTTTTATTAATTAATTTCTTTCAAATGCTTTTTGTATATGAGCTACGTTATTTCAATTATTTGTTAAACAATGGAAATAAATTTAATACCGTGATCTTTTTATGTAATGCTATAAATAAAATAAAATAAAATTCGTTCCATTAATTATTTGTACATTGATTATGGTTGATTATAATTTTATAAATATATACTATTACTATATAGTCATTCAAAATACAAAAATTTCAAAAGTTGCAAGATACAAAAGTTTATCGGTCAAGGTTTTTTCATTCAATTAATTGAAAGGTTTCAAGATACAAAATTTGTCCACATCTTATATCAAGCAGACAAAAAAACTAGTTCATTGCCGATAGGCTACTCACTCAGTCTCACTATCCCCCTGGTCCTCCCAGTCCCTTCCCTCCTCAGAGGTCGATGCTTTGGCTTTCCCTTTTGCCACTAAATTTATATTGAAATTTTATATATATTTTTAAACTATTTTTGAAAATGATATATCGTAAACATATTTTCAAAGAATTTTGTTAAATGTTAAATTAATATTTTAGATTTAATATTAAATGTTTTCAAATTGCATATCAAAATTTATATTTTTATTTAGTTATTTGTTTTATTCTAAAAACTAAGTTTCATGTTTAATACTATTTTTGAATTTAAAATTTTTACAAATAATATTAACATTATTTTTAATAGTTATCTCAAACTATTGCCCAATGCTCGGAATTGAACATTTTAAATTTAATTAAATAGAATTAAGTGAAAGTCTATACTTAATACTTATAGTCTATGACTCTATAGACTATAAATCTCTTTTTCGGGCGGAATTTTAAAATGATTTAGTAGACTTTAAAAATAGACCAGAAAATTAACACGAGTATGGTGACGTGCCAGAAAAAATGGCAGAAGTCGTCGGGCCCACTTCATCGAAAAATAGGTACCATCGACCGTTGGATGAACAAAGATCAACGGCTAGGGTGGATTTCAGCCCGAATGTGGGAAGCGAACACCTTTCTGAGAACTTTGCCTGGAATTGGACATTTTAAATTTAATTAAATATAATTAAGTCTAAAAATCTCTTTTTCGGGTAGAATTTTAAAATGATTAAATAGACTAAAAAACAAACCAGAAAAGTGACACGAGTATGGTGATGTGCTAGAGAAATGGCAGAAGTCGTGGGACCCACTACATCTTAAAATAGGTAACATCGACCCGCGACCGTTGGATGAACAAAGATCAACGACTAGGGTGGATTTCGGCCCGAATGTGGGAAGTGAACACATTTGGGAGAACTTCGCCCGGAATTGGACATTTTAAATGTAATTAAATACAATTAAGTCTATAAAGCTTTTTTTCGGGTGGAGGTTTAAAATGATTAAATAGACTAAAAATGAAACCGAAAAAGTGACACAAGTATGGTGACGTGCCTGAAAACTGGCAGAAGTGATGGGACCCATGACAACTGACAACAGGTACCATCATCCGTTGGATGAGCAAAGATCAACGACTTAGGGTGGATTTCGGCCCGAATGTGGGAAGTGAACACATTTGGGAGAACGTCACCCGGAATTGAAATGTTTTAAATTTAATTAAATATAAGTAAGTATGTAAAGCACTTTTTCGGACGGAAGTTTAAAATTATTAAACAAACTGAAAAAACACACCCGTAAAGTCACAACAGGTACCTTGGTCCCTCGTCCATTGGATGAGAAAAGATCAATGGCTTAGGGTGGATTTCGGCCCGAATGTGGGAAGTGAACACATTTGGGAGAACTTCACCCGGAATTGAATGTATTACATTTAATGTCCTCAGAAACTCAGAATTTATACTGAAGTATTGAATGTTTTGTCCTTCGGCATCGAATAATTAATAATAATTAATAAAATTACAACATGATTCTTAATGTCCTCGGAATTTACATTAAAGTAATGAATGTTTTGTCCTTCGGCATCAGATAGTTATTAATAGTAATTAATAAAATTACAACATGATTCTTGATATTTTGCCCTTTAGGTTTTACTTTTCTACTTTTTAGAGTTTTCAAAATAAGAGACTCATAAATTATAATCGTCTTTCATTTCTTGGATAAACCTGTAAATTGAGGGAGATTCAAAAACAACTATTAGATTGAGGAATGCAAGTTGCAATAGAGACTGTCTGCGCCAATCTAGTGAAATAGAAATTCCAATTTTCGAGTTGAATCTAGAACACCTACATCCGACCTTTTTTGCTTTTGGTAATCTCGTGGTCCAATTTGAGGGTTAGCATTTTCAGGTTTTTATCTAGCTGCCTAGCATTATTTTGAATTATTAACAATAATAGTGATAAGGAAAACGAGAAGCAGTAGTTCAACAAGAAGCCAAGTGAAAACAAAATGTACCTTAACCTAACCGAACTAGTTAAAACACCAGGTTTCACTGATGAATACCATGATATTTATGACCCTGCTATCCATGGTGAAAAGTGTATCATAGATATTAGATGTACATTGTCTAGTAAGGCGGCAGATGCATCTAGGGCAAAATTTATTGTTTTCAACCCAATGTTACAAAAAATAACAAATAAAATCGCATCGTGGGATGTTGGATTGGGAAGCATGGTGTTAACTGAAGTATTCCCTTGCCCTAATTTTGTCATGGTCTACGCCAAAAATTATGATGAAGATAAAAAAGCAATTGTCAATAAAAATACAAAAGAGGAAATTTTATCCATAAACGAGGGAGAATTTCCTCGTTTGTTGAACCTAGAATTTGAAGCCCAAAATTCAAACGTCCAAATTGACCTTGAAAAGCTGGCAGGGAATTATGAGAGTCTCGATCCAAGTCGCAGAGATTCATTTATCAAAGGTTTAATAAAGATTGGTACTGGTATTGTGTTGGATCAGAATCATAAGCCTCCTTATGATTCTAAAATTTTTGTTCCATGGGTTGAGGACACTATTTCCTTGCTGTCATTTTGCCTGGGATTGGAAAATGATAGGGAAGTGGGTGCAAGCCTTCTTGAAATGATTTATAATATCCATTATGCAAGTTAGCCAATAAGATATAATTCTATTGATCACATTGTAAAATCCATGCAAAAATAATTACTTATGATCAAAAAAGGTTCCTATAAGACATTTAGGTTCTCATCCTACTTGTGCTATCTCCTTCTATCCAAGTATCGTGCAATATTTGAGACCAACAAGATTCAAATTGTGAGCTATAAGATTGATGAGAAGACTGGGAAGAGAACAGACTATCCAATATATGATTGGAGCCCAAAGATAAGGATGCATGATAACAGAAAGAACTAAAACCATTTTGTAGACTTCTCTTTGGCACTAATGTATAATGAAATTACAAGCACTCCAATGCCTAGGTTGCCTATGTCTTGTAGAGATTGTATTCAACTGGGAAGTCAAATAGAATTGGCTAACTGGTTCTTCATGGAAGAATTCATTGTGTTAAGGTTTTACGGATCGGCAGTAAAACCATACAGACTTCCAATACATGTGATAGAGAGGGTATTTGCATTAGAGTATGTATGGCAATTGGAGAGCACAGATAGGCACTTCCATGGTCAACAAAAGAAGAGCATATTTCCTTCCTTGCCTTTCTCATGTGGAGGGTTCACGTTTGAGAGAAAAGCATTCATTGTGGCACATGATTTCTTGACAGTTTTTAACTTTGGTGATGAGAGTCTCTGGCAGTATGATCCAATCAGTGTAGTTCAAGCAAGGCTTAAGAAAAATGGGAACTCTTCAGCGTTATGTCAACATGAAAGTAAACCATTTCTAGAAAAGCTTAGAAACAAGGACTCCTGGGTTGAGGTTAAAAAAGAGATGGAGAAAATTGCAGCTGACAATAACATTTCAACAGAAGAAATTTCATCACAAATTATGGAGGGCTAGGGCAATGAGGGCATCCAAAATAGGAGGTCCTACAATTTCTACATAAAATCTGCTAATCCATCTAAGAAAACTATTCCTAAATCAATTTTGCACGAATGTAAAGAGAATTGTTGGACACAAACCAAAATAAATGATTTTTGGACTATGAGGAGGAATCTCGGTGAACCAAAGACAAGTGCAGAATTTGAGAGCATCGATGAGGATGCAGAGTTTAGCAAATTGTGGGATATGGAGCATGGTTGGACTGAAGTTGATGATGATGAGCATGAGGTTGTCATTGAGCCCCCTCCAACAACTACTAAAGTGCCTAAAATATTAGGTGGAGTCGGTGAGTCCATGAAAGACAAATATAGCAAAGGGGCCAGGTGGTGGTCTAGGTCCCAGAGGAGAGGGCATTTGGTATCCACTTCAGGTACAACTTCCATCATAGTCAAAATCAAAAGGTCCTTATAAACCAGTCATTGGACTTGATTCTTCAGATTCATCGGGGATAGGTACTACTCATTACCCTCAGGGTCCACCTACATTTGTTTCTAGTTCCAATCCACAACCACCACCACATCATGGTATTCCCATTGGTGGTGAATTAAGTGCTACTGCCACTGGTGGGGAATCTGGGGATAGTATTCCTATTATTGTTCAGTCTAGTGCCGTTGTGATTGGTGTTGGACAAGGGCAACAACAAAATATCTCTCGCAAGAGGCCACTAGAGGTAGATACTCAATCTCATACTATTGAGAATCCTATATCAAGTGCCATTGACACTACAAATCAATCATTTGCAGCTTCAGATCACACACCTCAAAAGACTATGAAAACTACACATGAAAGTGTCAATAGGAGTGGGACAGCATTAGGAACTGTTATTGGTAATCCTAATCCTGGTCAAGCATTAGTTAAAACCACAGGAATAAGTGGAACTGGAGCCTATGGTATTCCTATGTCACCTTTCAAACATTCAATTGCTTCAGCAACCCCAGATTTTCAGTTTCGTTATTACTATGAAAATTTTGAACACATGACAAAAGCAAATAAAGAAAAAAAGAAAGCATTTCAAAGGAATTTTGTGTCTGAAGTTGTAACAGCCTGCAAGGAACAGGGTATTTCCAAAATATGACCCACAGAAAGATATGATGGAGTTCATGGTTGTTATGACCCTGGGCCCATCTAAAGATAAAAATCCACCACACAGTCAGATAGATCCCTCTCAATTTCAAGTTAGCACCCTCCAAATGGATTTCTCCAAAGTACATAATGTGGACAAAATTAGTGTGTCAAAAAGGACTAACGAAGTGGTCTACACTTCACTGCTAAAGGTGGAGAGAGAAAAATAAACTAGAGAAACAAATAGAAAAGTTACAGGAAGACCTGGAAAATGAGAAATCAAGGAGGAAAGCAACAGATAGAAAGTGCAATGAATTACAGAAAAAGATAAAAAAATTTGGGCTGACAAGAAGGATGCAGAATTGAAGGACCTGACAGAAAAACTGGCTAAAAGCAGTAAAAAAATTGTTGAGGAAAAAGCCAGTTTTCAAAAATTATACAGAAGTTATGAGTCTACTGCTGCCGAAATGAAAAAATTACAGGACCTATTGGATCATGGGAAGGAAGAAGAAAAACATTTGCAAGAGGAAGTAGAGGAAGAAAGAAAAAAATGTGCACAAATGAAAGAAGACCTACACAATGCAAATGATAAAATAAAAACTTTGGATGATAGATTCAAAGATAATATGAAAAATACAACGAAGTATATACAAGAAAACATTTGGCGGGAAATAATGTAGAGGAGTGAGAAGTTGTGTGAATGGTTTCAATTGACTGAAAGTATGAGACAATTTTTTTTTAAAATCAAACGACACTATGAGAAGAGCACACATGTTTATTCAAAAGAGGAAATGGCAAAAAAGATTCTGAAAGTAGTCTACAGTTCTAGTGACAGCTACTTGGCATCTAAGGGAATTAAGAGCCGCATTGATGCCACAGTTAAGACATCATCTATCATTCAAAAATGCCAGAAGCTAAGGGAAACATCAGAAGTTATGGACAGTTGTGGAAAAAAGATAATGAAGCTACAAGAAAAGAAAAATAATTTGATTAAACTTGGTTTGCCTAAGCCTGTTGACACATAAAATAAATTCATTGGAGAAGAAGCTTACAAAGAAATCATGGAGAAAAAAATGAAGTCTGATTTAGACTTGCTTCCAAAGGACACAACTCCCAAAAGCTTTCTGGAATTCACCCAACCATTTACAACTCTAAATTCGCTATTGGCTGAAATAGTGATGTCAAGTAAATCTTCTAAATATGGAATGTTGACGAAGTTGGAGTTGACTTTCCATAGTTTAAAAAATATTGACCTTCCATCAGGCGAAGAGTGGAAAACCCTACAAAAACTGGCACATAATTCTTAAGAATCATAGTATGTATTGCACAATTTTCTTCTTTTATTATTAATTTTGAAGGTTTTTTTTTTTTCCTGTTTGCTATTTTGCTAATCCAGCCTATGAATCTAATTTATGAATAGGAAAAAAATAGCACTCGCTATTTCTATTTTGCTAATCCAGCCTATGAATCTATGATGCACACTGCAAAACTTCAGCCAGTAAATTTGTATTCTCAAATTCTCCCTTGCTTTAACATTTATGCATTTCTCTATTTCTAATTAGTAGGTTTTAGGCACTCCTATAGCTATTATCTATGTTTAATTTGTCATGACTCATGGCATGAATTAATATTTAATTTTGAACTTTGTTTTTTGAACAGGAGACATCAAACATGTAGCAGATGTTAAATTGCTAATACGGCCTGTGATGGCCATATAAATATGTGCTGAGTTTGTGATTTTGATGTTCAGTGTTCACATGTTGCAAACTTGCAATTCGACCTGAAGCTATTGTTGCTCCCTTATTTCTATAAAAGGGAATTCAGGGTCATTTGCAATTTTGCAAAGGGTTCTGAAACTTTGTATTCACTTTTGCATGGACATTGGAGAATCACATAGGAGTTGTTGTTGCTCTCTTGTTTCTATAAAAGGGAATTCAAGGTCATCTGCAAAGGGTTCTAAAACTTTGTATTCACTTTTACAATTGGCATGTAGAATCACACAGATTGGTGTATTACTATTGAATGAAATGTATCATATGGGCCTATGGCTATATTTTGAAAGAATTAATGAAAATCTAAGTTCTCGACATGTGTATTACTATTGAATGAAATTTATCATATTGTTCTAAAATATATCACATAGATTTGAGACTCAAACATGTATAAATAAACAATAAACATCTCTGTATCAATAAACACATTATGGTTTTTTTTTATTATGCTATTTTAAATCTGGAAATAGAAAGTTGAAAAATAAAATTACAAATCAATATTAAATTCTAATTATAGTTGCCATTCATCCTCATCAAATTCAGTGCTTTCTTGATTCTTGTCTGTGGTTTCTTTACTCTAAGACTGAGTCTGTATATCTTCGCCGAACTACATCTCAATGCTACCAGTAGGTCCACTAGTCCCACTGGCACTTTCGTTTGAAGTGTTGCCCAAACCTCTTCTTTCACATTTGGACCTCCAGATTTGCAGTGCCCTATCATAAGGAAAAGTGTGGACATCATACCTAGATGTATAGAACCTCAAGCAATTTTCCAAATTTTTGTCTAGTTTGTTTCTTAGCTTTGATTTTAGGAACCCCAAAGCACTAAAAACTCTCTCATCTTCCACCGAACCCAATATCATGGTAAGACATAATGCAGCAAGCTTCACATATTTTGGCATTGAATCATGCAAGGATGCGTTCTCAACTATATATTTCCAAACCCTTGTTATTGATCCCTCTTCGCAGGGGTTCTCCATTTTGGCATATTGTTGTTTCATAGTGTATGCAAAATGAGATGATTGCTCTCGAAGATGAGTTTCATCTAATATTCCATTTATAGTTACTCCATTCAATTCTTTGGATATACAAAATTGTTTTATCAAAGTCAGTAGCTTACTTCGAAAATCAGATGCACTGTTGAGGCTCCAATAATGAGGAAACACAATAGACATGGCTTCGAGTAGGTTGTTAGGAGGGAATCTGCTTTTAATTTCTGAGGAAAGATCATATGCAATTTTCTTCACAGAAGTAATTACAGTCTCAACAATCTTGTCAAAATCTTTCTTTGTAACTCTTGCTAGTTTCTTCCTGGGGCGCTTTCCTGTTTCCTCGGGGTCAACCGTGGCATAGAAGTGCATTGGTATCTCAACTCCTCGTACATTGGCACATACCTCCCTGTCTGCACTGATTTGTAAAAAGTTATCAGGATTGTTCAAATCTGTGAGTGTTTGCCACTTAACAAATTTTTCATCAGATAGTGTTGGTTCATTTCGATAGAGATTGTTGAGGGTCATGCATGTCATCTTACACAACATAGCATATTCTGCAATATACAGAGCTCTTTTTTGGGTAGCCTTCATAATATTCCCCATTTCCTCTAGCATGGGTAGAAGAGCTACTAAAGTTAAGAGTGTCTCTAAATTACTTAACCTGCCAAGAAGTTCAGGAAATTTCGGTTGATCTGATTCATCGCGAGTTGTGTAAAATAGTCCAATAAAGGATGGATATTCTTAAAACACTCGATGCGCTGGACCATCCAAAGAGATCCATCTAGTATCATTAACCTTGAGAAGCTTGTTCCCATCAGTTAATCCATCAGCAAAGTGTTGAAATTCCATAAATCACTTGGGACTTTGACAGAAGTGTGAGTAGAGCTCTCTGATTAAAATTTCAATTTTTTTAACCGAAGCAAACTTGCTCACAATTCCAAAAGCTAGATTCATTTTGTGAGCCATGCAGTGAATTGCAGTAATGTACAGTGCAAATGAAGTTTCAATATTTGTACAAAGACCATTCCTATGACCTTGCATTACTGAAGCTCCATCTGCTCCAACACAAACCAATTTTTTGGCTACCATCATGTCATCCATATCTCCATATTCAATTAAACTTCTCTTTACTAGTTGAAATCAATTTTCCGCTATCACACTCTCCTTCATTTTAGCAACAGATAGTAGATGAGGTTGGCAGGTATGATTCTCTATAGTATAAACATGCATGCATACCCATGAAGTATTGTCTATTGCCATAACTTCGTCTAAAGAAAATGCAATGAAGTTTGACTCTCTTATTTTTTCCTGTACATCTTCTATTTCAACCTCAGCAAGACAACTTGCCCATTCCCATCCACTATTTACTGACTAGTGTCTATTACGATAGTTAGGAACTTTCAAAAAGTGTAATAAACCACTAGTTGATGGGAAATCTATCATAGCATGCCCTCTGCTCAAAATATGAAAAACAACGCTTAACTGAACAACTTTTCCCAGTTGTTCTATTTGCATTGCTTTTCCAAAAACAGCTTCAATAGAACCTTTAACTTTAGCAGGCTTCATTTGTAATTTCTCATTGAAATAATACTCTTTGGCATTCCTCACATGCTTACATTCATTCTTTGTTTTCCATCTTATCACTGATTTTTCAACCCCGTCTATCATTTGTTTTTCATAAACTTTACCCATATGCTTTTCTATGGTGTCAAATTTTAGCTGCAACCTAATTTCCTTCTTATTTTTCCAAGTGCAAATCTTACACCTACATTATATTGGAGGCTCGCCTTCAATTGGATTCTCCACTGGTTCAATGAATGGATACTTCGATGCCCAATTAATTTGAAAATTCCTGACTGACATATCCCACTCCCGATTCTTTTTTGATTGTGGTTCACCGTTTTTTGATATGGCTTTTCTTTTCCCCTTTCATGCATTATCATCAATGGAATTATCACCCAAGTCGATTATATCATTCTGGCTAACTTGGGTATCTACTAGATAATCTTCTTCAAGATCATCCTGATCTGAGATATCAGGTTCACCACCATCTTCAACATGTGGTGCAGGTGGCGAATTTTGTACTTGTACTTGTGATGATGTACCTTCCTAATTTTCACTAGTACCACAATCTTTTCTAATGCCAAAGTATGAAGACAACGTTCTGCTTTTTGTTGGCCTCTCTTGGCCTTCCCCACATTCAGGTTTCCTACCCCTCTTCCTGTTCGACATCTCCAATGAAATAAAGGCTGCCAAAAAAATATCAATTTGCTAAAGAAGCAATAATAGACTATAATGTATAATATACCAGTTCAAAAATATGATCTCTCACCTTTAGGCTTTAGGTAACTAGCAGTTGCCAATACAGTCAACAACAATGATTTTCCTTGGTCTGAAACTTCGCTATTAATCAAAATTCAGAGCCTAGAACCCACCAGATTGTGTTGAGATAGATCTGATCTTTGCATGTATTTATACCAATCCTTATATGGCAAATTCCACAGGAATTTACCAGTATACAAATATTTGGCAAATCCCATGTAATTATAACACGACTTATGTAATTTTTGAGGTGATTATAGGTCGTCCAAATACAACTTATTTAATTTTCAAGGCGATTATAGGTCATCCAAATACGAATTACGTAATTTTTGAGGCGATTATAGGTCATCCAAATAATAGGCGAATAGCGAATACAATATAGTTGGCAAAAGTTGGGGTGACTGGACACACACGTCGACAAGATGTCGGGCAAATTGGGTCCCCCCGGATAACAAATATTCACATGCCTATAGGCGAATTAAGGTCATCTATTAAGGCAACCTCGGAGAGTGTAGGCGAAATAATTAAATTTACCGTCTGTCCACCATATATTGTATTGGCGAAATCATCGCATAGAAACATTTAATTACATAAAACATATGGCAATCGGGCCGTGACGTTGATGGAAATTGATAATGTTCTGGCAGCATGGCCACCTCCATATGGTACAAAATATTCGCCATTTCCGACAGGGCCGACATGAAAAATTCGCCATTGGTGAATATTCGCCACTAAAGTAATCGCTAATTGTTAATAGCTTTAGTTAGCTCACTTAAGCAGTCTAGTAGAGAGTTGAATTTATCGGTGCCAATAGCTTCTAGAGCTTCAAGTTTACTATCTTCCTAGACCTGTTTGGCTTTTATGCTTTTTATTTCCTTCTGAACCAAAAAGAAGACCTTATTGAAGCAGTCCATATCATTTTTAATACAGAGGTTGAAGTCCAGAGGGGAGCCATCCTGAGCCTCGTCCCCCATAGGGTCCAAGTTCACCTCTAGACCCACCTCCTTCCACTTTGTTGTCTTAATTTCCTTATTGGGGGTGTTCTCCTAAGCCAATCCCTTACTGTGATCGTTGGAGCCAGTAGGAAGGGGCGAATGGTTCTTAGCTCCCAACTCCTCACCTCTCAACATCTTCCCCTTTTTCTTTTGGCTTGAGATAATTTGAACCTCTTCACTATCTGTCGCCATGTCATCTTTACTCTCCTCTTCTTCCTCGTACCAACTGTCATCATCTTCCCCCTTCTGTTTCCAACTAATCGACCCTTTACCCTATTCCTCTTGCCCGATTTTCCTTTTATGCTTGCTCGACCCAGTGGTATGGGGATCTACCTCGACATCCGCCTTTGTGTCATATCCTTCACCATCTTCATCATCCGAATCACCCAAATCCTCTTCTAACTTGGAAAGCTCAGATATAACATCCATAATCCTGACATTTAGAGCACTGAACAGGTAGTAGGGGACGAAAATTTTCTCCTTGTGTCGTAAATGATTAAGAATAACAAAGTGGAAGCTATAAACTCTGGTATATCTACCATCTAAAGTTATGAATTCCATGATAGCAAACAAAATCCATTGCCAGAGCAACTTGATTACCTTAGGGGAGTAGTAAGTGTGGCTTCCCTTCACCAGTTTCGCTTTCTCCACCTCGTCCTTGGGGAATTTCTTCACAGCAACATCTGACAGCTTTCGGTCCTTGTAGAATTTGATTCCATCCATCGACAAACTAGTAGCCTCAGCAATCATGGTTTCATTAACCTTAACCTTCCTATTGCCAATGGTAAGGGTGCCCTTATTCCACCCCTTTTAAAAATCCTAGTGATTTCAGGTCTTCTTTCTTGCATTCTTTCCATGTAATCCAATATTTTTGCTGCTTGCAACACAACCCAAACTTGGGGACGGTCCCACCATTTATCAGTTTTTGTACCCTCTGTGCGCTTATGATTTCCCCCCATCTTCTTATCAATATTAGTATAATATAAATTCCATTAAATACCGCTCTTCTCTGCAGACTTTCTTGTTTTAAGAAGGAAAGAAGAAGCCTCTAGAAGCAAATAGATATTTCTCAAGCTTCCACTCCAAATGGAAAGAAGCACCCACAAAATGTGTGAGATGTTATGGCAATTAATAGTGTACCTCCCCTCGATTGATTACGATACCATTTCATGATGCCATGACCACCCCTACCATTTTGAGAAATGATATCAAATCCTACCTTGTTTTCCATGATATCTTTCATAATTTAAAATTTCACATGCTACTTGAGGGAGCTCCCCCTCTCCATACCAAATCTTTATCTGCCCACTCCATACTGCCTCATTGCCAACCCAATTAGCACTCTTGTTGGACTTTGTATAATCATGATAAATGTGATAATGGTCAAATCCCTCAAGAAAATCCATGGCCATGTCAATAATATTTTTAATCATCCATGACGGTTGTTGCTTACCAAGGAGGCAATTGATTATACTTTTAGAATCCTCCTCCAACCATAAATATTTGTCTCCCAGTTGATGCACTAATTTTATAGCTTGGAGGGTGCCCATGGCCTCAACCAAGTGATTTGTTTGGCTCCCCAAGGGGAAGGCCATTTCCCCCATGCAAAAGCCAACACTATTTCGGATAACTCCACCATAGCTAGTTGACCCTGGGTTCCCTTTAGCAACCCCGTTGAAGTTAGCCTTAATCCAATCATTGGGAGGAGAAGACCAGCAACACATCCTTCTTTTGAGTTGATTGGTATTATTTGTTGGCAATTGACACTCAATTGGTTGATTTCACTATGTTGTCATTGATGGCAACATGGTATCTTGTTCCAGCTTCATGTTTTGGTTCAGTTGTGTACCGACAGGCACTTACAGACACTTCACCGGCACCGGTAGGATGAAAGGATTTCTTTGGTTACCAGCAATGCAATATGACATGGTTTAGAATAAGGTTATCAGTATTCAAGGTCAACATCTTTTGGATCCGATATTGGCAATTGATTTTCATATTCATGTATTTATGTTATCTAGCTGACATGTATATTGATATTGTAATTATCTTTGTAAGCCGACATAAGACATGATAATTTGTATAGGGTATATAGATCAGTTGCTTAGATCATTTTGATATATGTAGATGATGATAGGGATACGAATATGGGTGGTTAGTAGATGTGAAATATATGAGAGAGATTATGTATTTGAGAGAGAGATTATATAGGGGTGCAACTTAGGGGAATGCACTTAAGTCTATAATGCAACTAAGCAATGCAAGATGGGTCCCGACTACAAGGCCACGTTAGGTACCCATGTACAAATGCAAATGCAATCTCCCATAAAGTGGGGAAAGAGAGAAAAACCGCATGGCAAAAGACTTCCCCCCCCAAAAGAGAGATGATGAAAGCATAGAATGCTCTCAATGATGAATAAGAGAACAAAATATGTCTCCCCCATAAGAGAGAAGAGGAGACCATGAAGCCCCCCCTCAATGTAAAATCTCTTGCAAAGATGGTCCAATGATGTTGAACAAAATACCTCCCCATAAGGAAGAAAGGGAGCCAATGCTACACCAATAATGTCAAAGTGTGACAAAACCAGGTACCAAGTTGATGACGATGAATCACTCGCTGCAACAAAATAATTGTAGGATTTTGCCAAGATCAAGGGCACAATGAAAAGCACAAAAGAGACAATAGAATGACAAGAACAAACTGTATTCTCATCAATATGCCAAATGATCAACTGGATTAACCAATACAATGAATATAGGCCTGCTTATATAGGCAAGGCCATATGGATGTATGAGCACACAAATATGACATGTGGCTCAATGAGAAACAAGGGTAGGTAAGAAATACTAGGGGTAGGTAGGAGAAATAATATAATATTCCACAAGAGGTGGATGACCCACCGAATGTGGAGTGTAACAGCAAAATAAGACCACAAAAGGTGGAATTTCTCCTACAAGCTCTATCCCTATGTGCACACTTCCCTAAGTGTCTCAAATCCAAACTATGAAGAGATGCATTATCCTATGTTAACTTAAGTAAGTGTAATAATATCCAAAATGAATATTTATTTACACCAACACCCCCCCTTAAGTGCAACTTAGGGGAATGAAGACTCAAGTCAACAATGCAAGATGGGTCCCGGCTACTAGGCCGTGATAGGTACCCATGTACAATATGCAAATGCAAGCAAAACTATGGAATGCAATCTCTCACAAACGGAGAAAGGGAGAAAACCCAGTGGGAAATAACTCCCCCCCAAAAGAGAGATGAATGTACAAAAGACTCTCAAAGGAAAAGGACAAAACCTCAAAGAGGAAAAAGTCCCCCCCATAAGAGAGGAAGGAGAAGTCAGCTGACCCCCCCTAATGACACATCCCGCACCCCCAAGAGAGCACACAACTGCTAGAACTTACTCTCAGCGAAAGGTTTGGTAAATATGTCAACAACCTACTCTGTTGTAGGACAATACTACAAATCAATGACCTACTCCTGGATGAGCTCTCGGATATACTGCATATGAATCTCGATGTGTTTGGTCCGCTAGTGCTGGACCGGGTTCTTTGAGATCGCAATAGCACTCTGATTGTCGCAATGTAGAACTGTCGGCCGTGGAGTGGTGAATCCAAACTCTGTGAGAATCTGCTGGAGCCAAATGGTCTCAGTCGCTACGTTAACAGTGCCTCAATACTTAGCCTCAGTCGAATAGAGAGCAATAGCATGTTGCTTCTTGCTCTACCAACAAATGGGGCCCAAACCAAGGTGAAAACTGTAACCAGAAGTAGACTTACGATCACCTAGATCGCCAGCCCAATCGGAGTCTGTGTAACCAACCAAGCGAAGTCCTGTGCCTGCTGCATAGTGAATCCCATAATGATGTGTACCCTGGATGTAATGAAGAATGTGTTTGGCGGCTTTCCAATGAAGCTCATGTGGATCCTGCATGAAGCGGGAAACCATGCCAACTGCAAATGAAATATCAGGGAGTGTATGAGTCAAGTAGATGAGACTACCCACAAGCTGACGATACAAAGTGGGATCAACTAGTGGAGAAGAACAATGAACCTCAAGCTTGACTCTTGAGAGAAAGGGAGTCGGGGCAGGCTTACAATAAGCCATATGAAAGTGTGCAAGTAGATCAAGAGCATACTTGGGCTGCGATAGTGTAATCCTAGAAGGTGACTATGAAATCTCTATCCCGAGAAAGTAGTGCAAAAGACCCAAGTTAGTCATAGCAAATCTGTCATGCAAAGTAGATTTGACCCTGCTAATGATGGATGAAGTACTCCCTGTAATGATCAAGTCATCAACATAGAGCACAAGTATCAAGTGAGAGTCATCCTGTCGTAAAATGTAGACATTCGGATCGGAATGACACCTGGTGAACCCTGCAGAGAGAAGAAAGGAATCCATCTTGGCGTACCAAGCCCTAGGGGCCTGCTTAAGACCATAGAGAGATTTCCTTAGTCTTTAAACCAAGGAAGTATCCTAGATGAAACCCTATGGCTGCTTCATATAAATCTCCTCATCAAGATCACCATGAAGAAAAGAACTCTTCACATCCATCTGATGTATAGCCCAACCATGAGTTGCAGCAATAGCAAGTGTCAAACGAATGGAGTTCATCTTGGCTACGGGTGCAAAGGTCTCAGTATAGTCAACACCTACAACCTGAGAGAAGCCTTTTGCAACAAGCTGAGCCTTATACTTATCCACATTACCATCCACTGCAAACTTGGTCCAATAGATCCACTTACATCGAACCATCTTTCTCCCCTAAGGGAGATGGACAAGATCCCATGTGTTGTTCCTCATCAAGGAACTATACTCTTCCTCCATAGCTTGGTCCCACTCAGGAAACCCTGATGCTTCCCTAAATGTCTGTGGATCAGAAGTGGTAGCAATGAATGCATGTGGAAGATCCTAATGTTGTGATCGAGTTCTTCGTGTATCTAAAGGATCCCCAACAAGAGAACCTATGGACTCAAGTGTCTGTCGAGCCCTACAAGGTCTAGGTGGAGGTGGAGAACAAGGCTCCTCAACTTCAAGTGGACCCTGTGGAGGTGTAACCCTATGAGTCGGAGTTGAGGGAGTCTCATCATCTGAATCACTAACATCACTATCCACAATGGAGGAAGGTGGAGGAGGTAGAGAGGCTAAGCTAGGAGAGCTTTCCTCAAAGTGAACACTCCTCTCAATGAATACCTCATGTGTCTCTGGATCCATCAATCTGTATGCCTTAACACCCTCAAGATATCCAACAAATATGCAAGGTCGACTCTGTGGTTCCAATGCCTTACATTTCTGCGGAGGTATGCGAGCCCATGCTGGACACCCAAAGACTCTGAAACGTCTCACAATCGGTTTCCTACCAGCCCAAGCTTCAAAAGGAGTAATACCTTGCAAAGCTTTGTGAGGAACCTGATTCTGGATGTGTGTGGCACAACTGATAGCCTCTGCCCAAAAGGCAGGATCAAGAGAACGTGCATGTATCATACAGCTAGCCATTTCTTTGAGAGTTTTATTCTTGCGTTCTGCAACCCCATTCTGCTGTGGAGTGTATGCAACAGAATGCTGAAGATCAATCCCCTCAAATGTACAAAAATCCTCAAGTCTCTTGTTCACATATTCCCTTCCGTTATCTATGCGAAGAATCTTGACCACTTTCCTTGATTGCTTCTCCACACGAGTCTTGAAGTCCTGAAATCTATCAAATACTTCACTCTTATGAATGAGAAAGTAGACCCAAGTGAAGCGGGAGTAGTCATCAATGAAGGTGTTGGAAATGGACCTGCTACATCACTGTGAACAAGTTGAAGAACTTCCAAAGCTCTCCAAGTTTTCCCTTTATCAAACTTCTCTTTGGGATGCTTGCCCATGGAACAACCTGAACATACACCCTCTAAAAAACTAATTCGAGGTAGACCTGTGACCATGTCTTTAGTGCTTAGCTGCTGAAGATAGCTGTAGTTCAGGTGACCAAACCGCTCATGCCATAGCTTACTTTTTGAATTTGAATGAGTAAGCAAGGCCCTAGAAGGTGAACTTGGCACAAAGTGGGAGAATGAATAAAGCCTTGAGTTGTCATTGACTTGTCCCACTACTACCAAGGCATCATCATCAAGTTCCTTTACCACAATTGAATCTGGTGTAAACTCAACCTTTTTCCCATTCCAATAGTGAGTGATTTGGTAGATGGAGAGAAGGTTGGTAGACAAGTTAGGAACATAGAGAACATTCTCAAATGTTCCATCATCCATGTCAACTAAACTTTTCCCTTCAACCTCTACTTGTGTGTCATCACCTATGTAAATTAGAGGTACCTTAGATGGCTCCAATGAAGAAAACTGCTCCTTTATAGAACCCATGTGATATGAGGCACCCGAGTCAAGTATCCATTGTTGTGAAGAACCTATTGTAGCCACAAATGCTTGCCCTTTTCCCTTAGACTGTGAGGAAGTGGAAGGAGATGAATCCTTCTTTGTGTAGGCGGATGGCAAGTTGATGTTGTTTTTCTTAAGAAAATTGGTTAACTCATCAACTTGCTTTGCATGGCATCGATGCTCATCATGACCATACTTTTTGCAATATGCACAAGTTGGTTTATCCTTCTTAGGTGGTGTCCCCTTCTTGGAAGAGGATGAAAAATCACCTTGTGATGGAGAGGATGATTGTCCTTTTTCCTGGTGTGGCTTAGACTTGGATTGCTTCTTCTTCTTGTTAGAATCTTTGCCTTGACTTCCTTGATTCCCTTGATTAGCCACCAAAGCCTTGGACTTTGAAGACTTGAGAAACCCCATGTTCAACAACATAGATTGTTCCAATATTAACATTTCTGTGAAAGCATCAAATGAAGGCATAACATAAGAACTCCCCACTGTCTAACGATGAGTTTGGAAGCTAGACACAAATGCTGCATATTCTGGTGCAAGCTTGTCCAACAAGTTGAATATCAACTAAGCATCCTTTTTGTTAATTCCACAATCCTTAAGCTTTGCTCTTAGTTCATTTGCTTTGGTGACATAATCTTGGATTGTATCAAAACTCTTGGGATCTAAGTTGGTGAGCTCATTGTCAATCTGATAGCCTCTGATTTCATCAACTTGTCCATACAATTTCTGAAACATATCCCAAGCCTCCTTGATTGTTTTACACTTCTCAATGTGAAAAATGAGGTCATCTGATACATACTTGCGTAAGGTTCCAAGAGCCATGCAATTCTTTGTGAGCCATTCTAATTGAACAATTGGATCAGCCTTAGGATCAGGTGGTGATATTATTGTTCCATCTATGTAGTGTGTGAGACCCTTTTCCATTAATTTACTCCATACTTTAATTTTTCATGATGCATAATTATGTGGAGTTAAAGGTGGAAATTTATTAGGACTCATTGTAACACAAAAGGAAAGAGCACAAAGAGAGGCACAATCACACAAGACACCCCCCCAAATGTGATGATTTTGGCACTTTATAAGTAGTGCATATACAATGGGCCACTTGCAAAAAATGGAAAAGTGGACTTCTAATTTACAATTTTACAATTGCCTCAATAAGGCCAAAAGAGTCTCAAACTGATAATGTAAGAGATCTAACTAAGATCCAAGCAATTTACAAGTACCTAATAGGCCAAATAAGACCAATATCTGAAAGTATAATTTCCACTCAAAATCTCTGAAATCTGATCATAGATTATGAAAGTAGACAAAAAAATAAGCACTTTCAAAAAAAATGGCAGCTAAAAAGGAGGTCGTATGAGCTCAAACGAGGCCTTTGAAGTTGCAGAATTGAGGATCGGACAGGTACAACTGAGAGAATCTGAAAATTCTGAAAAACCTGTGCACCAAAATCAAAAAATAACCACACCACTAGGAAGATCACGAAATTTTAGCCCATTTCAAAAAAAATTGCACCAAAAAAGGAGCAAAAATGAGCAAGATATGGCCTTTCAGAGTTGGACTGCAAAACTGAAAAGCTCAATGGAGAGGGGTCAAAAAAATTTCAAAAAATGCTGATGCAGCGCTGATGTCAGAAAGTCACTGTGTTAAATTTGATGGTCATATGACCGTCGAAAAAATTCGCCTCTCTGCTGACTGGGCATCCGTACTGTATGGACTGCTGACTGTGCAGATGATTGTGCAGTACGGATGATGATGTGGCACTATACGGATGGACTGCCTGGCGTGGTGATGTGGCATATGGAGCTATGCACGTGTATGTTGCGTGGTGGGGTCCCGACAGCTAACTGGGCTCCACGTGGTAGTCAGGGTCGACTGGGCAGTGCTGGAGGTCTTTGGCCGGCAACGGCGCTGGGTAGACGGGCGCGGCGGGCCGAGAAACGAGGCGGTTGGTGGGAGGGGGCTACGGTTGCCAGAGGAGACACAGCAGTAGTGGCGGTGGCACAGATCTTGGCAGTGCGCAGGTAAGGCGGCCAGCACGGAAGCGAGGCAGTCGGCGGGTACACGACGCGGCGATCGATGGGTACATGGATAGGTACGCTCCACCTGCGATACCTGCAACTCATGTACAGTGGGGGGGGGGGGTCTGTGGACCCCCAAAAAAACTTTTTGCTTTTTTTTTTTCAAAATTTTTCAATTTTTTGAAATTTTCTTTTGAAAAATAATTTTTTTTTTTTTTTTTTTAAATTTTGAAATCCGTATGATAATAGCCAAGATGGGGAAAAAAGTTTTCTCACCAAAATAGGTCGACTTTATAGTCAAAATTTATGGAAACGGCCTCCCAAATTGAACGGTGATGTCCAAATCGTTGTATGATGCCCCCAAAAAATGAAGATCCCCAAATCCGAAAATAGAAGCCTTCCACGATGTCTCCAAAAACCGATCAATGAAGCCCCAATAGCTCTGATACCATGTAGGATTTTGCCAAGATCAAGGGCACAATGAAAAGCACAAAAGAGACAATAGAATGAAAATAACAAACTGTATTCTCATCAATATGCAAAATGATCAACTAGATTAACCAATACAATGAATATGGGCCTACTTATATAGGCAAGGCCATATGGATGTATGAGCACACAAATATGACATGTGGCTCAATGAGAAACAAGGGTAGGTAAGAAATACTAGGGGTAGGTAGGAGAAATAATATAATATTCCACAAGAGGTGGATGACCCACCAAATGTGGAGTGTAACAGCAAAATAAGACCACAAAAGGTGGAATTTCTCCTACAAGCTATATCCCTATGTGCACACTTCCCTAAGTGTCTCAAATCCAAACTACGAAGAGATGCATTATCCTATGTTAACTTAAGTAAGTGTAATAATATCCAAAATGAATATTTATTTACACCAACAATGATGATCAGGCATGGAGACAACCTGCTTTGAGCATCATCAGGATACTCATAAATAACAGAATTACTAGTACAATCAAAGGCTCACAGGAGCCATGCATAAATTTGTACAATCTAAGTCTCAACTGGAGCCATGCACCAAGTCTCATAAGGATATTCCTAATCTACGTGTACAAGAGGATTACATCAAATAATCATCAAAGACAAGATACAAAGAGGTGTGGCACTTTATGATAGTGTGAGTACAACATTGCTCATGCAAGAGCATACAACATGATATAGTGCAAATCTAGAAGCATGAAGATGATGCCACCAAAGAAGCCCTGTAGAATATTGTAGATGAAGATGCCTTTGGTTGGGATGTCACCAAGAAAAAATAGGAGCAATAGCCCCCTTTCTTGACTATCGGTTGGAAGTGTTGCATACAGGTATGAAGTGACAAAAAAATTGTGTTCCCAATTTGACTTATTACATGAAAATTTTGTTTTCAAAAGATTTTAAAAATTTAAATAAAAACAATTTATGAAAAATGCCCATGAAAAAAACATTATTAAAAAAATAACAAAGAAAAAAATTTTAAAAAAGGACATAAGTGATTTTTTTAAAAGATTTTTTGATATTAAAAAAACTTTAATAAAAATTATTAAAGAAAAAAATTTATTAAAAAAGTTTTATTTTTATTATTTAAAAAACTATTTAAAAAAAACATTTTAAAAAAACATAAATTAAAAAAAGTTTTTAATGTTATAAAAAAATAAATAAATAAGGGGCATGCGGGCCACTGCGGAGGTCGCAGATACATTGCGGGCCGCAGGGCCTGTGTTGCAGGTACACTGCGGGCCACAGGGCCTGCGTCAGCCACAGGTATACGACGGGCCGCAGGGCCTGCGGTACCCGCAGGCTATAGCTACGGGACCGCAGGTACAAACCTGGCCCCCCCCTCCAAAAAAATTAAATGCTCCCCCTCTCCAAAATTAAAATACGAATTTTATTTAATTTTTTTTTAATTTCTAAGAAAAATATAATTAAAAAAATAGAAAACAAATATTTTTTTAATTTTATTTTTTTCAATACCTGCAAGTCCATACGGCAAGCCTGGGAGGGGGAATTTTTCAACTCGGAGGGACGGAAGTCGATTTTGACAAATTGATAGTCGATCTTGGGGTTTTTGGGCCTTCTGAGCGCAATGGAAATGATGGATTTGGCAAAAAATGCTCCAAAATTATAGATCGCTCTTGGGACAAGTCACTACCCTCCACCTTCAAACGGCTCTAGATTTGGCCTCGAATGTTAGATTTGGATGAAATAAAAGGCGATTCTACTTTCTCAAACGTCTTCAATCCAATGGTGACCTCATCTTTGACACAACAAGCTCCAATAATAACCTACAATAGAAAGCTCCAATGCAAAACCCCAAAATTCTCTCAATTGGCAAACTAAAGGCACTCCAATGGCTCTAATACCATGTGAGATTTTGTCAAGATCAAGAGCTCAATGAAAAGTATAAAATAGAGAGAACAAAATAGATGATAGGAATAAACATCATTCTACCAAGAAAATACTGATCAATTGGATCATCAATCGTTCAATCATTGTTACATACAATGTAGATGAGCCTGCTTATATAGGCAAGGCTATATGGATATGTGAGCACACAAACATGACATGGGGCTCAATAAGAAACAAGGGTAGGTAGGAAATAGCTGTGGTAGGTAGGAGAAAAAATAAAATATTCCACATGAGGTGGATCACCCACCGAAGGTGGAATTATTACTCCACAATAAGTGGATATGATAAAGTAGTAACAAGATCATACCATAAAAGGTGGAAATTCTCCTATACACACTATCCCAATGTGGCACAAACACCCAAGTGTCTCATACCCAAACTACTATGAAATGCATTATCCTAAGTAAACTTAAGTAAAGTGTAATAATATCCAACATGAATAATTAATTACACCAATAGAAAGGATTCCTAAGCACATTGTTGAGAAATACTCAACTGACATATGCTTCATGGTGAAGAAAGATGAAACACTCATGGAAGCGGGCAAACCCCGGAAGATCTGGATTGAGGAAATGGGCTATGAAGTTGATACACAAATTTTAGATGCTTATGCAAAGATGTTGATTGATGCACCTATCGATGAAGCTGAGAATCCCTATGGTACTGCTAAGCAAAAGACATAAGAGGTTGACACTGAGTTCAACCTAAAGAAGAGAGAAGAAGGAAGGGAAGGCAAGTAAGTTTGTAGAAAAAGTTTCACATGACATCAAAGCATTGATTGATGTTGTCCCGAAGAAAGGCAAAAAGAGAAAAGAACTATAAGTACACATTGATCCTATTACAACAAAGTCTACATCTAAGGATGACACACCCCTGGCTTTCAAAAGGGTTATAAGGAAAAAAATAGAAGAAACCAAGGTACAGGCTAAAAAGCAACCAATTAGGAAAGTTACATTCAAGTTACCGACACAGAAGAAAGCACCAAAAGTAACACCTTCAGCCCCATTCAGTATTGGAAGAAGAAAGAAGAAGGATGACTTTGATTTGGCAATTAAATCTAGTAATGTAACTATCATTCCACCAAAAACTTGTGTAGAGTTAGTTAATGAGATTACTAAGGATGGTATGTTAAAAAATATATAGTTTTATTATGAACATTTAAAGGATGATGAACAATAGAGGTAGAGGAAGCAGTATTATTATATTTGGATATTTATAAGAAATCCTTGATAGAAATGAAAACCAAATACCGGCAGAATTGTATGATATGTTAGATTCTAGAAGACTATCGATAATGCAAGAGGACAAGCATATAAAGATACAAGATTTGTTATCTATTTGTGTTTCTATTTCTCCAGAGGAGATGGATAGGACACTTGAGGTTGCAGATAGAAAAATCTTTAATAGCAAACATAAAATAACCAGTCTTATGCTAGGAAGAGTAAATTATATAATCAAGGAGACCAACAAGGCATGGGTTAAGTTCTTTGAAGAGAACCATGGTTTTTTATACTTCACCAAATTCTAAGAAAGATATTGTATACATACCTGTTGAAAGAAAAGGAAAGGGTATTATGGCTACTTCACCCTCAATTTTGAAATACATTAAGTTAGTTTAAATTAAGCCCTCCGTAGATACAAATGTATAGGAAAATATTGAGATACCGGCAAATACAGAGAGTGAAAAGGTTGATAATATATACGATACTAATGTTGAGGACAACAGTCCTCTAGATACAGATGTATAGGATGAGGTTACAGTTCCTAGGGAGGAACCAATAGTTACTGAGACTGCACCAAGTGGCGAAGCCACCGGTGCAAGTGAGGAAGCTATAAAGGTTAAAACATCAAAGGAGAAGAAAGGGGAATTTGATAGGGAACCGGTAGTGAGTCCATCATTATTGTCGATCGACACCTCGCAGGTTGAAAAGAAAAACATAACCGAGATGAGTCCTACTGAACTCATGATGATGGCTACATAGAAATTGATGAAGGAGGGATCTATGGATAAAGGGACTATTGATTAGTCTATCACTGTTTTGTATAGACTAGTCCCATAGTGCAATTTTGACAGAGAAGCGAGCCCATCCGGCAAGCTTAAGACAATTACTGAGCACATTTCAAATAATTTTCTATCCTTGCAGGCGATATCAAACCAACAAGCACTAGAGAGGTTCACACAAGCAAAAAGAGATACATTTGATCAAGTAATTAAGTCTGAGAGGAACAAGATTAATGAAAGGTTGAAACTGATAGACAATTCTTTAAAGTTGTGTACAAATATTTACAGAGTATGTCATAACACAGATGTACTTATAGTTAATTTGGATAAGAGGATTACAAAATCTCAGGAGAAAATTGCAAGTATAGCCAATCCTTTTGATGGATTGAATTCATTTACTACATCCATTGATGGTCAAATTTTGGTTTTGGAAGCCCGAATTTATGTTCTTGAGAAAGAAAAAGAAAAAATCATAAGAAGAGCCAAAAGTCTTAGAGGTTTGGTGAGTCCTCGATTAGATTCACCCAATGTACATAAGAAGGAGTGTATAGATATGGTTGGTAATCCCACAGCGACAGAGTTAAGTGAGAAAGAGTCATTTACTCATATGCTAAATGGACTTGTATCTATTTTTGGCACTTTCAAATCTGGTTGGGATACTTATCTTGAGTTTTTGGAGAAGGCCTATCTGGGTATTTTTGGGATATTCATTGTACAGTCTTTTCATTCTTCGTCTTGGTTTTGGATTTTTGGTATTCTTTTTGGAATTTTGAAGGCATTGATGTCAAAGGGGGAGTGATATAGATGTGAAAAAGAAAAAGGGAGTTGTATACATTAGGGGGAGATATGGAGATATGGAGTATTTTTTATTATGATCATAGATGAATATTCAGCTCAGGGGGAGCAGGTTTAGGATGAAACTAGCAGATGAAACCATGATCATTTTTCACATGAGTGTTGCCATCAATGTCAAAGGGGGAGATTGTTGGCAATTGACACTCAATTGGTTGGTTTCACTATGTTTTCATTGATGGCAACATGGTATCTTGTTCCGGCTTCATGTTTTGGTTCAGTTGTGTACTAGCAGACAATTACAGACACTTCACCAACACCGACACATGCACTAGCAGGATGGAAGGATTTCTTTGGTTATCGGCAATGCAGTCTGACATGGTTTAGAATAAGGTTATTGGTATTGGAGGCTAACATCTTTTGGATCCGACATCAAAAATTGATTTTGATATTCATGTATTTATGTTATCTAGCCGATGTGTATATTGATATTGTAATTATCTTTGTAAGCTGACATAAGGCATGATAAATTGTATAGGGTATATAGGTCAGTTGGTTAGGTCATTTTGATATATGGTGATAATGATAGGGATGCGAATATGGATGGATACAAGATGAGAAATATATGAGAGAGATTATGTATGAGAGGATATTTATGTAAGGGCTATTCTAGTAAAGGGTTTAGGGTTTCATACCAGAACAAACAGAGCTTAACGAGAACTGTATTCAGGCATAGAAGATTTTATCTTAGCAGTTCATTCATTTCTCCGGATTGAGTCTGGATTTATATGTAGTCAGTGAGGCTCCTTTTTTGATTGAGCAGTGTCCTCTAGGCTATAAGCCTTCCTACAAGTGGAGGCCCCTATATGTTGTAATATCTCTTCATATGGCTAGTGAATTGATATTAAGGGTCACAAATCCCACCGTTGTTTTTCCTCTTTGAGGATTTCCACGTATAACTTTGTGTGTTATGGTATTCATTTATGTGATTGACTTATTGGTTTCTTTACTTCTTTCAATTCTATGTGTACCGGTATACCAGTTGGTGTATGCATTCTTTATTAAGGTTAAAATTTATCATTCTGGTAGAACACTGATTCACCTCCCCTCTTAGTGTTCTTGGATTCCAAGATTATTGTCCATGTAGGAAGGGATATTCCATCTCCTTATAACATCATACTCTTCCTTACTATTGCAATATAATGAGAATCAATAGCCATCACATTCTCAGCAAGATTGTGTTCTATCTTAGCCCACACCACTTCGGGGGAGTTAATGGCATTCCTGAAAAATTTTGTTATTCCTTTCTTTTGAGACACCCCATAGGATATATGGAAAGGAAAACTCCCACAAATTCCTTATAGTCAGATTTTTTGTTTTGCAAGACTAGCTCCTGAAAAAATCTTGAATCTCCTCAGGGAACACCCAATTTAAACCCCAAAGTTGGAAAAGCATCGACTAGATAGGCTGGACAAAAGGATAGTGAATAAAAATATGGTTCACGGATTCTTCATCATTGAGGCATAAGTAGCATCTATTGGGGATGCATAATCCCTTCTTTCTCAGGTTATTTGTGGTTAGAATTTTATTTTGCAAAATAATCCAAAAAAAATAAAAAATTAGGAGCTAAGTTGATTGTTGATGAAGCTTAATGTACACCAATAAGTAGCTATGTTAGAGAATATATTTAGAGTGTATTTGATAATAGGTTACACTTATTGATTGTTATGAGATTAATTATTGTTGATGTTGAAAATTATTCAACCATATAATACACATTCAAAGTCTAAAAATGTGTGACATGATTGTAGTTGTGATTCCATCTAGAAAATATAACCACAATTATAATTTTTTCTAAAGTAAAAAAAGTTAAAAGGTAATATACATAATAAAAAGTTTAATTTGATTCTCAATTAGGAAATATTCCCTATAGTTAAAATCATATATTGAAAAAACATTACCCTAACACATGAAATTAAAATAAAATGGTGTGTTTATCTACCTCTCTACTCATAAAAAATAAAACTCTTCCCTCTTTTTCTTACTCTCCCCTACCTGTCCTCCTCTCTCCTTTCTCTCCCTCCCTCTCCATATTTCCACTCTCTCTAAACCTCCATCTCGACCTCTATCTCTAGAGATGTCTCCCTCTCTCTATCCAATAACAATCCGTCCATCTTAACCTTCGATTTGATTGTATGTTGTCTAAAATCCTTGACATCATTTGCAAAATTTTGATCAACATATTTTTGTCTACTTTTTAGTTTCATGATTAAGATAATGGTTTGTTAGCTTTGTGTAAAACCCAAGTTTTGATGTATGATGTTTTACTTTGTATCCTTAAACTAGAATAAATTTGTGTATTGACATAGAAGACAGATGATACAAGAATAAAAATTTGAAAGTGATATGAAAATTGAGATTTTTTTCTCTGTTGGATCACTATGTCAAATTGTACAAAGTCTCATAATAGGATTTGATTTATAATATCCTCACAAAATGGCATGAAACCACAGGGAAAATTGTGATGATATCACATTTGACCTCTAATAATATTATCCCTAGATATTGATGTTAAAGTCTAGATATCCATACATAAATAATTACATTTTAGAAACCAAATGAATAAAATAGATATCAATAGGTTGATTATTATAGGCTCATGAAACTTAAACACAAATTATTAGAAGGGGATTTTGTTAGATATTGTAGATATAATTTAAACTATTAATCTCTCTTCTCTTAATACGTCTTTCTCATTATCTCTCATCTCTCTCTTCTTACCTTTTGGTCTCTTTATCTCCATCTCTCTCACTCTCTCCATATGTCTATGTATATCTCTATCTCCCTCTTTGTATATTATTTCTCAATTTATCTCTCTATTGTTTATGTCTCTATTTTTTCTCTATCGTATTACTTGTTTCTCTCTCTTTGCTCCCTCCATCTCTCCCTCTTTTTATCCCGCTCTCTCCCTCTCTCTCCCTCTCTCTATTACAAACATAACATGAGCCTCTTGGTATTGAAGCACAATTATTTTCCTCATTTAGATGTTTTGTTTTAATTATGTTTCAATAGCTATAAGAAGATGAATAGTTGATTTGATGCTATCACTTTTCCATTGAGAGCTTTGTTACACAAACATAATATTCTACATGTCCTACCAATCAGCCTCATTTATTAGGCTCCATCTCTCATATTTCCTCTCTCTCCTTCTTCTCTCCTCCTCTCTATTTCTCCCTCACATCCTCTCTCTCCCTCACTATCTATTTACATGCATATATCTAATGCTCTACCTCTCTCCATATCTTTCTCCCACTCACATACACACATAAACATCCTATTTCTTCCTCTCCCTCTCCCTCGCTATCTTTTTATCTTCCCCCTCTCTATCTCTCTATTACTGGTCTATGTCACCTTCATTCTTTCTCACTCTTGTTTTCTCTATCTCTCCCTCTCCCTCTCTATCTATATCTCATTATTTCTACCTCTCTCTTATTCACTTTATTTGTCCTAATCTACATATCTATCTCTCTTTCTCTCTCTATCTTCCTCTTTCTCCTCTATCTCTTTCTATCCATATCTCTCTACTTCTATTTTCTTCTCTCTCACTCACTCCATCTCTCATACTCTATTAATTGCTCTCTATCTCTCTCTCTCTCTCTCTTGCTCTTTCCATCTCTAGTTTTTTATCTCTACTTCTCTCTATTTTTATATCACTCTATGTTTATCTCTATCATTGTGTCTCTCTCTCACCCTCTCTATATCTCATTATATATCTACCTTTCTATCATTCTACTTGATCATCATTATATTGCTCTATGTCTCTCTCTCTAGGGCAAAAGCAGGGTACCTAGTCTAGTCGGACGGCAATGTCTATGCAGCGGAGAAAATGGCCCGCGCATGCCATGCCTTCTCCATGGATGCCCCCCATGTCATGACTGTACGACACTACACCCCCTTCCCTCCTGCTGCGCAAACATCGGGAACTGCCAATCACTGTCCAATCAAACTGTACACATCCACCACAATCAATCCATCAGCTCGCCGATAGTTGTGTTTTTGGATTATTTTATTCAATTGAATTTTTTTTAAGAAATTTGGAAAAAATGTATGTTGGTTTAAACAAAAAATATTATCAAAATAAATATATTAAGTCAACATGTTTCTTTCATAAATAAATTAATAATGATTGTTGTTGTATGTAAAAATATTTTTTCATTTTAGTGAATTTATTTAATATTTTAATATTTTTTCACTTTATGTTATCTTTGTAGACAATTTTAAAATTATAAATTTTATTAAACAACATGAAAGTTTTTAATATTTTAATGATTATATATCATTATTTTTTCCATGTTTATATTTTAATTTTTCTAACATATTTTATCTATCAATTTATTTTACACAATATTATTCAACATCTATATTTTTAATGTACTATAATTTTAAATTAAATTAATGATTTATACAAAATTAAATAGATTTTTTTATAAAATAAAAGCTATGTTATTCATAAAATTAAATTATGTTAACTATTTTTTCTCTCATTTATTGTTGTACTTATGTTTATGATTGATAACTTTGGAAAAGCTTACTTACTTTCTGGTGTGTGATGTGAGGAAACAACTTGGTCTACAATATGTGACAATGAACTAGCTTACTAGCGAATCAACTGTAACATTTTATTGAAAATAAGTGTTTGTGGCATTCTTGTAAAAATGTCTATGAATCTTATATTGTTAAGTGTTCATTTATATTAAGATTTTTATTCAATCTTTTCTCTAAGATTAAGATTTATATATGTATGTAATTATTTTATTAAGTCGAAATAATTTATTTTACTTTAAGATTAGCTTTTGAATTATTTATCTTATTTTTATAATTGTTTTAAAATTACTTTTTAAAAATAATTTTGATATTTAAAAATTACACAACATAATTTTAATTAAATAAAAAACATAATTATATTTTAACATTTTATGATTGTCAAAAAAATTTTACTAGAAGATAATTTTATAAACAAAATAAAATAATTTAAAATTAATATTTTGAAAAAAATAATAAATATATCTTTAAAAATCTATGTTTTTTAAATTTCAATTTAAAATTAAAAATTATAAGCTATTAAATTACTTTACAATTACAACTGGAAAAGATGGAATTCCTATTTTCCTATCATCTCTTGGGCTAACTATTGAACTAAAGAAATTCAGATTAGGGAGAAAGCTAGAGAGAGATGAGAACTGTAATATTTCAAAAATGAATCAAGCATCATAAACATTCTATCTATGCTAAAAAATAAACTGTAAAATAAACACAAAATATTTTAAACTAAAAGATTAGGACAAAGATTAGTACCTGAAAAAAAAAAAAAAAAAAGCACTTCAACCAGCCTCCTCTTTCACTTGCCATTAATTCCACACACAAAGAGACCAAAAAAAAAATAGTAACATGAAACTGCGTTGAAAATTTGGCGGTAAGATTTATTAAAATATAATAAAAAATCGGCAGTTTTCCCGTCTCGATTGTTGTGCGGGCTACTCCATGCCTTAATAGGAAGGAGGTTTTTTTTTATGTTTTTTTCATTTCTTCATTTTTATATGAAGTTTTTTATATGTTTATATTATTATTTTATTTGTTTTTTTAATATGAAATTTTAAATGTGTATATAATGTATTATTTAATATTATTTGATAAATATGATATAAAAAAAAATTCATATGTTATTTTCTTATTGCTATATATAATTTAATAAATCTATTAAATAAATAATGTTATAACAATAAAAAATTATATATAATTAAATAAAAAAATTATACATATTTATAAAGCAATAAAAAAATAACATTAAATTTTTTGACAATCATAAAATGTTAAAAAATAGTTATGTTTTTTATTTAATTAAAATTATGTTGTGTAATTTTTAAATATCAAAATTATTTTTAAAAAGTAATTTTAAAACAATAATAAAAATAAGATAAATAATTTAAAATCTAATCTTAAAGTAAAATAAATTATTTTGACTTTTTTTTGTATTAATAATAAGGATTTCAAAAAGTTACAATTATACAAGAACGAGTCCAGGCCTCATAGAAGCAGCAAAAAGAGAGTATGAGCCATGGCCTCCCGGCAAGAAATCAAGAGATAGTAACCAGAATATACATGACAAAAAAGGGGCCAGCAACAAAATTAATATGGCTTATAGTAGGATGCCATCAATGGCATCAACCCAGGTTGTCCACCCCTTTTCCCCTTCAATCCAGACAACCTTCTTCCTTTCCTGTATCTGTCTCAGCATAGCCATCACCTCTTTTTTGGTATTCTTGTTCTTTCTGACTTCTTGGTTCATTTTGTTTAGGGTCTTCTCAAAAGCTTTAATGTCCTCCATGTTCCTCCTCCACTCGTAACCATGTTGCATCTCATATACTAAAAAAGTGGCGTGACCGGTCTTCAGGAATCTCCTAAGCTTGTCCTTATCAATCAACATCATGATACGGACCTGCAAAAGGATTTTAAAATATGTGAGTTTATAGAAAAACTCAGTAAGGGACCGGGGGTTGTCCTGATACCTTTCCTCGTTCCTGCACTTCCAGAGCTGCCAAAGGATGTTAGAAGATAAAATATACCAAAAAAGATTAGTATCCTTTTTAATCCCTTAAATATGACCAGTTACAATATTCATAATAGCGTAATCAAGTGGATAAGATATATCAAACATTTGCCAGATCCTTCTTGCAAAAGTACAATCGAAAAAAATATGCCTATTGGTTTCAGGCATCTTACAAATGTTGCAGTACTTAGTTTTAGCTTCCAAGTTTCTGACAGGGAGTCTGTTCAGCAATAGCAGCCATCTAAAATATTTGATTTTTGGTTCAATGGGTCCTTTCCAAAGGTGATTGAGGAGTTTCTTCCAGGAGCAGCTATCAAGGGAGGTATACCAGAGAGCATTAATATGATCAATAATGGATTCGTTGTGATTAATAACATTATATATGTTTTTTGCCTTAAGTTTGCTAAAGATGCTACCACCAGGCCACTTGCACTGAAGGAATCTATTGGAATCCACATCGCAAGTCACAGGGAGATCTTTGGTGGCTTTGACAATCATATTGTAGGTTTTTTTTGCGAGTTAGGAATGTTGAATTTAATTTTAAGATCATTCCAGGGTATAAGTTGATTATGCTCAAATAAGTCAACCAATTGGGAAATCCCTTTTTTATTCCAAATTTTAGCAGAGCAACCTTGTGAGAGGGCTAAGGGCTTACCAGAGAGTTGCAAATTCCACCATATAGATCTTTCACCATACAAAGTTTGACTATCATGGAAGTCTTTGTTGTACACAAAATTTCTAACTTGTTCCCAAGCTTTCCAAATGGAGCAAAAGACAGCAGAGCCATGGACCTTAATGGGAAAGTTCCCCATGATAAGATCAGAGAGGGGCAGGCCTTTCCAAGTTTTAGCATGTTTAGGGAAACCCAATTCAATGTTGTTTCTAATGAGGATTTTCCATGGGGAATCACCCTCCATAGAGTGGAAGATCCACTTGGCGGCAAGAGCAACCCCCTGAGTTCTAAGATCTTTCAAGCCCAACCCCCCAAGTAAGTTGTCCGTATGGCACCATTGCCACTTAACAGCATGAAGTTTTTTCGATCCTCTGCCATCGGACCATAAGAAGTTCCTAATAGCCTTTTGGATCTCTAAGATCTGGTAGTTGTTAAACATCCAGGCTGAAGAGTAATATATGTTATAAGATGAGAGAATTTTTTGGCAAACCTGTACTCTGTCAACAAGAGAAAGGAACCGGTTATGCCATTTATTGAGTTTGATGTTAATTTTGTCCTTGATCCAATTCCACATGGCCTTAAGAGAGTGGTCAACAGAAAAAGGAATACCAAGATACTGAACAACCAAATGGGGACCTCCCCATTGATAATGGAACCTATTGCTCCAGTCAGGAGGGGTCTCATCCCACCCAAGGCAAACAGATTTTGAGTAGGAGATCTTTGCTCCAGATATACTGCAGAAAGTTTTAAGTTTGCATTGGAGAGCTTCAAAATTACTGTCACGGGCCTCAAAGAAAACAGTGGTGTCATCAGAAAACTGACTGGTGATGAGCTCCTCATTATTAGGGAGCCAGATACCTCTAACAGCAGGGGACATAGAGTGATCTCTGAGAATATAGTGGAAAGCTCTGGAGGAGATCATGGAGAGGGCAGGGGCTAAAGGGCAGCCCTGTCTGATGGATCTCCCAAGCGGGAAAGCATCAGACAAGGATCCGTTGATATCAATCTGGGCAAAGACATCATTCATCATCATTTTAACAAGATTACAAAATCTGGTGGGAAAACCAAAAGCTTCGAGAGTCATGGAGATGAAATTCCATTCTACACGATCGTAGGCCTTCTCGAAGTCTAACAGTAACATGGCACAATTTTGCTGGGAGAGCTTTGCCCAATTCATAGCCTCCCAACTAGTTATAACATTTTCTAAAATGTATCTTCCCTTAATGAATCCAGTCTGTGTTGAACAAATAATCTTAGGGAGAATATCCTGAAGCCTAAGTGCAAGGATTTTGGCTAAGATTTTATAGGACACATTAAGAAGAGTAATCAGTCTCCAATTTTTAATAAGAGCTTTATCTCCCTCTTTGGGGATAAGTTTGATGATACCCCTATTGATGTTTCTTCCTAAGGAACCTCTTTCTAATGCATCAGAATAAACTTTAAGAAGTTCATGACAGATCCATCCAATGTTGGTTTTATAGAATTCAGTAGGCAAGCCATCAGGCCCGGGGGCCTTGTCTTTTTGGAGGGAGAGGATTGCCTTCTCGATTTCTCCCAAGGTGATCTCGGCAGAAAGGATAACAACATCATGATCAGTGATCTTTTTAGGAATAATGGAGAGACATTGGTTTCTAATGTTATTAGCTTCCACAGAATCCTCAGAAGTAAAGAGATTCTGGTAGTATTTGGCAAAGGCTTCCTTTATCAAATCAGGGTTGGTGATGTCCTGATTATCAATGACAATTCTATCAATAGATTCATTAGTCTGTTTATGCTTCAAAAGATTGAAGAAGAATTTGGAACCCCTGTCACCGAACTGTAGCCAATTAGCTCGAGATCTAATTTTTGCACCACGGGCTTTGGCCTGAAGATGTCGGCTAAGAGCATTCTTAGCATAAATGACCTGGCCAGTAAGATTATAGTCAGAGGGGTTGGCTTGAATGTGAGATTCAGCAACTTGAAGATTAGCAGAGAGGGTCTTCTCAATGCGTCTATAGTCTTTGGCTCTTTTCTGGCCAATGGTTTTAAGGAAATTTTGCCAAGTAGTAACATTTAGGTCCCACTTTTCAATATTATTAAGGTGAGGAAAATGACTTTTATTAATCAGACTAATGATATGAACAGCAGCTAAGACATCCTCATCTTCCAGTAGACTAGTATTTAATATGAATTTAGAATCAGAAGCCCTACAGTGAGTCGGGGAGTTGTTAAAAATAAATCTGGTTTTTATGGGGTGGTGATTAGAAAGAATGGTAGATGTGGCAAGAACAGTGTTACCCCATTTATCTGGGAGGACAGAGAAAAGATTCTTGTTGGCATAAAACCTATCTAACCTCGAATAGATTCTGTTAGCCCCTTGCTGGAAATTGCACCATGTGTGCCAAATTCTAGGAGAGAGGTCCTTATTTCTAGCAAGGGGATCATATAGAAGTTTGTTAATTTTCATTCTATCCCAATGAAGTTTTTCTCCATCCTTCCAGGTAAAAGGGAGTCCTCCTTCCTTATCAGCCTCTGATTCGATCATATTAAAATCCCCCCCCACAATCCAAGGTAAGTCAGGAAGGTTATCAATCCAGTCCCAAAGGGTTATCCTTTCTTTCCAGTCATTTGAAGCATAAACAGAGCATATACCAAAACTGTTATTATTATACTTAATAGTAACCCAGACAGCACGATTGCATGGTGATGCTCCATGATCAATAATGCAAGAACTCCATTTAGGATGAACAAGAAGAGCAACCCCTCCTTTTCCTCTAGTGTGAAGAGTGTGAAATTTAACAACATCCTTCCAAATATAGGCCAGATTATTATAAAGGGTGAAATCCACTGCTTTGATCTCTTGGAGCATCAAGAAGTCCAGGCTAATTTGGGAGTCAATGTATTTTTTTATAACAAATTTCCTATCCGGGGACTCTAGGCCCCTTATATTCCATGAAACGCAATTCATTGAGAAACAATGTTCAGGGGAAGGTCCTGTATAGCCGCTCCCTGGATGGGAGTCACATTATTTGGGGAGGAATCCTCTTTCTTTTTATTACCAGAGTTTTTATTTTTTGACCCCACAGGTCTTCCCCTTCTTTTCGAGATGGGAAGATCATCCATACCATCATACTCATAATCCGACTCAAACAGTGTCTGCTTGTCATCATCCATGGCCTGCTTGGTGCTACAAGAGACCATAGTGGGATTACATGCAGGTATAACTTCAATAGTACAATCATCTTCTATTTCTTTAAGAGCTTTACGTGAGTCAGATGTCTTAGAATTAGTGCAAGTTTTATCAGTAGGATCGCACTTTTGAGGGAAAACAGAGACGGGGCTGTTTAAACAGGGGGGAGCTTGTGGGGATGAAACATCTTTTTTTTTGTTAACTTTTCTTCTCCTTTTCTTGGTAATGGTTAGGAATCCATCCGAGTTACCCGCAGCTATTTCAGTGTTATGCAATGACAGAGTATCAGAACAATTGGGGATCTGTGGATGGGCAGAGGCTGTGAAAAGGGGTGTGAAATGGAGGTTATTTTGAGCATTTTGGGTGTCTGGCCGAGGTGTTTGAGTATCGGAAGTAGTATGGACAGGAGGAGCTTGTGGGGTGTTATCACTAGTGGTTTTATCAGAGGTAGTAACTGATTTCTTTTTAATAATTGGACAGTCTTTACATCTGTGACCTTCTCTTCGGCATAGAAAGCAGGCATTCAACCCACCAAGTATTTCAATAGGGCATGTTATCCTTTCGTCAGCTATATTCACATTTAGGGTTTCTGGTATATCAATTCCCGATTTAATAGCTATGAGGATGCGGGCATCAAGATGGGGAACCAACCTCACAGTATCATCCATTCGGATGACTCTACCCAGGGGTTCCAAGAGCTGCGGAATAAATCTCCATAGGAAGGGGGGGATATGTTTAACCAAGACCCACCTAGGGGCGGAGAGGGCGATGATTTCTTCATGAATGGCTTCGGGTGACCACGCTAGAGCGTGGAAGGAGGTGGAACCAACATTCCAATATTGTTTTTTTAGAACTTCGGCCTGTGATTCCTGTGAAACAAAAAAGATAACATACAGACCTCGCTGAATTTGTCTGCAAAACGATATGTGAAAACCTAGTTTCAAACTCCAGTAATTGTGAAGCCAGTCATCGAGGAATTTGCGAGGAGGACATTTATCTAACTCCACAGTAGAGAAGAAAATTGCACAATTTCTAAGCCTATTCTTTTCGTTCAATATTTCAACTAACATTTCTAGATTAGGCATAACAAAGAATGGGTTATTAGAAACCCCAGGGCCCTTACCGGAGTTGGGCGCTCCATCAGGTGTCGAGGATATAAACTTAGCACTAGCGTCAACCGCCACTCCAGCCTTCGACACTGCCTCTGCGAATGTTTTTGGTTTGTTAATGGAGGTATTATCAGGTTTTGGAGGGCTGGGCAGAGAGCCATTAATGCCATCTGATGGGCATTCATGGTTGCCCAGTGGTGAAATGGGTACGGGAGTGGGTGAGCCATCGAGGGGAGGACAGTTATTTAATGCCATTCTAATTAAAGGCGAAGTTGGAGTAAACACACCTGGCTTGACATCGCCGGAAACTGCCGTCGTCGTCCCACCATCGCCTGCCACCTTGTCGCCACGTAACGCACAGAACGAATAACGGTTGATGCAAAGAAACATCGAAAATGCAGAGCAGCAAATATAATAGTCACCACGAGGTAATACAATTATTTTAAGATCAATTATTTTGACTTAATAAAATCATTACATACATATATAAATCTTAATCTTAGAGAAAAGATTGAATAAAAATATTAATATAAATGAACACTTAACAATATAAGATTCATAGACATTTTTACAAGAATACCACAGACACTTATTTTTAATAAAATGTTATAGTTGATTTGCTAGTAAGCTAGTTCATAGTCATATATTGTAGAGCAAGTTGTTTCCTCACATCACACACCAGAAAGTAAGTAAGTTTTTCCAAAGTTATCAATCATAAATATAAGTACAACAATAAATGAGAGAAAAAATAGTTAACATAATTTAATTTTATGAATAACATCGCTTTTATTTTATAAAAAAATCTATTTAACTTTGTATAAATCATTAATTTAATTTAAAATTATAGTACATTAAAAATATAGATGTTGAATAATATTGTGTAAAATAAATTGATAGAGAAAATATGTTAGAAAAATTAAAATATAAACATGGAAAAGATAATGATATATAATCATTAAAATATTAAAAACTTTCATGTTGTCTAATAAAATTTATAATTTTAAAATTGTCTACAAAGATAAGATAAAGTGAAAAAATATTAAAATATTAAATAAATTCACTAAAATGAAAAAATATTTTTACATACAACAACAATCATTATTAATTTATTTCTGAAAGAAACATGTTGACTTAATATATTTATTTTGATAATATTTTTTGTTTAAACCAACATACATTTTTTCCAAATTTCTTAAAAAAAATTCAATTGAATAAAATAATCCAAAAACACAACTATCAGTGAGCTGATGGATTGATGGTGGTGGACGTGTACGGTTTGATTGGACAGTGATTGGCAGTTCCCGACGTTTGCGCAACAGGAGGGAAGGTGATGCAGTGCCGTGCAGTCATGACATGGGGGGCATCCATGGAGAGGGCATGGCATGCGCGGGCCATTTTGTCTGCTGCATAGCCATTGCCTAGTCAGACTACCCCCGTTCCGCATGGCACTGAAGTGGCGTTAGGGGTCTGCTCAGATCGAGTTCGGTCAGACTGTCAGTTTCATAAACTAATTTTTCATCGACCGACCCTCATTTGCATAGTGAGGAGCTTTGGGAGTTCATTCGGACTCACAAGGAGCTTCTGTCAAGCCCCCATTTTTCCAAGTAGGTTCATTTTTTTTCCTTTTTCTTTTTTTGTTTAGTATTTGTAATTTAAAAAATATATATTTATTGTTATAATTTTTTTATTCTATAGTTTATTAATTTTTTGGAATTTTTGAGAATAAAAATATTAGAAAAATATGCACATATACCTATTAAATAGTTAAAAAAAGTTCATTTTCTCATTACCTTTATATATAAACCATAAAAAATTATAATCAATACACTACACATAAAAAAATAAATCCTTGTACTCATACAAAGACATAGACACATACACCTACACCCATAGCCACACCCATACCCAAACTCACATGAACATACATACAAATAAACATGCATACATAGATGTACATGTTTGTGCATGTGTATATGTGTGTATGTATGTATGTATGTACATGTGTATGTATGTATGTAAGTGTATATGTATGTGAGTATATGTATGTACGTGTGTATATATGTCTGTATGTGTGTGTTTGTGTGTGTTTGTGTGTGTATGTGCATGTATGTACGTATGCATGCATGTGTATGCATATGTGTGTATGTGGGTGTATGTGTGTGTACATGTATGTATGTATGTGTACTTATATGTGTATACACAGACACATACATACACATACACACACATACATACATATTGATACCCATGCACGCATAAATATACATACACAAATACATGCACACACACACACACACACACACACACACACACACACATATATATACACTGACATGCATATGCACAGACATACATACACTCATACATACATACACACACACACATGTACATACACATACACACATGCCTACATACACGCACATACACCTAAACATATACATACATACATGCACACATAAACACACATACATATAAACATACATACACACACACATACACCCACATAAACACATACACACAAACACATACACATACACATACACATACACATACACATGTGCATGCATACATACATACACATACACACACATACACACGTATGTACACACTTATGCGTGACATGTATGTGTGTATGCCTATGTATGTGCACATATGTGTACATATGTGTATGTATGTATGCATGCATGTGTATGTGTATGTGTGTATGTTTGTATGTGGGTGTATGTGTGTGTGTATGTATGTTTATATATACATGTATGTGTGTTTATGTGTGCATGCACGTATGCATGTATGTAGGTACTGTATGTGTGTGTATGTGTGTGTATGTACATGTATGTATGTGTGTATACACAGACACATACATACACATACACACAAACACATACACATACACATACACATACACATACACATACACATACACATACACATACACATACACATGTGCATGCATACATACATACACATACACACACATACACACGTATGTACACACTTACGTGTGACACGTATGTGTGTATGCCTATGTATGTGCACATATGTGTACATATGTGTATGTATGTATGCATGCATGTGTATGTGTATGTGTGTATGTTTGTATGTGGGTGTATGTGTGTGTGTATGTATGTTTATATATACATGTATGTGTGTTTATTTGTGCATGCACGTATGCATGTATGTAGGTACTGTATGTGTGTGTATGTGTGTGTATGTACATGTATGTATGTGTGTATACACAGACACATACATACACATACACACAAACACATACACATACACATACACATACACATACACATACACATACACATGTGCATCCATACATACATACACATACACACACATACACACGTATGTACACACTTACGTGTGACACGTATGTGTGTATGCCTATGTATGTGCACATATGTGTACATATGTGTATGTATGTATGCATGCATGTGTATGTGTATGTGTGTATGTTTGTATGTGGGTGTATGTGTGTGTGTATGTATGTTTATATATACATGTATGTGTGTTTATGTGTGCATGCATGTATGCATGTATGTAGGTACTGTATGTGTGTGTATGTGTGTGTATGTACATGTATGTATGTGGGTATACAAAGACACATACATACACATACACACATACATACATATTGATACACATACACACATAAACATACATGTACACACATACATACATACATACCCACATATATACATACATACATACATACACCGACATGCATATATACAAACATGCATACACAAACATGCATATATACAGACATACATACTCATACACACACACACATACATCTACATACAAATACACACATGCATACATACACATGCACATACTCCTACATATATACATACACACATGCACACATAAACACAATATACATACATATACACATACATACATACACACACATACACCCACATACACACATACACATACACACATATGTGCACATACACATGCATAAATGCATGTGTACACACATATAAGTCATGCATATGTGTGTACATATGTGTTTATGCATGTGTATGTGTATGTATGTATGTATGCATGCATGTGTATGTGTGTATGTGTGTATGTGGATGTGTGTGTGTGTGTATGCATATGTCTATGTGTCTGCACATGTATTTCATTTTAATATTTCTTTAAAGTAATTTGTATCAAATGTTTCAATTACTTCAAATTGTGCTTTAAATTATAATTGTATCATTTTCAAATATGTTTGAATTAGTTTAAAATAGTTTTTAGAATTAGTTTTAATTATTTTAAAATAGTTTTGAATAATTATTTTTAATTTTTTTTTTAATAACTACACATATAGATATTTTCCACATGGCTGATCATTCATTAGATGGTAGTGTTCATCGTGAGGGCACTAACCAGACATCTAGACAGTCTGGTCAAATACCCTCTAGTTATAGTGAGGCTAGGGCTCACCTTTTTACCGAAACCATTGAGGCTCTACAACATGCATTAGACCATCTTGAATCCACATTAGATTCCGCCACTACCTAACCAAATAAGGAAAGGGAATAAACTATTAGGGATGAGTTGCTATGTATGATTGTCACTATTCAGACATATAATCCTTATGATGATATGTTTGTTGATTCTTTTTATACCTCCCTTTCTTGTAGTGTGACTTGTAGTACCCCTTCCTCGATTAGACTTTTTAGACTCATGTTGACTTCAATTGACTTTTTCAGTAGATACATTATATTGTGATATTTTTCTTAGACATTATACGATGTTGTGATATGATTTAATTTGAATTGCAGTGTATGTTGTTGATTAAGTATTTCCTTATTGATGTTTAAATGAGATTTTATTGGAGTACTGACATGGACTGAAAAATTCATTTTATACGTATGATGAGTTATATACATGTTTCATGTTTGTAAGTGTATGGGGTGCGAGGAGATTATTTTCCTTCACTCACTTCGGTGAGATAGGGAATGTCACAATTATCCTTCACTGATGCGTATACTATGGTTGTATAGATATGCATGTGCAGTTTGTTGATGCAGGGAATTGCAGGTACAAGTATCGTGTAGGTACAGGGCATCGTCTCCACTTGACTTCACAGGTCTGAGCATACCTTACTGATCTGATGGAAGTGGAGGGGATAGTCCTAAGACCTACGCTTTACCCTACTCGTGCTCAAAGTGAGTGTCCCAATCGTTCGTTAGTTTCCCTTTGTTTGGTATGCAAGTCATGTTTTTATTCGAGTTATTTTAGTTCTGTTTTATGTGTTTGGTAAAATTAATTATTAAACCTTAAAGTGTTTAATTAGTTTAAATGTACTTTTATGCATTGGTAAATAAAAGAGATTAAATTAAATAGTACCCCTTTTTGTGATTAGTCGTTAAATCGATTTGTTTAATTTATTAACTTAGCAAGTTGGATTAAATGATCATTTCCAAATTGTAAATTAAATGTGTTTTATTGGGAAAAGTTTATTTCAAAGTAAAAATAAATAGATAAAATATTTTCTTCCTCATTAACTTTTAAAAATGTAAATTGGAGTTTAAAAAAAAAAAAAGAAAGAAAATCAATTTTGGAGAGAAAAGCTTTTTGCATTTTAACTTTATGAAAAGGATTGCATTGGTCAAAAAGAATTTCAACCTGAAATAATTTTAGTTTAAATTTTTTCTTTATAAAACCATGTTCTTGCATGGGAATGGGGGAGAAGAAATTTTGGAAGAAATTTGTGCATCTTGTTTGAAACAAGTTCTAGATTGCAAGTTGGACTCTTCTCAGTTTTCTTCCTGGATTGCTATTAAGGTTGGATTTTGGTTTTATATATTTATGTTTTGTTTTAAAAACTTTATTTGGTTGAAGAAATCTCTATGTAAAATGAATTGATGTCAAAAATTTTTGAATCATTCATTTAGTTTTTAAATGTGAAATTAGCATGAATCTAAATCAGTTTTAGTTTTTTCTCCAATCTATTTTCTGATTGTGAAAAGAATTATTTTAAAAATCAGATTTCCTTGTGTGTCTATGTGTTGAAAAAGAAAGAAATTTTCATTCTTGAACCTCTCTTTTTAGTTTGTTCAAGTTAAATTTCTTATTTAGAATCTCTGGTAGAGGGAAAAATTAATTTCTAATTTCTTCTGGGCATGTTGTTATGCTACCAAATTTTTGTTAAAAAACATAATGCTTACTCTGTTATTTTCTCAGAAAAATTTCTTAGTTTAGTTTGGGGGTTTATTGTTAAAAATAAACATTTTATCCTCTGTTTATTTGGTCTGAGAAAAATTTATGAGTTTACTTATTTAGGGTCTTTCATTTAAAAAAAAAAATATTAAGGATTCTAGAAAAGTTATTTTTTCTCAGAAAATTTCTAAGTCTGTGTGTTTCAAAGAAGCGGGTTGTTTTAATAAAAATTTTAAAATATATATATATATTTGGGGGGGGGGTGTTTTTGGGGAAATGTAAACCCCATGACCCCATGGTTGGGGAGTCATGGCTTCCCCAAGCCATTGGGGGAAGCTTGGCTATGAGGCCATGTCGTGGCCTCCTCATAGCCGTCGTTGTGGGCAGACCTCAGCATGGTCCCCCAGTAGCCCACCCCTTTGTAAAGAGGCCCCCACATGGGGTGGGTATATTAAAAGTATGTGAATCGAATGACACATATGAAATGCTACACCCTTTCATACACAAGAGGGAGTTACAGATAGTTGCATTCCAAAGGACACACCCTTTAGTTTTAGAAATAATTACAAATGAAACCTTAAATACATACTAAATAAAAGCTTTAATAATGTTATCCTTTATCCTCCGCTTTGATAATATTTCATGGAAAATATTCATCATCTCCTCAATATCTCCTTTTAGGGCACTTGAATTAGGTTGGAAATATTTCATCACATGAACATACCCTTGCAAATACCAATCAAATCATTAAGTACATGATATAAATAATATACCCTAATAAATATATTTGATTTATAAACTTAGGGCAAATAAAATGCATATGGAAGGATCACTTAAATAAATAAATGCTTTTCATCATTTTACTTATGGTAAAAATATATTTTCTCCAAAATAATAATAATCATGCTTTGATCTTGTATAAAATCAACCCTAATATACACATGTTACATTTTATTCACTTAGGGTGAAAAATATAAATAATTAAATGATAATATCAAAATGCTAAAATTTATTAGGTCATTAAATTAAAGAATTAACAACAGTAAAATAACTTATAAAATATAACTTCCTTTGTGATAAAATATATCCCTTTATAACCTCTCAAAGGTAATTTCAAAGGATAATATTGAAAACTATTATTATCGTATCAAATTTTGCAAAACAAGATTTGTTTTACCAAGGTGCTCTTGAAAATCATCAAATTATAATATCAAAACATTAAATTAAATTTCTTGAGTAAGGGATACTTCCTGTTAATATCCACCCAAGCAATATAATTTTTTCTATAGTCTTTACTTTCACTTGAATAATTTCCAAAGTAACAAGAAATTTGCCATAATAACCTTTTGAAATTAATTTTACCTTTTAACTTAATAAATCAAAACCAAAGAGTAAAATACAATACCATTTTGCAAACAAAAATAAAAAATCCATAACTTCATGCTTGCTTCATCCATCGGGGAGATTTCTCTAATCAGGATAGCATGCTTTTAGTCATACCGATGCCCAATGAGTTATTATTTGTATTGTTACTTTATCGATATTGTTTTCACCGATATTCCCTCAGGCATTATTATCTTCATCGGGGGTCGGAATAGCCCTTTTCTATTCCTCCCAAAGTCCCGATGCCTATAATCTTACACTTTGCAAAGCTTTATCTGAATAGCCACTCTATCGGGATATCGTGGAAATGAGTTTTTAGTCACGCCAATACCTAATAGGGGTAGGGTTAGGGTGTGGAAGTGTGTGTCTACCAACTTTTGCAATCTTTGATTGTGCATGTACAAACACCTTTTGGCTTTTTTGTGTCGCAATCTTAAGACAAACTTTAATCTTCGGCTAGCAATTCCAAAACACTACATTTGTAAGGATTGCACTAAGGAAAACAATTTTCCATATAATGCTTGCTAAAAGAGTCTCTGCCTGTATGGACTATCTAATATTTGGAGAATACGTAATGACCAACATTCACCCCTACACTCCAAAGCTATATTAGCAAAGATAATTTCCCTCTAGAATGGAAGCTAGCAGGCTCTCAAAATCTAGCCAATGTATTTCACATTGTTTTGACATGTTGGAATACATCCAAGTCACTTCTAGCATGGAGTTAGGACTATAGAGACTTGTCTAGTCCTGCCATCTTGAATTGTCACTACCTACCTTTCCACTGCTTTCTCTGCTAGTGGCGGTATGTATTATTACATTGTCGACAAATGATATCCAGAAATATGCCACTTGCTTCTATTCTATCAACTTCCTCTCTAGGTCGGAACATAATTGGAGGGGATCGTAATGGGTCACTTCTTAGTAGACCGAGTTTCAGGAACAACTATTCTCCTCATGAGAGAGCCCTACTACCATCTACTTCATTGCAACCATTTTGGAGTGTATTAGCTCAGCATGGTGGAAGGAAAGAAGCCCCTGGTAAATAACCTTCCTCAGTAGACTAATCGCCCATAGAATAGTATGGCCTGTCAAACATGAGAGAATCGAAGGTAGCCAGACTAATGACATATCCTTTCATGAGCACTACCTTATGATTCCCCACATCCTACATAGAGGGAATAGTATCTCCTCTACCATGAACTAGAATAATGGTAGTGTCTCTCAGAATGAAAATAGGGGGTGAAGGATGGCCCTTTCTCGCTACCCCACTCTCCCTATCCATCCTTGAATATACTAAGTGATATCGCTTTTTCAGCTCCTGTAGCTTTCGAGTATCTTTCAAATCTCCTTATTATGCCACGGATGAATCATTGTGCCACCAGCGGAAACACCTTATTGGGGGATCGGGAGGCTTTGAAAATACATACACCAATAGTCGATGGGTGAAACCCATCGGGCCTCACTTCACGTTTTTCCTTCAATACCTTTTTATAATCATTTATTTAAAATAATTTTAAATATTAATGCCCCGTACCATAAGACTTCTCTCATTTTGCTTTATAATGTTTAAAATCTTTTATTCAAAAGATTTAAATAATTTCTCCAAAAGATGCTCTCATATTATAAATTAGTTATAAAATTTTGAAAGCCAATAGCATATAATTGAAACATCTCTTACCCCTGCAATAACCACACTCAAAGATGTATTAATTTTGAAAAATATCATTTAACATTTTATAACACAAAATATTTAATGAATATATTATAATATTATGATATCAACGTAAAGGGAATTAGAATATAAATCAAGACGTTAAAATTAATATATTGAGGCAGGAAAAATTGAGATAAGATATAAATAAAAAGGCTTTCATGAACGCATATGGCTTCAACATTTTGTACTAGGTTAGATATAAACATTTCGTAACACGATTTACTCATTGAAAAATTCCTGCACGCATGGAATATCGAACATGTCTTTAAAATATTGTATATTGCATTTGGATTTATTCAAAAGACATAATGAATATTAAAATTGAAATACTTGAATATAAACAAAGTAAAAAAAGAATTAGGGCTTGAGAGGGTGCACCTAGTTATTTGAATTTGTGCAATATATACTTACCTCATGTTTTAATTGCATAATAGGTTCCTGAGGGCTAATCATAGGTGATACACACAATCATATGGAAAAATCTGCCTTCTAACTAAATATGGAACTCTAAATTTTGAAAATTTTAGGGTTCCAACAGTGGCTCTTTCTGGGGACGTATGCTCCTTGTGAGCATAGTGAGACTCTAGTTATCTCTGGGAGAGCAGACCGCAACATCAGTCCCCTTCTTTAAATTGTCATCTGAATCTCGGGTAGCCCTAGGCCCCCACAAATTAACATTTTCTCTTCCCTCTATCAAATACTTGATTTTGATTATGCAACAATCGAAACCTTCAGTAAACACTATTTCTACTTGCCCCAATATCTATATATTTCATTGTATTCCTTTTATCATAGTATTTCTCACATAAATGTCCCAAAAATATCACTTATTTTGAATATAAATGATTACATTCATATCTGTTCTCTTTATGATTTTTAATCTTGTACTTATACTGCCTTTTAACTCTACATTCCTTTGGAAGCCTTAATATTTTATCAGATACTTCCTCTTTTAAAAAAGTGAAATCACCTTTGTTATATGTAATTTGTACCTGAGTGTGATCATACTTTTGAATACCCCTTTCACCATATAACTCATTTTCAGACTGCATAATATTCCTTGGGTGAAAAATAGTTGATGAATATTTATCATAACCTTTTGAGATACTTATCTCTCAGATCATAATATACACATTGAGCTCCCCAATATTTTCAAAATTACCTTTTGTGCCATATTGTATTTTTTCAATTATCATCACATCCCCATGTTCCCTACATATTTTATTTTCTTTGTATATCAAATTTGGGCATATACCATTCTTAGGAATACTTTGCACGAGTATCTTATCCTCTTTAATCATATTACCAGATATTATTTTTTTATCTCCCATAATTTTATTACATAGTGGTCTTGATAAATTTTGATCATCTTTGGAAATACTTTTTTCTTTCTTTTTTGACAAGGTTTCCAAACATATATCACTTTCATAAAAGTCATGTAAAAATATTTCATTATTCTCTCTATATGTAACATCTTTTCCCAATGTTGTGTTATATGATTATTCTAAAAAGCTATTTAGGGGTATATTTCCCTTATATCTTTGAAATAATGGGCTTGAAAATATATAATATGCATGCATATTTTTCTGCAAACCCTCTTCTGGTTCATTACTCAAAAAATTATCATACTACATACCTTTACTGCAAGTATTCTCCTCATAATTGATATATGTCTCATTGATAGGAACAATATCTTCATAATTGCTATTTGCTGATGTTTCTTCATGTCTGTAGACTGAATGTAAATCCATTTTTCTTTCACTTCCTGGATAGTCAATGATTTCACAAGAGGGACTAAGAAATGATTCACAAAAATTCATTTCCTCACATTCATGTGGAGTTTCATGGTACTGAGGATTTAAACAAATTTCAAAAGGATTTTCAAGGACACATTTCTTATTACACTCATCACTGTGTATGTATTCCCTTGATGTATTATTTTTCTAGGAATCATCATTTTCTTCATTAAACAGACCCTGAATGTGCCCTAATCCATTAATCTGTTTATTCTGAAATTTTTTTGGATCATTCTTCCGAATATATCTTTCATATTCTTTATCTAACAAATATGAAATTTCTTCTAGACCGAGGAATGTTTCCTCTTTATTATTTATGTCTGTACCTACACATATGGATTCTTCACCTACTTAAATCCATAATTTCTCCTCTATCATCAAATTCTTCCTCTAACATGTTTTCATATAAAATCTCAAGTAGAAGCCTTACCTAAGGATCATGATAAATCCCCAACTCATGCATTTTTCTTGAAAATGGGGGCTTTATGTTTGAAGGTATCTTTGTTTATATATCAAACATCCTTATAAATAATTGTGTTGCAGATTCACCTTCCTATTTTTCTATGTCAAGAAATGTATCCAAAGGAGAAATGGAAGAATCTTCTTCTATAGTATAAATATGATATTCATCCCACTCATAGAAAATGTCATCTTCTTCCTCATCCTCATAGCACATGCTTCCTTCTTCACCTACATCATAAAATACATCAAGGAACCATTGTTCCAACGTCCTCCATGATGAGATGCTCTATGTAGGGAGTGATTCATAAGCTTCTCTTGCATTGTATTTCAAAGTCCTAACAAATAGTTTCATCACATAATCTTCTGCATAAACCTCATGATCCTTTACAAAAGTATGAAATACATCATTCCCCATAGAATTTTGGAACAAGTTGTGAAATCTTAGGGAACAACTTGTCTATAATACATTGAAATGTTCAGAGATCCAATGGCCTGATGCCATCTGGAATAAAAGGCTTCCTTTGAAACATTTTCAGAATGGAAATTTTTCATCTCCCTTTGGGTCTCTTCCCCTAGTAGAGTCACCAATTGAAATAAAACTTCTTATTAGGTAGACTCACCACCTCTTATGGAGGAAAAATATTACCAACTTAACTGATCTTCTGGGATCCTCCCTTCAGTAGAGTCCAAAACAAACTACAAAAGATTCTGAAAACTTATGTATGACAACTCCCTAGAAGAGTCGCCAATCTGTTGGGTGACTCAGATGGGGAAAACAAAACTTATCAAATTTTCAATGAAAAAACACCAGAGACTCTAGGTGAATGTCAAAGTATGTATGACAACTCCCTAGCATAGTCACCAATCTGTTGGTTGTGGGACTCAGATGGGGAACTCGCAACTAGTTACTAATTCAAAAATCTATCACCAGATATTTTAGATTATATTTTACAAATATCTTTAATTTAACTCCCCAACAAAGTCACGAATTTGTAGGTGCCCAAAACCACAGATTGGAAAACCTAAAAACTAGCCAAATCCTTAAGCAATCCAATCAGCCTTGGCCAACGAATAGGGATGGTCGAAGACCAAATCCCTCTACACTTTATGCTCCACTAAACCTAGGTGGGTGTTCCTCTTCCTCTCAAGCACAAAAGAGGTTATTTATAGAGGATTTAAACTTTCCTAAGACAACTCTTCTGCAAAAATGGTAATGATTTCTTACTACTGTACTTTATTGTGTGCTTTTATTTGAATTCTTCTTGAAATTGATAAAAGGAAAGGAATGTAGTTGAATAATGTAAAATAGTGGTGTAAGGACTTAAGACAATTATGAGAATCAGAATGATTTCTTTTCTCTTATGAGGACCTAATGCATAACCGAATTATTCTTCAAAAATTAACAATAGACCAGTGTCTCTATCTAACAATTAAAGAATAACTTTGTGGATAATAATCAACATCAAACTCAAGAGACAGTATTAGACCATCACTGTGAAGGTTTCATTATGTGTTGCATGAACAATAAAAACCCAATTCCACATTCAATACAACATCATGTGATGACACATCACAACAAATATTAAAAGATTTATCAAGAGGACATATGATTTCATAAAACACAAAATTATCAATAACGATCTGAAGATAGAAACATGAAATCTCATTTATTAACTTTTGGAATAATAAAGTATACAAAAGTTACACTCACAGATATATCAATGCACTTTGTCTGCATAGAATGGATTCCTCATCCTATTAGACCTTTCTTAACATAACAACTTATAGTCCCCACTAGCAGTATTCCCCTCCTTTTTACATATAAGAATGACTCCCTATAAGTATGTGAATCAAATGACATATATGAAAGGACACACCCTTTCATACACAGAAGGGAGTTATAGATAGTTGCATTCCAAAGGACACACCCTTTGGTTTTAGAAATAATTACAAATGAAACCTAAAATACATAGTAAATAAAATCTTTAATAATGTTATCCTTTATCCTCTACTTTGATAATATTTCACGGCAAATATTCATCATCTCCTCAATATCTCATTTTAGGGCACTTGAATTAGGTTGGAAATATTTCATCACATGAACATATGCTTGCAAATACTAATCAAATCATTAAGTACATGATATAAATAATATACCCTAACAAATATATTCAATTTATAAACTTAGGGAAAATAAAATTCATATGGAAGGATCACTTAAATAAATAAATGCTTATCATCATTTTACTTATGGTTAAAATACATTTTCTCCAAAATAATAGTAATCATGCTTGGATCTTGCATAAAATCAACCCTAATATATACATGTTCCATTTTATTCACTTAGGGTGAAAAATATAAATAATCAAATGATAATATCAAAATGCTAAAATTTATTAGGTCATTAAATTAAAGAATTAACCACGGTAAAAGCACTTATAAAATATAACTTCCTTTGTGATAAAATATATCCCTTTATAACCTCTCAAAGGTAGTTTCAAAGGATAATATCAAAAACTATTATTATCGTATCAAATGTTGTAAACAAGATTTCTTTTACCAAGGTGCTCTTGAAAATCATCAAATTATAATATTAAAACATTAAATTAAATTTCTTGAGTAAGGGATACTTCCTATTAATATGCACCCAAGAAATATATTTTTTGCCTATAGTATCCTGCACAAAACATAAGGAAATCAAATATCTTGATTGGTCATATGTTCCTATTTCATAAGGATATATTTAATAAAATCATTGATAATATTTTTCCCATGCAGATAAAAATATTTTCCCCCTAAAGAGACATATGATCTTTGAACACAATTAGGGTAAAATGTTTCTAATAAAATATGATATTAACATAAAACTCCAAAAGTAAATGGAAACTTCTTGAGTAAACATTCAAATATGGATATTAAAGATTTGAGATTGTTTTTACTTTCACTTGAATAATTTCCAAAGTAATAAGAAATTTGCCATAATAACCTTTTGAAATTAATTTTACCTTTTAACTTAATAAATCAAAAGAAAAGAACAAAATACATTACCATTTTGCAAACAAAAATTAAAAATCCATACCTTCACGCTTATTGTATCCATCGGGGAGATTTATCTAATCGGGTAGCATGATTTTAGTCATACCGATGCCCGATGAGTTATTATTTCTATTGTCAGTTTAGCGGTATAGTTTTCACCGATATTCCTGCAGGCGTTCTTATCTTCATCGAGGGTCGAAATATCCCTTTTCTATTCCTCCTGAAGTCCCAATGCCTATAAGCTTACACTTTTCAAAGCTTTATCCAAATAGCCACTCCATTGGGATATCGGGGAAATGAGTTTTTAGTCACCCTAATACCCGATAGGGTAAAATTTAGGTTGCGGAAGTGTGCATCTACCAACTTTTGTGATCTCTAATTGTGCATGTACAAACACCTTTTGGCTTTTCTGTGTCGCAATCTTCAGACAAACTTCAATCTTTGGCCAGCAATTCCAAAACACTGCATTCTTAAGGATTGCACTAAGGAAAACAATCTTCCCTATAATGCTTGCTAAAAGAGTCTCTGCCTCTGTGGACTAGCTACTATTTGGACAATATGTGATGGCCAACATTCTCACCTACACTCCAAAGCTATATTAACAAAGATAATTTCCCTCTAGAATAGAAGCTGGCAGGCTCTCAAAATCTAGCCAATGTATTTCACATTGTTTTGACATGTTGAAATACATCCAAGTCACTTCCAGCGTGGAGTTAGGACTATAGAGAGTCGTCTAGCCCTCCCATCTTGAACTGCTCCTACTTGCCTTTCCGTTGCTTTCTTTGCTAGTGGCGGTATGTATTATTACATTGTCAACAAATGATATCAAGAAATATGCCACATGCTGCTATTCTATCCACTTTCTCTCTAGGTTAGAACTTATTTGGAGGGGATCTTAATGGGCCACTTCTCAGTAGACCGAGTTTCAGGAATAACGATTCTCCTCATGAGAGAGCCCTACTACCATCTCTTTCATTGCCACTATTCTGGGGTGTATTAGCTCAACAAGGTGGAAGGAAAGAATCCCCTGGTAAATAACCTTCTTTAGTATACTAATCACCCATAGAATAGTAGGGCTTGCCAAACATGAGAGCATCGGAGGCAGCTGGACTAATGACATATCCTTTCACGGGAACTACCTTATGATTCCACCCATCCTATATAGAGGGAATAGTATCTCCTCTGGCATGAACTAGAATAATAGTAGTGTCTCTAAGAATGAAAATAGGGGGTGAAGGATGGCCCTTTCTTGCTACCCCACTCTCCCTATCCATCCTTGAATATACTGAGCGATATCACTTTTCAGCTCCTACAAATTTTGAGTATCTTTCAAATCTCCTTACTATGCCACGGATGAATCATTGTACCACCAGCGGAAACACCTTATTGGCTGATTGAGAGGCTTTGAAAATACCTACACCGATACCCGATGGGTGAAACCCATCGGGCCCCACTTCACATTTTTCCTTCAATACCTTTTTATAATCATTTATTTAAAATGATTTAAAATATTAATGCCCTGTGCCATAAGACTTCTCTCATTTTGCTTTATAATGTTTAAAATCTTTTATTCAAAAGATTTAAATAATTTCTCTCAAAGATGCTCTCATATTATAAATCATTTATAAAATTTTGAAAGCCAATAGCATATAATTGAAAGATCTCTTACCCTTGCAATAACCACAAACAAAGATATATTAATTTAAAAAAATATCATTTAACCTTTTATAACACAAAATATTTAATGAATATATTATAATATTATGATATCAACCTAAAGGGAATTAGAATATAAATCAAGACGTTAAAATTAATATATTGAGGCAGGAAAAATTGAGATAAGATATAAATAAAAAGGCTTTCATGAATGCATATGGCTTCAACATTTTGTACTAGGTTAGATATAAACATTTCGTAACACGATGTGCTCATTGAAAAATTCTTGCATGAAAGGAATATCCAACATGTCTTTAAAATATCATATATTGCATTTGGATTTATTCAAAAGACATAATGAATATTAAAATTGAAATACTTGAATATAAACAAATTTAAAAAAGCATCATACTTTTAGATAAAAAGAATTAGGCTTGAGAGCTCGCACCTCGAGATTCAAATTTGTGGAATACATACTTACCTCATGTTTTGATTGCTTAATAGGTTCCTGAGGACTAATCATAGGTGATACACACAATTGTATAGAAAAATATGCCTTCTGACTAAATATGGAACTCCTAAATTTGAAAATTTTAGTGTTCCAACAAGCCCCACTTACTTGGTGGAGTAATACTTTCTCATCTGCTCATATGAGTTCCCTATTTGTGCAACATATCTTCAAATAGACACATGTGATCCGATGTGGACACACTCACTATTTAGTCATTACTTCTGATGATGACTACATCTTGAACTGGTGGGAGTCCTGTTATTATGCAACCTTATAGACCTGCTCATTCTTCTCTTCCAGTGTTGATATGATTCAGCTAACATTCTGCCTCTTCATCATAAACAACCACTCAAACACCTCTCTATCTCATCATTCAAGTCAGGCACTAACTTTTGTATTGTGATCCTAAGGTCATCTTCCTTACCTTTACCATTGTTTTGCAACACAAGGTGATATCCAAGATGTCACATCCTATACTTCTTCATTGTAGAGTTGCACATACATCTCACCTATTGGTGGTCATCCCATACTGGTTGACATCAATGACAACAAAATGCCAACAATATCCCCCTTTGGCATTGATGTCAACACGTTTAGTATCCGACATACTACATAGTCTTTCTTACCCTTACTGTGATCCATGGATTCACACACATGTAGTATGCGGTATACTATAGAATCCTTCTCCCCCTTTGACAACAATGGAAAAGAGCACTATCAGGATGTCATTCCTCCTTGTCTTTACCAACACTGACTGAATACTTTCTCCCCCTTTGTCTTCATTGGATGTAATACTTCCTTTGATACCACTTGTTATCTTATCACCGGTTATTACATCTTCTCAAGTCACAACACTTGACATGGGGAACTTAACCATCAATTGAAACTAATTGAGCATGCACATCCGATGCAATTTGAACTCAATTTGTAGAAAGATTGATACCAATTGTTGACATGTCAGTGAATATTAATCACCTGTCGGTCATCCTGCAACACCTCTATATTTTCCATCTTCTACAATTTGGGCAGTCAGTGTCCTTGGAAGTTCAAGCAAGCCAACTCTTCATCATAAGCACTTGAGCTCCCCCTGAGTCATACATCTCTGGTTCTTAAGTCCGGTCAGGTACAATACCGAAATTCTAATCTTCTCCATATACCGGTTCAGATGTGCATATGTGATCATCTGATGATCCTTCAACTCCATTATATCAGCATAGTCTATGACATGATCCTAAGTTTTCCCAATGTCATACAATGACATTATCATGTCAAGAGACAAACTGGTTATCCCAAAAACATGCAAGCTTGCATGAACAACAATTGGGGCCAACATATGTCTTTCAAGTCTTCATCAACACCTCCTGAGGCATAATTTTACTCCATGCTACCGGGGCTAATGCAATGCTCCCAACCTCACTGTCTTACATAACCTGCAAGTACCTGTTAGCATACGTGTTGGTAACATCCTGGACATACCGGTTAACATCTGATGCCAATTGTTAACCTTCACTCTTTGAAACATGCAATGGTGATCCATCACTGATCTGTAGATGTGTAGTCAAGACAACATCTACACACCTATCTTTATATTTTCATCATTCACCAATAGCATCATGTTCTTTCATGTTGCCTCCTTTACTGAGGGGGTGGAAGATAAATTTAATGTGTTACTCCCCGTAAAATTATGCATCTCCTTTAGACCTTAGGAGACATCATGTGTGCATTGAGTGCACATTGCTGGTCCATGGTTTTCTTCCTCCATACTTGCTTGGTGTCACTCTTCTTCCCATTTCTAGACTCAGGAGCAGGTCTTTCCTTTCTCTTTTGATGGGTCCTTCCATTTCTTGATTTTTCATTATAGCCACAAGTAGTGCTATAGTAGCATACAACATCCATCCCAACTTTATGATTGGGAAATCTCTTGACATACTGGTTTGACCATCTTCTCCTGATCATGTTTCTTTGAATAGCAACCTGAACCGGTGAACATATTACTCCTACAGGGACATTTCTCCTTTGATTCCATGCAGGTCTATGCCTTCCATATGCTCTATTTTCAATTATATGTAGAGTATGGCCATTTTGTCGACCTCCATGTAACCGTAGGTTCCTCTTCCTGCATTCAAACTCTCTATGCCCAAATCTATTGTACTTATGGCAAATAATCTTTGCATAACTAGGAGAAGGGACATGCATGTATCTACTTTTGGATGTTGGTATTTTGGTATGGTTTTTTCATTGATGTCAAAACCTACTATCACTTATCAACTTTGGCACTTTGAAGAATCAAAAATGTTCATTGGCAAGCAAGTGACTTATGCACAATCACTGGTATCTCATACACCAGTAGGATATGATGTTCACCGACACTTCGAATGGCATGAAAAACACCTGGTTATGTCGAAGACATTGTTTGGACACTTTGTCTTGGGGATTTGTTCATTGGCATATTTGTATTTGCATATTTGTTGTTACCGGCAAATAGGTCCAGGTTGTACACTGGCAGGCTTATCTATTCTAGATCAGCATGACACACTATGGATATGTTTTATTATTATTATTGTAAATACATCAAGCCGACATGTTGAATTAGTTATTGCATCGGATATTGTTTTATTTGTAAATTTATTTTACTGTAATATCCTTTAGAGCCGACCTACTAAAATTGGTCGTAGGTTATGATATAAATGTAACATCTTATTTGTAAGATCAAGTGTGAAATACAAACGAATAAATAATTTGGTATATGTGAGAATAAGCAAATCTTTACATGCAAACATGATTTGAAGGTGAAGCAAGGTTTTTGTGAAGACAATCAAAACTACACCAGTACTGAATTCAACATAGTAAGATGCTATTTTGAGCAATACATCCTTATTGGATTTAAGCATCCAATTGTAGTCACTGTGACTCCTATTTGTGTTTGAGCAGTGAGCTCTAGGTGCTTGGCCTTTCTGCATGTGCAGACCCCATTTGTATACACATACTATATGCAGCAGTATCATCTGATTGTGGGTAAGGTTTCCCACCATTGTTTTTCCCCTTACAGATTTAAGAAGAATAAAGATAAATTTTGTTATCTTGCTGATGAAGGAGTCACTGATGATTCTGATGAAGATACGACTATTGGTATTCTGGTATGGTTTTGTCATTGGTGTCAACACCTATTAAACCTTATCAACTTTGGCACTTTGGAGAATCAACAACATTCACCAGCAAGCAAATGACTTATGCATAGTCACTAGTATCTGGTACACCTGCATGATATAATGATCACCGACACTTGGAATGGCATGGAAAACACCTGGTTATGTTGAAGACATCATTTGGACACTTTGTCTTGGAATAAAATTTATTAGCATATTCATATTTGCATATTTGTTGTTACTGGCAAATAGGTCCAAGTTATACACCGGCAGGATTATCTTTTCCAGATCAGCACGACACACTATGGAGATGTCTTATTATTGTTGTAAATGCATCAAGCTGACATGTTGTATCGGTTATTGCATCGGATACTATTTTGTTTGTAAATTGATTTTATTGTAATATCTCTTATAGCTGACCTACTAAAATTGGTCCTAGGTTATGATATAAATGTAAGATATTATTTGTAAGATTGGATGTGGAGTGCAAAGAAGATTTGTGTGAAGCTATATGCCAAAATAAGAAGAGCTATACACGCAGACATCATTTGAAGGTGAAGCAAGGTTTTTGTGAAAGCATATCCGAACTACACTGGTATCGAATCCAACATCTAAAGATGCTATTTTGAGAAGTACATCCTTATTGGATTTAACCATCCAATTGTAGTTAGTGTGACTCCTATTTTGTGTTTGAGTAGTGAGCTCTAGGCTTTGGCCTTTCTGCATGTGCAGAGCCCATTTGTATACACTTACTATCTATAGTAGTATCATCTAATTGTGGGTAAGGTTTCCCACCATGGTTTTTCCCCTTACAGGGTTTCCACGTACAAATGTTGGTGTTAAGTGTTGTGGATGACTTTGTCTTTTTGTTTCATGCATTAATCTTTACCGGTAGTACAATTATCTGATAAAACTGTTTATCGGTACAAAAGATTGGTTTACCAGTATTAAGCAATAAGTTGGTTAAGTTATTTTTGGTTTGAATTTATTTCACAACTGATTCACCCCCCCTCTCAATTGTCTTCAGGACCTAACAATTGGTATCAGAGCTTAGTCATCTTTTGTAAAAGTTTAACAGCTTGAGGAGATCCAATGTCTACTAACTATTTTAGGAAGGACAATCCTAGACTTGATGGAACCAACTATGGCATATGGAAGATCAGAATGGAGACACATTTAAATTGCATTGGAAAGGACATCTGGGATGTTACAAAGAATGGCTATACTACTCCTACTCAAAGCCAGCCTAATCCACCTAACTTGACTAAAGATGAATAAAATGATTGCAAAGCAAGAGAAGCACTTTTGAGCACATTAACAGATCAGCAAATCATGGGATTATTAGATAGATCAATTGCTAAAGATATTTGGGATCATTTGGAAACACTGAATGAAGGAGATTCCATAGTCAAAATTGCAAACCTTGAAAGCTTCCAGGTCTGGTATGAAAATCTGAAAATGGAAGAAGATGAAAGGATTTCTGCTTTTATGGAAAGAGTTAATGAAATTGTTTTGGGTATTAAATGTTGTGGAGAAGCCTTAAGTGAAGATGAAATTGTTTCAAAAATTTTAAGAGGATTGCCACCAACATATAAAATGAAAGTCACTGCTATAAATGATCTAAGAACAATGCCTAATACATCAGTAACTAGAGATACATTGATTGCAAAACTTTCAGCCTTTAAAATTGAGGAATTTGGTCCTGTTGCTACTATAAAGATAGATTTAGACTTTAAAGCATCAACATCATCTGCATCAGCATTTGACAAATCTTATTGGAAAGCCTTTTATGGAAGAGAACTTGAAGAAAGCAGGAAAGAAAATGAAGAACTTGAAGAACTTGAAGCACTATTTGCAAGCAAAATGCCTAAAGGTCCAGTTGGAAGTAAGTATGAAGGTAAAGAACCCTTTAAATATTTTAACTGTAATAAGATTGGTCATATGGCTTCAAGATTCCCTGATAAACATGCTAGACCAAGAGAAGAAGCTAGAAGAACATACAAGCCTAACCCTAAATATCAGAGATACATATTTAAGAAGAATAAAGATAAATCTTGTTATCTTGTTGATGGAATGATTGATGATTCTAATGAGGATCCGATAGACAATGGATGGGTTTTTGTTTCTATAACAAAAGATCAACTAGCACCTACAGTCCAACCGGTAGAGCAGACCTTGGCAACTAAAATTTAAGTAAAGGATGAATGGATCATTGATTCAGGATGCTCACATCATATGACAGGTGATAAAGGTAAATTCTTGAACTTTCAAGAATATAAGGGAGGTCTAGTGAGATTTGGAGATGATAAAGCTTGTCTGATGAAAGGTAAAGGTACAATATCTCTTGATGGTAAGCATAATATTGACAATGTTTACTATGTTGAAGGTTCAAAGCATAATCTTTTGAGTGTTGGTCAATTAGTTGAGAAAGGATTTTAGTTACAATTCAAAAATGGAAAATGCAAAATCATGAATAGAACTGGTTTAGAAATTGCAACTGGTAATCAAACTAGAGGTAATATCTTTCATATGAATAACAGTGAAAAGATATGCTTGATTGCACATATGGATGAAAGTTGGCTATGGCATAAGAGACTCTGTCATGTAAACTTTGATTGCATGGTGAAAATCAGTACTACTAAGGCAGTTAGAGATTTACCTAAAATTGTCAAACCTCACAATACAGTATGTAAGGAATGTTAATCTGGAAAACAAGTTAGAGCCACCTTCAAAAGTATTCTAGAAAAATCAAATAATGCTCTTGACTTAAATCATACTGATTTATGTGGTCCAGCTAGATCTAAAAGTTTGCAAGGTGATAGATATTTCATGCTAATCAATGATGACTATTCTAGAATGTGTTGGGTTACTTTTCTCAAAGAAAAATCAGAAGCACTTGGGAATTTCAAACTGTTCAAAGCAATGGTAGAAAATGAAACTGGTAAGAAAATCAAATGTCTAAGATCAAATCAAGGAGGAGAATTTACATATACGGAATTTAATGCATTCTATGAGGTGAATGTAATCAGAAGACAACTATCAGCACCTCGGACACCATAGCAGAATGGAGTTGTTGAAAGGAAAAACATAACTATCTTGGATGCAACTAGAAGTATGTTATCATAAGAGAATCTACCATATGTATATTGGATAGAGGCAGTAAGTACAACAGTCTATACATTCAAGAAAGTTCACATCAAAGGTGAAACCGATAAGACCCCTCATGAACTATGGTTTGGTAACACTCCTACTCTTAAATATTTTAGAATATTTGGAAGCAAATGCTATATTAGAAGAGATGAGTATATTGGGAAATTTGATCCTAGAAGTGATGAAGGAATATTTCTTGGCTATTCATCTAAGAGTAAAGCATATAGATGTTTTAACAAAAGATTGCAAAAAATTGTTGAGAGTACAAATGTGAAGATTGATGAACAATTCAGAGGAACTTCAAGGTATATAGATTCTGAACCAACAAGAAATGAACCTACACTCAACCCACCAGTATCATCTGAAAATTCCATTGTTTCTAAGGAACAATAGCAAACGAAGACATCCCGATATGTAAGATTGAATCATTCTGAAGATCAGATAATTGGAAACAAGTATAAAGGAGATATGACAAGAGGAAGATTGGAAAATGAAGAGGTATGTCTTATTTCTCAAATTGAACCATCATCAGTTAATGAGGCATGTGAAGATAAATATTGGACTAAAGCTATGGAAGGAGAATTAGAAGAAATTGAGAAGAATAACACTTGGACATTAGTTCCCCGGCCTAAAGATAAATATGTAATTGGAACCAAATGGGTATTTAGAAACAAACTTAATGAAGATGGTAAGGTTATCATAAATAAAGCAAGACTAGCGTGTAAGGGATATTCTCAGAAAGAAGGAATTGATTATAATGAGACCTTTGCACTAGTAGCTAGAATTGAGGCAGTCGGATTATTTTTGGCTTTTCTAGCACATAAGAACTACAAAGTATATCAAATGGATATTAAATGTACATTTCTGAATGGAGATCTTGAAGAAGAAGTTTACATTGAACAACCTAATGGATTTTCTTTGACAGATAACAAAGATATGGTTTGCAGGTTAAAGAAAGCTTTGTATGGATTGAAACAAGCTCCAAGAGCTTGGTATGAAAGATTGGATAAGTATCTTTTGAAGATTGTTTTTTCTAAAGGTAATGCTAACAACAACTTATATTATAAAGTGACTAATGATGACATCTTGGTTATAGAAGTTTATTTTGATGATATAATCTTTGGAGGAGAAGATGAACTATGTAAAGAATTTTCTACTAAAATGCAACAAGAATTTGAAATGTCTATGATTGGTGAAATAAGATTCTTTTTAGGATTACAGATTTCACAAACTGATAAAGGTATATTCTTGAGTCAATCCAAGTACTTAAAGGAGTTACTAAAGAAATTTGGAATGGAGAACTCTAAACTGGTAAGAACACATATGACTATAAGTGACAAACTATCACTAAGGGATGAATCTACAAGTGTTAATCCAACTAGGTACAAATCTATGATAGGAGGTTTACTGTATTTGACATAGACCAGACCTGATGTCATGAATGCAGTATGTATTGTTTCAAGATTTTAGAGTAATCCTAGAGAAAATCATGAATCAACAATAAAAAGGATTTTCTGGTACTTACAAGGCACTACAAATCTTTGATTATGGTATCCTAGAGATAAAAACTTTGAATTATATGCATACACAGATGCCAATTGGGCAGGAGATGTGGATGATATCGGCCGAGCATTTTTTCTTGGAAGCAGACTAGTTTCTTGGTTGAGTAAGAAACAAAGTTGTACATCCTTATCAATAGCAGAATCAGAATATGTTGCAGCAACAACCAACTATACACAGGTACTATGGCTTAAATAAATGTTGAAAGACATAAAGGTAAAATGCAAGGAACCTATAACTATCTATTGTGATAACACTGCATCAATTGATATATCTAAGAATCTGGTACTACATTCTAAAACCAAACATGTTTCCATCAAACTGAATTTTCTAAGGGAAAATGTTGAAGCAAAAGAAATAAAACTGGTTTATGTGAATACTAAAGAGTGGATTGCAGATATTTTCACTAAACCTCTACCTAAGGAGACTTTTGAATATCTTAGAGATCAGCTTGGGGTCATTCCCCCACCGGTAGATACTTAGAGAATTGACTTTTGTCATCAACCAACAGAATTAACAGAGAAATCTTTTACTCTGGCTTCGATGAGGAAGCTACTTCTTAGGGGGAGTAGTTGGTATACTAAATTGGTTGGTATTTTGTAATGAACTTGGTTTTGTAGTAACTTTGGCATTTGATGTCAAAGGGGGAGAGAATGGTATGGAAAAACACAAGGAAACACATGTCACTCTTAGGGGGATAGATTGTTACCTTGGGAAAGATTACTTATATTTTGGTAATTATTGGTATTTTGGTATTTGGTATTTCTATTTTGGCATTTTGATGGTTTTGGCACTTTGATGGTTTTTCCATCTTTGAGGAAAAATGGATGGCTAGGATGGATTCAAGATGAAGGGCTAGGATTGCTTGTGAGCTCACACAAGGCCCAAGAGAGGGTGTGGAGACCAAGAGATATGCCTTAAATGCATTTATTGTCCCCACACTCCTCAAGGTACATTGGGGAGACTTCTGAAGGTACCTTGAGAAGAGCAAAGTGCATCGGGAAGATTTCCCCATGTGCCTGGAGAGGAGCAAGGGATGTGACATTCCTTGAAGAATGGGGAGGAGGAATTTAAAATTCTTCGAAAAGGGATAATCATGGGGATTGGAGGAATAAGAAGGAATTTAAAATTCCTTGGGAGAGGAGATGCCTAGAGGATTGTGAGATTTTGAAGATCTCACATTCACTTAGGAAAAGAGCATTAAAAGCTAGTGGTTGGATGGAAGTGACAAGGAGTTGACTTCATGGCTAATCATCATGATTAGCCATTACCAACTCATTAGGAGGGGGATTAGAGGAAATGTTAGGTGGGATTAGGATTTGTAGGAGGATTTGACTAGGAGAGAGAATGAGTGGAGGGAATTAAAAATTGGAAGAATAAGGTTAAGTGAGTTTAGGGAGTTTCTAGAAGACTTTATTAGGTTAATGATAAATTATGAAGATGGTTTGCAGGAAGCATGTGGGTTAACTAATTAATTGAAATTAACTAGCTAAGAGGGAGATTTGTGAGAATTCAATTTTTAGAAGAATAAAGAAAGGGATTGATTTATTAAATAAATCAGTCACATACTATAGTGACAATATCAATTATAATTAATTAATATTGAGGAGAATTTGAATTAACATAATTAATTAATTAATTATGTGAGGAATTAAAAATAATTATTTTTAAGTGTCTATAGATATAAATGTAAGATCTTATTTGTAAGATCGAATGTGGAGTGCGAAGAAGATTTGTGTGAAGGTATATGCGAGAATAAGAAGAGCTGGACATGCAAACATCATTTGAAGGCGAAGAAAAGTTTTTTGTGAAAGCATATCAGAACTACACTAGTATTGAATCCAGCATATGAAGATGCTATTTTGAGTAGTACATCCTTATTGGATTTAACAATCCAATTGTAGTCAGTGTGACTCCTATTTTGTGTTTGAGCAGTGAGCTCTAAGCACTTGGCCTTTCTGCATGTGCAGACTCCATTTGTATACACTTACTATCTATAGTAGTATCATTTGATTGTGGGTAAGGTTTCCCACCATGGTTTTTCCCCTTACAAGGTTTCCATGTACAAATATTGGTGTTAAGTGTTGTGGATTACATTGTCTTTTTGTTTCATGTATTAATCTTTACCAGTATTACAATTATCTGATAAAACTATTTACCTGTACAAAAGATTGGTTTACCGGTATTAAGCAATAAGTTGGTTAAGTTGTTTTTGGTTTGAATTTATTTGACAACTGATTCACCCCCCCCCCTCTCAGTTGTCTCTGAGACCTAACACCGATAGACAATTGATGGGTTTTTGTTGCTATAACAAAAGATCAACCGACACCTACTGTTCAATTGGTAGAGCAGGTCCTGGCTACTAAAGTTGAAGTTAAGGATGAATGGATCATTGATTCAGGATGCTCACATCACATGACTGGTGATAAAGGTAAATTCTTGAACTTTCAAGAATATAATGAGGTCTAGTAAGATTTGGAGATGACAAAGCTTGTTTGATCAAAGGTAAAGGTACAATATCTCTTGATGGTAAGCATAATACTGACAATATTTACTATGTAGAAGGATTAAAGCATAATCTTTTGAGTGTTGGTCAATTAGTTGAGAAAGGATTTCAGTTACAATTCAAGAATGGAAAATGCAAAATTATGAACAGAACTGGTTTGGAAATTGCAACTGATAATCAAACTAGAGGTAATATCTTTCATTTGAATAATAGTGAAAAGACATGCTTGATTGCACATATTGATGAAAGTTGGCTATGGCATAAAAGACTCTGTCACGTAAATTTTGATTGCATGGCAAAAATCAATACTAGTAAGGCAGTTTGAGATTTACCTAATATTGTCAAACCTCACAATCCGGTATGTAAGGAATGTCAATTTGGAAAACAAGTTAGAGCATCTTTTAAAAGTATTCCAGCAAAATCAAATAATGCTCGACTTAATTCACACTGATTTATGTGGTCCAGCTTGATCTAAAAGCTTACAAGGTGATAGATATTTCATGCTAATTATTAATGACTACTCTAGAATGTGCTGGGTTACTTTTCTCAGAGAAAAATCAAAACCACTTGGGAAGTTCAAACTATTCAAAGAAATGGTAGATAATTAAACCGGTAAGAAAATAAAATGTCCGAGATCAAATCAAGGAGGATAATTTACATCTAAGGAATTTAATGCATTATGTGAAGTGAATGGAATCAGAAGACAATTATCAGCACCCCAGACACCACAACATAATGCAGTTGTAGAAAGGAAAAACAAAACTATCTTGAATGCAGCTAGAAGTATGTTATCTAAAGCAAATCTAACACATGTCTATTGGAGAGAGGCAGTAAGCACAGTGGTCTACACATTCAACAAAGTTCACATCAAAGGAGAAACTGGTAAGACCCCTCAAGAACTATGGTTTGGTATTACTCCTACTCTTAAATATTTTAGAATATTTGGAAGTAAATGTTATATTAGAAGAGATGAGTATATTGGAAAATTTGATCCTAGAAGTGATTAAGGAATATTTCTTTGTTATTCATCTAAGAGCAAGGCATATAGATGTTTTAACAAGAGATTGCAGAAAATTATTGAGAGTACAAATGTGAAGATTGATGAACAATTTAGGGGAACTTCAATGTATATAGACTCTAAACCAGCAACAGACATATTGACAAATGAACCTACATTGAACCCACCAGTACAAAAAGAAGATCCAGTTACATCGGTATCATCTAAAAATTCCATTGTAACTGAGGAACAACAACAACAAACAAAGACACCTCGGTATGTAAGACTGAATCACTCTGAAGATCAGATAATTGGAAACAAGTATAAAGGAGTTATGACAAGAGGAAGACTGGAAAATGAAAAGGTATGTCTTATTTTTCAAATTGAACCATCATCAGTTAATGGGGCATGTGAATATAATCATTGGATTAAATCTATGGAAGGGGAACTAGAACATATTGAGAAAAATAACACATGGACATTAGTTCCCTAGCCTAAAGACAAAAATTTGATCAGAACAAAATGGGTATTTAGAAACAAACTTAATGAAGATGGTAAGGTAATCAGGAATAAAGAAAGACTAGTGTGTAAGGGATATTGTCAGAAAGAAGGAATTTATTATAATGAAACCTTTGCATTGGTAGCTAGAATTGAGGCAGCCAGATTATTCTTGGCTTTTGCAACACACAAGAACTACAAAATATATCAAATGGATATTAAATGTGCATTTTTTAATAGAGATCTTGAAGAAGAATTTTACATTGAACAACCTGATGGATTTTCTTTGACAGATAACAAAGATATGGTTTGCAGGTTAAGAAAAACTTTGTATGGGTTCAAGCAAGCTCCAAGAGCTTGGTATGCAAGACTGGATAAGTATCTTTTGAAGATTGTTTTTTCTAAAGGTAATGCTCACAACAAATTATACTACAAAGTGACTAAGGATGACATCTTGGTTATAGAAGTTTTTTTATATTATATAATTTTTGGAGGAGAAGATAGATTATGTAAAGACTTTTCTATTGAAATGCAACAAGAATTTGAAATGTCTATGATTGGAGAAATAAAATTATTTTTAGGATTACAAATTTCACAGACTGATAAGGGTATATTCTTGAGTCAATCCAAGTACTTGAAGGAGTTACTAAAGAAATTTGGGATGAAAAACTCTAAACAGGTAAGCACACTTATGACTACAAATGACAAATTATCACTAAGGGATGAATCTACACCTGTTAATCTGACTATCTACAAATCTATGATAGGAGGCTTACTGTATTTAACACAAACAAGACCTAATATTATGAATGCAGCATGTATTTTTTCAAGATTTCAAAGTAATCCTAGAGAAAATCATGAATCAGCAGTAAAAAGAATTTTCCGATACTTACAAGGCAATACAAATCTTAGTTTATGGTATCCTAGAGATGAAAATTTTGAATTATGTGCATACATAGATGCAAATTGGGTAGGAGATGTGGATGACAAAAAAAGCACCATTGATGGAGCATTGTTTCTTGGCAGCAGATTAATTTCTTGGTTGAATAAGAAACAAAGTTGTACATCTTTATCAATAGTAGAATCAGAATATGTTGCAGCAGGAACTAACTATACACAAGTACTATGTCTTAAGAAAATGTTGAAGGACATAAAGGTAAAATGCAAGGAACCCATAACTATCTATTGTGAAAACACTACAGTAATTGATATATCTAAGAATCCAGTATTACATTCTAAAACCAAACATGTTTATATCAAACTAAATTTTCTTAAAGAGAATGTTGAAGCTAAAGAAGTAAAACTAGTTTATCTGAATACTAAAGAATAAATTGCAGACATTTTCACTAAACCTCTGCCTAAGGAGACCTTTGAATATCTCAAAGATTAGCTTGGGGTCATACCCACACTAGTAGAGACTTAGATAGTTGATGTTTGTCATCAACCGATAGAAATAACAGAGAAATCTTTTACTCCAGCTTTGATGAGGAAGCTACTTCTCTGGGGGAGTAGTTGGTATGCTGAATTGGTTGGTATTATGTATTTGAATCTAATTTTTTATTGGCTTTGTCATTTGATGTCAAAGGGGGAGAGATATCTATGGAAAAACACTTTATCTTTTGGTAGAGATTATTCATTGGGGAAGAAATTGTTACTTTGAGATGATTAATTACTCTCTGTATCTAAATTTTGATTTCTGGTCATGATCTATTTTTGGGAGATTGTTGGTTTTTGGTATTTGGCATTTCTATTTGGCACTTTGATGGTTTTTCCATCTTGTGTTTCCATCAATGCTAAAGGGGGAGATTGCTATTATTTTGGTATGGTTTTGTAATTGATGTCAACAACTACTATCACTTATCAACTCTAGCACTTTGAAGAATCGGAAATGTTCACTGGCAAGCAAGTGACTTATGCACAATCACTGGTATCTGGTACACCGGTAGGATATGATGTTCACCGGAACTTGGAATAGCATGAAAAATACCTGGTTATGTCAAAGAAATCATTTGGATACTTTGTCTTAGAGATTTGTTCATTGGCATATTCATATTTGCATATTTGCTGTTACCGACAAATAGGTCTAGGTTATACACCGGCAAGGTTATCTATTCCAGATCAGCACGACATGCTATGGAGATGTTTTATTATTATTCTAAATGCATCAAGACGACATGTTGAATCAGTTATTGCATCGGATATTGTTTTATTTGTAAATTGATTATATTATAATATCCTTTAGAGCTGACCTACTAAAATTTGTCTTAGGTTATGATATAAATGTAAGATATTATTTGTAAGATCAAGTGTGAAATGCGAAGGAAGAAATAATTAAGTATATGTGAGAATAAGAAGAGCTTTACACGCAGACATCATTTGAAGGTGAAGCAAGGTTTTTGTGAAGACAATTAGAACTACATCGGTACTGAATCTAGCATAGTAAGATGCTATTTTTAGTAGTACATCCTTATTGGATTTAACCATCCAATTGTACTCAGTGTGACTCCTATTTGTGTTTGTGTAGTGAGATCTGGGTGCTTGGCCTTTCTGCATGTGCAGACCCCATTTGTATACACATACTATCTACAGTAGTATCATTTGATTGTGGGTAAGGTTTCCCATCGTTGTTTTTCCCCTTATAGGGTTTCCACGTAAAAATATTGGTGTTATGTGTTGTGGATATTATTGTCTTTCTATTTCATGCATTAATTTTTACCAGTACTGTAATTAACTGATAAAACTATCTAGCGGCATAAAAGTTTGGTTTATCGATATTAAGCTTTAAAGTTGGTTAACTTGTTTTGGTTTGAATTTATTTGACAACTGATTCACCCCCCCCCCTCTCAGTTGTCTCCGGGACCTAACACTGGATACATCCTTCCCATAAGTATTCTTTCTATGAGATCCTACATAATCCTTTCTAGATCTCTTTCTAAATTCCCTTACCTTATGGCCATAATCATTACATGTAAAGTATTTACCGGTAAATGATGGCATATGACTTACATATTTACTTTCCCATGCATGAGGAGATCTTGTTGGTTTTGCATCCCCATGTTTTCCTTTTTGAGAATGGACCCTTGGTTGTCCATTCTGAGCACCTCTTTATCTGATCTCTTCTTCTTCTTCCACACTTGCTTTCCCCTTTGAGTGGTAGCCTTTTTGTATCCTCTTCCGATAGAGGTTTTCCTTTGCTGCTTCCTCATCTTCCTGCTTCTAGTACAGTTTTATTCTTCCATTTTCCCCTTACCTCTGGGATCTGCATAAAGATTCCTTCTTGCAACATTGATCTTCACTTTTGTCTGCAAGTCCACACCAATTATGATCATGTCAACCTTCTTTAGAGGAGCATATCTAATTGGAGAGGTCTGGCCTTTGTTCTCTTCAAGCAACCACTAAATTTTTTTGTCTTTTATCTCTAGCTGAGAGGCTAGATCTTCACACTAACATTTCTTAGTATCTTCTGCTTGAGTCTTCAACTTTGAGATGCATTTCTTAGATTCTTTAAGGCATTTGACTAACTGATTCTACTCCACAATAGCATCATTCTTGAATAGCTTGTATTTCCTTTTAACTCTATTGAGTTTTTCAAGTATATTTACAAACTCTCCTTCAAGGTCAACTTTTGCTACTTCTTCATCATCAGAAGGGTCTTAATGGCAAGATCTATCTGCCATGTCTTCTTCTTCATCATCATCACCGCTCAACATATCTTGTTGAGGGGAACTATTTGCCCAGCCACTTTCAGATTCTTAGGCCATGAAGAGTTGAGATCCTTCTTCATCACTGTTGCAGTTGCTAGTAGATCTATCTTCATCATTCAGATAAAATGAGAGGTATTTCTCATATTTTCTTCAATTTATGGTTCTACAATTGAGGGTTCATTTCCATAGATCTTCTTCAATCTTTCCCATAAGATCTTTGTTATTTAACACCTGTCCACTTATGAGGAGACATCACCAATGAGTCCACTCAAAATAGCCTTCATGGCATCTTCATTGCACTGGTTTCTTCTTTCTTCTAAAAACCTAGTGGGAAGATTATTCTTTCTAGGGAGACCATCAACTACTGACATCCATACATCAAACCCTAAAGAGGATAAGAAAAATGTTGGCATTTTGATGATGTTGTGATTGTCATTGATGGACACACACTTATTTTATGATCACTTCCTTATGTATGAGTTATGCTCAACTGGTAATTGTTCCAACCGGTATTATGTAATATAATCATTAGACTATCGGTGTTTTACACAAGGTGTTTACCGATCACAAACTGACTAAAGACCCAAAGCAGTATGAAGACCTCAAGCAGTTCGAGGATCCCAAAGTGGTACGAAGGAACAAAGCGGTAATTAGCATTTTTTCAGTCTTCATTGTGACAACTGGTAATTTGTAAATTGTATGAACTCGTAATCGGTAATGAACTGGTATTACTCTGTGATGAGTTACCAACTGGTATTTTTGTGGTGAGTTATCATCCACCGACACTTTGGCAATGATTTTGTGTTGTGTTACCAAATGTGTCTAGATGTACTAAACCTAGGAACTTGCAATGTAATCCTATTGGACCGACATAAAATTAGATTCCTTTAAAAGGACATCATGTCTAGGGTTTTAGTAGTTGATAGGGTTTTAATGCATGAGGGTTTTTGCATGTGAGATCATAGAAGAGAAGATTAGGCCTATGTGAAGAAATAGAGTGTGAAGATATTGAAGACTAAAGTAATTCAAAATGTGCATTAATAATGAGCTATCAAGGATCTAACTAAGCATACTATGCTAGTATCTAGATCACTTACTTATTGATTACTCACATCTTTGACAAATCTGAAACCCCTAACCGGATAGGCCCAACAAAGCCTTTGTAAATCCTCTAACAAGGTGGTTCACAACTATGAATCTAAAATCCTCTCACAAGGTAGTCTTTAACAAGACTTATCTCCTAACAGTGATCTAGATACCTAACAGGATCTGTTCTAGTGAAGAACATCGTATGACCTTAACCGGTCTGACCTAAACCAATCTGGTTTATATTCTCCAAATAGTTACTTGTGAGTTTCTACTCACCATGGTTTTTCCCATTTGGGTTTCCACGTCAAAACCTCTTGTGTTATGGTGATTGTGCTCTTGTGGGTGAATGCTTTATTTTTTGTTTGGTTTACATTTGTCTTAACTAGTTTATTAGTAAATCTATTATACCAGTTAACTGCTAAACTGTTTAAGAGTTTGAGTTCAGTATTTTTTGGTATACTAATTTACCCCCCCTCTTAGTATTCATCAATTGGTATCAGAGCCAACCTTTCTATAAGTTTAACCACTTGGAAGGAGATATGGGGGAATACACTGTGAGGGAACTTACTCAGCATCTCACTCAGACTGAGAACGCTTATGATGAACTCAAAGTCAAATATAAAGCCTCTCTAGCAAAAAGAAGAGAGCATGCTGAGAAACTGATGGAGCTTACTAAAAATAGTTCTTTTGATGAAGCAAACATAGAAGCCCTAGTTGAAGAAGTTAGAAAACTGAATGAATCTAATGCCAACCTGAGAAGGGAACTGGAAGGACTAACTATCAGAATGTGTCAAGAGCTTGCGAATCAGAGGAAAACTGAAGATCTGGTAAAAGACAAAGATCATGAGATCTCCAAGCTGAAGCAAGAAATCAATACCCTTATCGCTCATCTCCAAGAGAGTAAAGTGGAAAAAGAAGAAATGCAAGGTGAACTAAACATGGCTACTTTTGAGAACGCAACCTTGAAGGAATCCAATGCTGCTATTTTCAAGGAACTCACTGAATCAAAGGAAATACTTGCCAAATTCAATAAGAGTACCGTTAAGCTAGAAAAAAAGCTTGAATCAACAAAACCGGTAAAGAATACCACTAGACTTGATTTTTCTGGTTATGAGGAAGGTGAGAGCTCGAAACAAAAGATAGAGCATTTAAGAAGTAACCGACATCAAAGGATAAAGGTAAGAAAAAGTTTAAACCTATTTTCTTTAATTGTCTCAAGGAAGGACATACTGTTAATATGTGTAGAAATAAGGCCTACAATAATTTTCCTTATTTTCTAAACAATAAGCCTAGATCCAATAGATTCAATGGTAACTGTTATGCGTGAAACAAGTTTGGGCATAGAGCATTTGAATACAAGTCTATTATGCAAAACATTGGGAGATATCCTCAAAGGACTCAAGGAGTATTTCCTGAATCATCTGTGAATCAGAATCTAAATCAGTATAATGCCTATGACCATTAGTCAGGTAGTGGTGGTTATCAAGTGGCAACTGGTTGGAGAGAAACCTATTTGATTTGCCATGGTAGTGGTCACACTGCTACAACATGCAGGAGGAAGAATGGTAGAATGAATAATGGACAATGGAGAACACCTGAAATGGTATGATATCATTGCAACAAACTGGGACACCCTTCCAGAACCTATAGAATGAGAAAGAACCTATCAGATGAGATACCGGTCACTCCAGAAGGGAAGATTGATGTTGAAATCATTCAAGCAAGAATGAATAAAACATGAAAAAATAAACCTGTAGAAGTGTCACAAGTTGAACTAGTTTCTGCATCTAGTGTGGAAGTCTCTGAACCAGCAAACAAAGCTTTAGAAAAGCTTAGGGGGAACAAATCAGTGAAATGTTTCGAACCCCCAGTCTATGCTAGTAAAAGACCTTAACCTATATACGTTACCTGTCAATCAACATAAGATTGTGAAGTGGTAAAAGGTAAAATTAGGGTTTATGCCCTAGCGGTGGAGCATTCATTATGGTAGGTGAAGAATTTGTTTAAAAGGAATTTTCAAAGTCATTTTCACTTATCAGTTTTTGAATGAAGAATTTTTTTTAAAGAGAAAAGCGGCAAAAGGCGATTGGACTTGCGATTTAGAGAGATTTCAAATCTTGGAGAAGAATTGAGAGATATCTACAATCAATCAAGTGAAGAAAACCAAGTGGTAATCAAGCAATTGAAGTGGTGTAGTGTGACCTGGATTTGTCAAATCCTAAATTTCAAAATTGTGAAGGTATTACTCAAAAAAATTTGTTTATTAGTTAAATCATGTCTTCTGCATCACACTCCAGTTCTAGTGCAGCTATGGACTTAGCTAAATTCATTCAAAGAAAAATGAAATACAATGCCCTATCCCAAATACCTGTCAGAGTCATTGTCGAAGGAGATATTTCAGGGTACATTGACTGCAAACTAGAAGACCTAGGATCCTTAGCGATTCATTCCCAGCTAAGTCTATTTTATGTGGATGATAAGAAGATCAAACTGGAATACATCATTCTAGAGAGGAAGAAATTTCACAATGCAGTTTACTTTCTTGAAGAGTTCACGGAAGACCATCCGCATTATCCCGAGCAGAGTGCATGGTGACAAGATGTATCTTGAGAGGATGCATGACATTATGCCTAAAGCAATTCATGTCGTTACCATTTTTTACAACATTGGTGAGGTGCCAGCCCTAAGGAAGGTCATCAATACATAAATGACTAAGCTCACCGGTTCTGTGAGCGATCAATGGGGAATGACCATCAACAACATCAAAAATGAGTTGGTCAAGTATGTTGTGGTTAATGCCACCTATAGAATGATGATGGAGAATGCCTCATTTGATCTATGCACCTACTTGTAGAAGCAACTTCTACTGAACTTGAAGTCAATCAAACAGGACAATGCCCAAAGATTCAAATTTGGACAACTTTTGGTGGGTCTGTTTTTCTACTTTCAAGGCTATTTCTCAGGAGTTGGTGATATTCAATAGTTTTCTGACCAACCAGTCACCAAACAAATTAGGGAAAGTCTCCAAGCGGTGGGAATCGGATATCCTGAAGTCTTGAATAAATATTTTGATGAATTCAAGCAGAAGATGAGCCAGAGGATGAGGATATCTGATGATATTGTTAAGAAGTATGAAGACGACATCTGCTTTACCATTAGAGTAGATGAGTGCATAATGGAGGCGATAGAGCCCAGATAGGAAGAAGTAGAACCTATGGGATATGAGGTAATGTATGACATGTTGGATGGGTATTCCTCCACCCTGATTGCCTCTCCTTTAAATGCAAAGAAAAAGAGAACCAACACCTATTTGGAAAGGGTAACACTGGTTGAAGAGCCTTCTGTGAAAAAGGGTAAGGTAATGCCAACGACATTGGTACCAGTTACCTCAGCCAGCCCAAAAGTGACCAAGTAGTCACCTTCTAAGAAGAAACCAAAAGTTCCACCTGCTAAAGTACTTGAAAGGAAGTTGAAGACCAAGACCAACTCACCGGAGTCTGAAGATACAGAATCAGATGTGCAGCCTAAAAAGACAAGGCAAACAAGGAAGAAGGCAAAAGCTATTGGCAATACACTTGCATCATTAGCACTGGTAAATATTGACATCTCTTCTTATAAGCCAATGACACATTGTCAAAGGACTATCAAGAATATAAGAAGAAAATTGCTTAGTGATGTGAAAGAGTGTTTTGATGATTTTATCGATAGTGATAGAGAGGAAATAGAGCGGGAAGTCATTAATTATTTGTGTATGAATGACTGGTCACCATCAAAAATTAGATCTGAGGCACCTGATTCTTTATATAATTCTTTGGACAACAAATGACGCATTGCCATAGAAAAAGAACAGGAATTGAGGGTGAAAGTATTTGCTCAATACTTTCCTGAAGGCTCCAATTCTGAATTATTTCAGATTATGGACACGTATAAAGGTCTTTTCTTCATGAGAAGAAGACTCAGGCTGCTAGAAGGTGAAACCTCTGCAGTACAGAAGGACACTTGTTTACATGCCAAAGCTACTCTCTAGTTGCATCAAGTGTCTAAGGCCAACAAGAAGGCCGAAAAGGAACTGGAAACTAGAAAACTGGATAAGGCATTTTATGATGACAGAGAATTAGTTACAGAATAGGTGGACACCATTGATGTTGATTCTTTGGATGTTGAAGATGTCACTCCAAATGCTGAAAAGGAAAATTCTAATAAAGAAAAAGTAGACAAGGAGGATCAGGACAAATAAAATGCAGACAAGCAGAAGCGGGAAAAGAAAAAGGCAAACAAAGAGAAAGAAGAAAAAGAAGAAGAGAAAAAAAGAAAAAAGAAAAGAGGAAACAAGATGAAGAGAAGAAGAAACAAGAAGAGGAGAAAAGGAAAGAAGAGGAGAAGAGGAAAGAAGAAGAGGAGAAGTGGAAAGATGAGGAGAAGAAGAAACAAGAAGAGGAGAAGCGAAAAGAAAAAGAAAGAAAGCAGGAGGAAGAGAAGAAAAAGCATGAAGCAGAACAAAGGGAGAAAGAAGAGGAAAAGAAACGAGCCAAAGAGAAGAAGGAAGCAGAAAATAACAAACAAGTGGAGACTCCAAAGGCAACCAGTGGTCAAGCCAAACTGGCCGACATCACCAGCCCTCTTGACCTCCAATCTGCAGATGAATCGGAGGTTCTAAAGGCACAAAGCTAGCGCAAGAAAGACTGGAAGCATTAAGGAGGAAAAAGGATCAGGATGTCATTCACACTACGATTAACACCCTTACTAGTTTGATTCAAGGTACAATGCCTGGAGGAAGTTGCTTGAATATGTGCTTAACACTTCCTTAATAAAGAAACTAAATGAGCTTTGGTCTCAACTTTAGGAAGAGCAAAAGGATATTAGAGATGCTATGGATGAGAAAAAATTACTACTGAGTAAAATAAGCCAAACCCGTCTATTTTGTGATGATGTGCTTGCACAAAAGGATAAACTGCAATCTGATTTGCAGACATATATAAGCAACTTTAAGACCCTGTATGATTCTTTGACCACATATAGGCAAACTATTCACCGGTATCAGCTTCAATCTTCCAAGATAGAGTTGGAGATTAGCAACAGGACAAGAGATTTGCAGGAACTTCTACTAGTTTTATTACCTAGACTGTAAATTCTTCAGAAAAAACTTTCTCAATCTAGAAGATTTAATAATAACTCAAGAGATGAGTATAATTGATGCCATGGAAGAATAGGTATCATAGATGCAAACAAAAAGTGAGGTGGCTACCTCCTTACTTGAGTCATGGTCTTTATCCATGAAGAATTTTTTGTAGGATTTTAAATCATTTTTTGATAAGTTTCACTCATTATTGTCATAAACGCTTAATTATTTTAATGATAATGAGAAACAGGGGTTATTCTGCAGTACTTTGTCATTGCTGGCAAAAGGGGAGTAGTATCTAAAATTTTGGTGAATGTTATGTATACTTTCATGTTATTTATTTAAGGGATTAGTATACATTGTATTTTCTACAAAGAGGGATAGTGTATATGCTTAGGGGGAGTGATTTTGATTATAGCATATTTTTGTTGTAAAGCACTTAGATGTCTAAATTTTCCTAAGGGTTGCCATCAATGCCAAAGGGGGAGATTGTTGGCATTTTGATGACGTTGTGATTGTCATTGATGGACACACACTTGTTTTATGATCACTTCTTTATGTATGAGTTATGCTCAACCGGTAATTGTTCCAACCGATATTATGTAATATAGTCTTTAGACTATCAGTGTTTTACAAAAGGTATTTACTAGTAACAAACTAACTGAAGACCTCAAGTGGTTCAAGGATCCCAAAGCAGTACGAAGGAACAAAGCAGTAATTAACATTATTCTAGTCTTCATTGTGATAACCGATAATTGGTAAATTGTATGAACCAGTAATCGATAATGAACAGGTATTATTCTGTGATGAGTTACCAACTGGTATTTTTGTGGTGAGTTATCATACACTGACACTTTGGCAGTGATTTTGTGTCATGTTACCAAATGTGTCTAGATGCACTGAACCTAGTGTTAGGGTTTCAAGCAGATCCGAAGCAAATATGAACTAACAATTATATGCAGATTTAAATACAAAAGATAAAGAAATAAAACAGGACACAGATAACACAGAGATTTAACATGGTTCACCCAGAATGGGTTACGTCCACCATACACATCCGTCCAATCTTTCTTATTATCCAGCAAAAATAGTACATCAACCTTACCATGCCTTAAGCATCCCAGCCACTTATAACATGCGTTTTTAGGGCAACGTGCTGAGTGTACAATACTTTGTTGATTAGTCACCACATTTCAACAATCTCCCACTTGGAAACTGATCAGGGTTCACACCGAACACCTAGGAACTTGCAATGTGGATTGACATGAAATCAGATTCCTTTATAAGGACATCATGTCTAGGGTTTTAGTAGTTGATAGGGTTTTAGTGCATGACGGTTTTTGCATGTGCGATCATAGAAGAGAAGAGTAGGTCTGTGTGAAGAAATAGAGTGTGGAGATATTGAAGACTAAAGTAATGCAAAATATGAATTAATAATGAGCTGTCAAGGATCTAACCAAGCATACTGTGCTAGTATCTAGATCACTCACATCTTCGACAAGTCTGAAACCCTTAATTGGGTAGGCCCAACAAAGCCTTTGTAAATCCTCTAACAAGGTGGTTCACAACTGTGAATCTGAAATCCTCTCACAAGGTAGTCTTTAACAGGACTTCTCTCCTAACAGAGATCTAGATTCCTAACAGGATCTATTCTGGTGATGAACATTGTATGACCTTAACCAGTCTGGTTTCTATTCTGTAGATAGTTACTTGTGAGTTTTTGCTCACCGTGTATTTTCCCATTTGGATTTCCACATCAAAACCTCTTGTGTTATGGTGATTGTTCTCTTGTGGGTGAATGCTCTATTTGATGTTTTGTTTTCATTTGTCTTAATCGGTTTGTTAGTAAATTTGTTATACCGGTTAACTCCTAAATTGTTTAAGAGTTTGAGTTCAGTAATTTTTGGTATACTAATTCACCCCCCCCCCTTAGTATTCATCAAAAACTTCCATTTTGAAACTCCAAATAGTATAGTTTGAACCATCAAACATTAGAGTAGGGATTGCCACTAAACAAACCATTGTGTCCTTAGGCCAAAATCTACTAAAGCTAGAGAAGCCTCGTCTATCTGGGAACCTAGGCTCTGATACCAATTATTAGACACAATGCACCACTGAGAGGGGGAGGAGGTGAATCAGTGGTTCTCAAATATTTTCCCTTTAGTTATCCTTTGTGGGCATATCGGTTTATGGATCAAAACACAATGGAAACTTATCGGTTAGTGAGGAGACTAACTCAAATATGCACATACATAAGAGGACATCACATAACACCAGGAAGTATGAGGAAAACCCAAGATGGGAAAAAACTTGGTGATCAATGTGTATAGAGTCTACTGCTCCAATCCAACCTCACCATAAAACACAGTAACAAAGTTTAGGGCACTGACCCAAGGAGCACCAACCCCTGACTTTAGGGAACCAACCTCTGATTTTAGGGCACCAACCCAAGGAGCACCAACCCCTACACCGAGCTACAACTTTGTGTTCACAATGTAAACATCAAATACATAAGTGGTTATCTTGTTACAAGTGAATCTTGCAACCATTATATATATCTTACCCTGTTGGTGAGATACCTTCTCTGCTTCACCGACTCACTTATCTGTTGTTCTTCACCTATTGCTTCTCTGCTAGTAAGCTCTACTAGTCTATCTCCCTTCTGTACTTCTCTCATTGAATCTCCTCCTCACTTCTCTACTCTTCACCAATTCTACTCTCAGTCGGTTCTCTATTTATCTTCTCTACAACCTCCTACACTTTTGCACTATCAGTATCAACACTACCGAGTCTTCTCTCCAACTGGTTGAATGCTTCAACCAGATTCTCTCTCACTCCCACTCTCTTCATAGATGCTCATTGAGAACTTGGCTAATTTTCTCTTATTTGCAAAAGTCTTCAACTTCGCAATCACATAATATTCTTTGATTCAACAGCAGCTAACATTCTCTTCGGCCCACACACTTATAGCCACGTTTTCTCTCCAAAAACCAATTCAAAATCCAAGCGGTTAGGGTTTCCTCATCATTCTTGAGGAAAACCAAATCCAATCAGATCTTGCATAATTTTATCTTTTTGACATCCGATTATAGAACTCCACCATATTCGCAGCTCTTGGATCATGCCTTCCATCTTTGGTGACTTGATCAATCAAGAAAGAGAGAAAGAAAGAACTGTCGTGTTGTTTCCTTCTTCACCTTGATCTTGTCAATCACTCTTAGCTGACTTGTAGTTGTCTTCCATACCTTGAGCCTCAAACCCGTGCAATCATTCTACAACATGTCCTGTGATTTTTGTGACCTTACATTAAAGTCAACCAACCTTGCAACAATGTTGTCGATGTATATTCCATCTTTGTCCAAATGTAGGTTTTCCACGTTGACTCCATGTGGCCTCCATATCAACTAACTACCAACTTGGCATTTCATGTTGGTCCAAATGGAATCACCAATCAGCCACTCAACCAGTTATTCTTTCTTACCGATTAGCTAACCTTGTCGGTATTACACACTATATCAGTAACCTCATCATGTCTTCATTCTCCTAAACTATGGGTGGAACACCTTGATCGGTCATCAGACATATCTTTCTTTGAACAAGCTCATTTTCTCATTTCCCCAAGGTGGAGAATCATTTGCATCTGCACCTTTCTCATATTACCAGTGGGCTTACATATCGGTTATCACTTTTGATGACACCAGTCATCAAGCTTTACTGTACTCCTTCATCAGCCAGACCATTCTCCTCTAACTGTATCTACTTAGCCAATTTGTCTAAATGACAAACACATCACTCTTCTTCAACATGCCTTCTCTGTCCATCTAGTGCATAGCACTGATTTCATGCTCTTAAGGCATTCCCTCAATTCACCAGTGGATCTAATGTGATCCTTCAAGTCCTTGCCTTTACCTCTTCACTCTTATCTCACCAAACTATAATGAACTCAATTCTTATAGGAGATAAGCCCCACTTACTTGGTGGAGTAATACTTTGTCATCTGCTCATGTGAGTTCCTTGTTTGTGCAGCATATCTTCAAACAGGCACATGTGATCTGATGTGGACACACTCACTATTCAGTCATTACTTCTCATGATGACTACATCTTCAACCAGTGGGAGTCCTATTGTTCTACAACCTTACAGACTTGTTCATTCTTCTCTTCCAATGTTGATGTGATTCAGATAACATTTTACCTCTTCATCACAAACAACTACTCAAACACCTCTCTATCTCATCACACAAGTTAGGCACTAACTTGTGTATTGTGATCCTAAGGTCATCTTCCTTACCTTTACCAGTGTTTTGCAACACAAGGTGATATCCAAGATGTCACATCTTGTACTTCTTCATTACAAAGTTGCACATACATCTCATCTACCAGTGGTCATCCCATACTGGTTGACATCAATGACAACACAATGCCAACAAAGATAAATTGGGATCATTCTTCTATTCAAACTGATCCTCTTTGTGTTTGTGGCTTTGGTAATGCTATTGGACCCATGAATTTTCCTACTCCTATTCATGTCCTACCTAACCATATTAATTATAACCTTCTTCTAGGTAAATCATGGATTCATGCTATGAAAGTGGTCCCTTCTACTCTTCATCGCAAAATCAAATTTATATATAACAATGAACTTCACACAATAAAGGGTGATCCTCATCCTTATGATTTTGTTCATGTTGAAGTTGGATGCAGTTCTCCCTCTAACAAGATGATTTCTTCAACAACATAATCTCCTATAAATGATGCTTCCTTAGAAAGAATTTGGTTACATTAGACTTAATACCTTCCTTCAAAAGGTATAAGATCCCTCAATCTAAGATGAAAGCCTTGAAGGAGCCTTGTGTGTCATTTTGTTGGCATTTTTTCTATTTATGTTGTGATTGTCATTGATGGACACACACTTGCTTTGAGATAACTTTTTGTATATATGACTTTTGCTCAACTGGTACTTGTTCTAAACTAGTATTGCATTATAGTCTTTAGGCTATCGTTGTTTTGCAAAAAGTGTTTCCCAATCTCAAGTGGTATGAAGACCTCAAGCGGTTCAAGGATCTCAAGCAAACCAAAGAAAGTGACACTTATCATTTTCCCAGTCTTCATTTTTGACAACCAGTAATCAGTAAAGTTGTATGAATCGGTAATAATCTGTGATAAGTTACCAACTGGTATTTTTGTGATGAGTTACCATCCATCGACACTTTGACGATGATTTTGTGTCATGTTATCAAATGTGTCTAGATGCAATGAACCTAGGAACTTGCAATGTAATCATGTTGGACCGACATGAAATTAGATTCCTTTTTAAGGACATCATGTCTAGGGTTTTAGGTGTGGTAGCTGTTAGTTTTTTTAGTGGTTGATAAGTTTTTGTATGTGTGATCTTAGAAGAGAAGATTGAATTTGTGTGCTATAATAGAGTGTGGATATATTGAAGACTGAAACAATGTTGAATTGCATTAGCAATGAGCTATCATGGATCTAACCAAGCAGACTGTGCTATTTGCTAGATCATTCACTTGTTGATTACTCACATATTCGACAAGTCTGAAACCCTTAACTGGGTAGGCTTGGCAAAGCCTTTGTAAATCCTCTAACAAGGTGGTTCACAACTATGGATGAAATCCTCTCGCAAGGTAGTCTTTAATTGGACTTATCTCCTAACAGAGATTGAGATTCCTAACAGATTTTTTTCTAGTAAAGAACATTGTATGACCTTAACCGGTCTGGCTACTGTTCTGCAGATAGTTACTTGTGAGTTTCATCTCACCTTTGTTTTTCCCATTTGGTTTTCCACATCAAAATCTCTTGTGTTATGGTGATTGTGCTTTTGTGGGTGAATGCCTTATTTTCTATTTTGTTTGCATTTGTGTTAATTGGTTTGTTATTAAAACTGTTCTATTAGTTTACTGCTAAACTGTTTAAGTGTTTGAGTTCAGTATTTTCTAGTATACTAATTCACCCGCCCTCTTAGTATTCATCAATTGGCATCAGAGCCTACCTTTCTATAAGTTTAACCACTTGGAAAGAGATATGGGGGAATACACTGTGAGGGAAATTACTTATTGGCTCACTCAAACTGAGAAAGCCTATGATGAACTCAAAGTCAAATATAAGACCTCTCTGGCAAAAAGAAGAGAGCATGCTGAAAAAACTAATTTAACTAACTGAAAACAGTTCCTCTGATGAAGCGGACATGGAAGCCCTAGTTGAAGAAGTTGAAAAACTGAAGGAGTCTAATGCCAACCTAAGAAGGGAATTGGAAGGACTGACTATTAGGATGTGTCAAGAGCTTGAGAACTGAGAAAAATTAAAGATATTGTAAAAGACAAAGATCATGAGATCTCCAAGTGAAGAAAGAAATTAGTGCGCTTACCGCTCAACTCCAAGAGAGCAAAGTGGTAAAAGAAGATATGCAAGGTGAACTAAACTTGGCTATTTCTAAGAATGCAACCTTGAAGGAGTCCAATGCTGCTATCACCAAAGAACTCATTGAGTCAAAGGAAATACTTGCCAAATTTAATAAGAGCACTGTTAAGCTAGAACAAAAGCTTGAATCAGCAAAACCGGTGAAGAATACTACTGGACTTGGTTTTTCTGGTTATGAGGAAGGTAAGACCTCTGGAACAAAATATGGAGCATCAAAGAAGCAATCGACATCAAAGGATAAAGGTAAGAAAAATTTCAAACCTGTTTGCTTTAATTGTCTCAAGGAAGGACATACTACTAATGTATTTAGAAACAAGGCTTACAATAACTTTTCTTACTTTTTAAACAATAATCATAGATCCAATAGATTCAATGGAAATTGTTATGCATGAAACAAGTTTGGGCATAAAGCATTTGAATGCAGGTCTGTCATGCACAACACCGGAAGGTATCCTCAAAGGAGTCAAGGAGTCTTTCTTGAATCCTTTGGGAACCAGAATACAAACTAGATTAATACCTATAATCATCAGTCAGGTAGTGGTGGCTATCAAGCGGCAACCGGATGGAGAGTAACCTGTTTGATCTATCATGGAAATGGTCACACTGCTGTAACATGCAAAAGGAAGAATGGAAACATGAATAGTGGACCTTGGAGAGCACCTGGAATGGTTTGCTATCATTGCAATAAACTGAGTCATACAACAAGATTCTGCAGGATGAGAAAGAATATATGGGATGTTATACCGATCACTCCAAAAGGAAAGATTGATGTTGAAACTATTCAAGCGGATATGAAGAAAACCTGGGAAAAGAAGCCAGAAGAAGTGCCTCTAGAAGAACCGGTTTCTGCACCTAGTGTGGAAATCTCTGAATCGGCAAACTAAGCTACTGGAGAGATTAGGGGGAAACAAATTGGTAAAATATTTCGAACTCCCGGTTTACACCGGTAAAAGTGTTGGCATTTCAATAAGGATATTAAGAAGGTTGTTGATAATTATGGATATAACTGATTAAGGATGTTTACTGTCTTAACAATATTATTTTGTCATTGATGTCAATAAATTGATTTTCTAATTTAGTATGATGTTGCCATATCTTAAGAAGTATGTTTTGAAGAGAATTAAGATGTCGGTAAAGACACAAAAAGAATGTGATGAATAAGGGGAGGAATAAAATATTCAATGGGCAACGATTACCGAGTTAGACAATGATGAGATCATGATGTTTAGATTGTTTTGATATCCTACATATGCTATTGTTTGTAAGGTTAATACTATACTATGTTACTGAGCAAAGAACCTAGTTGGTAAACCCTAAGGTTATCGCTATCGGTTAATGAAGGCAGAATGTCTACCAAGTGAAGTTTAGTATTTACCGAGTTGCAACCAAGTAATAACAGAATGCATTGGATGAATACATGCGTTATTTAATGAAGGAAGCTGATGAGCTAGATATGATTAAATGATTGATACACCGTGTATGAAGTTTGTTAAGGATCTATGGCAATGGAAGATCAACAGGAAGATCTACAACTCAGATTGAACCACAATACCCTAGCACAAGTTCCAAGAAATATATGCAAGTTCCAAGGCGAGGTAAAACATTTTTAGATCGAAGGATACATTGAACCTGGTCAAGTCTGGAGATTTCATGGCTAAGATTGATCATGGGAAATGTGATCAAGGAGATTAAGCGGTTAGCAAATTGTTTATAAATAAGGAATTGTTGATAAACAATGTATGCAAGAAAATGTAAGCACAGAAGCTTGAAGACCTGTTTGAATAACAGACTAAGGAGCCCAACAGAGGGACAAGATAAGTCCTATGACTAAATTGTATTGAGAAAATAAGAATCTACTTTAGCATTTTAGATGCAAAGTTGCAAACATACTCATTACTATTGTTTCTTTGTAAGTGATAGAAAACCTCTTAACCGAGTAGACCTAACAGTCTTATTTGTAAATCCTCTAGCAAGGTGACATTCTGATTGAGTGTTTGAAATCATTTGACAAGGTTACTTCTAACAAGGTGAAGATCCTAACAGATCTGAGGGAAATCCCTTAACCAGGTCACATCTAGCAATGTGTTTGTAATCTTTAATAGGATTTACTTTTAACCCAGCATACTCTAGAAGAGTATATTTCTTAGTGGGTCTAAAATCCCATAGTGGTTTTTCCCTATTTTGATTTCCACATTAAATCTGGTGTTGAATGTGTTGTGATGTTATCTGTTTATGAGTTTTCATTTTTTACAGTTTTGGTTACATATATTTGGTAAAGCTACCAAGGTTGAATCTGTTGATTTCATGGAACTTTAAGTTTGTATGATTCACCCCCCCCCCTCTCATCTTGTTAGCTTGGCATCTGTACTTAACAGTTAGTATCAGAATTATCAATTGGTATCAAAGCTTTGGACTCCAGAAGAAAAGTTTAAAGGTACTTGAGGAAAAGATCCAAAGATGTATAAGAGGGATGCATTGAAGCTGAACAAGTCTAGTTTCTCTACATGGCAGAAAAGGATGAAGCTGCACCTATTAGGAATTGGAGAATATGTTGTATATTATCTAGAGAATGATTTCATTACACCGAGCACCTATCCATTGACAATGGAAGAGATAAAGGAAAAGCAAGAACATATTCAAGCAATGATTGAAATAACATCTGCATTGACTGACTCGGAGTTTAATGATCTAGAAGGCTGCAATGATGCCAAGGCAATGTGGGACAAGCTCATATCTATGTATGGTGGTGATGAACATGTTCAAAGAGAAAAAGTAGACAGTCTAAGAGGACAACTTGAATCTATGAGGATGAATGAAGGTGAGAACATAACCCAATACAGTATAGGAATAAAAGAAATTGTCAATCAAATTAAAGGAGCAGGTAAAACTATTGAAGAAAAGGATATAGTAAGTAAGTTGTTAAGAACCCTCTACCAGGTTATGCAATCCGAGTCTCTGCAATCAATGAATTGAGGTCGGTACCCAATATGTCAGTTCTTTAGATGCTACTATCGATAAGCTACATGCATTTGAGTTAAGTTTGATAATAATGGGTCTTCGGTAAATAAAGTAGAATCTGCTTTCAGTTCTTTTTCATATTGGTGAATCTGATGATTACAATGATAGAATGAGTAAGTACCCTGAAGGGGATCACAGTGGAGCAAGTGAAAGATTTCACAAGAACATGGAAAAAGTGCACAAACTATATGAGGAAATCAAGAAGCAAGAAGAGTTTGAAGCACTATTAGCCAGAAGGTTACCGAGAGGCAAAGGTAAGTATAAAGGAAAACTACCTTTGAAATGTTTCAATTGTGATAAGATAGGACATATGGCTTATAACTGTCTTGACAGAGAATCTAATGAAAAGAGAGATTACCGAGATGATAGATAAAAAGATAATCATTATAGAGGACACTGAAACTTCAGAAGAAGAGATAAAAAGAGATGCCTAATAGCTGATGAGGAATCCAATGATGATAAATCTGATGAAACTGATACAAAGGAAGTTGTTTATGTGGCTATCAAAGTTGGATCAGATGAAGAAAGGTATGAAGAAAAAGCCCTAGTATCTCACATAAGTAAAAATGATTCTTGGATCATAGATAGTGGATGCTCACATCACATGATAGGTGATAAACACAAGTTTGTTATGTTAGAAGATTATGATGGAGGTTATGTAAGATTTGGTAATGATGCACCATGTCTAGTAAGAGGTAAAGGATCTATAACACTTCTTGACAATGGTAAATGTAATGATGTCTATTGGGTTGAAGGTTTGAAATACAGTTTGTTGAGTGTAGCACATTTAAACAGTATAGGATACTGAATAGAGTTTCAGAAAGGAATTATAAAAGTTCATGACAAGCATGGAAAGTTAGTAGCTATCGGGACACAAAGAAAAGGTAACACATTTCACCTTGACTCAACTCGGAATAAGTGTCTATATGCAAAGATAGATGATACCTTGTTATGGCATAAAAGGTTTTGTCATGTAAATTTTGATAATCTAATCAAAATAAGTAAGAAGCACCGAGTAAGAGGTCTACCAAGTCTTGAGAAACCTGAGAATGCTATATGCCGAGGATACGAGATGGGTAAGATGACAAGATCAAGCTTTACAAGTAAGTCCTACACTTCTAAGGGAATTTTAGACCATGTTCATACTGATCTTTGTGGTCCTATGAAAGTTCAAAGTTATTATGGTGATAAGTATTTCATATTATTTGTGGATGATTATTCAAGGATGATGTCAGTTATATTTTTAAAAGAAAAATCAGAAGCTTTTCAAATGTTTAAATGGTACAAGGCAAGAGATGAAAATGAAACAAGAAGACAACTAAAATGTCTTAGATCTAATAGAGGAGGAGAGTTCACTTCTGATGAGTTCAACTTATTCTACAATGATCATGGTATAAAAAGACAAGTCTCTGCACTGAGAACTCCACAACCAAATGGAATTGCTGAGAGAAGAAACATATCTATTGTGGATTGTGCCAGAACCTTGATGATTGAAAAGAAAGTGCCACAAAATTTTTGGAGAGAAGCAATAAGCACAACAGTTTACACCCTGAACCAAGTACAACTGAAGAAAGGAACTTTGAAGACACCATGTGAAATTTTAAATTTGGTATGACAAGAAACCTAATGTAAGTTATTTTAAAATCTTTGGAAGTAGATGCTATGTTCACAAAGATGATAGAAATGGAAAGTTTGATCATAAAAGTGAAGAAGGAACATTTCTAGGTTATTCTTCTAGAAGCAAGGTATTTAAATGTCTAATCAAATCATCTAACAAAATAGTAGAAAGTGCAAATGTGAAAATTGATGAATTTGCAGAAAGAAATGATGAAGGAAATTCCAAGGAACCAGAAGATTATGATGAATTATTCTATGTTCAACTGACAAGTCTTACCGAGAGAAATGTTGAAGGAAATGAAGAGAATATCTAGTTATCGAGTGATGAAGAAGATCATACAGAGCCTACCGAGCCTATGTTAGCCAAGTATGTCAGAAGGAATCATGCATCAAGTCAGATTATAGGAGATAAGAACGATCTAGTGATGACAAGGAACAAACTGAGATAGAACACATGTCTGATATCTGAATTTGAACCCAGGATAGTGAAAGAGGAATTTAATAGTGAAGATTGGATAAATTCTATGACAGAAGAGATTAATCAAATCAAGAAGAATGACACATGGACACTTGTCCCAAGACCGAAGGACAAAAATGTAATCGATACAAAGTGGATTTTAGAAACAAGCTGAATGAAAAAGTTGAGGTCATTTGAAATAAAGCAAGACTAGTGTGCAAAGGTTATGCTCAAGAAGAAGGAATTGATTATGGAGAGACCTTTGCACCTATGGCTAGACTTGAAGGAGTAAGAACATTGTTGGCATATGCTGCTTACAAGAATTTCAAAGTATATCAAATGGATGTCAAATCTGCATTTCTATATGGTATATTAGAAGACAAAGTTTTTATTGAACAACCTGAAGGATTTGTTGAAGGAGAGAATAAAGATCAGGTATTTAAACTGAACAAAGCTTTATATGGTCTAAAGCAAGCACCTAGAGCATGGTATGAGAGATTGCATTCTTATTTAATCAAGATTGGTTTCATAAGAACTAGTGAAAATAGTAACATGTACATGAAGAATGATGAAGACAAAGGAATACTAATCTCAGCCATATTTTTTAATGATATTATCTATTGTGGAAATGACTCATTATGCAAGAAATTTGGAAATAAAATGAGCAAAGAATTTGAGATGTCATTAATCGATGAAATAAAGTATTTTATAGGTCTACAGATATTGCAAATGAAAGATGAGATTTTCATTACTCAATCCAAGTACATAAAATAAATCTTGAAGAAATTTGGAATGGAGGATTCAAAACCAGTAAGTACTCCTATGACTACCAACTATAAACTATCAAAGAATGATGAATCTGCATCTGTTGATGAGACACTTTACTGATCTATGATTGGAAAGTTGCAATATGTTGTTCACAGCAGGCCAAATATAGCACATGCAGTAGGTATAGTTGCAAGATTTTCTGCAGATCCCAAGGAAACACATATGACAACAATCAAGAGAATTTTCAAATACTTGAAAGGCACTGAGGATTATGTCTTAGTATATCATAAAGGAAATTATTCTGATTTAAAAGTTTATACTAATGCTGATTGGGTAGGCAACATTGATGACAGGAAAATCAAAAGTGGAGGAGCTTTCCTTTTAGGAGAAAGACTAGTAAGTTGGCTTAGCAAGAAATAAGGATGTGTTTCATAGTCAACAACCGAAGCTGAATATGTTGCTGCAACATTGAATTGTACCAATATAGCATGGATCAAACAACTGTTGGAAGGCATAAATGAGAAATTTACCGAGCCAGTAACTATATTCTGTGATAATACTAGTGCCATTAGCATTAAAAAGAATCCTGTAATGCACTGTAAGACAAAGCACATCTCTATCAAATATCATTATCTTAGAGAAGAAATTCAAGAGAAGAAAGTGGTGTTGGAGTATGTTAGAACAAAGGAACAAATAGCAGAAATTTTCACTAAGCCACTACCAAGGGACACTTTTGAGTATCTCAAAAGCAAGTTAGGGGTCCTACCCCTATCTTCTACTCACTGACCGAGTTCGATGAAAGCATCAATTCGATGACTCTAAAGGATACCTTTTAGGAGTTTATGCTGATTTACACACTTTAGGAGGTTTTCTAAAGGTGTGCAGGAAACAATACAGGGAACAAGAATTATAGACGATGCCCTGATCAAGACTGAGTTGATACCAAACAACAAAGGAATTACTTCTCATAGGAAGAAATTATGTATTAGTTTTATTTTGGCATTGTTGTCAAAGGGGGAGAAGACTAATGTCTAGGGGAAAAGACTGATGAAAGGGGGAGAGCATTTCAGAATCTCATAGCAATTCCAATCCGAATCAATTAGGTCAAATCAATTAGTTTTGCCATCAATGCCAAAGGGGGAGATTGTTGGCATTATAACAGACAAAGGGAGATTGTTGGCATTTCAATAAGGATATTGAGAAGGTTGTTGATGATTATGGATATAATTGATTAAGGATGTTTACTGTCTTAACAATATTATTTTGTCACTGATGTCAAGAAATTGATTTTTTGATTTAGTATGATGTTACCATATCTTAAGAAGTATATTTTGAAGAGAATTAAGATGTCGTTAAAAGACATAGAAAGAATGTGATGAGTAAGGGGAGGAATAAGTTATTCAAAGGGCAACAATTTCCGAGTTAGACAATGATGAGATCATGATGTTTAGATTGTTTTGATATCCTACATATGCTATTGTTTATAAGGTTAATACTATACTATGTTACCGAGCAAAGAACCTAGTCGGTAAACCCTAAGGTTATCGCTATCGGTTATTGAAGGCGAAATGTCTACCGAGTGAAGTTTAGTATTTATCGAGTTGCAACCGAGTAATAATAGAATGCATTGGAAGAATACATGTGTTATTTAATGAAGGAAGCTAATGAGTTGGATATGATTAAATGATTGATACAATGTGTATGAAGTTTGTTAAGGATCTGTGGTGATGTTAGATCGGCAGGAAGATCTATAGCTCAGATTGAACCGCAATACCCTAGCACAAGTTCCCAGAAATGTATGCAAGTTCCAAGGTGAGGTAAAACATTTTCAGATCGAAGGATACATTGAACCTAGTCAAGTCTGCAGATTTGATAGCTAAGATTGATCATGGGAAATGTGATCAAGGAGATTAAGCGGTTAGCAAATTGTTTATAAATAAGGAATTGTTGATAAACAATGTATGCGGGCAAATGTAAGCACAGGGATGCTACATAGTGATTACCGAGCACAAAATCTTGAAGACCTATTTGAATAACAGAGTAAGGAGCCCAGTAGAGGGACAAGATAAGTCCTATGACTAAATTGTATTGAGCAAATAAGAATCTGCTTTAGCATTTTAGATGCAAAGTTGCAGACATACTCATTATTGTTGTTTATTTGTAAGTGACAGAAAACCTCTTAACCAAGTAGACTTAACAGTCTTATTTGTAAATCCTCTAGCAAGGTGACATTCTGAGTGAGTGTTTGAAATCCTTTGACACTTCTAACAAGGTGAGGATCCTAACAAATCTGAGGGAAATCCCTTAACTGGGTCACATCTAGCAATGCGTTTTAAATATTTAACAGGATTTGTTTTTAACCAAGCATACTCTAGAAGAGTATATTTCTTAGTGGGTCTGAAATCCCACATTGCTTTTTCCCTATTTGGGTTTCAACATTAAATCTGGTGTTGAATGTGTTGTGATGTTATCTGTTTATGAGTTTGCATGTTTTACAATTTTGGTTACAAATATCTGTTAAAGCTACCGAGGTTGTATTCGTTGATTTCATGGAAGTTTAAGTTTGTATGATTCACCCCCCCCTTCTCATCTTGTTAGCTTAGCATCTGTACTTAACAATTAGTATCAGAACTATCCCAAAGACTTTAATCGGTATGTGATACCTATCAATTGGTGGAAGACTGGAAACGGTAAAAGGAAAATTAGGGTTTATGCCCTAATGGTGGAGCATTTATTATGGTAGGTGGAGAATTCATTTAAAAGGGATTTTCAAGTCATTTTCACTTATCAAATTTTTGAGAAAAGAAGTTTTCAAGTTCAGAGCAACAAAAGGCGATTTATCTTGGAAATCGAAGAGATTTCAAAACCTTGAAGAAGAATCTGAAGATAACTTCAATCAGTCAAGTGTAGAACTCAAAGCAGTAATTTAGCAACTGAAGTAGTGAGTGACGAAGTGGAATTTGCAAGCCCTAAATCTCAACTTTCGAAGGTATTTTTCAAGTTTCTCTGTTTATCATGGCTTCAACATCGCACTCTAGTTCAAGTACACCTGTTGATTCAATTGATTTCATATAATGAAAGGCAAAATGTAATGTACTATCCCAAGTACCCGCCGGTGTTATAGTAGAGGAAGGTATTTCAGATTACATTGACTGTAAAATTGAAGACCTAGGATCTCTAGTGATCCATTCATAGTTGAGTTTGTTTTGCGGGAAGGGCAAGAAGATCAAACCAAAATTTAGCATATTGGAAAAGAAGAATCTTCATAATGCGGTCTATTTCCTTGAAAATTCATAGATGATCATATCCACATCATTGTAAGCAGAGTGCATGATGACAAAATATATTTAGAGCGGACTCATGACATCACACCGGAAGCAATTCATGCTGTCACCGATTTCTGTAACATTGGGGAAGTGCCAGCCTTAAGGAAGATAAGCAAGACTGAAATCACCAAGCTCACTAGTTCTGTGAGTGACCAATGGGGAATGACCATCAATACTATCAAAGATGATTTGGTCAAATATGCCTGCATGGTGATAGGTTACCGGACATTCTATGCTAGCAGGATCAACTCTGTCTCTGCTGCAGCGGTAAATGCTGGATACAGTATGATTATGGAAGATGCCTTGTTTGATTTATGCACCTCTATGCAAAGGCAACTTCTGGTGAACCTGAAGTCAATAAAATAGGACAATGCCTTGAGATTTAAATTTGGACAACTATTGGTCAGTTTGTTCTTCTACTTCCAAGGCTACTTTCCAGGAGTTGGTGATATTCAGTGGTCTGTTGACCAACCAGTTACAAAACAAATCAGGTAAAGTATACAAGTGGTTGGAATTGGTTATCCTAAAGTTCTGAACAAATACTTTGATGATTTCAGATGCAAGATGAGCCAAAGGATAAGAATATCTGGTGATATTGTCAAGAAGTATGAAGAAGATATCTACTTTATCATTAAAGTAGATGAGTGCATAATGGAGGCTGTTGAGCCCAGAAAGGAGGAAGTGGAGCCTATGGGCTATGAGGTGATGTGTAAAATGCTAGATGGGTATGCCTCTACCCTACTTGCCTCACTGCTTGATCCTAAGAAGAAAAGAACTGACACCTATTTGGAAAGGGTTACACCAGTTGAAGAGCCCTTAGTGAAGAAAGGAAACGTAGTGCCATCTATATCGGCACTAGTTACTTCAGCAAGTCCTAAAGTGGCCAAGCAGTCACCGGCAAAGAAGAAACCAAAAGTTTCTCCTACCAAATTCTTTGAGAGAAAGTGGAAGATAAAGGGCAACACACCGGACTCTGAGGACATTGAATCCAAAGAACTACCTAAGAAGACTAGGCAAACAAGAAAGAAGACAAAGACAACCAGCACTGAACCGACATCATCAACACTGGTAAATATTGATATCTCCTCTTACAAACCTTTGATACATTGTCAAAGACTTATTAAGAACTTTAGGAGAAAGGTGTTGAGTGATTTGATAGATTATTTTGATGATTTCAATGATAATGAGAAGGAGGAAGTAGAACAAGAAGTCATTCAATATTTATGCATTAATACCGGTCGCCATAAAATATTAAATTTGTGACACTAGATTCTTTATATAATTTTTTGGACAACAAATGGCACATTGCCATAGAAAAAGAACAAGAAATAAGAGAGGAAATATTTGCACAAAATTTTCCTGATATGTCCAATTCCAAACTCTATGAAGTTATGGAAAAATATAAAGGCCTCTTCTTTATGCACAGAAGGAGACTCTTGTTGCTAGAAGGGAAAGTCCCCGAGGTGGTAAAAGACACCCACTCTCATGCTCAGGTTGTGCTGAAGTTGCATCAAGTGTTCGAAGCCAACAAGAAGGCTGAACAAGAACTGGAAATTACAAAACCGGATGAGGTGTATAATAGTGAGGGAGCACATGTCACTGAGAAAATGGACCCTATTTATGTTGATGCCTTGAACGGTGAAGATGTTACCCCTGATACACCAGTAGAAATGATAGGATAGGAGAAGAGAAAAGAGGAAGAGAAGAAGAATGAAGAGGAGAAGAGAAAAGTGGAAGAGAAGAGAAAAGAGGAAGAGAAGAGAAATGAAGAGGAGAAGAGAAAAGAGGAAGAGAAGAGAAAAGAGGAAGAGAAGAGAAATGAATAGGAGAAGATAAAAAAGGAAGAAGAGAAGAAGAAGAAGGAAGAGGAGAATAAAAAGAAGGAAGAGGAGAGGAAAGAAGAAGAGAAGAAAATAGAAGAAGAAAGGAAGAAGGAAGAAGATAAAAGAAAGAAAGAAGCTGAGGAGTAGAAGAAGGTATAAAAAAATAAGCAGAAAGCCAAGGAAATGGAGGAAGCGGCAAAGACCCCCAAGGCAAATGGTGGTGAAACCAAACCAGCTAACATCACTAGTTCCATTGACCTCCAGTCTACAAATGAAATGGAGCTACTGCAAAGTATTAAGCTTTCTCAAGAGAGATTGGATGCAATAAGGAGGAAAAATGAGGAAGATGTGATTCAAATTGTGGTAGAAACTCTCACCAGTTTGATTCCCCGTACCAATCTCCCAAGTACTGATTCTTGTCTAGCTCAATTGAAGCTCTTATGCACGGTTGTAGAGGACCAAGTGCAATGTTAGGAAGATGTTTCCAAAGCCGATGCAGAAAAGAAGCATCAAAAGGCTTTGAACACTATCTTGGTGAAGAAGTTAAATGAGCTCTGTTTCGATCTGCAGAAGGTACATACGGACAATAAAGATGTTCTGGATGAGGGGAATCTACTACTCAGCAAGATATGTCAATCCTATCTATTCTGTGATGATGTGCTTGCTCAGAAAGAAAAACTACAAAGTGATTTGCAGACATTTATAAGCACCTTCAAGATGCCTTATTATCCCTTTACCACTTATGGACAAACCGTTCACCAGTTTCAACTTCAGGCTACGAGAATTGAGCTAGAGATCAACAACTGAACCAGAGATTTGTAGGAACTACAACTGGTTCTACTACCAAGACTGCAAATACTTCAAAAATGCTATCTCAATTTGGATGCCTTAACGGTTACTCAAGAGATGAGTACCTTTGACGCCATGGAGGAAAAGGTATCCTAGATGCAAACAGAGAGTGAGGTTGCTACCTCATTGCTTGAATCATGGTCTATCTCCATGAAGACATTTATGCAAGACTTTAAATCAGTTTTTGACAAGTTTCACTCTTTATTGTTGTAAACTCTTATGATTTAAATGATAATGGAAACAGGGGTTATTCAGCTGTACTTTGCCATTGTTGGCAAAGGGGGAGTAGTATTCTGTATTCAAAATTTTGATGCATGTTATGTATACTTTCATGTTTATCTCTGTAAGGGAGTAGTATATTGTTTTTTCTACAAAAAGGGTAGTGTATATGCTTAGGGGGAGTAATTTTGATTATGGCATATTTTTGTTGTAAAACACTTAGATGTCAAAATTTTTCCTAAGTGTTGCCATCAATGCCAAAGGGGGAGATTGTTGGAATTTTTGATGTTTATGTTGTGATTGTCATTGATGGACACACACTTGCTTTGAGATCACTTTTTGTATATATGAGTTATGCTCAACCGGTATTTGTTCCAAACCGGTATTGCATTATAGTCTTTAGGCTATCGGTGTTTTGCAAAAAGTGTTTATCGATCTCAAGCGGTATGAAGACCTCAAGCGATTCGAGGATCTCAAGTGGAGTGAAGAAAGTGACAGTTATCATTTTCCCAATCTTTCTTTTTGACAACCAGTAATCAGTAAAGCTGTATGAACCGGTATTACTTTGTGATGAGTTACCAACCGGTAATCGGTAAAGTTGTATGAACCGGTAATACTCTGTGATAAGTTACCAACGAGTAATTTTGTGATCAGTTACCATCCACCGATACTTTGATGGTGATTTTGTGTCATGTTATCAAATGTGTCTAGATGCAATGAACCTAGGAACTTGCAATGTAATCCTATTGGAGACATGAAATCAGATTCCTTTTTAAGGACATCATGTCTAAGGTTTTAGGTGTGGTAGCTGTTAGTTTTTTTTGGTGGTTGATGAGTTTTTGTATGTGCGATCTTAGGAGAGAAGATCGAAACTGTGTGCTATAATAGAGTGTGGATTTATTGAAGACTGAAGTAATGCTGAATTGCATTAGCAATAAGCTATCATGGATCTAACCAAGTAGATTGTGCTATTTTCTAGATCATTCACTTGTTGATTACTCACATCTTCGACAAGTCTGGAACCCTTAACCAGGTAGGCTTGGCAAAGCCTTTGTAAATCCTCTAACAAGGTGGTTCAAAATTGTGGATATGAAATCCTCTCACAAGGTGGTTTTTAATTGGATTTATCTCCTAACAGAGATTGAGATTCCTAACAGGTTCTATTCTGGTAAAGAACATTGTATGACCTTAACTGGTCTGGTTACTATTCTGCAGATAGTTACTTTTGAGTTTCATCTCACCGTGGTTTTTCCCATTTTGGTTTACATGTCAAAATCTCTTGTGTTATGGTGATTGTTCTTCTGTGGGTGAATACCTTATTTGTTGTTTGGTTTCCATTTGTGTTAACTTGTTTGTTATTAAAACCGTTATACCAGTTTACAGCTAAACTATTTAAGTGTTTAAGTTCAGTATTTTCTGGTATACTAATTCACCCCCCCCCCCCATCTTAGGAGAGAAGATCGAATCTGTGTGCTATAATAGAGTGTGGATTTACTGAAGACTAAAGTAATGCTGAATTGCATTAGCAATGAGTTATCATGGATCTAACCAAGCAAACTGTGCTATTTTCTAGATCATTCACTTGTTGATTACTCACATCTTCGACAAGTCTGAAACCCTTAACCAGGTAGGCTTGGCAAAGCCTTTGTAAATCCTCTAACAAGGTGGTTCAAAATTGTGGATATGAAATCCTCTCACAAGGTGGTCTTTAATCGGATTTATCTCCTAACAGAGATTGAGATTCCTAATAGGATCTGTTCTAGTAAAGAACATTGTATGACCTTAACCAGTTTGGTTACTATTCTGCAAATAGTTACTTGTGAGTTTCATCTCACCGTGGTTTTTCCCATTTTGGTTTACACATCAAAATCTCTTGTGTTATGGTGATTGTTCTTCTATGGGTGAATACCTTATTTGTTGTTTGGCTTGCATTTGTGTTAACCTATTTGTTATTAAAAATATTATACTGGTTTATAGCTAAACTATTTAAGTGTTTGAGTTCAGTATTTTCTGGTATACTAATTCACCCCACCCCCCCCCATCTTAGGAGAGAAGATCGAATCTGTGTGCTATAATAGAGTGTGGATTTACTGAAGACTGAAGTAATGCTGAATTGCATTAGCAATGAGCTATCATGGATCTAACCAAGCAGACTGTGCTATTTTCTAGATCATTCACTTGTTGATTACTCACATCTTCGACAAGTCTAAAACCCTTAACCAGGTAGGCTTGGCAAAGCCTTTGTAAATCCTCTAACAAGGTGGTTCAAAATTGTGGATATGAAATCCTCTCACAAAGGTGGTCTTTAATCCGATCTATCTCCTAACAGAGATTGAGATTCCTAACAGGATCTGTTCTGGTAAAGAACATTGTATGACCTTAACCGGTTTGACCTTAACCAGTCTGGTTACTATTCTACAAATAGTTACTTGTGAGTTTCATCTCACCGTGGTTTTTCCCATTTTGGTGTACACATCAAAATCTCTTGTGTTATGGTGATTGTTCTTCTGTGGGTGAATACCTTATTTGTTGTTTGGCTTGCATTTGTGTTAACCTGTTTGTTACTAAAACTGTTATACCGGTTTACAGCTAAACTATTTAAGTGTTTGAGTTCAGTATTTTCTGGTATACTAATTCACCCCACCCCCCCCATCTTAGGAGAGAAGATTGAATCTGTGTGTTATAATAGAGTGTGGATTTACTGTAGACTGAAGTAATGCTAAATTGCATTAGCAATGAGCTATCATGGATCTAACCAAGCAAACTGTGCTATTTTCTAGATCATTCACTTGTTGATTACTCACATCTTCGACAAGTCTAAAACCCTTAACCAGGTAGGCTTGGCAAAGCCTTTGTAAATCCTCTAACAAGGTGGTTCAAAATTGTGGATATGAAATCCTCTCACAAGGTGGTCTTTAATTGGATTTATGTCCTAACAGAGATTGAGATTCCTAACAGGATCTGTTTTGGTAAAGAACATTGTATGACCTTAACCGGTCTGGTTACTATTATGCAGATAGTTACTTGTGAGTTTCATCTCACCGTGGTTTTTCCCATTTTGGTTTACATGTCAAAATCTTTTGTGTTATAATGATTTTTCTTCTGTGGGTGAATACCTTATTTGTTGTTTGGTTTGCATTTGTGTTAACCTGTTTGTTATTAAAACTGTTATACCGGTTTATAGCTAAACTATTTAAGTGTTTGAGTTCAGTATTTTTTGGTATACTAATTCTTATCCAAACTTTTTCTAAATAAATTCCAACTTCTCCTTCCAACACATGTCTTGATGATGATGAGGGATCTTTAGATTTTTATACTAGGAATGAACCCTCTCCTCTAGACATTTCAACAGATATATTCAATTTTACACATGGATACAATGAACATGGTTTAGGATGTATGCAAGAAATTTTTGGTGGTCATGAGAAATTTACATTACACTTTTCCCAAGAAGGTCTAGGTTTCCAAAGTCCTCCATTATTGACATCCCCTTTCCCATTGTCTAATACATCTATGTCTTCTTACAACTTCTCATCACAACAAGAGAGTATCTTGTTTGAGATTCTCAAAGCCAACCTGATTACTCTTGTTTTAAAGAATCGAAGAAACAATCATAAGAAAAATCAACATAATTATTCTTTTTGCAAGTATCATCAAATTGCTGGCCATCCCACTAATGAATTTTATGATTTAGCAGACAAAATTGAACAACTTATTGTAACTGGTACCATTCAAATACTATATGGAAATGAGTTGCACTCTCATATTTTTCCTTTCACATAACCTTTAACTTCCTATTGTGTTTCTCCTCATTATATGATATTGGTACCTTAGCTATTGGGAGGTTCATTCTTTCAGGGTGGTACAGTTTCAAGTGCAATCATACTTTGATAGCAACATAATAGCCTATTTTATATCTTCTCTTGTCTCTATGTTGGGGGGAAAGAATGGTTTCTAACTATCTCTTCTTCTTAAGATTAAACTTTACCTTTGTGAATTAGTTCCTTTACTAAGGATCTCTTATGGCTTTTGGAAGTGTATATCCCTATTGAGGAACTCCTTCCTCTTATTAGAACAAGTATCCCTAGTGAGGATCTTATCCTTTCCTGATAAGTGCATATCCTTAATCGGATCTTTTCCTTAGTGTTGAAAGTCTATAATCATTCATGATATTATTTTTATTAAGTGGTATCTTTTATAATGAACCCTTATATATTGTGATATGCATCCCTGTTGAGGATCTTTTTCTTATTTTAGAAGAGTGTGTCTTTTATAAATGATATCTCTTTGGTGTCCTTTTCTCCATGCTTGGTGGGCAAGAATAATATTTCAATTCCCTCTCTTCTTCCAAAGATTGTATTTTCCTTTGTTGAGTTGCATCTTTCATAATGTGATGTCATTTCTTACATAGAATTGTCCTTTATACGAATGCATGTGTGTTCCTTGTTTAGGATCTATTTTGTTCAAAATGGTACACCTATTATGAGTAATCTCCTTACCAAAATTATGCAATCCTCAGAATCCACCTTTTCCTAAACATTGGAGAAGGTTTGTATTCTTAGTTCTCTTCTCCTGCCAAGATATCATCTCTACTCTTGGAGGTAGATATCTTTATGTAAATATCTCTTCCTCCTTTGATAATCATGTATCCCTCAAAAGGATCCCTTTACATGTATTGCTAGAGATCTCCTTCCAATTATTTTTTCCTTTCTTACAGAAATGAAGCCTATTCAGGAGTCTTTCTCCCTATCTTGGAATGCATGCATTATTGATTAGTGGATATCTTATTGATTAGTGGATGTCTCATTGATGACGGGTGTCTTTTCTTCTATCTACCTTAAGAAATCAACATAAGGGGGCATATATTCGGCCTCTTGGTTTCATTCTTGACTATCAATTATCAATTTGGGATAGTTGCATACTCATATTTCATCAATATTTTATCATCAATAATGGGATTATTACATTCTCATTCTTAATCCTCATTCTTCATCCTCATTTTATGCATCATTTGTCTCATACAGAGTGTTCATTTTTTTAACCAGACAAAACAAACTCTTACACGAGATGCTTCATACATGAAAGCAGACATCAACATATGCAATAAGATGAGTGGAACTAGAAAAACATAACTAGACTATTACGACTCTCCTCCCCAACATGGATCACCTAGCTTGATATAACTTGCTAGCCTGTGGAATTCATCTCCCTTCTTCCTCTCTCATGAGCCCATAACATAACACACATTTTCTAGTGTTTGATCATTACTTCTTATGATTTTAATTAGTGTACTTCCTTGTTCTTTCCATAAGTTTACTTGTGCTCTTGCAATAACATGCCAATAATTCTATTAGTTGTTGATACATTTTGATTATCAAGGTCTCATCAACTAGTTCACTTGGAGATTTGTCTTTTAGTACTAACATTGTTTTCTCTTGATTATACTTGAAGGTTACTTTCATGGATTGATAAGATCCTATGCTTTGGGGCTTGATCATCCCTCTGTATCATCCTATCCCTAGTTTTTCATGCTCTTAGATGCTCCATCTCTCATATTTTTACTTTATCGAGATTATAATCATAAGATAATACTCTGCTAAATTGGGGGCTCAATTTAGCATCATAAATTGTACACCCTTAATTAGTGTTGTCCAATATCATGCTTAGGTTAGCACCCACCTTAGTGTTTTGCATTTTTCATTTTAAAATCTCTTTTAGAATTTAATTAATTAATTAAATTAAATGTAAAATCCTCTCATCATTCCAAACATTATAAAGTTAGGCCCTTAACCCTAAGTGTGACCCCTTTTATTTTATCTTCTTTAATCAATTAATCATTAAGACCTAATAAAGTCCTATTTCAACCTTCAAGGCTCAATTTTTCATATCTAAACAACTTGGATTGATGCACCAAGATGGATTTTACTTTGTAATCACAATACCTTGCATCCCTAAAAAATGGAAAAAAATCAGCCATACCATGGTGATTTGCCATGTTACCGAGTTTTTCTCCCCGAATTTCGGGATCATATTTTGGTAGTATTATATTGTTTAAATCTTGTGTTGTGTGAAATTATATCAATTCTAAGTCCACCAAAAGGTGATTTCAATTATGAAATCCCTATATAAGACATCTCTCTCAATTCATTTTTCAACCACTACACTTTACGCAAACACTGGACCATCAATTCAAGAGCAGATGTGATTCAAGGAGCAACAAGCTACATAAAGGCAGCTTCAACTTATGTTTCAATTCTGATTTTATGATGGATTTTTTGTGATTTATCAGCACATGAACTATTTGTCCTAAGAGCATTGCATCAGCTAGATTGAAGGTGGCAGATACAAGAGCCATGCAGGTGGAAAAGGACAGAGGAGACCGAGACAAAGTGAATTTCTTTTTGAAGAAATTATGGAGACATGTCAAGACTAGGGCACCCAACACCTTGGTACTAACAAATTTTCCCAAACTTTCAGGTATAGGCTCTAATCCTCTTCTCTCACTCAAATCTTAGTTTACATCTCTCTTTGATTTCTGCAACACTTTGTCTTCATCATTTCATTTCAATTTCTCACTGTTGGTTATAGCTTTACTACTTGCAATTCAAAACCTAATTCAAACACAACTTCAACTCAAACAAAAGAGGAAATAGGACCTTAATCAACATTCAACCCTCTTCTTAATATAATTGAGGTTGGATCTATTGAGCTCATCCTCCTTTAAATGTTTTGGTTAATTTGGCTAGTTGGTGGTCTTATCTTGCTTCATGAAACCCTAGTTCTAAATTACACTATTGCACAAGGTATTTCATAAATTAGGCCAACCTCAAAGTGTCTTATTCAAATATCAAGATAAAATAACAACTGGTAGGATTTGGGACATTGCTAGGTTTAATTTGATCATTCCTCAGAGTACAAAATCTGATCATATCATATATCATAAACATATGACTAGAGTTTGACACTAAAGGGCCCCAAAATATAGTTGAAAAGAGGTATGAACAAACACACTGAGGCAAGGACCCAAAAAAGAGTGTGGAGTTGTAAAGGGTTATAATTCATGACATTTCAGTTTGTTAGAATATTGTAGGATAATATATATTATTATTTATATCAGAGATTATAGGTATGTGAATTGTTATAATAGCTCATATCCACAGGGATTGGTCCCTAAAGTGTAAAAGATTAAACTCATATATATATTTGTAATATATTGAACAATATGAGAGATTTAAATAAAAAAATATTATTTCTCTGCAAATCCCTAAAATAATAGAGTTAAGGAGATTAATCATATTGAAAATTCAAAGAGCATGTGTATTCTTTAGTAATCTAACCCATAATTGAGGAAATACTAAACACATGATAAAGATATTATTGAGTTCAAGTATTGTTTTATAATACGTTGTGAAAATTATTATAAATCATTAAGTTCTCATAACATTTCCAGCTAACACAACTTACCTATGTAAATAATAAACCACAAAGTCACTAAGATTACTTTATTACAATATGTAAACCTTAAGATTTCAACATACAAAAAATGCTAAGAAAAAATACAAATATTATTTAAAATCTTCTCTTTGGAAAAAAAACTTCATAAAATTTTAAGAAATCCATCAATCTCTCTCATATCCCTCATAAAGGTCTAGCTCTTGAGTTGAATTCGTGATTTCTTGGATTGCTACCACTTTGAACTCCAAAATCATATTTCTGCCAAATTGTTGAATAAAAACTCATGTTGGCCTACATTAATAATGACCCACTAGGCTATCTCATGATCCTCGTAAGGGTATAATTCTAAATACCCAAAGACTCCCAAACTATAACAACTATATAAATTGAGTTTACACAAGATCCTTTCTTATCATTAAGGAATAAACTTCAGAGAATATGCCTTCTTCATATCATCAACATAAAATAAAATCATATGATTTTTATACTAAGCACCTTGTTTAAGTGAGAAGATATCTCAATATAATAAAAATCATCCAAAATTTGGGTACCTCTAATAACCAATATAATCCTATTATAATTTATCAATTTTCTGAACTTGATTTGAGTCTTTGGAGGCACCCTCACATGTAGAATAAAGATAGACTTAAAAGTAGAATAATAAGTTAACTACATTTATAATTTGAAATATCTCCTTCAAACTGTGTAACCCCATAGTGTTGTATGCCCTTATCTTATAAAATAAAATTTTTGTTTTATGAAAAAATGTATTAGAGTTGGTCCTCTTACCACTTAGTTCTCACTTCAAAAAATATCAACCAATCAAAATATTGATTTTAATATGAGAATAAAAGATGGTCTTAAGTTTCTTTAAAAGATGAGATATAAGTAACAAAATATTCAAATATCAATTCCAAAAAAGCGGCTTATCTTTATCTTATTCAGTTAAAAAACAAATCCAATCACTTTTCTTTTTCTAGAAACAATACGAGCCTTTCACATCAAAATTTGAAAAAGATAAATATACATGGAGGTTTTGAAACTTTGACTTTGTTAATGAATTTTTTTTTTTATCATTCAATCACCAAGTCACATGTGATACAATTTGTTTCCGAATTCTTATTGTCATATATAACTAAAATTGATGTACATAAATCAAGTTATTTTATTTGCTAGCAATTTTATTTCTCTTCAAATTGAGAGTGGCATGGTCTAATTTTCGTCCTTCCTCAAAAACTTTTGCTTTGTCGCTTTCAAATTATAGCAATCTTTACCTCCTTTTATGTCTTATATCATTCTAGACATACCCAGTCTTCCTTGTGCACTATAACCACTAAAAACTTAAAATGACTTTTATTCTCTCGCATTATATTTGAATTTACTTGAAAAAATGACTTTTATCTCTTGCATTATATTTAAGTGTGTTCTAGCTGCAAACATGATCAGTCTAATACAATGAGAGAGAATAAAAGTCATTTTTATTCAAATGTGACCACCTAGAGGTGCGCTTCAAGTTCCAATTTTATTCCTTGAATGTGCAAGTTGAGGGTGTTTTAATGCAAGAAATTGATCTCTAGTTCTATTTGTATTCCATGTTGATATCCTCAGCTGATCCCATTAAATTGGTTAAACGTAATAAGAAAATGGTCAAGGCAAAAGTTATCATCCTAGATTTTGTGAAGCATCATTTTATTCCTCAAATGCTAAACAAAAATCAGCAAAGGAGATGTATGATGCCTTGACCATTAATTGGTAAAGTATGAATATCTCTTGTAAGATGGTGTTGAAGAACTAATCGATCCTACAGGCTCAAGTGAAAGAGATATAGTAGCCAGCTTCCTAATGAAGATCATTTAACTTCATGATCAACTTGCAAAAATTGAAGTAGGGTGGAGGATGATCAATGCGTACCCATATCCTTACATTGGTTCATTCCAGGAACCAACAGTTCAAGGTGTTTGTTCTTGTGAGATGCTTTCCATATTTGAGAATCTTTGATGCCTTTGAGCCAAGATGGCATTATGGATTGCAGTTATAGAGTAGTCAAGAAATTAAAGAATGATCAAGGCACCCACATCATTGTTATAGTCCTTGCAATCTCCCTTGCTAGCAACTTCTCTCACAATCCCAAATAATTGTTAGCATTAATTTTCAGTTTATTTCCAATTCTGTTGGCGTTAGTTGTCAGTTACGCGCGTATATTATGGATCATAATTAGTCAATAACTGTTAGCCTCAATCTCCTCCACTCACGTGAATTTAACACATTAGTCTAGCTCAAATTTCTTGAGTTACATCCACAAAATGTGGATCTAAACATAGAAAGGTGTAGGCTCGTATGCCTTTGTATTTTTCTTTCAATTAATATATACTCTATCTTTTTAATATTTATGCTCTGTATTTTCTGTTATTTGCCTGCAAAGTTGTCTTTTTCTTCTTTCTGTAGTCAATATTTCTACAGCTATAGATTTCACATGGTATTAGAGCATCTAGGCTAGGAAGAAGGAAAATAAATAATTTTTATTCTAGGTACAGTCAATCAGAAGTTTAAAAATGGATTTTCGAGTCTCTTCTCTTCCCACTCCATACAACTACTTCAAATGGAAGTCAAAGATTGTGCTTCAACTTAGAAGTAGAGGATTATATCGAATAGTTATGGCAATAGAGATTATACATAATCCTGCAGTTAAAAAATCCAAATATTTCAACAGGATGGATAAAGCCTATGGTCTCTTATGCTTGTCCATGCCTCCAGAATTGTTGTTTCATGTTGAAGGATACAAAAGTCCAAATCAAGTTTGGACCACATTGGACACTCTTTTTGGAAAGGAAGATAAAATGTGGCGTCACATTCTTGAAAATGAGATCAACTCATTAGATCCAAAAAGTTTTGATAACATTCAAGACTTCTTCACTAGGTTCAAGGACTTATTACTTCAGCTGAAAGGATGCAAAATTGACAAATCCAAGAATGAAAGCAAATTAATCCTTGCTATTCTATCAAAATTGGGTCCAAAATATGTTGTATTTGTCTCCACTTTTCACACAGTTAGGCTTACAATAGGAGCAACTTGGAAGATGCCCACACTTGATGCCTTCATTGATTCCTTGATACATGAGAAAGATAAGCTCATAAAGATGGGCACATTGAAAAATTCCAATGCTTATGTACTTGTTGTGGATGGAAGTGGAAAGAACAACTCCAAATCCAATCAGCAATCCAAAGGCAAAGGGAAGAAGGAACCAGATCCAAGAAAGGAAGGCAATCCCAAACCTCCAGATGGCTCTACCCGCTCAAAAGAAAAGAAGGACAAAAAGGACAAATCAAAGTGCAACTATTGCAACCGTGGTTACCATCCATAATCATCATGCATGAAGAAGACCATTGATCTCATGACACAAACACTTCAGCAAAACAATCTTAGTAACCTTATCCTAGAAGGTGCTAAGAAGACGCAGGAAGAAAAAGCACCAAAAACAAGAAACAATGCTCATGCATTGATTGCTATTCATCCTTCTTCAAATTCATGGATCATAAACACTGGAGCTTCACAACATATGGCAGCCGCAAACGTTGTTCTCTCTTCTTTGAAACCATATTCTGGTTCACCTATTCACTTGGGAGATGTATCTTTTGTAGCAACAACTGGAATAGGGAAGGTTGAGATGGGAATTGGAAGTTTTGAGAATGTCTTGAACATTCCAAAGGTTTATGTCAATCTTCTTTTTGTGTATCAAATGACACACACTGGCACCGGTAGGAGAGTTGAATTCACTCTAGATTCTATGAGCATATTTGACATTGAAGACAACTCCAAAATTGTTGTTGGTAAGACAAATCATCAATCTCATATGTACACTTTCACTGATTTTGTTGCTAAATCAGATTCCACTTTACTTCTAACATATGCAAATGATGAAATTGAGTTTGACATGAAAGATTTCATCATTTGAGCTTTAGATACATGCAACAATTGAGCAAACAAGGGATGGTGAAAGGCTTGCCTACCATATAATTTTTTGATGGAGTTTGTGAAGGTCGTGCTCTTGGAAATCATCCACAAGAAAAGTTTCCAAAGGGGATTGCATGGAGAACCTCCTCTCCTCTAGAGATTGTTCATAGTGATATGATGGGTCCATTTTTTGATCCTTCCATGAGTAAAGATAGACATGTCGTAACATTCATTGATGATTGCACAAGATACACTTGGGTTTATTTTGTCAAATTCAAATCTGAGGTGTTTGAGAATCTCAAGATTTTCAAAGCCCATGTGGAGAATCAATCAGAAAAAATAATCAAGATCCTCCACATAGATAATGGAGGGGAGTATGTCAATAGTGATGTTCAACATCTTTGTGATGAAGTAGGAATACAGTTGCAGAACACAATTCCTGACACTCCGCAACAGAATGGGGTAGCTGAGAGGAAGAACCGATCATAGAAGGAGATGGCTAGTTGTATGTTGCATGATAGATCTCTTCCCTCCAAATTATTGGCTAAAGCAATCAATTGTTCTTCATACATACAAAATAGATCTCCTCATAAATTTGTCATAGAAAAGACACCTTTTGAAGCATGGAGTGGCATGCAACTGGAAGCATGGAGAAGAGGAAGGCTTTGGGGCCTCAAAGAAAAGAATGCTTCTCTGTTGGATACCCAGATGGTGTAAAGGGCTATAGATTGTTAGATCTTTCAACAGAAACACTCTTAATTCAGAGTAGTGTCTACTTTGATGAAAGTCCCATACATGCATCTCAGGAGCCATATTCCAGTACTTATTTGCTTCCTCCTCTTATAGATCTCAAAGATGATACATGCAATCATTCATATTTGATTTATGATACATCTGAATCTGATCCAGATGAACTTGAGCATGCTTGTGCAGATCCAGATGCAGTTCCTAATTGGGCTTCTAGTGATGATTCAATATCTCCCATGAGAAATCAAAGGACTAGGAGCTTGGCTGATATATATGATGCCCCTCATGTACTTTCAGCTACATATCCCATAATGCCAATGCATGCCTGTATGATCCTCAGACTTATCCAGAAGTTGTAGGGAATCCTCTTTGGGAAGCAACCATGGATGAGGACTACAATTCTCTCATTGAGAATCACACTTGGGACTTGGTTCCACTTCCACCTGATTACAAACTTGTAAGGTGCAAATGAGTATATAGAACAAAGAAATCAGCAGATGACCATGTAAGTAGATATAAAGCAAGGTTAGTAGCCAAAGGCTTTCAACAAGTTCATGGAATTGACTATGATGAAACTTTTGCTTCAGTGGCAAAAATGGACTCCATTCGGTTGGCTCTTGCGATTGCAGTAGCAAGAAGGTTGGAGATTCATCACATGGACATGAAGAATGCATTTCTTCATGGTGATCTCAAGGAGGAGATCTATATGGAGCAGCCACAAGGATATGTACAGAATTCCTCATTGGTATGCAAACTCAAGAAGTCACTCTATGGCCTCAAGCATGCACCTAGAGCTTGGTATGCTAAAATGGACTCTTATCTTTTGTCTCAAAATTTCATGCAATGCAAATCTGATCCAAATGTTTATATGATGAGAACATCTAACTCTCTATTTCTTATAGTCCTTTATGTATATGATCTACTAATAACAGGTGATTTAGCCAAAACCATTACTACCATTAAAACTGCTTTGCATGACATATTTTCATGACATACATGGACCTCCTCCACTTTTTCCTTGGTCTTGAAATTAGGTAGAATGAATCAAGAGTAACAGTTTCTCAATCCACCTATGCAAGAGATCGCTTGGTTTGATTTCAGATGAGTGACTACAAGCCAGCAACCACACCTTTCCTATCAGGGGTAAATCTTGAGGATGACAAGGACACACTAGGTGGATTCCATACTATACCCTTAGCTTGTGTGGAGTCTTCTTTATCTCACTCACTCTCATCCTGATCTCTCATATGCAGTAGGTGTTGTTTCCACATACATGCAAGAGCCACATGAGCTACATTGGAAGGTTTCCAAATGTATTCTTCGATATGTTTGAGGAATCATGAGCTATAGGATTCATTATCCCACATGATGTATACCTTGTATCTTATTTGCTACACTGATTCTGATTGGGTTGGTGATCACATTGATCATAAGTCCACTTCAGGCTATATCCTTAGCTTGGGATCCAACCCCATTTGTTGGTCTAGTAAGAAGCAATCTGCCATTGCTTTGTCATCTGCAGAGGTTGAATATAGAGGTGCAGTCAATATTACCATTCAGGTTATTTGGTTGCAAAATTTTCTCACTGAGCTTGGTATCCTTTTTCATCATCCGATAGTCATTTGGTGTGACAACCAAAGTACATTGAAGTTTTATAGAGATCAAGTTCAACGTCAACACACCAAACATATTGAGGTTCACTAGCACTACATCCGAGGTTTGATCCATGATGGAGTTGTGGATTTATAGTATTGTTGCACTTCTCACCAAGTTTCCAACATCTTCACAAAGGCATTCACTGAGCAAAAGTTCCACTTCCTCCGAGATCTTCTTGGGTTGAAGGAGACTACAATACTGTAACCTTCATGCTTAGTTAGCATCTATTTTGAGGGGGGTTTTCTTTCCATTGGGTTTTCCCTCTATCCTCATTTCTTTCCTCTTCTATCTCTCTAGTTAGACTTAAGGGGGGTGTTAGAATTAATTTACAGGACATTTCCATTCTTGTTGGCATTAGGTTTTAGTTACCTGCATAGATAATGGATCATAATCAGTCAATAATTGTTAGCCTCAATCTCCTCCACTCACGTGAATTTAACACAATAGTCTAACTCAGATTTCTTGAGTTACTTCCACAAAGTGTGGATCTAAACACAACAAGGCATATGCTCATATGCCTTTATTATTGTATTTTTCTTTCAATTAATATATACTATTTTTATTTTCTGTTTATGCTCTGTATTTTCTGTTCTTTGCCTGCAAAGTTGTCTTTCTCTTCTTTCTACAGATCAATACTGCTATAGTTGTAAATTTCACAATAAGTGATAGTCATTAGTTGAATTGGGGTGGAGGGTGTGCATTCATCTCATCAATCTCCACTGCAGAATTAAGGTGAGTTGGCATATAAATTCATTGTCAAATATTTAAAAAATAAATCACGCTAGTTGTTAATGAAAGGGAGAGAAACCCAAAGATCATATGTGAGCACACTTTTTAACTTCGATAAAACAAAACAGAACAATGGATCTGGGCACTCCTCGAATCTCAGTTATATCTTCCTGGCGTCCCCAACATCTTGTTACTTCTTTTAATAGTGTTTTGTATTTAGCTATCAATGTTTTTCCCAATCAAACATTTCAACAAACCATTCCAAGTAATTAAGAATGTCAAGATTATTTACATTAATTGTATATTGCAATCTTACACTTAAAAATTCATTATGTGATTTATTGAATATATATGTGATTGTAGTTTTAGACAATCAACAGAATAGTGGACAACATAGCTTACCATAACCATACACCAGAAACAACAGATGCAATGCAAATTGGAGATGGTAAAAAAATCTAAAATAATTTTTTAACAAATTTGAAGATTAAATTTATAAATTAATTTATAACTAAAGTGTGTAATGTATAGGTTTGGATGACATTAGAATGGATGATCATGATCAACACTATTACAAACAATTTTCTATACTAATGGTTGGGGAGGAAAGAGATTGTTTCAATGCGTAAATTTTATTACCTTCCACTTTAAACAATGAGAGCATGGAGGGAGTAGTGTGAAGGTTCACAATAGACAGTTCATTTGTATATTGTAATTTTGACTTATAAATCATATATGTACATCATTTTTTCTTCTATATAATTACAAAGGATTAGAAATTTGTAGAGCCTCTCAGAGTTTCAAGCAAACATAGCTTAACATCTCTATTTTTTTGTACTTTTTAAAGTAAATTTAGAATGTAGTTGTTAGTGATTACCTCGCTCTCAATGTCATAATTAAGCAAATTTAATCATATTATTGACATGTTTTTTAATTTACACTTTTATGACTAGAAATATAGGTTAGCAAATTTTATTCAACCTTCTCAACATTTAAATGGTTTAGCTCTTATAAATTCATACTTTTTTATGCTTAGGGATTGTGATTCCATCTAAGTGCATGAATATTTGTCACCAAACATAGGTCCCAACATAATTTCATTTGGGTTATTATTGTCACCATATAATTGTGTCTGTTAGTCAATTACATTACAAAGTTATTGATTTATTATTCAAATAAGACCAAAAATAAACTATTTCAAGTGTCTCATTCAATAACCTATTTTTTGTTTTAGTGTTGATTTGCTTCATATACATAATGAATAGTTTTGGGAGGTGGCAAAATTATTTAACGGCAAAATTCTTTCTAAGTGTATAATAGAAATTTTCGATAACATTTGCTTTAACAACTAACGTAAAACCGTATGTGGGTTTAGGCAGATGTCAATTATATATTCTATAAACAAAATTTAAGTTTAGATTTACCAATCGACGCATCGTTTGATCATTTATGCCTTTTAGCGTTTCAAATACTAGTAAGAACTCTTTAAATACGGACCCTCTAAGACTGATCATCGCAATGTATTAAATCATATCAGTTTTATATTTCATATTACCTGTGCTGAATTTTCTATCCTGTCAGTTTTATTTAGTTTTTTTTTCCTAATTTCGGTGTCAATGGAAGGCAAGGTGATTTTAAGCAGTTCCGACGGTCAAGTATTCGAAGTAGATATGAAAGTGGCCATGATATCGCAAATCTTAAGTAATATGTTAAAGGATACAGGGGATACAGGTAGTGAGACTCCCATCAAATTGGCAAATGTTTCCAGTAGAATTTTTAATCTTATTATCGAATACGGCAAATACCATGTTGAAGCCCAAAAGTCGGATACAAGCGAACCAACTGCGGATTTGAAGAAACGGGTTAGGGAGTTGGTAGCTGATGATAAAGATACTCTCTTCCAGTTGATGATCGTATGTTTCATTGTTTTACTGCTTCTCATGAAAAACAAAAAGCATTGCTCTCTTAAACCTTAGCTGCGTTATTTGCTGCTTTTTTCTCCTCACATGATTTATTCAAAAATTGTTTTGTGCAGGCAGCAAATTTCCTTCACATTCAGAGTCTTCTTGATTTGTCATACCAGATTGTGGCTGAGGACATTGCAGCATGTACAGACCAACAAATGATTCGCCAAAAATATAACATAGAAAATGACTATAGTCCTGAAGAGGAGGAAGAGGTTTTAAGGCTGCATAATATATTTGAATGATAGTTTCGAGTTTGACACAGAGTAAAGTTTTTGAATTTGAATCTATATTTAATATGAAAACCAATTAAAATGATTCTTTATTTTGAATTGGAATATAAAATAATTCATACAGTATTTATCCGTTTTAATATATATATATATATATATTTAATATTTAATATTTCAAAATACTTGTTTGAGATGCATTTATATATTCATTTTTGTAAAATATGTCATGTAAAATGATATTACATTTAAAATCTATAGAAATATTATTTAAAAATATTAATGAAATTAAAAAAATATATATTTTAAAAAGAAATAGTTTTAAATGATATTTGCACATGTGTAGATATTAATAGTTTTTTTCCACAAGCAAATGCGCTCGAAATTCTACTTATAAAAATAAGGATGTGCTACTTTATAGATTCTTCCCTCAACAAGACTTGATCACTTGTGGGCTCATTAAGAACCTTTCAATATCACTAGTAGACCAAGGGCCTACCGACTAAATACACTCAATTTTTAGGAGATATGTGTGCAAAGCTCTCTAAATTTATTTTCAACAATTTCTTAAAGCCTTCATCACCTTTAGACTTAGGTGGCTAGTGATTTTTTTAATCATAGTCAACTTTAGATTTTAGTGCTAGGTTCTCTTCTATGTGCTCATTGTAGATCAAACTTACTTTAACTATATTTCATGTTATTTTTCCTAATACTTATTAAATTTAATCATTTTACCATAGTTAACCTAGTCCATTTAGATGTATACTTGTCTATGAGTTTCATAACCTACTATTTTGAATCAGAGATTCATGTAAGAAGAAGTTACCAACTTATGATTTCTGATATTTTTACTAATGCAGATATTGGGCCTTAGTTGCATGTCTACTTGTTCCCATTATGAAACTTAGGAGAGTAACTATCTCTTAATCCTACTCCTAGCTTTCCTTAAATACTTGAAAAAATCTCCTCTTGTGATTCTCTTGATGTAGATAACCCTATGATTCAAGTGTCTAATAAAATATTAAAATTATTAGGGATGACATAGTTAACCTAGTCCATTTACATGTATACTTCAATATATCGATCGTTTTGCATAAAGGAATAGAATCCTAACACCTATCTCTCCCTTAAGGACAATAGTTAGGACTACTCATCTTATAATGTTATAAGAGGAATTGGTATATTCATACTTAATTGATTAGTTTATATGTCCCTTTCCCCATCATTTTATTTTGGTGAACTTGATGTGTCTTATGGTTGTATATTCCTCTCATTTAATGCAATCTTTGATGAAATTTATTTCTTATGTTCTTTCACTTAAGTAGGTGGTTAATAAATTTCATAATTGTATGACATATTAGATTTAGAAAACATCTAATATGATAAAACTAAAAAAAGAAAGTAGAAACCTTTCTCTCATTATTCTAGCTTTCTTCTTTCCACTACTTTATAGGAGCATGTGTGTTTTTGGAACTTGTACTTGTCTATGAGTTTCATAACCTACTATTTTGAATCAGAGATTCATGTAAGATGAAGTTACCAACTTATGATTTCCGATATTTTTACTAATGCAGATATTGGGCCTTAGTTGCATGTCTACTTGTTCCCATTATGAAACTTAGGAGAGTAACCATCTCTTAATCCTACTCCTAGCTTTCCTTAAATACTTGAAAAAATCTCCTCTCATGATTCTCTTGATGTAGATAACCCTATGATTCAAGTGTCTAATAAAATATTAAAATTATTAGGGATACCCATATTGGATAATTTGTTTGGGTTAGATGAATTGGAATTCAATACTTTAGAAGATGATGTATTAGGATAGGAGAAGTAGACAACATGAATTTCTCAATTTGGTGATGCAAATAAATATTTGTGATATAGATGAAATGTAGAGATTACGGAGATGGTTTGGTGTTAATCAAAGTGTTGAGGAAAAGATGGCATCTCCTTATGAAAGGTAGAAGAAAGATAACCAATTAATATTTTCAGGAGATGAATAGTATCATTATCCTAACTATTGCTATGTATTGAAGATTGATGGATGAGTTATATAAGGTTATGGGTTCTTGGCAATTAGGATAGATGGATGGGTTATATAAGGTTATGGCTTCTTGATACTATTCATCTTGATCCACAAGACCCAATATCATCATAGGGTTCATATTTTAGTTTATAATCAAGGACAAAATAATCTTCACCATTATAAATTAACGATTTTTTTATTAGACTGGGGAAATTATCAATGTAAGAGGGTAGAAATATTAAAAAAACTAGATTAAGATGGATGATAGTGTTGGCCCAAGGTTTGTCGCAAATCCTTGAGGGCAACACTAAAAAAACAAGGGGATAAAGGTATTAACCTTCCAACAATCCCCCTCCTCCCAGAATGACAGAGGGATTTGAACTTATGACTTGAGCTTTGATATCACTTGTTGGCCCAGGGTTTGTCATTGCGCCAAAAGATCAACCTATTAACACTTGATACAAACACTAGAGATAAACAAACCATGGGAAGTAGTTAAGCCATGGCACAAATCTTTGAGTGCGTCATTGAAAAACCAAGGGGACAAGGGAACCAACCTTCTAATAGATAGGATATTATAGATCTTGGGATTTGAATCTAAATAATGGTTTCCCTATATATTTATGAATTAGATTTATTAAAGCTAGTGGGTACTAGTTTCCATCACTGCTGAGACATGAAGATGAGAAATTAAATAGTCTCTTATTTTTGAATTTTTGAATCTTTTCTAGATTTCTTGAATTTTTGAATTTTTTCAAGATATCTATTGAATAATAGAAACAAGGAAATTTGGTAAAAGACTTTGCTTATATTCCACATTCTAGAAGATGGCTTAATTTGACTCGTAACTGGTTGAAAATTATCGACTTGCTCCAAATTCAATAAGAAGCTGGTTGTAGTTGCTTGACTAAAACCGAGAAAAAGCTAGTTAAATCCATTTACAAAACAGTAGTTACAATTAATTCAAACTGTTTGTGCAGAGCAATATATAATCCTGCATTTATTTCATATAAGAAAAAGTAGAAGGTTAGAAGAGTGTGGATAAAAATCAACAACCGAAGGTGTTTGTTATTACAATTTTGATAAGCAGATGCCAAAGAAATTCAGTCATGACGTTAATGGGAGACTCCTTGGGTTCAGCCACGTTTCACAAAATTGAATATATAATAAAAATGATGAAAAGCACGTACATAGAATTGTATTGTACATGAATATATTGCTTTAATATCGCCATCAAGAGAAACCTAGAACCAGGTGAATTGGTAAAAGAATTTGCGTATGCTTGAATTTAAATTTCGAAGGATGTTTGTAAACTGACTTGTAATTGGTTGTAGTTTCTTGAATCCTTGCAGAGCCATATAATCTCGTGTTTATATTATTTATAAAATCTTTGTGGGTTCTTTCCTGTCAGTATGTCTTTTGAATCCATTGTAAAACAAAAATTGAATATATTAATAAAAAATAGTTTAGTGGCATGTCCACTTTTATTGAGAAAAAAAATAAAACTAAAAGTTAAGAATTATAAACAATAAGATCTAATTATTGAAAAATTGAGATACTTAATGCTAATAAGTGAAAGGTGTATAACTACTTTAGTGGTTTGTGATGAATCTCATAAATTTTATATTGCATGTTATTTTTTATTAATAAAATATAATTTATATAGACTTGTAAACATTAATTTTCTGTTTTTCAAGATCAATATCATACTGTTGATTAATCATTCATTATACTATGGTTTAAAAGTCTAAAAGTCCAAATTCTCATTCTTTCTCCAACTCCCAATCCCCCTCAAGGAAAGCTAAACAAACACACTCAAAAAATTCAAAAAATTCAGAAATAAGAGAATATTTAATTTCTTGTCTTCGTACCTTAGTAGGCTTTAGATGGAAACCATTACCCACTAGGCTTAAAAAATATATGCCATACAAACATAGGGAAACCTTTATTTATGTACAAATCCTATGATCTACCAATTTATCCATTAGAAACTTGTCTATATATCCTATCATCCATCCTAATCTACTTTTTTAAAATAATTATTCTCTCTTACTACTCAAATGAAATTTAAATACTTGTTTTATGATGGTGATGATGATCCTACCCTTATTTACAAATTCAAGTATAGATCAATATTATTAAAACCTTAGCAACATTTATTCATCATGATAGAAACTTCAAGGGATGTTGGAGGATGATAGTGAGTCACAAACTAATGATTGGCTTGTACCTCTCCCTAAGGTGTTCGGTATGATTCATGTTATTCTCACATTTCTTCAATTAAGCTTGAAATTTGAGTTTTATCATTCAAGTTATGTGATTCATGCTTTCTTGGGTTAATCAATGCTTCATATTTGATCATTTAATTTAGGGTTTACTTGAATACACTTGAGTAGGACTCCTAAACCATCCTTTTGCAAGAAAATGATCAACATGATACATATGGTTGGTTATAAGAATGAAACTTAAAAGCCTAAAGTTGTTGTGCATCCTCATTCTAATGTCCATAAACCTCAAAATAAACCAATGACTATTATTAAAGGTGGTAGTAGTGTTAGAAATTATTTGTATTATACAAAAAATATCACACAAATTGATGAAATGAATCAACAACACTACAATGCAATTACTCACACATACGACACAAGTTCAACAATAAACAACCTAGTCCTATCCAAGTTGTTCCTTCTCTTCCTACTTCTCAACTAGTGCTCCCTCCTACACCTGGTAATCCTAAACATATTGGAAATTAATTTGATCTTGTTGAACAACTTTGAGCTACTCCCACCAAGATATCCCTTTGGGAGATAATTGAAACCTCACCAGCATTCCATGTAATTCTTCAAGAAGCTTTAAAGAAGATAGATATTCAATCTTCTATGAGACCTAATGATATGACTTATTTGCTAGAATCTTGGATGCAACTAAATTTTATATCGTTTTCTCTCAAAATGAGTTGCCTCCTATAGAAGCACAAATCCAATGTGATCATCTCATGATTATTGTTCTTATCAATGGTATTGTTATAAGACAAATTCTAATGGATAATGGATTTGATAATAATGTGTGTAGCATTGAATTTTTCAAAAAATCAATATGGATACTTCTCTTATTCAACTTGATTCTCTTTTTATTCATGGCTTTGACAATGTTGGTAGACAGTCAGTAGGTACAATAGCTTTTCCTATCAAGTTAGTTCCTACTATTTTACCTACACCTTTTTATGTCACTCTTGATACCCTCACATATAAACTTCTTGTAGGAAGACCTTAGATTCATTCTATGGAACCAGCCCCTTCAACTATTCATTGTAATATTAAGATTATTTATGAAAATGAGATGTATAATTTAGAAGTTGATAAGAACTTACAAAGTTACTTGCAAACTGAACCAAGAACTTTATTTCATTTAAAGTCTTATATCCTTCTCCAATTAAAATAGATGCACCATCTCCTTTTGAAGATACCCCTTCACCCAAAAGATACTGTTAAAGGACGATTGGGGATCATTATATTTTACATCTTCCATTGTGAGAGAATCTAAAATCTCTAATAGAACCTAAGAAGAAATAGGATAGTAGAGTAGTACTTACAAAAGATACTTCGTCTACGCAAGTTCATAACAATTAGGTTGTGTAATGTAGGAAAATAGGGTTTATAAGCTTAGGCATTCAAACTAGAGCTATTTATCAAACATTACATTGGAGAGGAGTGAGATCAATAGATTCAACATCAATTATGTGAAAAGAGTTGAATGTTGATTAGAGTCCACCCCTCTTTATTTTGGGGGTTGAATTAGAAACTATAAAGATGAAAGTTGAATACTACATCTAGCGATAAATATGGAAAATTGATGTAATTTAATATACACAAGTAGTTGGCGATTTTATATGAATTTATAAGCATATATATCAAAAGAGGAAGATGGATAGAACCTATGAATAGAATTTGAGCTTGAAAAATTGAGACAATGGAGCTTTGGGTGACCCTATCCCCAGAATGTTTCCTGCAAACAAAGTTAACTATTCTAGAAATAGAATGATGCGCAAAATCTACCCTAGAAGTTTCATGGTAAATTCATCAAATAAAGGTGTGTGAAGTGACCCTATCCTTCACTTTTGTGTTTGTAAAAGTTGGATCTAATTGACTCTAAGCACTCTTCTTGGTTTTAGATTTATAGCTCCAAAAATTGTAACTTGAAAAAGAGAGAAAGATGTTGGGAATAGGGGTTTTCCTATTTCAATCCTTGGGTTTAAAATTAGCCCTATAATTCAATTTAAATTGAAATTGAAATGCTTGATTGAAATGATTTATTCAATTCATTAAACTTTAGGATAAGTCTTCCATGTGTTGATGAAAAAGCATGGTAAATCACATAAAATCCACGATGAAATAATAATTGAAAATGTAATTGAAGATGCCTTGATGTAGCGTGTTCCTTATTAGACTATGATCTACTCTTGAAGTGTTTCTCTTGAGTTGGAACAATTTTAAGAATATGACAATAGAAAATGGTGAAATGAATTAGATATGATACCTTATATTGGGATCTCAAAGTAAAATCACATTTAGGTCAACATAGAATTATCATATTTTCACATAATGGATAATTTTGGAAAAGGTAAGACCAACTCTATGACGCCTTAAATACTCAACCAAAAGCCATTGAAAAAGATCACCCAGAGTGACCCTGTCCTAGCATAGTTCTGGTTGAGCTAACCCTCTCTTGACAAATTAGGCCTAAATTTTTAAGGATTCGAGACAATAGGATCTTAATGCCAGAAAAATAATTTATATGAAATGTTATAATGTTTGGATGGAAGAAATGCATTTTGATATTTGAAATGGTGTAGCACTCAAAATAAATTTAAATGATAAAGGATAAAGGGCACACCTTAAAATAAAGGCCCAAATAATAAAGTGTTGATGTAGTAAAATGAAATAGGACTTGTAGTATTAAATTAAATATTAATTTAAATTAATAAAGGTCCTAGAATGCATAGAGGAATCAGAAATACTAAAATGTGTGCTAAGAGAGCATAAAATTGGACACCCTAATTAAAGGTGTCAATTTATGATGCCATGAGTTTCTATTCCTGCTTCAACTAATTCTTTGTCAAACACTTCTTCTAGTTCATTTGTGTATAACATGTATGAGGCCCCACCACCTCTTTCAAAAATGGCATATCTTAGACAAGAGTGGATATAGAGCTAATGGTCATGGCATAAATGAACAAGGGATTAAAGTTCCTTCAGATAACTACACACATGAATCATCATTTGGACTTGGATATAATCCCTCAAAGCCCACAAAAGAATCATATAAACCATCTCTCAATGTGAATGTTCTTTATTCTTTCAAATATCTTTCTCTTGTCAATGACACCTAATTGATGTTATTTTTTATCAATTCTACCATACCTTCATTTGACATCTTTTCTATGGATGATTCCTTAGCTGATTTCTTAGGAGTTAATGATAATATTTCTAATATCATCATAATCATGAATTACCCTATTATTTAAATATTGAAGCATACTTTGGGAAGATGTTGAATTACCAAGTGGTACTATGGAAATGAATCAAGAACTTCCTCAATCAATGGATTTTCTTGAACAAAATAAAATTCTCATAGGAGAGACTATTGATGTCAAAATAGATCCTCATAATGGTGAAAAAGTTATTAAAATTGGAAAATTCTTGGAAGTGATGAAAAACATGATCATTTTTATCTTTCAAATGATTTTACCAAACCCTTTCCTTGGAATTATTTAGACATGCCTAGCTTTGACCCTAAATTGTCACTCATAACATTGTATTTCTTCTCGATGCTGAGATTGTTAAATAAAAGATTCAAGAAAGATGAATCCCAAGATCACATTTGTAGTTAAAGACAAGATTGATAAACTCTTAGAAGTTGGATTTATTCATCCTATTAACTATTCAACTTGGATTCAAATATAGTTGGAATGGCTAAACCAGATAATAAGATAATAATGTGCACTAATTTCTGAGACCTTAACAAAACTTCTTTCAAAGAGGGCTTTCCTCTTCGAAACATTGATATGATAGTCAATTTCAGAGTTGTTCATGTTTTATTATCCTTGGACCTTTATGGATGGCTTTTCTAGATATGTTGTTGGCATTATACACTTAGATGAGAATGGTTGATGTTGTCATTGATGGCAACTACCTAGTAACAAGGTTCAACAAGGTTTCACAGCTTCTACCAGCAACAGTCTTCACCAAGCAACACCAACATCTGTCTACATCGGTAACAAATTATACTAGAAGTCCAAGCCGACATGGAAATAATATTGTTTATGTGATAGGCATTGTAATGTAATATTATATTTTTATGACCGACATGATGTATTGTAAAGACTCATATATGTATGAGATCTTGTAGGTCATTTGTAATGAAAGAAATTATGTATGTAGGTATGTATGTAAGCAGTATATGAGAGCGAATAATTGTATATTCATTTTGATGTGTTTATCTTGAGAGTGAATAAGAGAAGAGAAGAGAGAAGACGATTCTGTGTAAACAAAATCATTCACCAGCAAGGTTTTTGCAGAGGTATCAGACAGAGCTTAAACTGGTACAGAATCTAGCATTGCAGATGCTATTTTGAAGCAATACATTGTTATTGGATTTAACCATACAATTGTAGTTAGTGGGACTCCATTTTTTGAGCACTGATCTCTAGGCAGTTGGCCTTCCTACATGTGTAGGCCCCTATTGTACTAAGTATTATTTATTCATATTGACTAGTGAGTACATATTGTGGGTCACAAATCCCACTGAGGTTTTTCCCTTACCAGGTTTCTTCGCCAAAAATATTTGTGTTATGGTGTGCATTGATGCTCATTCTTTTGTTTCTCTTTACTACATTATTATTTGCTTACTAGTATATTAGTTTGGGTTGTAAAGTTGCAAATAAGTTTAAATCTTTCATCCAGTGATTAGACACTAATTTACCCCTCCTCTTAGTGTCTTTGGGACTAACCAAGTATCTAACAATTGGTATCAGAGCCTCCTCCTCTATTTGCAAAAGCCTAACAACTTGAGGAAGATTCTGAAACTGATACTGATGGAAATTTTGAGACAACAGTTGGAAGGAGCTCTTGAAGATTTTGATGCAGAAAAATTGAAGAATATCAAACTAAAAGATGATCTTATATCTACTCAAGAATTCATCAAAGCACTTCAAGAAAACTTGGTCATAGCAAAGAATAAGGGAAAAGAATTACATGTGCAACTACAAAACCAAGATGATGAAGAAAAAGAAACTCTAAGAGATATTGCAGAGAAACTGAGACAAGAGAACAGTAACATGAGGAATGAGATGCAATATTTAACTATGAGACTATGTAAGGATAATGAAGATACAAAGAGGAATGAGGAATATTTGGCCAGAAGACTTGATGAAAGATCAGATGAATCTCTAAGGCTTAGTTATGAAAATGATATGCTTAAAATAGTTTTGATTCACATGCAACATGACAAAGAGGAACTTATGAGACAAGTTAGTACTTTGGAAATTGAGTTGATCACTGCAAATGAATACAAATACAAATTCAAGAAGAGTTCAGACAAGCTTGATGATATGCTAAAAAGTCAAAAACCTGATGGAGAAACAATTGGAATTGGATTGGAACATGAAGAAATTTTTGGAACTGCAAACAATCATGATCACAAAACACCGATAAGGAAACCTAATACTTATAAATTCAATGGAAAATGCTTTAATTACAACAAATTTGGTCATAGAGCAATTCAGTGTAGATTTAGGAATAATCAGAATACAAACTTACCCACTGGTCAATATTTCAAATACAATAAACATGGTCATAACTCAGACAATTGTAGAATGAATGTGAAATGCTATATTTGTGGTAGATTTGGACATCTATCTAATCAATGCAAAACTCAAACCAGTCAAGGTTATGGAAAATCTATTAAAAGAAACAATGTAACCTATTACGCATGCAACAAGAATGGACATATTGCAAGATTTTGCAGAATTAAGATTGTACCAATGAACAAAAAAGGATCTAATGACAAAGACAAAGAAAAGGTGAATGAAATCAAGAAATAATTGACTGAACAATTGGTCAAGAAGAGAGATCAGAGGAATGATGAATCTGTCTCTGCACCGACGGAATAGAGAAATCCTGCACCGGTAGGAGATTCTTCATCTAACTAAGGAATAATCCTTAGGGATAAGGAAACTAATTGAAGATCATGCATTTACCCTCAGTTGGTGGTAAGAAGCCATATTTCTTCCTTACCGACACATATGTTGAGTATTCACTTCATCGACGAAGCATTTATTGCGGTTGTAAGTTAAATTTTTTGTTATAAAGCACTTAAATTTCTCATTTCAACTCACCAAGTATTCAAGTATTTGAAGAGAGAGAAAGTTGAGCACCGACATTCTAGAGGTGAAGCAACAAAGGTTTTTTAGGGCATCCAAGGTTTTCACTTGCATTCGACAATCAAAGGTATTTATCTTAAGAAATGGCTTCTACATCCTCTGTTCCTGAATTCATTGCAAACCCTACTATTGTGGAAAATATCAAGAGTACTAAACCTATCTTCAAGATAATCCCTAAGATAGAAAAGTTGGATGACTCCATTGGTGCATTTTCAAAAATTCCGAAGCGAGTCCCATTTGCTAAAGACCCTAGTGCATACATTCACTGTAACATTGAAGATTTAGGGTCCAAGGATATAAAGAACATGTTCATGAATGTTATCACTGACAAACAAGGTATAGTCAAACTAGAACAAAAGGTTGTTGAATATTTAGGGTTCATTGACATCCTTCACATGCCTGAATTTTCATATGAGATTGTCCGTTATGTTCTTAACGGAGTTAATGGTGAATTTTTGTGGTTACACTCAGTTTTCCAAATCACTAAGGAAGAAATTAAGGTTGTTACTGGTTTACCTTCTATCGGCACTAGGCCTAATAAGAAAAAGAAAATTCCAAACAAAGAGGTTATGAACTTAACCGATGCAACATCAGATAATAGATCACTTAGGGTTAGCGATATAACGGATAACAATGTTAAATATGCAAGTATGGTTATTGGATAAAAAGTTGCTCATACTAATAGGCTAAATTATGTTTCAAGTTTATGCATTCATAGTGCCTATGAGATGATTATGAATAATGCTAAAATTGACATTTGTGAATGGCTAAAAGATGAACTTTTAGAAAATTTGGATAAAATTAAAGGTGATAAGAAGGGAACATTCAAGTTTGGGAATTTGATTGTATACTTAATGCTATATTTCTCAAAGGAGATTCCCGGTAATGGACACAAGGACTTTTCCTATGATATTTCTATTGGAAAACAGATTAAGAAGGCAATTGCCGACATAGGTTCAGATGGTGACAAACAGGTAAAAGAATACTTCAAGGACTTTCAAGCTAAAATGAGGCAAAGGGAAATGATTCCCCAGAGTATCGCTGACAAATATGACAAATAGTTATGCTTTTTGATTAAAAGAGATGAAGTATGGATGGAGGCAGTTATACCTAGAACTGTCTAGATAATAGAGATGGGTTATGAAGTGGACTCACACATCTTGGAATCTTATGCCAAGATACTCTTAGATGTTCCACCGGAACCGACAAAAAAGATCTTTGGTAATGTTGAAACTATTGAAAAAGGTGTTGAAGATCAGAAGAAAAGGAAGAAAAGAGACAAAGTAATAAAAGATGTTTCAAAGTTTGTTGAAGTTGTTAAAAAGGGATTGTTGAAACTTGATCCAATGAAAGGTGTTGCTAAACAAGAAAGAAAATCAGAACAGCAACTGGTAGCACATATTTCTCCTATGGCTACCTCATCCAATTCTGACAATGACAAGGATGTAGAATTCAAAAGGGTGGACAAAAAGATAAGAAGACCCTCACCGGCACCTGCTCCATCACCAAAGAAATCAAGAACACTTAGAAAGAAACAATAGGCTATGAGAGAGCCCAGTGGTCAGAAGAAGAAAGTCACACCAAAGAAGCAACCGGAACAAAAGGAACCTGACACTCTTTCATCGATAGAACTTATAAATGAAATAACTCAGGAAGGAAATCTCAATAATGTTAGTAAGTTCTATCATTCTTTTATTGATTATGATAAGGATACCATTGAGGAGAGCATTATTTTGTATCTGGATATATATATATATAAAGGTTCTTATTGAGGTTATATATGTTCTTCCTAATGATCTATACTTGAGACTCGAAGCAAAGAGAATGTCCATTATGTTGATAGATAAGTAACTTAAGGTTGAGGCTCTGTTAGCAGTTCATCCTATTAAGTCTAAGCAAGAAATAGATGATTTAATATCTAAAGCTAATAGGACTATTTTTGTGAGTGGTCACCGACAAGTTAGTCTTATGGTCGGCAAAGTAAAAGAGATTGCAGATGAAATAAGTGATAAGTGGGATATATTCTTTGTTGAGAAGGAGAAAAGGGAAGAGAAAGATAGACAGAAAGTTGATAAATCATTTACTAAAGTATATTAGATAGCAGATAAGGGTAAGACTAAGGTTGGCACTGTACCTGACATCACAGTTAAGGACAACTTATCGCCATCGGCATCGGAAACCCCACTGGTAGTAGCAAAGACACTGACAGAAATGCAAAATGAGCCTGAAAATATATCAGAGGAAGTGAAAGAAGATGATATTGATCTTGAGTCAAACATTCTATTCACAATTAATGTTGATACTCAGGACATCAATATTGTAATGGATAAGGAAATTGCAGAAGAAAAGAAATCTAAAGCTATAAATGTTGAGATCTCTGAATCATTGGTCAAGATTGTTAACACTCAACAGAATATTGAGATACTGACATAAGCAGAAAAAGAACCAGAACAAACACAATATGAACCGACAAAGAATAAGAATGATAATAAGATTGAAAATAAGGAAGAGAAAGTGGATTAAGAAGAGGTTAAGGTAACTGAACAGGTATCTGTAGAAGAAAAGAAAATTATTGTAGAACCTAGCACTCCTCCTAGTACTTCTAATGTGGGTTATAGACCAACAAATGTCATTGGTGTATTATTAGATTCCATAAAGAAGATAATAGAATGAAATGCCTTAGCATTTAAGTGTATTGATTATTCTTTACCAATTTTGCAGATGATTGCACCAACATGCAAGGTTGATCACATTGTTGGGTCTAAAGGTAAATTGGACACATTGTCCAAATTCATTTCTTTCAACATTTAAACTATAGATAAGATAAATGAGGACCATTCAGGAAAGATTTAATAAGGAGAAGGATGAATTCTTTGACAAAACAATAAAGGATTGTACATAATAGATTGATTCATTGCTACCGACATTGAATTTCATCATTTTCGAATACAAGGAATTGTGTAGGGAAGCATGCAAACCTCACCATCTAACAAAAGATATTAATGAGAAAATAAGGAAAATACAAAGAGATTGATGACATTGTTGACAATATGATTGGTTCTTCGGAACTCACATTAGTTTGGGATCCAGAGATGGCTATTTATGAAGAGAAGATTGAGAAATTGGAAAGAGAGAAAGCAAGGTTGAAGATGAAAACCTGGGAGTTAAAGAACAAAATTGGTCCTAGATTGGATAGTTTGTTAACACACCGGAATGAGCTATCTAAGGCAACTATTCAAGGGGATAGATCACCGGAGCAATAGATGCATTATCTCACCGATATGATCCAACAGATAGAGGCTGTAATTTTTGACAGTACAAAGTTTTTGCAAAGTCCTAACTTGGTTTTGGCAAACATTTTTTAGATTGTACATAACCGGCTACATGTTTCTAAGTAATTTTTTAATTTTTGATACTTTTTGACATCCTTTGTCATTGATGTCAAAGGGTGAGTAGTGTAATGAGAAAAATATACAGAAGGAGATCACTTGCTCAGGGGGAGCACTCTCAATTTTTGGACTTCAAATTTTGGATATCAGTTTTGATTCTTCTCATGAGTGTTGCCATCAATGCCAAATGGGGAGATTGTTGGCATTGTACACTCAGATGAGAATGGTTGATGTTGTCATTGATGGAAACCAACTGGTAACAAGGTTCGACAAGGTTTCATAGGTTCTACCGGCAACAAACTTCACCTACCAACACCAGCAGTCCAAGACAACTTGGAAATAATATTGTTTATGCGAAATGTATTGTAGTGTAATATTATATTTGTATGGCTGACATGATATATTATAAAAATTCATATATGTATGAGATATTGTAGGTCATTTTTAATGAAAGAAAGTATGTATGTAGGTATGTATGAAGCGATATATGAGAGCGAATAATTGTATATGCATTTTGATGTGTTTATATTGAACAACATTATGATAGTGGTTGTGCTAGTGAGGAAGATGAGGCCAGTGGAAGTGTAGATGAGGCTGATTATACTTATGCTCGAGGTAGTGAGAGTGAAAAATAGGACATTTGTAGCAAGCATGAGGTGAGCATAGAGCAGGAGGCTGAACGACAATGTGATTCTATCAGCGGTCATGAACAGGAACAAGGAGGGGTGAGTAACAAGGAGGAGTCATTATATGTTGGATTATCTTTATAATGCTTGATTAGTGCAAAATTGAATGTGACTCTTTGTCTTTGTTGGCTATGTGCAACAACAGGCTGATCACAAAAGAGAACATATTAATGGTAGGTTGCACTACTTTTGTCTCTTCCATTATTGTTCTGAAAATGGAGGTCGTTGGTTTTGGGATCTAGGGAGGCTTAATATGCATAGAGCCAGAGAACATCAACTACCATTTTTGGGGACTGCATGACGTAGTCATCAACAGTGTGGAAGTGGAAAGCATAATGTCGATCATAGGAAGAAATCACCATTGGAGTTGAAAAAGAGGGAGTCTAATATTGAATACCAAATGGGCGTATGACGTAGTATGCAAAAAAAGTGTGTCACTGACCGGGTCTATATGAAATATGGCAAGAAAACACGTGATGAGCTTCCTACCGAAGGGAAGGAAGAGATAAAGGAAGCAATGCAAGTGTACAATAGCAGTCCGATTAGGGAGGCGAGAAGGAAGAAGGTTTTAGAGTTACTGCAAAGAAAGAATATTGCAACAGTGGTAATTTTTTAGTTATCATATTTTTTTACAATTTACTAAATTCTTTTAAACATGTGAAGAATGACTTATTGAGGTATCCTATCCTGGTGCCTAGATTTTAAGTGATAGTGAAGGCCATGGTGAGGAGGTTCTATCATCAAAGGCTAATCGCGAAACAAACGTGCCAGTGAATGAGGCTACATCTGTTTCATTGGGGAAGCAAAAAAAGAGGAATGCTGCAAAAAAATCAAGGTGGGCTTCAAGTCATCAAACAAAAGAGGGTGCACTTGTTTTGTCGGGGAAGCAAAAAAAGAAGAATGTTGTGGAAAAAAGAAGGCAGACTTCACATCCTCAAACAAACGTGCTAGCCAATGATCATGAATGTGATTCATCGAGGAAGCAATAAAAGAAGAATGCTACAGAAAAAACAAGTCTGACTTCAGATGACGTGACACGTTTGTCATCGAAGGTGAATATCTGTTGGCTTGTCCATATGTGTGTTTTCATTACATGGTATGCTTTGCACTGCACTGTGCAGTATGTTGACTATTTCATCCATGTCATTGTAGGCTGATGGGGTTTGTGGAAGGAGCATGGACTGTCTTGTGGTATTGGATGACATAGAATGCAGTGTGCAAAAAAAATTAAGTCAAAAACCTCGGGCATCTGTTATGTATAAGTCCGTTTCGTCAAAGAAGCTGAAGGAGACGTCGAATGAAAAATTGGGTGCATACAGTGCCAAGAAGATTGTGGAGAAGTCTTCTGACTTGGGCCAAATGATGGATGATATGAGCAAAGAATAGTCAATACAGTTGCCTGATGACACCATGTGTACTTGTAGTGTTCCCAAAAAACCAAGTCCAAAATCTCAGACGTCTGTTAGGAGGAAGAAGGTGAAGGAGACGACAATTGAAAAATTGAGTGCATGCAGTGGCGAGACGATTGCAGAGCACTCTCCTCAACTGGGGCAGAGGTTGGAGGATAGCTGCAAACATGTAGTGCTATATCATGACATGGTGTGTTATACTATACAGTAACTATTTTTTTATGCAATTGGCCGCGTTATTGGACGAGAAACTTCAGAAGTCTATTTTGAGGGAGAAACTGAAGGAGACGGTGAATGGAAATTTGAGTGCATGCAGTAGTGAGAAGATTGCAGAGGAGTCCACTCAATTGGGGTAGACATTGGAGGATAAGAGCAGAGATAAATAGGTATTGTGCTCTTCTTTTGGATAATAGGCAGTGAGGGGCAGTGTTATACTGGAGCATTTTTTATGATGTTGTGGTTTGTGTCCATTATCTGTGTTCCTGTTTTTGCCTTAGTCATGTAAAATTCATCGACCTTGGTCTAGTACTATTCGTAGGCGTATGGGTTTAATGTGTACTTACACTCCTATACAATGTGTCATGTTTTGCAGAATAATCCGATAGAAACAAGCATTGAGAAAGAGTCTGAGGGAAATGATGATGGATGTACAAATGCAGACCATGACTGTGATGGGGGCAATGAGCCGGGAGAGATAGCTACTCTGGTACTATTGTATTGCATTGGCATGAATTAATTTGACTATGTTTGATCGAGATGTATAAAGAATTTTATTTAAGCGACCGTGTCCACTCGTTACTAATGCAGGCAACTGTGGAAGATAAAGAAGAGTGTTCCAATGAAGATGCTCATGATGTTGCTATTGGAGTTGAAGTCCACCTACTTCTGGATGGGGCAGTGGTTGGGGAAGGCATTTTTGATGGCCTGGGGAAGGGTGTAATGTGTCATACTATTTCACTCCCGCGACATTGTGCTAAAGTTTGCATCATCAAAGTTTTTGATGCAAATGCCCAGCTGCCTTTCCCAGGTCCTTTCATTGATGTCTTGTCGGATTCCCTAAACTCATGGGCAGTGTGGCCCATTGAAGACCTGGTCTATTCCCCACTCTTGGTAAGATTTGAAGATGACAAGATCCCTTCCTCCATCTTCTCATTCCATCCTTTACCTTATTTCAATGGAATGAAATAGGAAGCACTCGTATGATGTCATTTGTATGTGGCAGGATGAAGTTGGCGAAACTGTCCAACCACAAAAAGAGGATGTTAAACGTAGCCCTGTGATCAGATGGGTAAGTCGTAGGCTGCGATCACTTGGCATCATCCCTCTTGAGTTGCATAAGAATGAGAAGAAGTGTAAAGCATTTTATGGTGTCGTTAACTCCATTGCGCAATCTAGATAGTGGAGGCGATAATATTCTTTGATCATAGTTGTTGTTCCTCTTTCCAAATATTTAGAGCAAGATACTGTGGTGGAATTTCAGTCTTCATAGACTTTATTCAGATGGGATTTGGAGATGTTATATTGACATGGCTTTCACCTTAGCATAGTTTAAACCCTCTGAATTATTGTTTGTCTTAGATGAATTGTACATTATCATTCAACCTTTCCTACTATTTTAAGAACCTTTCCTGTTATTTTAAGCAAAATAACTATAAAGGCTTGATTTCTTTGACTCTTTCATGGTGATCCTGCACCATCAACTACCCTTTAATAACTTCACAAACCTTTCTTTGGTGTGCAACATTTTTAATAATGATAGTGGATGGTACAATAAAGTCGATGATAGTCGTTTACTGTTCAAGTTTTGTTCAAGGTCTCTTATATGTTGCATATGCATAGGTTTTGTTATTGTGTACCAATTGGGTCCCTGCAACTCTTTTATGTATACAGATGAAGCGGAATGTTTGATTGAAATTGTGAACCATGTGCTCTTTCCACTGTAGCTTGTCATAGTTGAATATACCATTGTTATTGTTTTCTTTTGAACACTGAATTTGAAATGAATTAACAACAAAAAAAAACCAAAAAAAAAAAAAACTATTAAAATACACCAGACTTCCGTTATAGTTTCATGGCATATGTGCAATAAGTTGGATGCAGGATGAGGATTGCTGACTGATGGAGTTATCTTCCCAAAACATGGATTCCCAATTGGCAGGTAACCTAGCACCGAAGTGCCTAGTTTAGTGAACATGTCAACTTTATCGAACATGTTAACTTTTTGTATCGTGCATAATGGTATTCATTCCCAAAAATGCAATAGATAGCAGTTCCTTTCTTGTTGGCATAAACTAATGTTTCCTACATTTTTTATGTTGTCTTGCCCACCTGTCTATAGATACTTCTTTTTGGTATTGTTTGCAGGCATGGCAATGGGAAGACCATGGACAGGAATTCAACACCTGGAACATCTATTCCGTAGAATAGAACACCTGCTACGAATTCAAAGGTGAATGGGATGGCCAGTGTTCTCACCTCTGACGATGGTTTAGGGAAGTTGGCAAGACAACTACCACCACCCTTTGCAGACTGGAACGATGGGATGGACACAATGAAGTTTGATGCCATGCAAGAAGAACTGCTAACGCAGAAGGTCAAAATTGCCCATGTTGAAAATGAAAGGCTGAAGGGGATTGTTTCAGATCTTGAATGGAGATTCACTGAAGTGAAAAGGAGATGCACCAAAATCAATAAGAAATGCACTAAACTCAATAAGAAATGCATGGAACTCAATAAAAAATGCATGGAACTCAATAACAAGGTCATGGACTTGGACGATAAGAATACGGACCTTGAGCTGGAAGTGCGTGGTTTGCAGATGGCGAATGATAGACAGGAGGTAGTTCGTGAGGCATGTGATAAAAGAAACAAAATCATAAGTGAGTAGATGCAGGGGATGCTAGATGTTTATGCGCAATGCGCTCAGTACTGGAAATAGAGGTACGCAGAGGTGTTTGCCTCTTTAACTGTTGAAGATGATGGGAATGATGTGCCTCCCCTTACTTCGACCACTCAGAGAAACAAAAGTCATTTAAATACTCCACCTCTGCCTCTATAACAGGCTTGCACTGTTACAAAAGTTTTCCCCTTCAATAAAACGTCAGCAGTGGTGCAGACTTTTTATCATCAGACATATTCTTTCATTTAGGAAGACACTTTGTATGCTTCATGAATGGTTATTTTCAATAACTTGATTGACCGAAGTTTTTCTTTCTGGTTCTTTTCTTCGGGAGCCCTTCTTGAACCAGCCCCTTGAACTAGTTGTAAAAATATATTAAGTGGCCTTGGCACCTTGTCAAAAAAAAAAAATAATAAATAAATGTGATTGACTTCACTTAAACATCAATGGTTAATGATTGGCTTGTTGTACACTTTTTCATGCTTTCTAAATGGTTCTATGTGGCTTCTATGATGAATGGACTTCTCTTAATAAGTTAATAGGACTTCCCAATTAGTGTTAGCAAACCAAGGCGGGTGAATCTATACCTAAAACATAACTTTAGTTTAAAAGCTTTTTTATAGCGGATTTAAAAGAACCACTAATTGTATGATGGCAATTTTTTTTATAGACTGAAAAAAATGCTTATTTATAAATCATGGATAAACTGAATCACAAGTACATAAGATAGACTGCTGAATGACTATTATTCTTTGTAAATATTAAATATAAATCAATGAGTATTAACTATTAAAGCCTTACGATACGAAAGGTCGGTAACTATTAATATTGCTTGCAGTCTTTGCTTGTCTTCATCACTTTAAATATAGATCAATGAGTATTAACTATTAAAGCTTTATGACATGAAAGGTCTGCAACTATTAATATTGCTTGCAATATTTGCTTGTCTTCATCACTTTTTTTCATATTGCCTCTTATATGTAGAGTCCTCCCTCAATAGAAACTCTATTTTATCTTCATTCAGTTTAGCCACATCTAAGTTTAGTTTGCTAGTGATTCTACGGTCAGTCTTTCCAACTTGTCGTATCATCAAATGTCCAAAACCTTATTCTCTATCAACCATTGTGGGTGTGTATCTTGGTTTTACGATAGATATCCCATTGTAGAAGGGACACATCTATTCTGCCTCCAAAAACATGCGTGTTAGTCACGCATTTTATACCTCATTTTTGCAGTTAACGGCTGTGATTGACTAACCTATCATGTGTTAGTCATGCATTTTACACCATCGATTTTGCAATAAATAGCTGTGATTGACTAACCTGTCCCAACACATTCTATGAAAGGTCTATTTCAGAGGCAGAATAGCTTTAGCCGTTAGCGAAAAGTTATTCAGTCGCAACCATTAATTGCAATATCGACAGTGTAGAACACGCGACTAACATGCGTCTTCGTCAATCCATACTGTCATTTTCGAGCCAACCAGTACTCGACTCGCAATCGTTAGTTTCGCATGTTAGCTAAAGGTTAGTCAATCAAAACCGTAAATGTCGTGTGTTTGTGCACGGTTAGTCATTCACAGTCGTAAGTTTTGCATGTTAGTGACAGGTTAGTTGTAGCAGTAAATTTCACGTGTTTGTGACAAGTTAGTCAATCAGAGCAGTAAATTTTACATATTTGTGATAGGTTAGTCAATCGGAGTAGTAAATTTCTCATGTTTGTTATAGGTTACTCAATCGCACCATTTAGTTTTGATGGCATGTTAGTCTAGCTCACCGTTTCACGTGGCAAAAGGAAAAGTCCACCACCCACTAGTCGGATCGCAACCGTTAGTCAACCGTAGCCATTAGTTTCACATTTTTTTGTAGGTTAGTCAACCACAGTCATTAATATCGCATTTGTGTGATAGGTTAGTCAATCGCAGCCATTAGTTTCACTTTTCAGTGATAGGTTAGTCAATCGCACTAGTTAGTTTCGTGTGTTAGTGAGAGGTTAGTAATCGGCCTTCGCGACCATTAGTAATATAACTATAACATTCAAGAAATGTAAGACATAAGAGTATCAAGCACTCAAAAAATGCAAAACATAATCACACCATAAGAGTATTAATTATTTAACTAGAGCATTCAATAAATTGAAGACATAAAAGCGTAATAGACGCATGCTATTTAAAGAAAGGATTATTTTTATTACATTTAAATTAACATATAAAGTGTATTGCTTTGTAGACAGAGTGCATAGAGACAAACATATAAATTGTAAACATAACCGAGAGAAACATATAAATTGTAAACATAACCGAGACAAACATATAAATGGTAAACATTCGAGACAAACGACGTTCAAAGATCGGCTATGTAACCATAGAAATTAACTATTTTATAAATAATAGCATAATCATACAAGACCAGTTATACAACTTTAATTAGAGGACCTCCTCTACAATGGGAATCTACTTTGTATCCTCACAAACCTCCCTTCTGGCCGTGGACTACCATAACCCGTGAAAATGGGGGTGTAGTCCATAATAAGCAGGTTCCCTGGAAAGAATGTCGTGACATCCTCGATACTGTCATCAGAGTAAGGCACCAAGGACCATCCACATCTCCAATGGGGTCTGTCAGGACAAATTATGTGAATTCAAGGAAGAGTGACTGGCCAGTACACAAGGGCAAAATACACTAGCCATAGTCGCCTATACAAAGCGACCGTCAACAGAGTCGACAATCTGGCGAAGGAGATCATGTCTTGTATGTGGACCGTGTACATATTATCGTCGGTATAATATCCTCCCATTCGAATGGTCCACTCAGCGGTCCATCTGGGAGTTATTGTTCGGATAATATCTGAAACAATGATATCCGGGAGGCACTGAAATAAGGTAGACTCCTCGTCATTCTTTGCCAATCTCTCTAGCACTTTGTAGATACATACGATAAGAGTGTTAGTAATATAACTATAGCATTCAAGAAATGTAAGACATAAGAGTATCAAGCACTCAAAAAATGCAAAGCATAATCACACCATAAGAGTATTAATTATTTAACTAGAGCATTCAATTAATTGAAGACATAAAAGTGTAATATTGAAAATTAAGTTGCATAAAACTTGCGCCTGTCACCCGACATGTATGTGAATGCCATTTACTGATAAAATAGGGCGAAAAAACAACGAACCTGCATACAAAGATACATTATAAAAGATGGTTAGGGACAGTTATAGTAAACATTACAACACAACTGCAATAAAAAAAGTTGTTCCATATTATGCAAGAGGTTGAATTAAGAATGGCTAAACATCAAGGGACATCAAGCACATATATGACATAGTTACAAACAGAAAGCTTGATCTGAACAAATAATACCAAATTAGTATCAGCGAGGATCACTGTGTGATCCCTCTCCACATAAAAGACCATCAAAAGCCAATCACCGACGAGGAGTCCTATGGCCAGGTGTTGAGGGGGTGCCGAACACTGTCATGGATAAGTGTGTATCACTTTCACCGAGTACAAGACACAATGACTAAAAAAATGCGTGCAGCATTCACATGTTTAAAAACCACTTATAGGTGACACTAGAGTACCAACCTGTATCAGAGACAACCGATGCAGTGACAAGAACATCCAGTTCTCGTTCTTGGTCCAATTGCCTCTTTCCCCTTCTCCTCCTAGAAGTGTCAAAGGGAAACTCAAAGGTGAAATGCTGCTAAACATCATGATAGATCTCACTCCTACTACTATGCCTATGTTGCCGCCTATTGCGATGACAGAGCCGACTTGCACTGAACCAAGGCCACATACATTCGGTGGTTGTATTGGCTAGATCGGTAGACGATCTAAAATCAAATGACATGGCACCAACATTCTGAAGATCAGCCATGAACTTATCCAGACAACCTACAAATTCCATTAGTTTATCACCTAAAGCCGGTATTGTTTGCGACAATATGTTTAACTTTTTGTTTGCTTCATTCCACATTACGGTGTCCATATCCTCTAAATTTGTATGTGCATTATAAATGGTGTCAATGATAGGTTCATGTGTTGGGTTTTCATTAGTATTAGCAGATGTTGGAGTCGACATACGAATAGGATCTATATGAAACAAGATCTTAGGGTGAAGTACACATCTTTTAAGTTAGCAAAAATCAACATTCACGAACATCCACTTACTAGGAACACGTGAATCATGGAATGAATTGTTCATCATTGCAACAACCTTCAACGCATGCTTGCACATGTTTCCTCGCAAACTCCACGGACATTCACAGATGTAGAAGTGATCCCCAAATTTCCTAACCACATACTAGTTGCACGAGGACTAACTTTTCACCCATTACCATCCAGGAGTACTGTCGTCTAGAAAACAATCGGCATCAAGAATTGCCTTTGCCCTCTCCATACTAGTTTGCAAATGTGTCAACCCGTAGTTTTTGATAAATCCAAAATGCTGCAATTCTCGCTTATGCTAGTAGAATGGTTCCACTTTATACACGAGTATAAAATACAGATTGTCCATCCTCCTTGAGCATGTCTTTTTATCATCTCTTAGGTGTAGTGACTTCAACTTACCATGGTATGATTCGATGGCATTATTTGTGTCTTGGTTAGCATGAGCGAAATTCTTGAAGTTTTTCACCCACATAGCTGGCCAAAAAAAAAAAAATTGAAATAAAGAAATTAAAAATAGGAGTAGGATGTCAACTACCAAACGACAACCAAAACGGGTAATAAGTCATAAAGCCACCACTCGAATGTAATGTTGAACTCACCGATACTACCTTCTCCTTGACACCATGTGTTGTAAAAGTACTCTAGAAAATGTGGTTGATCACTAAATTCGGCAAAGAAAGTGTGCAGCTCCTCCACCGTGCTCTCTTCACTTTCATGCATTGCCATCATTATCGTCCCTAGACGGTGAAAAATGTCCATTGCTCTTTCCTTTGTTGCATACTTGTATACGTTCTTCAACCATGCTCAACACACGTGCCAAATACAAAGTATGACACGACATTCAAAAACAGTCCTGTTATGAACAAAATGTTTAGTTAGGCTGAGGTGGGAGCGTGGTAATTTAAAATAAAATGTAAAGCAGCGCACCATACTATTTTATTTCATGTAGCCAAAATATCTCTCTTACACTTACTGTATGGCTTGAATCTCTACACTCACATCATCGGTGATAAATGCATTGATCCTCCTATAAGGCCTCTTTTCCTTTCCTCATCTCTGCAACTCCATCAACCACACCTGGATATCCTCGATCTTGTTCCTTGATGTCACAGCCCATGCAACAGGCACCCCGATTGCTACTCATCGAAGATGAGATATGAATACAATTGATACTATTTTAAACAACAAATAGGAAGATCATGATAATCCAGGGATCAAATGGGCTACATGAAAATAGGTTAAGTTTGAAGAGACATACCCCGTATTTGTTTGTTGCGAATGTTGAATCCATTGAGATGATTGAGTCATGCGAGAATCGTACCATCATGTCAAGCATCCAAGCCATTTGTATTCCCATAACAAAAGGTCTGTCGGCACCTTGTGGCTGCTTGAAAAAAAAGAAATTTGCCTCATCCTATTTTTTCCATTCTAAGATGCTAGTGGCATCATGCACATGCTTTTGTGACTGAATAGAATGGACCCTCGTCGCCGCGTTGATAACATCCTTGCACGTCACGAATGAATCTCTCTTCTTCAACATGTCATGAAAAACGGGATCATCAAGATGTCAGTCCACAATAGCATCAACGCTCACATCCATCAACAACAGCCTCTCTATATATGCTTTGCATTCATCGGAAAGGTTTGGTGCAAATTAAGAGCATAGCTCATTGCTGGTATCATCGATGCCATGACAAGCTTCACCATTGTTTTCTACATGCAACGGTTGCTTGAATATAAAGATGGCCACATCTGGCCTACCATATAACACCTTAATAATGAAGTGGCATGTACAACCTCTTTTTTTCTGATATGTCTGGACGCACTTCTTATTCGGTGACTTCTTCCTGTTGTCTTGTGGTCCATATGAACACCAATACCTTCAAAAAACAACTCTCCTATTATCAACAACAATCGTTATGTCATTACACGTAGACAAATAATATGAAAGAATGTGTTTATGAACCTACTGTACATCTTTATTATGTGTGTGTTGTGTAGAGCACTATTATGCTCATTGTGCTGCTTTCGAAGGAATTGGGTTTCAACACCTTCGTGCAACGATTCCCCTCTCATGAATGCATCCAATCTATCCAGTGGAATTGTTGCACACAGGTCTTTCGTTGAATCATTTTCAACACAAATTGACGTCCACTGAATATCCCTTGAACATAAATGATGCAAACCTTCACCACCATCTTGAACTTCCAATACCATAATGTCCTTCCATTTCCAGTGTTTTCCCATTCTCATCCTACACATATCGGAGAAAGAAAGAGATATCGTAAGTAGTAAACAGCCACAGTGATTATATCTTCAGTGTGATACTATTTTGAGATATTGGTTAATGTCAAATGTGTTTGCCATGATATTGGTCGCTTTGCACAAATGACCAAATGTTCTTTACTGTTAGACCTTCATCCTGCCAATCTTATTAGCACATTTATTTACAAAATAGTTTTGTGCTATATGTGGACACTTTTAGTTTCATCATAAGAGCATTTAGTGGTTAATTGTATGTACAGGTGATATCTTGCAGTATCTTCATGAAAAAGCATCACTTCGGCATATTGAAGGGAATGTTGAGTGATATGTTGAGTGTTCGACAGGTCTGATTTGGAGATATAGTAGCCGAGGTCATTTGAAATATGCCTCCAATTCACTTGACCTTTCTTCATACTCATCGGTTTAAATCTGACCGATGAAACAATGTGAAGAAAATCTACGATCTCTATCGGCAGGCACAACCTCTATCGGTTGAAGGTGGATGGTTCATTTTTTCAAAAATGTAAAATTTTAATTATCGGCATAAGTACTCTCCATGAAACAGCACTGGCAAGCAAAATATAGAATATCGGCATAACATGTACCGATAAATTAGCAGGCGGATTCATTGGGAAGAGGCACTTATGAACCTATTATTGTAACTTGTAAGGATAACGCAATGCAGATCATGGAGTTATAGCATCGGCAGATCGGAAGTACTAAGAAAAGTCTATCCTAATACCTGATGACTGAAGGGAACCAAAGGCGGGCCCATCGAAGAAAAAGACCATATCGAGATAGTGCAAAAAATAGTTAGATCGATTCCCGATGACATGGAGAATCGGAAGGCGGAACCATCGGTATTACCTAAACCGATTAATCAAACTCCGAAGCATAAAGTATAAAAGTGCATCGGAGACTCATTGGGACTTCAGGAGGAATAGGAAAATGCTATTCCGACCCCCTATGAAGATAAAAGCACCTGCAGGGATATCGGTGTAAATCATACCGATAAAGTAAACATGCATTAGGACTCATCAGGACATCGGAAGAATAAATTTTATGCTATGCCGAGTCTCGATACGACTATTAAGGTGGATATAGAGTTGCTAGGAATTCTTCGGAGTGATTTATGCCAATAACGCGGGTGACTTGGTCACAATGTGGACTAGTATATTGAGATCATCGCGGCATTGGAGGGACATAAATTGAACTATGTCGATACATGATGGGACATATTGGACTATGTTTCAGCTATCAAGAGGGGTCAGACGAGGCTATTCTAGCTCCAAACGCTCCAAAAAGGCATTATGGAGGGACTAACACGCTTGTTAGTCATGCATTTTTCACCATCGATTTTGCATTTAACTATCGTGATTGACTAACCTATCACTAACACGCTATACGAAAGGTCTGTTTTGAAGCCAGAATAGTCGTGGCCCTCCAAAACAGACCCGTCACATAGCGTGTTAGTGAGATGTTAGTCAATCGCAACCGTTAATTTCAAAATCCATGGTGAAAAATGTGCGACTAACATGCGTGTTAGTCAATCCATATCTGTCTGGGCTATGTCTATCTTGAAGGTTTAGGGTTTTTTGAAATTTACCCTTTTTATGTTTTGAAAAAAGAGTGGTGGGCCCAGAATGAAGGTTAACAGACGATATCTTCCAGTCGATCCAACAGCCTGCATTGTTTCATAAAGGAAAGTGTTGTCTTCAAAATCTGATTCCCTTTAACATCCTTAAAATAATATGGTTAAACTTGGTGCAGAAGAGATATCAAAGATAAAGAAATTCTCAAGACAACATATGACAAGGTTTGATTGAACCTTCTACACTTTAGACTTACTCAGAGCCCAGGTGGGTATACTTTTGTGAATTGAATTCACACTTTCAAACATAAACCCACAGCAAACCAGTCTAGAAAACCAATGGATCTATTCACCTTCAAATCAACTGAAAACAAAGAATGGAAACTATACTTAAATTCAGCATTTCAATCAACAAAACATGCAATAAACCACTTCAAACAATACCAGTGCCTTATCCTTGTGCATGCCGTAAACCACTTCAAATAATACTCCTCAAACAAAGCATGCAATAAACCACTTCAAATAATACTCCTCAAACAAAACATCTTTATGCGTCCCGTTGGCTTGGTTCCTATTAATCCTTGTGCATGCCTGACACCTACAAGAATTTATGCATTCCAAATTAAGCTATGATCATCAAAATTCAAAGTCTCTTCCAAAGAGTTTACTGGTATGAGTGATCCTCACATCTTTAATTTCCCTCCTAAAGAGAAAAGCTAACGATCACTTCTACTAAAATTGCTTTGCAATTCCATTCAAACAGAACAACCCTGGATTATTCAGAATGAAAACAGTAAACAAATTTGTAAACAAACTTGAAGACAAAACAAAGCTTTAATCAAAACTAATGGTCTATATATTGATATTTAGTTCAAGAAATATTACAAGAAATTTTGAGTATTCTCCATCAGACTTAGAGAAGCTCAGATAAATTTCTGCAGCATTTTCTTACAATTTTTTGCGATCTCCTTTCCTGTAGTCCTGGTATCCATTTATAACAACATGGATGCACAAAGCTTCGGACTTCTCAAGGAGAGTTTGTTACAATCATTTCTTTCAAAATAAAGAGGTTACAAGCTCTTTTTGGCCTCTGCAATTTCCTCAACAAGCTGTTCAGTTGCAACCTCTTCTATCTTTTCAAGGGCACTCTCCAACTGTTCCGGATCATGGGTGGCATATTTAATTGTCCACTCATCATACACCTCTTCTGTCAGCCATGAGAAATTAATCACTTTATCTTTAGTCTTAGTCAACCATTTCCAAGAATTTCTCATTTTGTTGACTTCTGAATTGAAAAAACCATAATGTGACTTAATTTTCTCTATCTCTTTTATTGTCACAACAAAGAAAGAAGCATCATCAAGATCAATAATTCCTTTAACTCTTGCTAACAATTTAGCTTCTATCTCCTTAAGCCACATTTATTTATCCTTTAATTGATCCGGGCTAGCAAAAACTCCTAGGATCAACTCAAAAACTTGATCAGTGTACTCCTTCTTGCACAAATTAACCTTCCCATCCACATTATCCACCTCTGTTGCTAATTGTACTAAGACTTTAGCGACATCAGAAGTGGATTTGATGATGGGATTGGCCCTTGCTTCATCACAGGATACACACATAAACTCTAGATCTTTCTCCCTAGGCCTCCATCTATCAAAAATAGGTGTCAAAATGGCCTTGTCTCTCTTGAGCACATTCCATATATCCATAATTTTACCTACATTGTTATAAAGCAATGAGGCATTTATTGTACCTGCAAAACTAGAAATTGTAGCTCTTACTCTCTCCTCATACTTCTTTGCATATAAGGCCTGAGCCTGTTTCAAGTTTTCCAATTCTTGAGGAGTAATTTCAACCATTTGAGAGCTGGAGGGTGCTGGAGATGGTGGAAACTCAATGATAGGGCTAGTAGGTGGAGGTCTTGCAGGAGAAGAGGAGATCATCAGTGTTGAAGACTCACCTTGATGGTATTGTCCAGTCAACTAGCTCTGCAGCTTGGTAATGATGCTATCCTTACCTCTTACCTCCTCCTTGGCACTATTATAGGCCTTTAAAACTGTTTCCAACTTGATTTGGAGGGCCTCTTTCTCTTTGGCTTCCTTCTCTACTACTGCAACACGAAATTTTGTAGTCTCTAACACAGTGCTAGCAGCCTCCACTACCCCTGTACTCTGCACTCTCTTCACCATCATCCCACCAAGGTAACTTGACCCTGGGGTGTCTTTTCCTTTCTTACTCTCATTTCTCTTGAGAGACCACATGACAAGTGCAGCATTGTCCTTATTGAAAGTAATCCCCTCCATGGGTTTAGTCTCTTTTCTCACTGCATCTAGTACCAGGGCATCTGCTATATCCCATTCGGGAAAGATAAGCACTCCAGCTTGTGCTACCATATCTCTTCCCTGCTTAGGGATGATGGTTTTGAATTCTTCCATCATCTCTTGCTTTATTTCCTCTTCCACCAGGGCTGGATCTTTATTGGGCTGCTCAGCCTTTCTTGTTTCACATCTAGCATTATATTTATCTATGTGCTGTTTCCATATAAACTGCATAAATGCTTCTGATGTGACAAAATTGTTATCAGCTAAAAAGGCACTACTTGCCTATTTTATCTCAGGATCCCACTCCTGTCCTTTGAGTTCAGTGGTAGTGATATCCATTTCAGTAGCAATGGGTTCTTCTGGCATTCCTTCCTCCACTTCATCATAAGTGTATGCAATTTCCCCTAGACTACCTAACTGTAGGAGTTGCTCAGCTGCTCCTTGCTCATTTCCTATATGGATAGGGGATTGGGATGGGGAATACAAAGGTGTATCTGACTGCACTTCTTTCCCCACCCTTCACTGCTTGGGGCTTTCTTGGATGTCAATGACATCTTGTATCTTCCTCTTTCCTTTGGAGGTAGAGGGCTCCCCTGTTGTAGGCATCAGCACACTATAACTAGATTTCTTATGTAGTGTGTAATCTCTAGGAGGGATTGCCTTGCTAGAGGCTGACCTACTTAGGATCATTCTTGCCTTCTCAGGGTTGCTCTTGATTACAGCTTCCCTCTTCTCCTTCAGCGTCTGCATCACATCTTCAAAGCAAACAATCAAAAACTTTATTTTCTCTTCCAGTGGGAAAAAGCTAGACAATGGGTCATAGCTGGCATCAAACTAAAGCACAAAATCCAAGGCTTTCTTATAAGCCACCCACTTCTCTTTCCTTAGCTCTTGGTCATCTAGATCAAACTCATTTCTGATGAGGTCTTCAGGAAACTGTAATTGATGAGGCCTACCTCTACATGCTACCTTCTTCCTAAACATACCATTGAAGAAGTCTTCTAGATCAGCACACCTGGACACTACAGTGGACAAATGATAAGGCTTGAGGAAATCCTCAAAGCAATTCCAGCCTCACTTTGTTATTACAAATTGGTGGGCTATGGTAGCTGCAGGGAAAATAGTCCCTTTACCCCTGCCTGTCAACTCTGCCTCTTGTAAGCCACCAATTTGTCTAATGATCTTTGTGATTCCTACTTTGAGAGGGACCTGGTAAGGTAACAAAAATGGGGTGCCTCTGAAACCAAAAACTCTGAAAACTGTGGAGACAAGATACAAATAAATGTCACCCCAGTTATGAACAATTTTTATGTTCTCTGTGAATTCTTTTGGTCTTATGAATTCCAGAAGAACCTTGGGGATTCTTGGGTTCTCAGAGCAGAGGAGAGTCCTTATTTTGGATGCAAAACATTTATCAAACTTAAAAAAACTAGCATCCTCTCTATCCCATGACAACACAATACTCCATAATTGTACTGGCATTTTTTCTCCTTCCTTCTCCTTAACAAGGTCCAGTCCACTGGCAAAGTAGTCACCACCTTTGAAGAGAAAAAGATGCATTAGGACTGAGTACCATCTAAAAGGCCTATCCACCTTTCCATTCTTGATTCCTATTAACCCTCCATGGATAGCATCAGCAATAAAAGAGGCATAATCAAATGTAATTGCAAGAGAAGGATTCAAAATCTGAGCAATCATTAACAAGTAACGATTCGGCATATTTGCTTCAGCATCTTCTCCCAAAACTTGGCAAAGTGCCCAATACATTCCTTTGGCCCTCAGGGTGAAAATACTTAATGAAAAGGGCTCTTGTGTGTTGGGTCCTACAACTGTTAACCCTCCTATTTTCACAAAAAACTCCTTGAGAGGCCCATTCCTGAGATGACTCCTTTGTGCACCATAAATTTGGGCTAATGATGTGAAATTTATAGGTTCTAGAAAATTTGTGAACTCATTAAGCCCAAATGCTGTCCTGAACTCTTTGGCATTAATCTCAACAAGGGTTTTCCCATTTACATCCCAAATGCTTCTTGTGACTGGATCATAGTTGAGCGCAATTTGGGTCAACAAGTCTGTGTCCATAGATACCCCTGGGACAACTAATTTCCCAACATCTACTTCCCAGATACTGTTTTACAGGGCAGGAGAATTTCTCATTCCGAATCCAACTTTAAAACACCACAACACAGACAGTCCAACTTGTGGGTCTCTCAACCAGTTACCCTTGTCATATAATCCTTCTCCTATCTTTAAACAGGGAGCCTTGGGCGCTAACTCTTTTGCCTTTGATTCCTGATTAGTTGACAACGTCAACTATTCTAAAAAATCATCACAGACACTCATTTCTGAATAGTTAACTTTGCCAAAAAATTCTCTTTTAGGAGCCATTTTGAAAATGTAAGAAATGAATACCACTTTTAAACAATTCTGTGACGAATCAATTATCTTATCTAGAACACTACACAGGAATTGCTACATAAAAATACGAGAAAACCTGTTCTTTGCTTGAAGGAATTTGCTCTGCAACTGAATCGACTTGCTTTGTATCTGAAGAAAATAACTCTGCATCTGCTCTTCTGCAAAATCCTTTAAAAGATATCTTCACCCAGTTGATAGGAAATCAAATATTGTACTCAGGGCCTTAACTACAACATTGATTCTGCATGCTCTGGCCGTCCCTTCAAGATTGAATTCATACGAGAATTCATATTTTTCGCTCCAATGGGTCACAACGTTCCTGCAAGTGTTTCATTTTGCTCTTTCGCAACTTCGCGAAGCATAACTATCGAGCAGCTTAGTCCTGGGAAATAGCATCGACTGTCCGATCAAAAAAAACTTGATCGAGCATTAGATTGACCTACAACTTTGGCTCCATGTCGGGTCCTGCTTCTCTATTGGCTATATGATACCACATGGCGTCCAACCATTGCCCTTGAAATTTCCTTTGCATTCCACTTGATACTGGCCGCGTGTCTTCCTTTTATACCACCGGTTCCACTTTGGCAGGCCCACACTTTCTTCTTAGACCACGTGTCAACGGACATGTGGACGGTTCTCATTCACTCTCGCTATTTTGTGAGGTATAAAGAATGAGCATCTTACCCTTGCCAAATAGCACGAGCCGTCAGATCATCTCTTAAGTTGATCAACTTTTAATCATCTGAAAAGGCTTTTGGGAGGGGTGGGCCCACTGACTCACTATGAACATCTAGCATCCAGTCACCTTCGGAGCTGACTTGTCACTTTGTTATATGCCGAGAGAAAACCACGAGGCCTCAACAAACGCTTAATAGCTATATCCTTCAGGGCCACCATCAGGACACGTGGATGGCTCTCATTCACTCTCACTATTTCGCGGGGTATAAAGAACGAGCATCTTACCCTTGCAAAATAGCGTAGGCCATCGGATCATCTCTTAAGTTGATCGACTTTTAATCATCTAAAATAGGCTTTCGGGAGGGGTGGGCCCACTGACTCACTGTGAACACCTGGCGTCTAGTCACCTTAGGAGCTGACTTGTCACTTTGTTATACGCTGAAAGGAAACCATGGGGCCACAATCTACTCTTGACAGTTGTATCCTCCGAGGCCACCATCAGGACACATGGACGGCTCTCATTCACTCTTGCTATTTCACGGGGTATAAAGAACGAGCATCTTACCCTTGCGAAATAGCACGAGCCTTTGGATCATCTCTTAAGTTGATCGGCTTTTAATCATCTGAAAAGGCTTTCGGGAGGGGTGGGCCTGCTAACTCACTGTGAACACCTGGCGTCTAGTCACCTTAGGAGCTAACTTGTCACTTTGTTATATGTCGAAAGGAAACCACAGAGCCACAATCTACTCTTGACAGCTATACCTACCAGGTCATCTCCTGACTGCGACCTGACTCACCTCTGGGGCCCACCTTTTAGCCTTTAATCCTGACCCGCTGACTGTTGTGACTTTCGCTGCGTGCCACCATTTTACTCGCTATCATCAACCAGTTGGACCATCTATGTGGCATGCCATGTCATTTTTGCAACTTCGCTGGTTTTAAATTACGTACAACTTCGGCTAGCAAAATAACACGAGCCGTGGATCCACCCGCGAGATGCGCACTAGTTACTAGGCCCGACAACTTTAGGAGAAAAACATATAAGGCATAAAATTTTTGATTAATTAACATAACCACCTAGGTAAACAACAAGGGGGAACACCTCCTACAACCCCATGACCCATTACTTAAGTGAATAAAGTAACGAAAGATTAGAAACCAGAAGGTTTAAAACAAACACAAGAGGATCTAAAATCAAACCCTTAAACCCTTGAGGTCTAGAACAAAGCCGAAGCATTTGAAACTGCATCTTATTCAAAAATTTCAACAAACCATAGCCAATCATGGGAAAAGAAAAGCCCATTTTTAACCAGTGATAACAGCGGCTCTGACTGGGGATGGTTGATCGCAAGGTCAACACAAGAAAACTCAGAAACTCTGGAGAAACAGACCAAAACACAGACCAAAACAAAAAAGCAGAAAAGGAACAAAATATGTACAAACAAAGGACCTACCGTGCATGGACATTAAGAGAAATAATGCTTCAAGAATTGTCCATGCACTAGAAATTCCTGCATTTCATCATCCATATTCTTCAAGAAATATGAATCCTTACCATTTAAGTCAAAGACCACAAAAGGGCCAATCCATAGTGATTCAAATTTCTTATGCTTTCCCTTATCCTGTCCTTTTGCATTCCACTGAAGAACCATGTCATCAATTTGAAACTTCCTTAGTGATGTCCTTTTATCAAAAAGATAATTTGACTACAGCTAGATCTTCTGATTTCTCTTATGGGCAGAAGTCCTAAGCTCCTCCATTTCTACAATTTGGATCATTTTGTTTTCCATTGGTTTAGATACCTCCATGTCCTCATTTTGCAAAAACTTATACACTGGAAGAAGGTTATTTACCAACAATCTGGCTTGGGCACCATAAACTAATTCAAAAGGTGACATTCCAATGGATTTCTTAACTGTTATTCTATCTACCCACAGAGCTAACTTCAACTTTTGATCCCAAGATCTTTTATTCTCTTCTAGGATTTTCTTGATGATATTCAACAGGCTTTTATTGCTGGATTCTGCTTGTCCATTCCCCTGAGGATGATAAGGTGAAGAGTATGACATGAGTATACCGTGACTAGTACAAAAGCCTACAAATTCTTCTGATCTAAAACACATGGCATTATCCATCACCAATTTTGCAGGTGTTCCAAATCTAGTTACAATGTTATCCATCAGGAAATCAATGACAATTTTACTAGTAGCTCTTCTTGTAGGGATGGCTTCTACCCATTTGGTGAAATAATCAGTGGCCACTATGATCCATCCATGACCTCTCCCTGACTTCTCAACAATTTCTCCAATAAAATCAATGCCCCATTGGACAAAAGGAGCTTCTACAGAGACTGGATTTAGGGGTAAGGCTCCTTCATACTTGAGCTTGGATTAAAATCTCTGACATGGGTCACATCTCCGAACATATGCATGAGTATCTTTAAATAAGGTGGGCCAATAATACCCATCCCGAATTACCTTACCAGCAGTAGTCTTAGCAGAATAGTGACCTCCACATACTCCATCATGCATTTCAGTCAACACCTGTTTAGCTTTAAATTCATCCAAACACATTAGTGACTCTCCATCTCTTTTTCTCCTGAAAAGATCACCCTGAATGAGCACATATTTTTGGGACTTGAATTTCAGAGTTCTTTTCTGATTGTATGTCATTTCTTCTGGGAGTGTATCACCTCTCAAAATTTGGATTATCTCTGTATACCAAGGTTGCCTCTCAATACTAGTGACCAAAGCATCTCTAACCTCAACATTGTGTATTTCTACATTCATGAGATTCGACTCAGTCATGAGCTTAGCCAGACCTAAACCTCTCACCAATTTAGTGATCTTTATCTCCAAGTTGAATTCCTGAATTCTATTAATCCATCTGCATCTTTTCCCAGTAACCTCAGACTGAGACAAAATATCTTTAACTGCAACATGTGGGACATAGGCAATGATGTTTGCATTCACTATATATGGCCTAAAAGCCTTAATAGCTTTAACTAGGGCATAAGCTTGTTTCTCCATGGTTTCATATTTTAGTTCTGCCGCCTGCAAAGACTTATTGTAGAAGGCTATGGGATGTTCATATCCTTCATTGTCCTTTTGTAGTAATACTGTAGCCACTGTATGATATGAAGCGAAAAAAAATAGAGAAAAAGGCTTACTATAATCAAGGGATTTCAACACTGGTGCCTCTTGGATTGCCTTCTTAATCTCAGCAAAAGCTTTTGAAGCTTCTTGATCCCAATAAAATTATGTATCCTTCTTAATAAATTTGACGACAGGCTTCACTATCTTTGCGAAGTTTGCAATGAATCTCCTGACAAAATTTACTTTACCTAAAAAGGATTGGATACCTTTCACATTTTTAGGTTCAGACACCTTATTGATTGCTTCAATTCTCTCAAGATCTATTCTTACCCCCTCCTTAAAGACTATGTATCCCAGTAGCTTTCCCTCAGTGACCCCAAAATGACATTTCTTGGGATTCAGTGATACACCAAATTCCAAAGCTTTATTGAACACTTTCTCTAGATGTCCACAATGATCATCAACTTTTTTAGAGAAACAAGTTAGATCATCTTGATAAACCACCATGATAACATTTATGAATTCTTTGAAGGCTACATCCATAGCTCTCTGAAATGTAGCTCCTGGATTTTTTAATCCAAATGGCATTCTCACATATACATAAGTTCCCCATGGAGTAGTGAAAGCGGTCTTAAACTGTTCAGACTCCTTTACCAACACTTGATTATATCCTGAGAAACCATCCATCATGGATAAAAGATCACATCTTGTCACTCTTTGTAGCATGGCTTCCATATTTGGGGATGAGTAATTATCTTTCAAGGAAGCAACATTTAGATTCCTAAAACCTACACACAACTTGATGTCTCCATTCTTCTTCCTCACTGGGACCAAATTGGAGACCCATGAAGAATGTCGTATTGGTTTGATAATCCCCCCTTCTCTCAATTTGGTCAACTCTTGTTGCATTTTAGTTTCTAACAAGGGATTGATAGGCCTCTGTTTCTATCTAAAAGGCTTAGCATCTAGAAGTAAAGGAACTTTATGCTGAAAAAGATCTTGTCTATATGCCTTTAGGTCTTCATAGGACCAAGCAAAGACATGCTTATACCTTTTCAATAAATTAATAAGGTTAGTCCTGACATGAGGGGGTAGTTTCTTTCCAATATATACTAGCTTAGGCGATGATTCTATCCCCAGGTTTACCTCCTCTAACTCTTCCAACTTGGTGGTAGATTGATGATGTAAATGACTATCATTATAACTAAACATGCTCTCTAGCTCCACCAGCCCTTTAGGTATTTCATTAGTTTCCAACTGGACCACATCATTTCCAAACACTGTCTCTCTGTTGTCTACCACTTCCACCAATGCATTACAATCAATCTTTTGTCCATCATAATCATCAACACATTGGATAAACCTAAGAATGTCTTCATCATCAGCAAAAACTTGCCAATTGTACACATTATCAGGAATAGCAGGCCTAGATTTTATTTCCACAGTGGAAATACCGGTTAGCGTTGCATCATCATTTTTCAAAGCAACATTAGCTAGGAAATATGTCATAATATTTTTTGCTCACTCTATCCAATTAATAGAAAATGCATCAAAATGCTCAATAACATCCCAAACAGCATGCTTATACTGCTTTAATCTGTCATTCTTGGATGCATATTTAGATCTCACCTAAGAAACAACCAATTCTAAATCCCCCATTACTTTCAATAGTTGGATTCCATGCCTTTTTCCAACCTCAAGTCCTAGTAATAGGGCTTCATACTTTGCAGTATTATTTGTGCACTGGAATGCCAATAAAAATGAGTACTTAAAAGTTATACCTGACGGGGACACAAAAAGAACCCCTTCTCCAGACCCTTCTTTAGAGCAAGCTCCATCAAAATACATCTTCCACAACCCATACTGTTGTGCTTGGAGCTCAACCACAATAGGGTCTATATTCTTCAATTGAGGTGAAATTGGTTGAAGTCTAAAGTTATCCAAACCTACATCGATCATACAATTAAGCATACTAGGGTCTACATTTTCAATTACCCTAGGAGCTCGTGGCTCTCTGTATAACTTGACCTGATTACCACTAATAGGAATGGTAGCATAAGATAAGTCCAGTTGAACATTTCCCCCTACTGCTGCTGCCCACTACCTGGAAAGTAACATACCATAGTGGGGTTTGGTGTCAGTAACAATAACATCCATTTTGTAAGTGGCTTCAGGAAATGCTGCTATTTTTACCTCTACATCTTTCATTGTACCTATCACAAGTACTTCTCTATTATCCATGGGATAGCATTTCCCATACACAGTGGTTACTGATAACCCTAATTCTTTCATAACACCATAGGGCATTACATTAGCGGCAGCTCCTAAATCTATCATGCATTTTTTAATCAACCGGTTATTTACCAATAAGGTAACATATAAGGGATTTACCTGAGAAGGCTCCTGAGTGATAGTGGTTCCAACATAAACCTCTGGGTTTTGGAACTCTTGATCCTTTCCAACTTTATCTGAACCGATGGGTGATCCTGTGTCACTATCAGATATACTAGAGAATAAAGACAAAGCTGCATCCTTATGTTCTTTAATCTTTAGTAATTCTACGAATGGAACAGTGACCTTCATTTGGGTTAAAGCTTGGGCCATGTCAAATGTAGAACTATTGCATTTTTCAGTATTAGTCCTAACTTTTTCTGTTTTGAATTGACTTCCCCTTTTTACTATCTCTGCTCCTTCTACATTACCAACATTTTTATCATCTTTGCCTTTATGTACATCCTTAACTTGTTCTCCCTTCTCTTGACCAACCTTAGGAATAGTAGTAGCACTACTTGATGCCCCCTTTTTTGTAACTTCCTTTACAAACATAGAACCCGACTCACCTTGATCAGTGTCTCTCTTAGTGCTTCTCAGATTATAGTTATGTTTTGCTTTGGCAATTGCAGCCTTAGTGAGATTTCTAACTTCTTCCTCACTGGGCCTCCTAAGATGAACCTCTTCATCTTCAATTGTTACCACATTCAATGTAGGATGCCAACCTAAGGCTAACTATCCTTGCACTAACTATTCATTATCCAGCACATCACTGTATTCACTTTGCACAGATTCCTCATCACTTTCTATGATGGTTTCAAACATATTAATGTCAGGCTCTACTTCTGGTTTCATAGATTCTTCAAGAACTTGAGCCACTGCACACTGATGAGGAGAATGTGGTCCATCACAAGCAATACACCAAGGAGTATTTTCTATATTGTGAATAGTTTTCCCTTTCAAGGGATCCGGTGTGTCTTGACTTTGGGTAATTTTGGGCTTCTCAATTTGGGGTTTACCATCCTTCCAATTGGTATTATAGGGCATATCATGTAATCTAGAGGGTTTATCTTGCCAGTTATAATGAGGTTTATCATTTTCGTTAACCTTGGTAGTCAAATCTTTCATAGCAGTAACCAATTTCTCTATTTTATCATCCTCTTTAGCAACTTTATTAGGTTGTTGTTTGGTTTCTTGCCATAATCTACCATCTGTCCTTCTTCCTAATTTTCTAGATGCTTTTCTGTTACTTTCTACATTTATGGCAATTCTAAAAGCATCTCTCAAGTTATGGGGATTTTTATCTCTTAAGATATAGGCCATCTTGGAATCAAATGCATTGTAATATGTATTAAGACACATGTTATCATCTAGCTTCATCACTTGATACAATCTGTGCATGGCTTTCTAGAATCTGGCATTGAAATTAGTGACCATTTCATTTTCAGATTTTCTAATATTATTGAACTCATTTAGCATGAAACTCACATTAGTCTTGTCACCATACTGCTCTTGAAAGCAATTTTTAAAATCTTCCCATGAACCTATGCTATTAACTGGAAGACCTCTGTACCAATCTCTTGCATCATCAACCAGGGTTTGAACAAATAGTTTCATAATAACATCTTCATCTGCTATCTCATAATCATTTATTAGATCCCCAAAAGATTTCAGATGTTCCTCAGCACTAATTGCATTGTTCCCAGCAAATTTACGGAGTTTGTCTCTTAGCTCAGTGGGAACATGATTCGGATATCCTGGGATCCCATCAAAAAACAATTGTCTATATTGTTCTAGATTGATTGGCCTTCTTTGAAAAGGGGTAATAGCACTATTATTTCCCATGGTCATTTTAGCTTTTGGGATTGGAGATTGAGGTGTTGGGGTGTACTGTTTATTCACAGGTATTTGGCTTACTGAAGCAATATTAGCTTGTACTGCAGGTTGAGTATTAACCTGAGGAAAGGAAATGTGTTGGGTATTAGGCTTGCTAAGATCTTCTGATGGGAATGTAATAGGGGGAGCCTTTAAGTAATTAATATTTCTTTTAACTTCATGATTCGTTTCTTCTAACTCATCCTTTTCCAATTCCATTTGGAGATCTTCCTTTTCCTTCCTCATCCTTTCCATCTCTCTCTCATGTGCTAAAATCCTATGAGAAATCTCTTCTATAGTTATAGATTCTATTCCATCATCTACCCATTTCTATTTTCCTCTATCTAAATTGGCTTTAGGAAGCTGGGAGTCATTAAATACTTCCCTAGTTGGCTGGGCTACTGACTTACAAGCTTGTCTAGTTTTGGGGATTAGGATTTCTCTAATCATAGGGCCTTCCTCATCACTTTTTTCTTTTTCCTTAGCAAGCATTTCAAGATCAGCTATCTATCTAAGAATCCTATCTCTTTCCATTAATTTGGCTTTAACTTCCTTCTCCTTATTTGCCTCCTTTTGGGCTCTTAGGGAGATTAAATGATGGACTCTTTTATTTAAATCTTCAATCTCTTGAGACACTTTATCCTCATCAGGGAAGTTTTCTTCAGAGTCTGATGCATTAACTTGATCTATGTCAATCAAACTAATGTTCCCATCAATTGTCCTAGGAATGGAGTGCCTAATTGCATTTGAACTGGTTCTATCTTTTGCAGAAACACTAGCGTGAGACAGATCCTGAGTTAAAATAGGTGCATCATCAATATTTCCAAACAATCCCGAATGGAAACCTAAAATATCATGCTCTGAATCTCTGGAAGATGAATTAGATTTTGCATAAATAGGTCGATCAGGTGTCTTACCAGTATTATTGTTTTTCTGCACCCAAGCAGCATTTGATGGCTCATGCAACATAGATCTCTTCTGACCTCTCCATGACTATTCTGGCAGACCTTCTTGCAAAGTTTCACGAAGATGTTTCTTCATGAATGATCTTGTGTTTTTAGCTCCTTGCATCTCGCTTGTCTTCCTTTTAGAAATATTTGTATCTCACAAGGACTGGTTCAAAAGTAACAGAGTCGCCACCCACAAAACTATGGAAATTATGAAAACAAGCAGTCTTTATCCACAAACACACAACAATTTTCTCTACAAGCCTCAACACAGATCTGTGTTTATATCTTTATTGTAACTCTCCCCAGCAAAGTCGCCACTTTTCTTGTCTTTAAAATCTGATTCCCTTTAACATCCTTAAAATAATATGGTTAAACTTGGTGCAGAAGAGATATCAAAGATAAAGAAATTCTCAAGACAACATATGACAAGGTTTGATTGAACCTTCTACACTTTGGACTTACTCAGAGCTCAGGTGGGTATACCTTTGTGAATTGAATTCACACTTTCAAATATAAACCCACGGCAAACCAGTCTAGAAAACCAGTGGATCTATTCACCTTGAAATCAACTGAAAACAAAGAATGCAAACTATACTTAAATTCAGTATTTCGACCAACAAAACATGCAATAAACCACTTCAAACAATACCAGTGCCTTATCCAAGGTCACAGAGTCATCTAAACTCAAATAATACTCCTCAAACAAAACATCTTTATGCATCCCGTTGGCTTGGTTCCTATTAATCATTGTGTATGCCTGACACCTGCAAGAATTTATGCATTCCAAATTAAGCTATGATCATCAAAATTCAAAGTCTCTTCCAAAGAGTTTACTGGTATGAGTGATCCCCGCATCTTTAATTTCCCTCCTAAAAAGAAAAGCTAACGATCACTTCTACTAAAATTGCTCTGCAATTCCATTCAAACAGAGCAACCCTAGATTATTCAGAATGAAAATAGTAAACAAATTTGTAAACAAACTTGAAGACAATACAAAGCTTTACTCAAAACCGATGGTCTGTATATTGATATTTAGTTCAAGAAATATTACAAGAAATTTTGAGTATTCTCCATCAGACTTAGAGAAGGTCAGATAAATTTCTGCAGCGTTTTCTTACATTTTTTTGCGATCTCCTTACCTCTAGTCCTAGTATCCATTTATAGCAACATGGATGCACAAAGCTTCAGACTTCTTGAGGAGAGTTTGTTACAATCATTTCTTTCAAAATAAAGAGGTTATAAGCTTTTCGCAAAAACAGTTACAAGCTCTTTTCGGCCTCTGCAGTTTCCTCAACAGGCTGTTCGGTTGCAACCTCTTCTATCTTTTCAGGGGCGCTCTCCAATTGTTCCGGATCATGGGTGGCATATTTAATTGTCCACTCGTCATACACCTCTTCTGTTGGCCATGACAAATTAATCACTTTATCTTTAGTCTTAGTCAACCGTTTCCAAGAATTTCTCATTTTGTTGACTTCTGAATTGAGAAAACCATAATGTGACTTAATTTTCTCTATCTCTTGTATTGTCACAACAAAGAAAGAAGAATCATCAAGATCAATAATTCCTATAACTCTTGCTGACAATTTAGCTTCTATCTCCTTAAGCCACATTTGTTTATCCTTTAATTGATTTGGGCTAGAAAAAACTCCTGGGAGCAACTCAAAAACTTGATCAGTGTACTCGTTGCACAAATTAACCTTCTTATCCACATTATCAACCTCTACTGCTAATTGTACTAAGACTTTAGCGACATCAGAAGTGGATTTGATGATGGGATTGGCCCTTGCTTCATCACAGGATACACACATAAACTCTAGATCTTGCTCCCTAGGCCTCCATCTATCAAAAATAGGTGTCAAAATGGCCTTGTCTCTCTTGAGCACATTCCATATATCCATAATTTTACCTACATTGTTATAGAGCAATGAGGCATTTATTGTACCTGCAAAACTAGAAATTGTAGCTCTTACTCTCTCCTCATACTTCTTTGCATATAAGGCCTGAGCTTGTTTCAAGTTTTCCAATTCTTGAGGAGTAATTTCAGCCATTTGAGAGCTGGAGGGTGCTGGAGATGGTGGGAACTCAATCATAGGGCTAGTAGGTGGAGGTCTTGCAGGAGAAGAGGAGATCATCAGTGTTGAAGACTCACCTTGATGGTATTGTCCAGTCAACTAGCTCTGCAGCTTGGCAATGATGCTATCCTTACCTCTTACCTCCTCGTTGGCACTGTTATAGGCCTTTAAAACTATTTCCAACTTGATTTGGAGGGCCTCTTTCTCTTTGGCTTCCTTCTCTTCTACTGCAACACTAAATTTTGCAATCTCTAACATAGTGCTAGCAGCCTCCACTAACCCTGTACTCTGCACTCTCTTCACCATCATCGCACCAAGGTAACTTGACCCTGGGGTGTCTTTGCCTTTCTTACTCTCATTTCTCTTGAGAGACCACATGACAAGTGCAGCATTGTCCTTATTGAAAGTAATCCCCTCCATGGGCTTAGTCTCTTTTCTCACTGCATCTAGTACCAGGGCATCTGCTATATCCCATTCGGGAAAGATAAGCACTCCAACTTGTGCTACCATATCTCTTCCCTGCTTAGGGGTGATGGTTTTGAATTCTTCCATCATCTCTTGCTTTATATCCTCTTCCACCAGGGCTGGATCTTTATTGGGCTGCTCAGCCTTTCTTGTTTTACATCTAGCATTATATTTATCTATGTGTTGTTTCCATATAAACTGCATAAATGCTTCTGATGTGACAAAATTGTTATCAGCTAAAAAGGCACTACTTGCCTATTTTATCTCAGGATCCCACTCTTGGCCTTTGAGTTTTGTGGTAGTGATATCCATTTCAATAGCAATGGGTTCTTCTGGCATTGCTTCCTCCACTTCATCATAAGTGTATGCTATTTTCCCTAGACTACCTAACTGTAGGAGATGCTCAGTTGTTGCTTGCTCATTTCCTATATGGATAGGGGATTGGGATGGGGAATACAAAGGTGTATCTGACTGCACTTCTTTCCCCACCCTTTGCTTCTTGGGGCTTTCTTGGATGTCAATGACATCTTGTATCTTCCTCTTTCCTTTGGAGGTAGAGGGCTCCCCTGTTGTAGGCATCAGCACACTATAACTAGATTTCTTATGCTGTGTGTAATCTCCAGGAGGGATTGCCTTGTCGTAGGCTGACCTACTTAGGATCATTATTTCCTTCTCAGGGTTGCTCTTGATTACAGCTTCCCTCTTCTCCTTCAGCGTCTGCATCACATCTTCAAAGCAAACAATCAAAAACTTTATTTTCTCTTCTAGTGGGAAAAAGCTAGACAATGGGTCATAGCTGGCATCAAACTGATGCACAAAATCCAAGGCTTTCTTATAAGCCACCCACTTCTCTTTCCTTATCTCCTGCTCATCTAGATCAAACTCATTTTTGATGAGGTCTTCAGGAAACTGGAATTGATGAGGCCTACCACTGCATGCTACCTTCTTCCTAAACATACCATTGAAGAAGTCTTCTAGATCAGCACACCTGGACACTGCAATGGACAAATGATAAGGCTTGAGGAAATCCTCAAATCAATTCTAGCCTCCCTTTGTTATTACAAATTGGTGGGCTATGGTAGCTGCAGGGAAAATAGTCCCTTTACCCCTGCCTGTCAACTTTGCATCTTGTAAGCCACCAATTTGTCTAAGGATCTCTGTGATTCCTACTTTGAGAGGGACCTGGTAAGGTAACAAAAATGGGGTGCCTCTGAAACCAAAAACTCCGAAAATTGTGGAGACTGGATACAAATAAATGTCACCCTAGTTATGAACAATTTTTATGTTCTCTGCGAATTCTTTTGGTCTTATGAATTCTAGAAGAACCTTGGGGATTCTTGGGTTCTCAGTGCAGACGAGAGTCCTTATTTTTGATGCAAAATATTTATCAAACTTCAAAAAACTAGCATCCTCTCTATCCCATGACAACACAATACTCCATAATTGTACTGGCATTTTTTCTCCTTCCTTCTCCTTAACAAGGTCCAGTCCACTGGCAAAGTAGTCACCACCTTTGAAGAGAAAAAGATGCATCAGGAGTGAGTACCATCCAAAAGGCCTATCCACCTTTCTATTATTGATTCCTATTAACCCTCCATGGATAGCATCAGCAATAAAAGAGGCATAATCAAATGTAATTGCAAGAGAAGGATTCCAAATCTGGGCAATCATTAACAAGTAATGATTCAGCATATTTGCTTCAGCATCTTCTCCCAAAACTTGGCAAAGTGCCGAATACATTCCTTTGGCCCTCAGGGTGAAAATACTTAATGAAAAGGGCTCTTGTGTGTTGGGTCCTACAATTGTTAACTCTCCTATTTTCACAAAAAACTCCTTGAGAGGCCCATTCTTGAGATGATTCCTCTGTGCACTGTAAATTTGGGCTAATGATAGGAAATTTATAGGTTCTAGAAAATTTGTGAACTCATTAAGCCCAAATGTTGTCCTGAACTCTTCAGCATTGATCTCAACAAGGGTTTTCCCATTTACATCCCGAATGCTTCTTGTGACTGGATCATAGTTGAGCACAATTTGGGTCTACAAGTCTGTGTCCATAAATACCCTTGGGACTACTAATTTCCCAACATCTAATTCCCAGATATTGTTTTGCGGGGCACGAGAATTTCTCATTCCGAATCCAACTTTAAACAACCCCAACCCAGACAGTCCAACCTGTGGGTCTCTCAACCAGTTACACTTGTCATATAATCCTTCTCCTATCTTTAAATGGGGAGCCTTGGGCACTAACTCTTTTGCCTTTGATGCCTGATTAGTTGACAATGTCAACTGTTCTAAAAAATCATCACAGACACTCCTTTCTGAATAGTTAACTTTGCTAGAAAATTCTCTTTTAGGAGCCATTTTGAAAATGTAAGAAATGAATACCACTTTTAAACAATTTTGTGACGAATCAATTATCTTAGCTAGAACACTACACAGGAATTGCTACATAAAAATACAAGAAAATATGTTCTTTGCTTGGAGGAATTTTCTCTGCAACTGAACCGACTTGCTCTATATCTGAAGAAAATAACTCTGCATCTGCTCTTCTGGAAAATCCTTTAAAAGATATCTTCACCCAGTTGATATGAAAACAAATATTGTACTTAGGGCCTTAACTACAACATTGATTCCGGATGCTCCGACCATCCCTTCAAAATTGAATTCATACGAGAATTCATATTTTTCGCTCCAACGGGTCACAACATTCCTACAAGTGTTTCATTTTTCTCTTTCGCAACTTTGCGAAGCATAACTATCAAGCAGCTTAGTCCTACGAAATAGCGCCGACCGTCCTATCAAAAGAAACTTGATCGAGCGTTAGATTTACCTACAACTTTGGCTCCGCACTAGGTCCCACTTCTCTATTGGCTATATGATACCACATGGCGCCCAACCATTGCCCTTGAAATTTCCTTCGCATTCCACTTGATACTAGCCGCGTGTCTTCCTTTTATACCGTCGGTTCCACTTTAGTGGGCCCACACTTTCTTCTTAGACCACGTGTCAATGGACACGTGGATGGTTCTCATTCACTCTCGCTATTTCACGGGGTATAAAGAATGAGCATCTTACCCTTGCGAAATAGCGCGGGCCGTCAGATCATCTCTTAAGTTGATCGGCTTTTAATCATCTGAAAAGGCTTTCGGGAGGGGTGGGCCTGCTGACTCACTATGAACATCTGGCGTCCAGTCACCTTCGGAGCTGACTTGTCACTTTGTTATATGCCAAGAGAAAACCATGGGGCCTCAACAAACTCTTAACAACTGTATCCTCCGAGGCCACCATCAGGACACGTGGACGGCTCTCATTCACTCTCGCTATTTCACGGGGTATAAAGAACAAGCATCTTACCCTTGCAAAATAGCGTAGGCCGTTGGATCATCTCTTAAGTTGATTGGCTTTTAATCATCTGAAAAGGCTTTTGGGAGGGGTGGGCCCGCTGACTCACTATGAACACCTGGTGTCTAGTCACCTTAGGAGCTGACTTGTCACTTTGGTATACACCGAAAGGAAACCATGGGGCCACAATCTACTCTTGACAGTTGTATCCTCCAGGGCCACCATCAGGACATGTGGACGGCTCTCATTCACTCTCGCTATTTCGCAGGGTATAAAGAACAAGCATCTTACCCTTGCAAAATAGCGTGGGCCGTCGGATCATCTCTTAAGTTGATTGGCTTTTAATCATCTGAAAAGGCTTTCGGGAGGGGTGGGCCCACTGACTCACTGTGAACACCTAGTGTCTAGTCACCTTAGGAGCTGACTTGTCACTTTGTTATACGCCGAAAGGAAACTACGGGGCCACAATCTAATCTTGACAACTATACCTGCTAGGTCATCTCTTGACTGTGACTTGACTCACCTCTAGGGCCCGCCTTTTAGCCTTTAATCCTGACCCGCTGACTGTTGTGACTTCCACCGCGTGCCACCATTTTACTCACTATCATCAACCAGTTGGACCGTCTATGTGGCATGCCATGTCATTTTCGCAACTTCGCTGGTTTTAAATTACGTACAACTTCGGCTAGCAAAATAACACGAGCCGTGGATCCACCCGCGAGATGCGCACTAGTTACTAGGCCCGACAACTTTAGGAGAAAAACATATAAGGCATAAAATTTTTGATTAATTAACATAACCACCTAGGTAAACAACAAGGGGGAACACCTCCTACAACCCCATGACCCATTACTTAAGTGAATAAAGTAATGAAAGATTAGAAACCAGAAGGTTTAAAACAAACACAAGAGGATCTAAAATCAAACCCTTAAACCCTTGAGGTCTAGAACAAAGCCGAAGCATTTGAAACTGCATCTTATTCAAAAATTTCAACAAACCATAACCAATCATGGGAAAAGAAAAGCCCATTTTTAACTAGTGATAACAGAAAGATGGTTGGATTTTATCTTTCACGAAGCAGTGAAAGGGAAGTGGGCCCAATGGGAGGATGATGTGGAAAGTAAACAAGGTGCATCTTGAAAAGGATTCGATGATCTACATTAGTTTAGTGCATGAAATAGTGTGGAGTTTATCTTTCATGAAGCGGCAAAAGGATGGTGGGCTCGATAGATTGGACTAGGGATTAAAGGTTTTACATCTTGAAATAGATCCAACGATGAGTGCTGCTTTGTAGCCTAAAGATGCAAGGTTTCTAAACTTCACGAAATAGCGAAAACCCTTTGTAGTGAGGACTTCATAGGTTAGTGAAAAGGGTTTCCGCTCACCATGGAGAGTACAGATTGAGTGAATGCGTGGTTTTTAATCTTTGCGAAACAGCGAAAACCCATGACAATGAGATTTCCTTTGTGGTTCGTTGGAGGTTTTCTTAAATTCAATTGCGAATTCATTGGCGAAGCCTATAGATTAATGTCTCAATTCAATGCTCTGTTGCCCTATTAAGCCTCACATCAATGGAATTTTAGTATCAATTCAAGTAATTTTGTAGAGGAAGCATTATGCAGAGCGAATTTCTTTAGGCAACAAGTAAGTTTTGCACTCTTTTTGAAAGTTACAGTTCGAATTGGTTTCATCGGGTGTTTAGATTCTGAGAGGTCTATTTGAGTTTTAAATTGAAATACCTATAATTCAAGATGGCACCACGAAGAGATTTCATAGGGAAAGTGAATTATCAGGATAGAGCTATATGTGATGATTTCTTGGACCATGTCTACAAATGTCGCTGCTAAGATCAAAGAATTAGTGTCCAAGCCCCCCCGTTTGAGAATTGGAGATGGTTTGTATGACAAAGGGAGCTAGTTGAGGGATTCACAGATAGGGCTATCAAGGCTGGGACTTTTCAAGGTGGGTTTTGGCCAAAGACATTCCACTGCTCCAATGAATAGTCTGTGGGAATTAGATGTGGGAAAGCTCATAGTCCCTGGGGTTTTTATGGATGTAGATTTATTAACCCACATTGTAAATAATTATGACCCTATTGCTAAATGTGTGAGAAATGTGAATGGGGGAGCCTTAATTGAGATTAACGATGATGAGTTTAGGAAGGTGTTTCAGCTCAGTGAGGTATCAAACTACTTATACCCAATCAATTTTGATACACTTGCAGAGGTCTACAATGTCTAGAGAGATCATCTTAGGAGCGGTCCTTTGAAATAATTTTTTGTCAAAATAGGAGGGTTAACTATTGTAGGCCCTAGTACCATGGAATCCTTCTTTGTGAATTTGTTTACAATGAGGGCTAAAGGCATGTATTCGTCAGTTTGTCAAATTTTTGGGGAAGATCCCCAAACCAGTATGCCAACTCACTATATGCTAATGATAGCATAGATCTTAAACCCCTCTCTGGTAGTAACTTTTGATTATGCATATTATCTCACTAATGCAATCCATACAGGGCTGATAGGGATTAAAAATGGAAAGGTAGACAGACCTTTTTGGTGGTATTCTCTTCTCATGCATATGTTTTTGTTTAAAGGTGCTGATTACTTCGCTAATGGAATGGATCTGGTTAAGGAAAAGGATGGTGAAGAGATGCCTGTGCAATTATGGAGCACAATTTTGTCTTTGGATAGAGAGGATGCCAATTACTTGAAGTTTGATAGATGCTTTACATCTAGGCTTCGGATTCTCTTGTGCAAAAAAAAATCCTAGGATCCCTAAGGCCCTCATAGAGTTCCTTAGGCCTAAAGAATTTGCTGAAGGTATCAAGATTGCGCACAACTGGGGTGATGTATATTTATACCCTATCTCTATGGTGTTTAGAGTTTATGGATTCAGAGCAACTCTATATTTGCTTCCTTATCAAGTCCCATTGAAGATAGGAATTGCAGAGATCCTAAGGCAAATCGGGGGTCTCCAAGAGGTAGAGTTAACAAATAGGGGAAAAGGGACCATTTTCCCTACCATCACCATTGCTCATCAATTTGTAATTACCAAGGGTGGCTGGAAACACTTTGATGATTTCTTTCAACCATATAGGTTGCCTACTGCAGTATCAAGATTTGCTGACCCTGAAGATTTCTTCAATGGTATGTTCAGGAAGAGAGCAGTACGTAAAGGTAGACCACATCGGTTCCATTTTCCTGAGGATCTGATCAGAAATGAATTCAATCTAGATGAGAAAGAATTGAGAAAAGAAAAATGGGTAGCATACAAGAAGGCTCTTGATTTTATTCACCAATTTGATGGTGGTTATGATCCTCTGTCTAGTTTTACTCCCTTTCACGAGAAAATTAAATTCTTAATTCTTCATTTTGAACACCTAATGCAGACATTGAAGGAGAAGAGGGAGGTTATAATGAGGAACGATCCTCAAAGGGATAAGTTGGTTTTAGCCAAGTCTGCCTTTGCCAAGGCCATCCCTCCAGGTGATTATGTGATGCATAAGAAGCGAAGGTATAGTGTGCTAGTGCTGGTAACTGGTGAGCCCTCTATTTCAAAAGGAAAGAGAGCAATAGAAGATGTCACTGACATCCAAAAATCCCCTAAAATGCAAAGGGAAGGTAAAGAGGTGCAAACAGGTAAACCTCTATACTCTACCTCCCAATCCCCTATCCATGTGGGAGATGAGCAAGTAGCCGCAGAGCAATTGTTGCAGTTAGGAAGTCTCGGTGAGATTGCCTACACTTATGAGGAAACACAAGATGGAATGCCCAAAGAGCCACTGACTGCTGAGATGAATTTGACTACAGGTGAGTTGAAAGGAAAGGAGCTAGACCCTGCTATCAAACATGCCAATGACAAGTTCCTGGCTGATAATAATTTTGTTAAAATAGGGTCCTTTATGCAATTTGTTTGGAAACAATACATTGAGCAATTTAAGGCAAGATGTAAGAAGAGAAAGAATGAGCAACCCTAGAAAGATGCAAATATAGTGGAGGAAGAGGTGAAGCAAGAAATGATGGTATAATTCAAAGCCATTACTCCTCAAGAGGGGAGAGAAATGGTGTCAAAGGCTAGTGTTTTAATCCTTCCTGAATGGGACATAACAGATGCCTTAGTGCTTGAAGCAGTAAGGAAAGAAACAAAGCCCCTAGAAGGAGTGACATTCACTAAGGATAATGTTGCTTTGGTTATGTGGTCCCTAAAGAGGGATGCAAGCAAAAGGAGGAAGGACACCTCAGAATCCAACTACCTAGGAGGTATGATAGTGAAGAGAGTTTAGGACACTCGAGTGGTGGAAGCTGCCAGCATAGTTCTAGAAACTGCAAAATTCAGTGTGGCAGTGGCTGAGAAAGAAGCTAAGGAGAGAGATGATCTCCAGGTAAAACTGGAAACAATTTTAAAGGCTTATAATGAGGCCAAAGGAGAGATAGCCAACCAAGACAACATCATTGCTAGTTTACAAAGTCAATTGGCAGGGCAGTACCAGAAAGGTGAGTCATCTACTTTAATGATTGCATCTTCTCCAGCAAGAGCCCCACCCACCAGTCCTATCATTGAATTTCCCCCTTCTCCTATGACCTCTAGTTTTGAGGCTACTGAAACTTTAGAAGATGAGATGGAAAAGTTTAAACGAGGTCATGCCTTACTTAGAAGCAACTATGAAGAAAAGGTGAGAGGTACAATTTTGAAATTTGGTGACTCGGTTAGAGCCTCTATTGTATACATTAACATGAAAACAATTTTGAATATTTTGACTGATTTGAAAGAAGATAAGGCCACTTTAGAGCCAATTTTGAATAAGTGGATGCCTAGGGGACTGGAGTTGGAACTTATGTGTTCATCTCATGTAGAGGCAGAGGGTGATGCCAATATCAAACCCACTTATGAGTTAATAAATGGGATGACTGGATTAGTAGAAGAAAGGGCAGGTGTGAAGAGAGAAGCCCACATATATAGAAAAGAATATTCTGATCATAAGTATGAGTTGTTTCCTAGGGGATTTGTTGGTCCAAATCAGCTGAAAGAGGAAAAGGTATGGCTTGATGAGTTGGGGTATAACTTGTTGGAGAGGGTAAACAAGGTTATTAATAGAGATAACATGGCTTTATTTATTAAGATAGTTGAGGAGATTGAGAAAGCAAAGTCACATTATGGTTTTCTGGAGACAAAGGTTGGGAAATTGAGAATGACATTGAAAAGGCTAAATAAAATGAAAAAGAAGATTGTTAGCTTCTCCTGGCCAGGTGATGGTGTGTTCAAATAGTGGAAAAAGAAATATGCAGTTCAAGAAGAGGAAGTCCCATAACACTTGGAAGATGTTGCAGCGGAACAACAAACTTAAAAGGCCGTTAGGATATAAAATGATTGTATTTTTCTTTCCTTTCCCAACTAGAATCATGGTTGTAACAAACTTTTCCTATGCAAGTCTGAAGCTTGTTTGCAGCCATATTGTTATAAATGGATACCAAGACTTAGGAAAAATCATCACAAGAATTTGTAAAGAAACTCTGCTGAAATATATCTGCGGTGTTTCTGGTTCTCTCTGGAATTACATTGAGTCTAAAATTATCAAAATGAATATAAATATACACATTGAAGTTTCAGCCCTAATTCTTCTTTCTCTTCTAGTATGCATTCATTAGTTCTTTGTATTCATTCTTTCTTGGGATCAAATACTAAAAATGAGCATAAGTTTTCTTTAATGTTACAATTTCTATTTTCTTTAAAACCTTCTTATATGTTAGTCTGGAAATCTATTTTCTTTGTGTCCTCTTTAACAACAAACAGAGTTATTAAAATTTCTTATAGGGAGGAATAGGGCTGGGCTGAAGCGCCTAAAGCTATCCTGGCTCTACCTATCGTACAACGTGTTAGCAACAAGTTAGTCAATCGCAGCCATTTCTTGCAAAATCAACAGTGTAAAATACGTTATTAACATGCATGTTAGTCAATTCATACTATCGTTTTGGAGCCAGAATAGATGTGTCCTGCACTTAGCATGGTCCTATTGGGTCTCGGCATAACATAAAAGTTCTTCTTCTGACATCCTGATGAATCCTCATTTGATGCACTCTTTATCGATATAACTCACACCGATACTCCTGCCAATGCTTCTATCTTCATTAGGGGTCAGAATAGCCCTTTTTATTCCTCTCAAAATCCTGATTAATTCTCGATGCACTTTTTGTGGTATATGATTCTGAGTTCTTTTATTGATATAGGTTATACCGATGGCTCGGAATTCTGATTCTCCATATCATCGAGGATCAGTATAGAAATTTTTGCACTACTCCGATATGAATCTTCTTTTCGATGGTGTCTCCTTCAGTTTCCTTTAGTCATCAGGTATCGGGATAAAAATTTCTTATTACTTCCGATCTCCTGGTACTATGTTGTAAGCTTGGCCATTTCATTACAAGTTATACAGATGCTTTCATAGGTCATGGATATAGCAATTTATATGCTTTGCCAATAAGCCGATGCAAGCCAATAGAAAGAAACCACCTACTTCCTCATCAGAACAAGATTTCTTGATGGAACGATCTTTCAAAAAGTGCGCACCGAGTTGAGTATTTTTTAATGTACTCCAATGAGTCTGTGCTCTGTTTCATTGGTATAAGTGCTGCCAATAATCCTCCTTTGGCTTGCCAATGTGGTTTCATCTGGAGCTTTGTTTTAGCTAGATGTAGGCCAGCCATACCTTAGTGGAAGGACAAACCAGAGACCTCTATGTTTTATCATGCACTTTGACAGATTCACATCAGGCCTCAGATAAAGTACATAGGAGCAGGGACCTTGATGGTTAGTTCTCATAATAGTAAAGATATGTTGTTCGGACGAACCTTGATTAGAATTTGGGCCTCTTCTAGTTGATATGTACACTTCTCTAGAAAGTTCAAAACTTTATATAAGGAATGGTTCAGATTACAGTCTTAAGCCTGGAAGTCTTGATCTGAACTGATGGTGCATCATTTTGGTGTTAGTTGTCTATGTAGAGAGGAATCAATCTAGGCCCAATGTAGCCATCTATTTCAAGCAAACGATGTGCTCTGGAATGTTGTATGGCGGGTGGCTAATGGTATATTGGGTGCTAATCGACACTAGTGTGATGGGTTTGTTTATGAGGCTATCATTTTCCCTATTGTTGACATATTCAATTCAAAGGAAGCGATCATATAGAGGATCAACGACTTTGTCTGCTCGTCTGATGGGCAGGCCCTAGGAAATGCCATTCTAGAGTTGGATTCTGATTGTTGGGTAAGCACCCTCCACATCTATTTTAACCACACCAACTACATCTCCTTTGAATCGGAGGAGTCAGACACTGAAGATGAGGAAATTGCCCAAAAAAGGGTAGCATGGGAAAGGAGGAAGAACTTCATCTAGGAGGCATGGGAGGTGTATAGGGTGGGGGTGAGGAATGGGAATCTGGATCCCTTCCGCAGACTACTGAACTTCGATGATAACTAGCTCTCAGCACCAGCCACTGTCAAAGTAATGGAGATTGGAGAGAACATGGGTGTCATACTCCAATACATTGGGAGTTAGTTTTGTTGTTTATCTACAATTTCCTGTTTTGCATATGTCACTCACTACACTTCTATGACCCTATTGCAGACAATAGGATTAATTTTGTAAAATTAGCAGTAGCACTATTTTATGTAGTTACCGGATAAGTTATAAAACATCTTTTCATGGTAAATAGGAGAAAGTGTCACCATTGTAGGTGCATGGAGCGCCTTCAATGGTCATTTTGTAGCCAATATTTTTTTGTTTAAAGATGTCATTTCCATCTACATGTACTGATGAGGGATGGTTGGTGGACATTACAATTTGTAAAGAACCAATGCTTCTTACACACTACTGCCAATTTTTTAACACAATGTTTGTTAAGTATTGATGTACTCAAATACAAATTTTCTGTCACATGAAGTATTGATCTATAGTTGTTAGTTTTTCCTTTTTTGTACTTTAATATTGCTTCAATCTCTCTGTTAGCTTCAAACTGTTATTGCAAAATTATTTGCAATAAACAACTGCGATTGACTAACCTATCGCTACCACACCACATGAAAGGTCTGTTTTGGAGCCAGAATAGCTGTAGCCCTAAAGGATTACTATATCGGTATAACTTTCACTGATATCCCCGTAGGCAGTTTTATCTTAATCATGGGTCGGAGTTGCATTTTTCTAATCCTCCTGATGTCCCTATGACTAACACGCATGTTAGTAGTCTATTTTACACCGTCCAACGGCCATTTCATACCGTGTCTTAGTGACAAGTTAGTCAATCGCAACCATGTGTTACTGATAGGTTAGACAATTGCAGAATGTTGGTCCCAATATGGATGGTGTAAAACGGACTACTAACACGCCTACATAGTCCTATCGAGACTCGACATGGCATAAAATTGCTTCTTCCGATGTCTTGATGAGTCGTAATGCATGTTTACTTAATCGGTATAGTTTACACTGATATCCCCACAGGTGCTTTTATCTTCATTGGGGGTCAGAATAGACTTTTTCTATTCCTCCTGAAGTCTCGATATGTCTCTGATGCACTTTTATGCTTAATGCTTCGAAGTTTGTTTTATCGGTATAGGTAATACCGATGGTTCCGCCTTCCCCATTCTCCATGTCATCAGGGCTCAATATAACTATTTTTGCACTATCCTGATATGGTCTTTTTCTTTGATATGGCCGCTTTTAAAAAAAAATAGGACTACTCTGATATGCTGGGCCCACCATCGTTTCGCTGCTTCACGAAAGATAAAATCCATGCTATTTCATCCAACAAAATAACATAGACCATTGGATCCTTTTCAAGATGCACATTCTTTACATTCCACATCATCCTCATGCTAGGCCCACTTCCCTTTCGCTGCTTTGTGATACGTTAGTCAATCGCAACCACTAACTGCAAAATTGACTGCGTAAAATGTGTGACTAACACACATGTTACTCATCACCGACCAGGTATCGGTATAGCAGACCGAGACTGCTCCTGATAGCCGAAACATAGACTGATATGTCCCATCGGGTATCAGCATAGTTCAATTTATGTCTCTCAAATGCCTCGATGAGTCCGCATAAATCACATCAAGTATCGGAATAAATCACCCCAAAGAACTCCTAGCCACTCTCCATCCACCCTAATAGTCCTATCGGGACTCGACATAGAAAAAAATTTCTTCTTCCGATGTCCTAATGAGTCCTAGTGCATGTTTACTTTATCAGTATAATTTACACTGATATCCCCGCAAGTACTTTTATCTTCATCGGGGGTCGAAATAGCCTTTTTCTTTTCCTCCCAAAGTCCCGATATGTCTCCGATGCACTTTTATGCTTAATGCTTCAGAGTTTGTTTTACTGGTATAGGTAATACCAAAGGTTCCGCCTTCCCCATTCTCCATGTCATCGGGGATCGATATAACTATTTTTGCACTATCTCGATATGGTCTTTTTCTCCGATATTGCTGTCTTTTAAAAAAAATAAGGACTACTCTGATATGCCGGGCCCACCATCCTTTCACTGCTTCGTGAAAGATAAACTCCATGCTATTTCACCCAATGAAATAATGCAGACCATTGGATCCTTTTCAAGATGCACCTTCTTTACTTTTCGCATCATCCTCGCGCTTGGCCCACTTCCCTTTTGCTGCTTCGCGATAGATTAGTCAATCGCTACCACTAACTATAGAATCGACGATGTAAAATGCGTGACTAATATGCGTGCTACTCATTACTGATCGGGTATCGGTATAGTAGACCGAGACTGCTCCTGATAGCCGAAACATAGACCGATATGTCCCATCGGGTATCGGTGTAGTTCAATTTATGTCCCTTGAATGCCCAAATGAGTCCGCATAAATCACATTGGGTATCGGCATAAATCACCCCGAAGAACTCCTAGCCATCTCCATCCGCCTTAATAGTCCTATCGGGACTCGGCATAGAAAAAAATGTCTTCTTCCGATGTCCCAATGAGTCCTAATGCATGTTTACTTTATCGGTATAATTTACACCAATATCCCCACGGGTGCTTTTATCTTCATCGGGGATCAGAATAGCCTTTTTCTATTCCTCCCGAAGTCTCGATATGTCTCCGATGCACTTTTATACTTAGTGCTTCAGAGTTTGTTTTATCGGTATAGGTAATACCGATGGTTCCACCTTCCACATTCTCCATGTCATCGGGGATCGATATAACTATTTTTGCACTATCCTGATATGGTCTTTTTCTCTGATATGGTCGTTTTTAAAATAAAATCAGGACTACTCTAATATACCGAGCCCACCATCCTTTCACTGCTTCGTGAAAGATAAACTCCATGCTATTTTTCCCAATGAAATAATGCAGACTGTCGGATCCTTTTCAAGATGCGCCATCTTTACTTTCCACATCATCCTCACGCTGGGCCCACTTTCCTTTTGCTGCTTTGCGAAAGATAAACTCTGACCATCTTTCCTTTATGAAACAACATGGGCCATTTGATCAACGATAAGATATCATCTGTTCGTATATTGAGATCATTGGAGTATCGGAGGGACAAAATTAAACTATGCCCACACCAAATGACTCAAGTAAAAATAAACCAAAGGTGAATGCACTGGATAGAGCTATGCCGATGGAGTGTTAAAACAAAAGGAAAGGAGGAGACTGAAGTGATGCCCATTGCGATGAAATGAACCATTGGGATAAAGAAAAAATAGGTTTTTCGAGACCCGATAAGTGGGTCGGGGTAGTTTGTTTCGATCAGAAAGCAAAACGTGGTAAAGTAATAACGGACAACTAGCGGCAAACATTTGAATCATCAAGAAGAGTGTTGTTGATTAGCCATTGGTTTTCGTCATGAGAAGAACTGACCGTGACAACATAGTTTCCATTAAATGCAGAAACTGAGTACATTCATTGCTGCACGAAGCAAATCTATCAAATATTGCAATAATCAATTACAAAGATTGCAAGCAAATCTGTCCCAAATAGCTGGTATTGCAGAGGGAGCAACATTTCTCACAAAGTAATTGCAGAAAGATAGTAAGTTCTTACTGAGAAAATTTCTGAGTTACTGACTACGGAGTGAAATAATTTGTAGAAATGGAGAGGTCAAGCTCAAAAGGGAAGCAAAAAGCTGCGGAAGTATCAAGTACCGCAACAAAGAAATCGGGTAGAAAGTTGAAACAGGACATGATAGACCAAATGGGATCTCTAGGAGCTAGGTCACTCAGAGCTAAGACAAAGTTACCTATTTGTGAGCAGTTAAAGGATAGATATAGAGGGATTGGGGATATATTCACCACAGTGCGAGGGCACGAGTTGTTCCTTTTCCATTACTTCCATAGGGATAACCCCACGCCAGTTTTGAACCCATGGAAAATGGGTCTCGGTAAACTTTTAGTACCCAATGTGTTTGTGAACATTCATTTGTTGAAGCTTTTAGTAATAAATTATAATGCAAACAAGTGATGCATTATGTTGCCTGATGGGATTGCTCTAGTACATTTTACAAAGGCTATGATTCAGGAAGTTTTTGCAGTAGATTTGGAGGCGAAATTGCCTTTGTCTTTTGTAGGTTTGGAAGAAGAGTACAGGAAGATGGACACTACATACCAGGGCTGGAACCTCGCTGTCCATAAAGCAGAGAAGGGGAGGCTAACAGACGAAGAAGGTCCTCCATATGACATGACTATTTTTAAGAAGTATCTACAATATACATATATGGCTTGTGGTCAGGTGGGAGGAGTTGAAGCTCCTGATGTGGCAAACATTGGACTACTTGTTCTAGTAGCAGAAGTGCAGAGGCATGAGCCTAGGGCATTTGCCTTCACTTCTTACCTGGTAGACAGATTGCATGAAGGTTTCTTAAACCTGAAAGACAATCTAGACAAATATTTCAAGCACTACTCACTGTTAATGCACATCATTTTATTTTATGGGAGACTTAGAGGGTTACGGTCAGAAGAATTGAATGTGAATACAATTGGGAAAGGTGGAAAGGAGCAACTAGTACAATTATGGGTTTCCCTTTGGGATTATAGGTTTGATAGTTCTCATTACCTCAAATTTGAGGAGTTCTTTGTGAGACCACTTTTCTTGGTCTTTGGTGAGCCTCGGAAAGGATCATTTTTGGAGGTTAAGAAGTTTCTTAGGCCTCATGAGCACCAAAATCCAAAGGTCAATCACAACTGGGGCGATTGGTACTCGTGCCAAAACTTCACTTTTGTTCGATGCTATGGATTTGAGGGCTATCCATATGTTCTCCCTAAGCCTGCACTAGACAGGATTGCCTTCTTGAAAATTGTAAGGTAGTTAAGTGTGTCTAATGCCAAACATTTTGGAGGAGCACACAAGAAAGCTTTCCTCCCTGGCACACTTCACTTTTAGGATTTTAAAATTGCATCAACTAGGGCATACAAGGCCATTGACAGGAAGCTGGTGGATGAATACAATTTTTTTTGGCACATATCTAGAGCACACTATGATCTTGAGGGTTACATCCATTCAAGCAGGAAAAGACAGGATTTGGGAGACTATCTCTATGAGGAGGATGAATTTGAAGACATGTGCATGAATAAGGAGGTGGAAGAACTTGCAGGAGTTATGGAGACCTTGGAGAAAAAGCTAGAGGAAAGAAGGAAGAGACTATAAAACATGGAGGGAGAACCAGCCCAAAGTGATTCAGGGGAAAATAAAGTAGTCTCCAAGCTCCGTGCCCTTGAGAAGGAGAAGGATTCAGAGGCAGAAGATAGGCTTATTGTTGCTCTACATGCAGAGATAGATGAAAGAATGACAGAACATGTTTCTTTTGTATCTGCTGATCACTGCATAAAGTCTAAGGAATTCAAATCATTCCTGTACCACTTCAAGGGTAAGAAATTGAGGGAAGCAGTGCCAAATGTGACCCCTGATAATGAAGCAGAAATGATGATGAGGTTGAAGGAAGACATTGATAGAGAAATTGAGACTATGACCCTGCAAAGGGGTAGGCAATTGCTAGTAGACACGGGAAGAATTGTGTTTCCAGGATGGGACCTGAGTGCTTCATTTATTTTTGATTCTTTGTTACATTCAGATAATAAGGATATGAAGTTAAACATCCAAGGAGTGCAAGATATTTTTATTGGATCAAGATTATGATAAATGCCTGATGTAGTCTAGGATTACCATAATCGATTACCTGTTGAGACCCGAAGATACTTGATCAGAGTATCTGTTGATAGTCTAGGTGTGTGGGAGTCGATGTATCTGTGTAGACAGAGTAACTGGCTTAATTTTGTGGATGAGTGAGGATGGGAAGCGATGAAGGGATTAGGATGATGTTGATGATCAAGATAGGGAGGGTGAGGGGGTATTTGATGTTAGATAGAAGATATGGAGGACTTATGACTCATTCCTATGGAAGAAGAGGAAAATAGAGTATGCATTATTATGACTATGTATGCATGATATGTAGCTATTATGAATGTATGGATGGTTGGAATGCAACGAAATGCAGTATATATAGATGAGATGGAATGACGATCCATAGTGCTCTATTTTCATCATTGAGCTTTAAAATGTTGGAAGAGAATACAAGCATCTTGACATAATGATTCAAGATGACCAGAGTATTTCTTACATGGATTTGATATAGCAAGTTAATACAAGCAACTTGATATAATGGATCAAGTTGACCTGAGTATTGCTTGAGGAACAGACAAGGATTATCTCCGTTCATGCATGACTTGGATCGTCCTCCTTGATCTTAGGCTGATCATATCCTGAGACAAGCGCATACCTGTAGCGTCCTAAAATTGTGACACTTGCAATTTCAACTGCATTTGGGTCTTCACGATGGTGACACAACACTGAACCTGAATGGAGACCCCGAAACTTGCTCATGACACCAAAAACTGCATTTTTCCAGCACCCTGCTTGATCCCTCCTTGCACCCTGCTGTCCCGGGAGGTGGGACCAGAGCGCCCAACGCCCTGGTCCTTCAGGACTAGGGCGCCTAGCGCCCTGGTCCCCCAGGACCATGGCGCCTAGTGCCCTAGTCCCTGGCCCTATTTTGGGCCCGGTCTCCTATGGGACTTCGGGTCTTTTTGTTTGCAAATTGGAAAATAACATTTCCTGGTCGGCCTAAGGTCAGGAAAATCAGTCTATCAACCCTAATTGACAAGTATATAAACTACTTTTCCTCTCTCATTTTGGTATGAGGGAAAAAGGCATGGAAACAATATTCAAACATTCAAGCATTCAAGCATTCAAGCATTCCTTCAAGCAATTGATCATTCTAAGTCTCCATTCAAGGCTAAGTGTTGCATTCAAGACAAGGATTCAACCATTGAAGAGGAGATCACTTACAACACATTGCATGCTACAACATACAACAAACAACAACATCTATACCTTCGCATATAAGGATACAAACATCCTTACAACAAGGTATTAGTACTTGTTTTACATTACATTTACAACATTTCTCATTTCTTGGTTAATTCCAAAACCGGGGTTTGACCTAAGGGCAAACCCCTAATCCCTAACCCCCCAATCATCTTCGCTTTTCTGTGTGTAGGTTGCAGGTACGCGGCTGAAATTGAAGATCTGGAATCCTTGTGCAAAGACGAACAGATCCCCCTTCATTTCGCGGATTTTTTGAAGGACTGTGTGCACGCCGGGTGCCATCATCCTGTCAACTTTTGCTCAAATTTGCAGGACAATGCCGTCTCGACATTTTACTGCTAATTCCAGGTCCGCAGCTTCATCCTATATCCCTAACTCAGTTTATAAGCGAATCTTTCTCACTTTCTATACATTCCTAGTTCAATCTTTTCATCTACATTCTTTACAAAAGAGGGTATCCTTGCTATCACAACCCTTGAAACTCATATAGAATCCAATCTTGCATTGCGTGGGATTGGATCTTGTGGGTTTCAACCCTTCTTTTGAATGTAAAGTCCCTCCTAAGTGAAAACCATCAACCCTAGTGACTCTCCCTTCTCCCTCCTCGGAGTTGGGGAGGGGAGAACGACTAGGGTTCGATTTTTCCGCTTTACAATACCGTACTAAGAAATAAAAACCTTTATCCAAATTGGATGAGGAGGAACCAAAGAATGAGCATTGTACCTGTAAACAAACACTATATACATAAAGAATAAAGAATATGGATCCTTGGTAATGGTTCATGCTCATATGGTCGAGGTATACGCTGTAGTCAGCAAGCCGTAGTGATCTATGACTGTATTTTTGCCTATGATCACGTAGCTTAGTGAACTTCCCACGTAGACACCATTAGTACATGCCCCAGAACTTCATCGGAAATAATGCGCAAATGATACAAAACAATTCTAAAAGATCCCGATACAGATAAACAAATGAATTACTCACGAATCAACCAAGCATTTGATAGCTTAACATAATTTTCTTGTCAAAGAAAATGTCACTTTTGTCTTTGTTTTGGTAAGGAAGGATGCATCCTTGTTTTTAAAGACAGTTTTTGATTTGTTGGATGTGGATTGCGTGGTCGATTGATAAATGGTCATTGTGTGAGTACTGTGTTAATGTTGGTTTTGCATCTACTTGAATGAATATGTACAAGGTGTTGCCATGTTTTTGTGTGATTTTCTATGGTTTTTTGATGTTTTTGGATTTTGTGTAATAGTTTTTGAATGTTTTTGGATTTTGTGAGTCATTTTTGAATGTTTTTGCCAATGAATCACCAGTAATGTAGAATCCACTTCCATCATCTAGATTGTAAGGGCATTGCCCCTAAGTTGGACATGATTTATGAAAAAGCGGGATGTAAGATGCATGAAGTACTTTCTTGGATTACAGATCAAATAACAAGCCATGGTTAGATGGATGGATGTGTGTATGTATGAATGTGATTGCAACGAGCCTGAAAGATACTAGAGCCATTGCCTTTACGAGTGGCACCTGTTTGCTAGGTTTTCGCCATCGCACTTACCCAAGGTGCCACTGGAGTGGTTGTTCACCGTTTGGATGGATGATTTTTCCTTACTTTTTTGAATGTTTTTGTATTTCTTCAGGACATTTTTCTGAATGTTTTTAGTATTTTCTGGTATGCAGGGGAGCCTGATGCCTTGTACACCTTAGGTATAAAACCGTTTGAGGTGCATGCTATTGATTGGATCTGCGAGCGGTTCTCCGTCTGATGTAGCCAACTGATATGCCCCGGACCCAAATACAGCAGTGACAACATATGGGCCAAGCCAATTCGATTCAAACTTGCCTTGATGTTCTCTATTTGGTTGGTTGCGAGGATTCTCTCGAAGAACAAGATCACCTACCTCAAATGTACGAGGTCTAACTCAGTGATTTTAGCTTCTACTCATGCGCTGATGATAGGCTTTGAGGTGATTGTATGCAGCTTGTCGCTTCTCATCAAGTAACTCTAAGTCCTGAAGGCATGAGACTCTGTATGCTTCATCATCGATGAGATTATGCAAGGAAACTCGTAATTATGGTATCTCAACCTTAATAGGTAAGATAGCTTCTGCACCATAGACCAATGAATAAGGAGTTGCACCTGTAGGGGTTCGAATGCTAGTTCGATATGCCCATAATGCTGGATTCAATTGAACATGCCAATCATGACCGGCATCATTGACTGTCTTCTTTAGGATTCTCATTATGTTTTTATTGGATGCTTCGGCCTGATCATTGCCTTGTGGGTAATAGGGAGTGGAAAAGCAGTGTTGGATATGAAATTTCTCACAAAGCTCATGGACATCCTGATTTTTGAAAGGAAGACCATTATCTGTGATGATGGACATGGGCACACCATACCGGCAGATGATGTAGTTGAGGATGAATGAGGCGATCTTCTTGCCGATGACTTGGGTAAGTGGAACAGCTTCGATCCACTTTGTGAAATATTCGGTGGCGGTAATAATGAATTTGTGGCCATTGGATGAAGAGGGATGGATTTTACCCACAAGGTCAAGACCCCATTGACAAAAAGGCCATGGTGTTGTGATTGGTTGTAGTTCCTGTGCTAGTGCATGTATTAGGTCGCCATGAACTTGACATTTCTTGCATTTTCTGACAAAGTAGTAGGAGTCTTTTTCCATAGAGGGCCAATAGTATCCATTGCACAAGAGCTTCTTGGCTAGTGACAGACCACTTGAGTGAGTCCCGCAAATTCCTTCATGGACTTCTTCCAAAGCCTTTGTTATCTCACCTTGTTCCAGACATCGAAGGAGAGTACCATCAAGACCGCGTCGGTATAGGGTTTCAGCAATAATGGCATATCGAGCAGTTTGGCGAATGAAGGTTTTTCGTTGGTTATTCGATTGGTTGGGAGGAAGGGTATGATCGCGGAGATAGGTGTAGAAATCACCATACCATGGGGATTCAGAACCAACAAGGTGACATATCATCTCGGATTCAGGGATATCATAAGCAGGGATCCAAAGCTATTCTACCAAGAACTTGTAGCGTGTTGAATTATGTGGAAGATCTAGGAGAGATGCGATGGTAGCCATAGCATCAGCAGCTCGATTCTGATCTCTTGGTATTTGCTCAAAAGTGATAGTAGTAAATGATGTCTTTAGAGTGTCCACCATTTGCTTATATGGCATGAGTTTATCATCTTTGGTCTGATATTCATCTGTTGCTTGCCGAATGACTAGTTGGGAATTGCCATATACTTGTAGTTCTTGTAATTTCCATTGTACGGCTAACCTAAGTCCTGTGATCAAGGCCTCATACTCTGCTATGTTGTTTGTGCATGGAAATGTGAGCCTGTAAGACTTCGGGATGCTATCACCCTGAGGTGTGATAAACAGAATGCCTGCCCCTGAGTCGTGCCTAGTGTATGAACCATCAAAATATAGTTTCCATGGTTGTACTTCTGTGATCATGAATATCTCTTCATCTGGAAAATTGGAAATGAGGGGATGATCGCCTATGAGTGGTGCATTGGCCAACTGATCTGCAATGACCTACCCTTTGATAGCTTTACGATCCACATACTCGATGTCAAATTCACTTAGAATCATTACCCATTTGGCCAAGCGACCTATCAATGTTGCTTTGCTGAGTAAATACTTGAGTGGATCAATCTTTGCAATGAGTTGTACCTTGTGTGTCAATAGATAGTGCCTCAGTTTAGTGGCTGCTAAGATTACTGCTAGGCAAGCTCGCTCAATAGGCGTGTAATTGAGTTCATAGCCCACCAATGTGCGAGAAATGTAGTAAATAGCACACTCTTTTCCTTCTGCATTATGTTGTGCCAGTAGTACACCCAATGCTGTACTTGTCGCTGAGATATAAAGTAACAACGGTCTACTTGGATCTGGTGGCATCAGCAATGGTGGATTCATCAGATAGTCTTTAAGCGTCTGAAATGCTTGTTGGCATCTGGCATCCCACTGAAAGCGGATGTTCTTGTGTAGCAAGTGTGTGAATGGGTGACACTTATCAACCAATTGTGCAATGAATCTTCGGATGGATTGAAGCCACCCTTGTAATGTTCTTAGCTGACTGATATTCTTTGGAGGTGGCATGTCCATTATTGCCTTAACCTTTGCTTGAGACAATGTATCCTAGAAGATTCCCGGAGGTCACTCCAAAGACACATTTCTTTGGGTTGAGTCGAACATGGTATTGTTCTAGTCTATCAAAGATTTTATCTAAGATGTGGAGATGCCCATCTCTAGTGAGTGATTTTGCTAGTAAGTCATCCACACAATCTTCCATCATAGTATGCATCATGTCATGGAAGATGGTGGTCATTGCTCTTTGATAGGTCGCTCCTGCATTCTTTAGACCAAAAGGCATTACATTCCAGCAGTATGTGCCCCATGGACATGTGAAGGTTGTCTTATGTTGATCTTCGGGTGTGATCTTTATCTGATTGTAGCCGGAAAAGCCATCCATGAGTGAAAGCATCGCATGTCCTGCTGTTAGATCCACTATGATGTCGATATTTGGTAGGGGAAAGTCATCCTTAGGACAGGCCTTATTTAGATCTCTGAAGTCGGTACAAATGCGGATGCCCCCTTTTGGTTTGCCGACAGGCACAATGTTGGAGATCCATTCTGCATAATCAATTGGTCTAATGAAACCAACATCCAGGAGTTTCTTGAGTTCTATTTTGACTAGCACTGCAATCTGGGGATGCATCTTATGAAGCTTCTGCTTGACAGGTTTGGCTCCTTCTGCTACGGTGAGGTGATGCATGACTAAATCAGGATCAAGCCTAGGCATGTCTGCATATGACCATGCAAAGTTGATCTGACGCTTCTGGAAGAACTCTATAAATTTAGGTTGTTCCTCTGGAGTGAGAAGAGATGCTCTGCAAAAAGGATTAGAAAATCTGTTTGATGGCAACACACACAAGAGCACAAGAAACAAACGTTAGTGTTAGCAACAAAAGATTATCCTAAACAAGCATATCAAGAGAGATATTAAGCATGAAATAGAAAGCATATAAACATAGAATGAAATAGCTAATCAAGATGCTCATAGTTGCTCCTCCCTTGTTCCTCTCCTCTCCAAGTCCCAAATGAGTGTAGCTCTCAGCAGCTTTTTGCACTATGGATGCTTATGGAGGATTGAGATTTAATATTAAGCTTCAAATATGAAATGAAAAGCTAAATACTATGCTATTGATGCTAAAATGATTGATTTTACCAAAAAGACAAGATTTTAGTTATGCTATGCTAAATGCTCTCTAAAAATGTCTATAGCCTAAATGCATACAAGTTTTCAGGATCTGGATTATGAAGGAATGGGCTCTATTTATAGGAAAAATGGAGCAATGGATGGCCAGGATTGAAAGGTTTAATCAAGGGTCAAGCTTGAAAGTTGGGGATCCATGTGCACAATTTGCACCAATGAAATGGTGACAAGTGTCAACATAAGATTGGGTTGAGAGAAGAGGTTGGAGGCATTAAATGCCTGAGGAGACCTCATGGTTATCTAGAAGGTAAGGGTCAAGCCTAATATTAGGATTACCCACTGGATTAGGAGTTAATGCAAGGATAAATCTTTGTGCAAATGATTAAGAGATAATCATGGTCAAAGCATTAAAGGCTTGATGAGACCCTTGGGTTGGGTAGAGGTTGAGTCAAAACAAATGTTTTAACCATGTAGGAGGGTTTGGGTTAACCATTAATGGTTTTTGAAGACTTTGTGGATTAAGTGGTTGAAGGTTGGAAGCTTTCAAAGGTTATCCAAGACTTTGAGACATTTAGTGGTTGAAGGTTGAAAGCCTTTAATGGTTATCAAAGACTTTTAGGCTTTGAGAAGTGACTCCATTTTGCTTAGGAATGTGACAATAATTAGGGGATGGATTAGGTTAATTAGGAAGGGGTTAGAAGAATCTAGAAGGGGATTAGATTTTGCAAGTGGATTTGGTGGGTGAGGGAAAATAGGATTTTATTAAAATAAAAATTCATTTATTTCAATAAATGTGTGCAAGTTGTATTTGGATAAATATTCAAATAAATATTAATTTATTTAAATGAGAAAAAGGAAGATAAAGCATTAAAATGCTTGAAGACTTTGAGGGGAACCATTAAAGGCTTGAAGACTTTAAGGGAAGACATTAAGTTTGAAGACTTCAAAGCCATCAAGTTTGAAGACTTCAAAGCCATCAAGTTTGAAGACTTTAAGGGAAACCATTAAAGGCTTAAGAAGACTATAGAAGGAAGCCATCAAGTTTGAAGACTTTCAGGGAAACCATTAAAGGTTTCAAGTGGGTGAGGATAAATAGGATTTTAAATAAATGATTTATTTAAAATAGTTGTGCAACTTGCATTTGTAGGAAAATGCAAGTGGGTGGAGGATAAAGGTGATTTAAATAAATGATTTATTTAAAATAGTTGTGCAACTTACTTTTGTAGGAAAATACAAGTGGGTGGAGGATAAAGGTGATTTAAATAAATGATTTATTTATTTAAATGTGAGAGGTGGGATTTTGGGGGATTTAAATAAATATTAATTTATTTAAATGTGAGAGGTGGGATTTTGGGGGATTTAAATAAATATTAATTTTTTTAAATGTGAGAGAAGATTTAATTAAACAAATATGATTTATTTATTTAATTAATGGTATGAATTTGGTTAAGTGAATTAAATCAAATAAATTGAATAATTTATTTAATTAATAGGAGAAGAGGGTTAGGATGAATTAATTAAATATTAATTTAATTAATTATTAATTGATGGTTAAATACTCAAATAAATACTAAGTATTCATTTAATTAAGTGGACAGATTTATGTGACTACAATAAGGATATGAAGTTAAACATCCAAGGAGTGCAAGATATTTTTATTGGATCAAGATATGATCCAAAGGAGGAAGAAATGTTATTGTGGGCCTTATATCCTCCTAATAAGAGGCCAAAAATCATTGATGTAGATAAAGCTTTTGGTCACATGATGACCTTGAAGGTTGGAGAAGTAGATCCTATAGTCACAACTAACATGGGTATCAATATTTCAAAGTTTAATAAGGCCCAAATGAAACATGAGATAGCAGAGAAGAATAAGTATAAGGTTTTGTATGAAGAGACCCTTAAGAGGAGTGGGCACCCTGTTCCCCAAATTACAGACTCAGGAGGCGATTGGAAGAAAAAATTTGAAAAGCTATCTTATGAACATAACAACTTGAAAAAATAGATGAAGAGTGTTAGGGCCAATACGGCTTGCATGTTGCTAAGTAGGAGGTATGACAATATGGAGAAAGCATTGAACAAATTCTAGTGTGAATATCAGAGGAACATGGACAATATGATTTCACACACCAGAATTTGAGATAGACTCGACATGATGTTACAGGATGCAACGACGAAAGAGAAAGAAAAAAAGAAGCTGCAAGGTCTGCTTGTTACACATGAGGGAGTTACAGAGGCATTGAAGTTTGAATTTGATGAATGCCAATAGATTGTTGAGCATGGGGTTCCCAGTCTTGTAGATGATGCAGGTGTGATCAAAGACAAAACCGTATGGATCACTGAGTGCAAGTCTATGCTTAATGCAACACAAGCCATCACTAGAGAAGATGTCCTTGACATGAATGACATGGTCGATCAATTGGAAAAAATTTATGCGATTGAGAATGCAACCAAGGATGCCATCTTCAATGCTACAACATATAAGGATTCGGCCTACTTGGGGCATATTAAAAAATATGGACAGCGGCTAGATCAAAAGTCCTAGTGTGGTGTTTGACTTTATGTAATGTAATTGATATCTTGGTTAGGCATTTTAATTTCTGTTCACATAGTTGTTAAGATAATGAAAGGGTGTGTCTTTTCATTCCTGTCTTTCAGCATTTGTATTTGTATTGAGTCATCTTGCGTAACAAAGGGAGTTTTTTTTGGGGGGGTTTTGGAACATCATTGCTGTAAGGACTGAAAGTCATATGTATTATTAAATTTTATAGGAAGCAGAAGTGTCATTTTGTGTAAGCAAATTGCAATGAAGTATCTCCAAGTGGGTAGCTTCTGTGTACTGTCATTTCTCAGACATTAATATACAAGATTCACTGTTTCTACTTCAAATGTACTGATTACTTTCTTTGTTGATGATACATGCTTTGTCCTCTTCATAAATCTGTTTAAGAATATGTTGTAATGTGAATCACATTCTGTTACATTAAATGTGAGATTGGGTTCTTATTGTTTATGTGAGACATACTAAACCATTATATTGATTATTCATATTGTCTCTTGAGTTGATAATGTTATCTGTCCACAAAGTATCATTATATTTGAGATAGAGGCATTTCTTTGTTGTTAATTCTTTGAGATCCTGATTTAATATGCATTAGCTCCTTGAAAGATAAGTATTATTCTAAAACCTGGGTTTAGTGGAGTCTAAGGTGTAGAGGGAATTGGACTTCGACCATCCCTGTTCGTTGCCCAAGACCGATCGCACTACTTCATGGTTAGGAAACTATTTACCATTTTATATGCATTTACTACATTTTGAGCTGATGATCCATTTTTTGGATTAGGTGTTTGAATAATAGAATACTCAAAGCTCCACATGTGTGTTTGATAATCATTTCAAGGATGATTGTCCCCTAGGTTGCTACTTTTGTCAAATCTGGCCTATGAGCCCTTGTAAGCCCAAAAAAGCATAAATTTGCATTACGATCAAAAATGACTTCTAAAGCCTCATTAGGCATTTAGGCATATCAGTTTAATGTTAGGAAGTCATGCTAGGAGGTTTAGTATAAGTAAAAATGCATAAAAGGCAAAAATGCACATTTGACCAGAAGTTGTCATTGTTGCTTGACAACTTTTTGCAACTTTTTGAGAAACTTTGCATTTTTTTAGCAAATCGGTGGTTGGGCAACCGATGAAGTATTGATTATGACCAAAAATGGCATATAAAATGCTCTGAGAATGAACAAAATGACCAGAATAGAAACTCAATTGTCCTACAAGAATTTAATTGTATTTGTAGTCATATATATTGAAATGCTTGACTTTGATGTTATACAACAATTTCATGCACATACAATAAAAAAGATTTTTTTTTCCACCATATATAATAAAATGTTGACAACAATTTCAAAACAGAGAAGATAAGACTACCAATTGGTGTCAACAGAGTTTTTATTTGTCTAGTAAAACTATATTTTATATTAATTCTGAAAATGTTTAAATTCTGCAAGATAAACCTCGATGGCTAGCCAACTAGACCATCGAAGTCGGTGGACGGTATACATAACGGTCCATACATAACACATTCAGAAACATTTTAAAAAAAAAACATAGTCCTTGCTTCAAAAAGGGTTGTATGTGCCATCTCGCTACACCACATGAACAGTGACCATGCCCTCTTCCACGTCCAGCACTTCCATGTTCCTAACTTGGTTAATTTATGTCTCCCTGCTGGAGCCTTCACCGAACTGCAGCACACGACCCTTCTTAGTTGTTCTTCCACAAGGTCGACCCTATTGTTTTGTGCATGCAGGAACTGTTCGTTGCACAAGTGCTCTATATTCGACCAAGGTCCCCATTTTCCCATTTCCACATGCACTTCCTAGACCTCAACTGCCTCAAGGTATTGCACAATACCATACATCCCAGCCTATGCTACACTTCTTCTAGCCTCTTTATCGAATATCGCACTCCAGAGCAAGAATGGTCGCAAGGGAGGACTGAATTCACTCACGTGAATCCACGCTCTGCCCACACTTTCGAAGTCATCCATGTCTCGTGCAAATCCTAATAAGGCTTCCATTCTGCCTAGCCACTCCTTCTTCACACACCTGTTCATGATTTCTCTGACTTTCAGAACAGGTTGGAGCTCGAGACACCATGCCATAAATAGACACACTATGTCCGCATTCATTCTGTACTTCCATCCACCTTCTACATACTCAGGCCCAAGGATCAACTTCACCGCGGACAGGAATGAGGTGTCTTCATAAATAAATAGGTTCATCAACCTCTCATCGCTTATTTGTCCCCAAAATGAGACCTGTGTTTTGGTTGTTTCTAAAGAAAAGTTGGCCTCCATGTTCAAAATCAAGATACTTGTTATTCCAAAATGGACATGCAAATATGTCAGACTAACAACAACGTCTATAAATTATTTCAATTTTTATCAACCAATGCCTTAATTTTTTAGTGCTTTCTAATAGCTACGTTCATCCACCACATGTTCCATGTTATTCTACAATCTAAATTTCGGCACAATAGTCTGTGGACGTTTTTTTAGACTTACACATTTCCATATGATGCACACAGCTAATCAAAAGTTTCTTTGATTAACAGGCAACGATTGACTAACACTATGGATTAACTAATAGTCATGTTAGTTGCTCATGTTAAACCGTTGATTTTGTAATAAATTGTTTGCGATTGACTAACCTATCGCTAACATGTTGTCCAAAAGGTCTGTTTTGAAGCCAAAATAGCTTCAGCCATATTGCCTCTAGAAGGGATGGCTATTCTAGCTCCAAAACTGAACTGTCATACAGCGTGTTAGTTAGAGGTTAGACAATCGCAATCGTTAACTGCACAATCGACGGTGTAAAACATGAGACTAACACGTGTGTTAGTCAATCCATACTATCTGTCTAAAGGTTTAGGGATTTTGAAATTTACCATATCGAGATAGTGCAAAAATAGTTATATCAATCCCCGATGACATGGAGAATGGGGAAGGCAGAACCATCGGTATTACCTGTATTGATAAAACAAACTCTGAAGCATTAAGCATAAAAGTGCATCGAAGACTGATTGGGACTTTGAGAGGAATGGAAAATGGTATTCCGACCCCCGATGAAGATAAAAGCTCCTACAGGGATATCGGTGTAAACTATACCGATAAAGTAAACATGCATTAGGACTCATCAGGAGATCGGAAGAAGCACTTGTATGCTATGTCGAGTCCCAATAGGACTATTAAGGCATGTTAGTAGACCATTTTACACTGTCTATAATGCGACCAACATTCTACGATTGTCGAACCTATCGGTAACGCACGGTTGAGATTGACTAACCTGTCGCTAAGACACTATATGACATGGAGAATGAGGAAGGCGGAACCATCGGTATTACCTATACCGATAAAACAAATTTCAAAGCACTAAGCATAAAAGTGCATCGGAGACTGATCGAGACTTCAGGAGGAATGGAAAAATGGTATTCCGACCCCCGATGAAGGTAAAAGCTCCTGTGGGAATATTGGTGTAAACTATACCGATAAAGTAAACATGCATAAGGACTCATCAGGAGATTGGAAGAAGCACTTGTATTCTATGTCGAGTCCCGATAGGACTATTAAGGCGTGTTAGTAGTCTGTTTTACACCATCCATAATGCGACCAACATTCTGCGATTGTCTAGCCTGTCGGTAATGCGTGGTTGAGATTGACTAACCTATCGCTAAGACACTGTATGACATGGAGAATGGGGAAGGCGGAACCATCGGTATTACCTATACCGATAAAACAAACTCAAAAGCATTAAGCATAGAAGTGCATCAGAGACTAATCGGGACTTTGGAAGGAATGGAAAAATAGTATTCCGACCCCCGATGAAGATAAAAGCTCCTACAGGGATATCGGTGTAAACTATACCGATAAAGTAAACATGCATTAGGACTCATCGGGAGATCGGAAGAAGCACTATTATGCTATGCCGAGTCCCGATAGGACTATTAAGGCATGTTAGTAGTCCGTTTTACACTATCCATAATGCGACCAACATTCTAAGATTGTCTAACTTGTCGGTAATGTGCAGTTGAGATTGACTAACCTGTCGCTAAGACACTGTATGACATGGAGAATGGGGAAGGTGGAACCATCGGTATTACCTATACTGATAAAACAAACTCTGAAGCATTAAGCATAAAAGTGCATCGGAGACAGATCAGGACTTTGGGAGGAAAAGAAAAATGGTATTCCGACCCCCGCTGAAGGTAAAAGCTCCTACGGGCATATCAGTGTAAACTATACCGATAAAGTAAACATGCATAAGGACTCATCGAGAGATCGGAAGAAGCACTTGTATGCTATGCCAAGTCCCGATAGGACTATTAAGGCATGTTAGTAGTGCATTTTACACCGTCCATAATGCGACCCACATTCTGCGATTGTCTAACCTGTCGGTAACGCGTGGTTGAGATTGACTAACCTTTCGCTAAGACACTGTATGACATGGAGAATGGGGAAGGCAGAACCATTGGTATTACCTATACCGATAAAACAAACTTGGAAGCATTAAGCATAAAAGTGCATCGGAGACTGATCGAGACTTCAAGAGGAATGGAAAAATTGTATTCTGACCCCCGATGAAGATAAAAGCTCCTGCAGGAATATCAGTGTAAACTATACCGATAAAGTAAACATGCATTAGGACTCATCGGGAGATTGGAAGAAGCACTATTATGCTATGTCGAGTCCCAATAGGACTATTAAGGCATGTTAGTAGTTCGTTTTACACCATCCATAATGCGACCAACATTTTGCGATTGTCTAACCTATCGGTAACGCACGATTGAGATTGACTAACCTGTCACTAAGACACTGTATGACATGGAGAATGGGGAAGGCGGAACCATCGGTATTACCTATATCGATAAAACAAAGTCCAAAGCATTAAGCATAAAAGTGCATTGGAGACATATTGGGACTTTGGGAGGAATAGAAAAAGGCTATTCCGACCACCGATGAAGATAAAAGCACCTGCGGGGATATCAGTGTAACCTATACCAATAGAGTAAACATGCATTAGGACTCATCGAGAGATCGAAAGAAGCAATTTTGTGCTATGCCGAGTCCCGATAGCACTATGTAGGCGGATGGAGAGTTGCTAGGAGTTCTTCGGGGTGATTTATCTTTCGTGAAGCAGCAAAAGGGAAGTGGGCCCAGAGCGAGGATGATGTGGAAAGTAAAGAAGGTGCATCTTGAAAAGGATCTGACGGTCTACGTTATTTTGTTGGGTGAAATAGCGTGGAGTTTATCTTTCGCAAAGCAGCACAAGGATGGTGGGCCCAACATATCAAAGTAGTCCTGATTTTTTTTTAAAAAGGGCCATATCGGAGAAAAAGACCATATCAGAATAGTGCAAAAATAGTTATATCGATCCCTGATGACATGGAGAATGGGGAAGGCAGAACCATCGGTATTACCTATACCGATAAAACAAACTTTGAAGCATTAAGCATAAAAGTGCATCGGAGACATATCGGGACTTCGGGAGGAATAGAAAGAGGCTATTCCGACCACCGATGAAGATAAAAGCACCTGCAGGGATATCGGTGTAAATTATACCGATAAAGTAAACATGCATTAGGACTCATCGGGACATCGGAAGAAGAAATTTTTTGCTATGCGGAGTCCCAATAGGACTATTAAGGCAGACGGAGAGTGGCTAGGAGTTCTTCGGGGTGATTTATGTTGATGCCCGATGTGATTTATGCAGACTCATCGGAGCATTCGAGGGACATAAATTGAACTATGGCGATACCCGATGGGACATATTGGTCTATGTTTCAGCTATCGGGAGCGGTCTCGGTCTACTATACCGATACCCGGTCAGTAATGAGTAACATGCATGTTAGTCGCATGTTTTACACTATCGATTCTAAAGTTAGTGGTAGCGATTGACTAATCTATCACGAAGCAGTGAAAGGGAAGTGGGCCCAGCGTGAGGATGACATGGAAAGTAAAGAAGGTGCATCTTGAAAAGGATCCGACGGTCTGCATTATTTCGTTGGGCAAAATAGCATGGAGTTTATCTTTCGTGAAGTAGTGAAAGGTTGGTGGGCCCGACATATTAGAGTAGTCTTGATTTTTTTTAGAAGATGGCAATATCGGAGAAAAACACCATATCAGGATAGTGCAAAAATAGTTATATCGATCTCCGAAGACATGGAGAATGGGGAAGGCAGAACCTTCAATATTACCTATACCGATAAAACAAACTCCGAAGCACTAAGCATAAAAGTGCATCGGAGACATATCGGGACTTCGAGAGGAATAGAAAAAGGCTATTCTGACCCCCGATGAAGATAAAAGCACCTGCGGGGATATCAGTGTAAATTATACTGATAAAGTAAACATGCATTAGGACTCATCAGGACATCAGAAGAAGAAATTTTTTTCTATGCTAAGTCCCGATAGGACTATTAAGGCGGATGGAGAGTGGCTAGGAGTTCTTCGGGGTGATTTATGCCGATACTTGATGTGATTTATGTGGTCTCATCAGGGCATTTGAGGGACATAAATTGAACTATGCTGATACCCGATGGGACATATCAGTCTATGTTTCAGCTATCAGGAGCGGTCTCGGTCTGCTATACCGATACCCAGTCAGTAATGAGTAACACGCATGTTAGTCACGCATTTTACACCATCGATTATGCAGTTAGTGCTTGCGATTGACTAACATATCGCGAAGCAGTGAAAGGGAAGTGGGCCCAGCGCCAGGATGATGAGGAAAGTAAAGAAGGTACATCTTGAAAAGGATCCGACGGTCTGCATTATTTCGTTGGGTAAAATAGCGTGGATATTATCTTTCGTGAAGTAGCGAAAGGACAGTGGGCCCGGCATATCAGAGTAGTCCTGCTTTTTTTGAAAAAATGACCATATCGGAGAAAAAGACCATATCGAGATAGTGCAAAAATAGTTATATCGATCCCCGATGACATGGAGAATGGAGAAGGCGGAACCATCGGTATTACCTATACTAATAAAACAAACTCCGAAGCATTAAGCATAAAAGTGCATCGGAGACATATCGGGACTTCGGGAGGAATAGAAAAAGGCTATTCTGACCCCCAATGAAGATAAAAGCACCTGTGGGGATATCAATGTAAATTATACTGATAAAGTAAACATGCATTAGGACTCATCGAGACATCGGAAGAAGTAATTTTTTGCTATGCCGAGTCTCGATAGGACTATTAAGGCGGATGGAGAGTGGCTAGGAGTTCTTCAGGGTGATTTATGCCGATACCCGATGTGATTTATGTGGATTCATCGGGGCATTCGAGGGACATAAATTGAACTATGCCGATACCCGATGGGACATATTGGTCTATGTTTTAGCTATCGGGATGGAAACAAGGACCAAAAATAGTGTGTTAGCGATAGGTTATGGGTTCGGCCACAGCTCCAAAACAGACATTTTTTTGCTATTTTAGACTATTTTATGCAATTAATAGTAAATCATATTAGAAAAACCAGACAAAAATCCCTATGTAAAATTAATTACAAATTTATATGGATATTTCTACATATTCATTTGAATCATTTGAAGATAATTTCAATATTACTGTTAATTATTAATTGCATGTTACTTAGAGCATACGACGGAGTTGGCAAGGCCGTGGCTATTGCGTGACTAACAACGCATGGAAATCCAAGGTCGGACCTATCGGCATTACTTTCGCCGATTAAATTAATAAGGCAACAACGGTTACTTCAGAGAACTGGCAAAAACAAATATTGTCTTGCTGATAACTGAAAGCCACTACAAAAATGATAGACCAAAATGACAGTACATAGATACTAACAGACACCAAAAACCCAGCAAAACGACACTACAGACATACTAACACGCGTTTTACAATGGCTTTTTGGAGCCAGCAAACACGCGTCGAACCCTATATCTAACCCTAACCCAAATAATTTCAAGCTACAAAAAAACAAGAATAACCAAAGAAAAAACAAGACAATATAATTTTCGCACAACATATACAAATCTGAAAGAACGGCAACTCAAAAAAGCAATAAAACATGCAAATTTTCCAACTATAAATCAACATACCTGTTAACCTTCACAAATGAACGCAAACTGCCCTTCAAAACTAAGTCCTCGTTGCCTCCTTCAAGCCCTTCTTTGCCTTCAAAAATGCCTTCAAAAACGCCTTCAATAACAACATTCAAAAACGCCTTCAAAACAGCATAACACTGGAACAACAAATTAGGGCTTTGGAGTCCTTTATCTAATCGCGCATTAGTCCATCCATCCCTTTATGCTTGTCCCCTTTTTTCCACAACAAGCAGAAAATGGCGGGAGGTTCGGTTGTATGGTCCACCTACCACAACACGCGGAGCCCTAACACGCGTGTTTTTCCACATGAGGTCACGGAGCCGCAGAAAATGGCGAGAGCGTCGGACACATCTATTCTAGCTCCAAAAAGACAGTACGGATTGACTAACACGTGTGTTTGTCTCGCATTTTACACCGTCGATTTTGCAGTTAGCAGTTGCAATTGACTAACCTGTTATGGACTAACACGTTGTACGAAAGGTCTGTTTCGGAGCTATGGCGTTGGTTTTCACTAAACGGCTGCGATTGATGGATTGACTGAGTAAGGACCCACCTGTCAGTAGCACGTGCGAGACAACCACCGTGGTTTGGAAGCCCGGGGCCTCTTTTTCCCGCCGTTTTGGCATCCGAATGCAGTCATCAACACTTGTCGTCGGATGTTTGTTTTCTATGGCTTTTAATGTGTGTGTTAGGCACAACACATCAGCCTGAGCCGCGGCCCATGATCCGTCGTTTTCTGGCATGTCCACGTTGTTTCATGTGGGCCCCGACGTTTGAAACAGCCAACTCTAGGACAACTCCACGTCATTTTTGGTGGGTCCGATGCCTGCACCAAATGGGCATGGTATGGGCTATGGTATGCATGGGCTATGCATGTCTCGATGCATGTCGTTGGCACGACAGGTCACTTTTGGAGCCAGAATAGACGCGTCCTTGTTATAACATGTATTCTGACAAATGGTACTCCCATATTATTCGATATTTACATAACGGTACCTTTCTTGATCCTACAAGTAAGAACACTAGAACTCGAATATGCAAACTTACCACATGTTACATCATTGTATCTAATGTTATTTATAGACTATTATATAATGGTCTTCTTCTTTCTTGTCTTAACAAATTAGTGATCCATATTGCACTTAGGAAGCACATTCAAGTGCTTGCGGGGGGAATTCGGTGTAAATATTTAGTTCAAAAGTTGTTCTGATTTGGATACTATGGCAAACTATGGAAAAAGAAGTTCCTTTTCTTTTGTCAAAAGTTGTCATTAGTGCCAGAAACATAATAATTTGATCCATGCTCGTGCCCACGAACGTAGAGCTCAGATAACCCCTTGACCATTTTCTTTATAGAGCCTCGATCTTATTGATAAAATTTCCCCTCCTTCCCCTCAAGAACATACTTTGATTATCATAGGTACAAATTATTTTATGAAATGGGTTGAAGCCATTCCACTTCAATCCTCAACCACTGAAGTAATTTGTCAATTCACCTTAGTAATTTGTAATGGGTTTTAAGACATGGGTTTACAAGTTTGTAGGAGAATATTTCTCATAGGATCTTAGAACTAAATGTTTCTCCGATGCATGTAACATGGCGCAGAGCTGCTGATAAGAAGAAGATAAATCACAATTGGACTTACGGAAGATCCTGTAACATTAGCTGCGTTATTTGTTACTCTCTTTTTTTCCTTACATGATTTATTCAATAATTGTATTGTGCAGGCAGCAAATCTCCTTCACGATCAGAGTTTTCTTGATATCCCATATCAAATTGTGGCTGATGACATTGCTGCATGTGAGGGCCCCGAAATGATTCGTCAAAAATATAACATAGAAAATGACCTCACTTCTGAAGAGTAGAAAGAAATTTCAAAGTTGAAAGAATATACTTTCACTTATTAATTCAAAAGTTTCGAGTTCATAACTGATTAATAAAATGGAAAATTTGAGCAAGACGTTTCTAGATTAGATTTTATAGGAGTTTTTTCATTAAATTTACTGATTCATGAAAAATCTACATTTACATTCAATGCTCAAAAATGTATTTAAAATCAAATATACAGATTTTATTAATTGTAAATATCTTATGTTCAAAATATTTGATGATTATGTTTTTTTTTCACAAATGTTTATGTATATTTTATTATAATAATTATGAAATATTTAATAAATTTTAGTTTTAAAAAGAAATAATTTACAATATCTTCTTATCATTCTACTTTTTAAACTTGTCTTTAAGTAGGTTTTTTTTTCATGTTTAGATCCACTCACAATCCTATGAAATGTATTTTTTCATCACAAAATATTTGTTGTTTGTTGGAAATTTTGATGATGTTAGACATGTTGTATACTTCCTACCCATTATAAAAGTGCCATTTAGAAAATATAAAAAATATCATTAAAATAATGAGTAATATTAGCTATATGTGCCCAAGAATTGAAACACATTCCTACCCATTATAAAAAAGTACCCTTTAAAAAATATACAAGTACCATTAAAATAGTGAGCAATATTATCCATATGTACCCAAAATTCTAAACACATGATCCCTCTAAAAATATCAAAATGATCCAATGCAATATTCCCTTCAATGCATGATAGTATTTGATGCTGATGATTTGACGGTTGTTAGAGCCCTAACGAAACAAAAAGAAATGTAAATCAATTCGAAAGTGACATAAATATTTATATACTAGATTAGATTCACACTATATTGCATATATTTAAATATGGTATACCACTCCTAATAATATTTATATACTATTTTATATAATATTTTAGGTAGTAGGAATTACAAATAGTGAGAGATGTCTAAGGATCAAAAAAGATGGTATACCACTCCTAATAATACTATAAACTGAGAAAGGAATTTTTTTAAGAAGGTTTCTACACTATATGGATAAATTAGTTTTGAAAGTTATATGATGATTACTTTTTAAATAAAATATTTATAAATAGTTGTTTGATAAAAAAAAATTGTATGTGAATAAAGATGTAGATTCAAGCATTTTTATTGTTATAGATTCAAATATTATGGTGAGTCCCTTTTCCTAGGTACTAAGTAAATAATTATTTGGTTCTTCATATTTTTTAAAAGTCAATATTTTTAGGTTTATAATTCTTGTACCTTAGCATTTGTAAATTCAAATAATGTTCATACTTAGGAATATTGGAAAACTTATTTAGAGATTAATAGTGGACTTAGATGACATACATTAAGCTCTTATCTCTATTTAATATCCTATTTAATGTTAGCTTCTATGGAGGTACATTATCTTCGTTAGATGTTGGGAGGTTCATTGAAGCCCTCTATCTATATTTATTACTCCATATTTCTTTATATAATGAGAATGATTCTAGTATCAACCTTTTCCATTATTTCTTTCTAAGAGATGAAATATTGTTGAATAGTTACGTATTATATTTAGCATTCATTATAGATAATTTATCACTATTGTGGCATAATTTAATTTTAGATGGGATGCATAAAATCTCTTTTTATCTCCTATTATAGGGTAATTTTTTATTTTCATGGGATTTTTATAGAGCATGTTGTGTTTTCTTTATTTGCTAGAGGGTTGTTTTCTTCTATATTTTTCTACCTTTGTCCATTTATGTGAGATTCAATTTTAGATGCATACATCACATTGTCTCGTATGTAGGACCTATTGTATCCTTTAATACTATATCTTAATGGTGTTTTGATGTGAATGTGATATAAGACCTAACTAATTTATATACTAGATTAGATTCACACTATTTTGCATATGTTTAAATATGGTATTCCTATAACATTATCACTTTATATCAATACATGATGTAGGAGAATCCACAAGTGTGGAGAAATCTTCTATCACCCAAAAATATTGGTTTTTTTTTTCCTAAAGGTTAGGTGATTAGAAATAAATGAAAGCATATATAGGTCTCCACATACATTGGAAAGTCTCCAAGGGGGCATATATTGTTAAAATTATTTAATATTTGTGGCCTATATCTATAGCTAGTCATAGCTTTCATGTATGGAAATATATTTTTATTATTTATAATGTAAACTGAAGAAAATATTAATCTTGGTGTATCTAGGTAAGGAAAAGACTTATGGAAAGGTGGAATGAAAAAGACACCTTTTGAAGAATCTACTTAGGGAATTTTAATAGTCATCTCCTTGATACCCATTTAGAAAAGGTCAATGTTGTAATTTTCTATCTCATTGAAGTAATAAGAAGCAAGTATTTTCTTTTAACATTTCCTATATTAGTTTATTACTACTTTTATTGGATGGATTATTCCTAATCAAGTGGTATCAAAGTGAGAGTCCCTCAATGTGCAGATGAGTGCAAAACATCAATCAATTTACACAAGGACTTGTGGTTGTAATTTCATGATAAAGATATCTCCACAAGTGATGATAGAAGGATTCATGGTGGGAGAAATATTTTTCCAAAAGAGGGTTTTAGAGACCCCCAAATACATTTGCAAGAGTTGTACAAAAGGAGTTACACTAAAAAATGGAGTAAACGGGCCAAGATGAAAATGATGATGAAACTCATGAGGAGGGAGGATTCAAAAAAGAAAAGGAGTCTATGAGAGATCCAAAAGAGGTTATATTTTAGAGGACTATCTCTAAGATTAAAAAAAAAGGCTAGAGGAGAAATTTTCTACATTTTTTGAAAGTCTAATTCTAGAGGAGCTGATCAAGTTGAGCAATGATAAGGAAGAGTACACGTTGAGTATGAATATGTGGAAGATTCTAACTTGGTCAAATTTGAAGAATATTTGAATATCTAGTAGAGAGAATGAAAAAAAGAAGAGGTAAAGATAATATAACGAGATTGAATTAGATGTTGAATAAGTGAAAAGGATCTCCATCCCTATTGATTATGAGCTTGATTTTTTGAAGAGGATGTAAGGATTGAAGCAAGTTACAAAACATATCAAGGATTGTATAGAAGAATTTTACATCTTCCTAAAATCAAAATAGGCCATTCTGAGGCCAACAAATACAAGGTATCCCATTAAGATAATGGGTTGTAGCTAAGTATACAAGAGGAGATGAGTCTAGTTAAAATGACTACTATTGAGTATGCATATAAATTTTATTTAAGCTGGAGAAGTAGGTGAATAGGAGCTTTGAAAGCAATAAATAAGGAAAATCTTGAGGAAAGATTAAGGGTAATCCTATGGAGATTGTAATTAAAATAAAGAAGCTAGCAATAGTCCTGGATCTAGAGGAGAGAAAATCCTATCACCTCTATAATAAAAATAATGGTAAAAGAGAAAGAGAGATATTGGGATGATTTATTGGAAGAGGAGGATTTTTTAAAACACATTTTCAATGTGGAGAAGAATTACATCGAGCCTTTTGAATGTCCACAACATCAAGGGAGGATAAATTGAATACCTAGACTAATAAAAGAGTTTTCCATGTAGATGAAAATGAAGAACCTTCAAATTATTAAAATGTAGGAGTAATGATTCTTATCATGACAAGAGCCTTTATGAATAAGGAGATGGATCAAGTCCATAAGAAGAGCTTGTTTTGCATGAGATGAAAATTTGAAAGATAATTGTGTAATGTGATCTTTGATTTTGGTAGCACTTACAATATTATGTCAAAATAGATGGTTAACAAGTTGATATTGTAGAGGAGACATCTACAACCATATTGGATTACATGGTTCTAGAAGGACCATAAGGATTTGTTCAATGAGAAATATTTTTTAAAAATCAAAATTGGGACCCATCATGGTGAGGTACTACTCATGCCTATAGATATTTCTCACATATTTTTGGGAAAGCTATTGTAGTTTGATTTGTGTGTAGTAGATTATGAGAATTCCAATACTTATTATTTGATGAAGGATGATGTTTTCCATAAACTGAAGCCCCTAAGGGAGGTAGAGGAAAAGGTATTAAGTAACACCATAATTTATTTGGTTGATGGTATAATACTGTTGGATAGAATAAAGCATGGTAATATTGCTACACATCAATTCCTAGAGTTGAGAAGGGAGGAGATAAGAAGATACAAGATATAATTTATGATCTATTACAATAGTTTCAAGATATTATGTTAGATAATATACTTGAGGGTTTGTTATTATTGAGGAAGATAAATCAACATATGGACTTGATACCCAAATTAAGTTTTCTAAATAAGGTAGCTCATAAGATGACTCTATTAGAGAGTGAGGATCTAAACATAAAACATTAGGAGCTATTGAGGAAAGGGTAGATTTGAGAGAGTTTTATCCCATGTGTGATACCTATAAGATTAGAAACAAATAAGGATGTAGAATGGAGAATGTGTAAATACTCCCAATTCATCAAAAATATTATATTTGTTGGCATATGTGCAGAGTATGTTGACATGATGATATTGTATGTTGTCATTGATGTCAATTTGATAAAGAGTGAATCGGTATATTGATGTAAGCACTTGCAAGAGAACCAATATGATGTTATGAACCAGTATATGTGAAAAAGTGAAGCAGTATGTCTCTCCAAGTGAACCGGTATGTTGAAATGTTAACCGGTATATGTGAAAAAGAGAAACAGTATGTTTGTCCAAGTGAACCGGTATGTCAAAATGTGAACCGATATATAGAATGTTTTGTATCAAGGTTTCATATGGGATGACTACCAGTTGGTAGTCTTAGCTTTAGGGTTTTCGATTGAAGTGTTGTATGCCTATGTGATTCAACTGATGACATCGTGTGATGAGTTAGCATTGTAATGAAGAACAGATTGTGTTGCCATGTTAGCCTTGTGCGCGTGCGGGATCTTGCATGAGGGAGATTGATACTATCTACCTTGGGAATGTGCAAAGTCTCTATAAACGGTGAAGAATGCATGATGGGTTATCAGCCTCCAAGAAGCGGTGAAGAATGAATGTTGGAGAACGTCTTGAGATCTGTTCAAGACTGTTGTAATCAATGCAATATGATCAATGGTTAGGATTGAACCAACTGAATTGCTTAACCTAAATGTTTAGGGTTTAGGGTTTATGCTTCCAACCTATCTGTTTCCTATAAGGTTGGGGTGATCTCACAATAATGGTTCCCACTTCTTTGCCACTTTTGACAATGAGATGAACATTTTTAAAATAATCTTCAAGTTCTGAGAACTATAACTTTTAAACTATTAAAAATTTGAAGATGATGTAAATTAGTGATTTGTAGCATTTTGTTTGTAGATTCTCTATACATTTTTTTCAAATTCTTTTGAAGGACTTTTAAAAAAAATTTCCATCTCTGTCGAAAGTAGTTTTTTACAACAAACTACATTTTTTAAGAGTGACGTGCCTCTCGAAACCTATAATTTTTTTTCTATAAATGATAAAAACTCAATTCTTTTGAATTTTGGTTTGTAACATCAATATCCAGGGCTTGCATTTGGTTTGATAGTGATATGCTCAATATTTTTTATTTTATAAAGTTTTGAAGTCCGACCAGTCATAATTTAGACATAGGTTTAAGTTTGAACACATAACTTGTTCTATATATATCAAAATTCAATTTTTTTTTTTTGTTAGAAAGAAGACATCAATACCTGGGGCTTAGATATTTTTCAGAATTTTTTTGAATTAGTTTCTTATTTTTCCCAATGCGTTGAACAAAGAAGTTCATGTTCGGTGAAAAACCAATTTTCCATAAAATTAAAAAAGCAAGAACATAATAAATTCAAAATATAACAAAACTATACTCGTTGGAGAGCTTTCTCTGAGTAATACCATCTAATATTTTTGGGTTATCAAGAATATTTAATTTGTGCTTTGATCAAGAGCTCCGAAGTCATAAATTCTTCAGAACTCTAAAAAAATTTTGGGAGAAACCTCTAACAGCATGGTTCGAATGAATAGTGCTTCAATCAAATTGGGTTCGCTCGAACCATAAAGGGTTCGAGCGAACCCCCATTCGCTAGAATCCACAAGCTTAATTTTGGCCCATATTAATATTTTGGTGGGTTCTCTCGAACCAAACGTGGTTCGAGCGAACCCACGACCGCAAGCCGGTTTGCTCGAATTCAGAGGGGTAGTTCGATCGAACATGCCTATTTTACTCGAACCCCTCAAAAAATAAACTCCCCACTTTCACCAAATTCCTTCGTTGGCGGAAGTGGGAACCAACTTTGTGAGTTCACCCATCAATGTTGTTTTTCATGTTGAGGTTGTTGGCAAATGTTGTGTGTGTATCCAAGTGCAGAGATACGTGATTCTTGCCAGACCAGATAAGAGAATAGATACTTGTAGAGTGTGATTGCAGAAGGAAGGAACTAAAGCAGATCTGCATTGGCATTGAGTGTTGTTACCAGATCATTGTAATATCTGTTAACCTCTAACCACTTCAACAGTTGGAAAATCCCTTAACAGGGTAGCTTTAATCGGCTTGCTATAAATCTTTTAATAGGGTGACTCAAAATCATTGAGTTCTTAAAATCCTCTAACCAGGTAACCTTTAACAAGGTTTAACCCTTAACCGGGTATTTTAGCCATCCCTTAACTGGGTGTGTAGACACCCAAAAATGGTCAATGCTTGCGAGGTCATACTTTAACATTTGCGCATTGCCTCATTTTAGGTTTTTGTGTCGCATTAATATTTCTCCTATGTCACGCACTTGATTTTTATCATTTGCAAACATTGAGTCATTCTTCTACTTTCTTCAATCATCTCGTCCTCAAATTTGGTCTTCTCGACAACATTATCTAGTCATGATTTTGATCAATTTTATCCTGTCGCATCAATGTGTGTATTCATTTGTCATCAATCCTTCAATCCTGTCAATCTTGCGATCGATTTGTCATCGATCGTTGTCTTCTTATCAATCATTGTTCTTTTATCAATCTCATCATTTTGGACATCGTCAATCCTAATTAGGGTTTTGTCCTCTTATCGATCCTGTCAATCTTACGATCAATTTGTCATCGATCGTTGTCCTCTTATCAATCTTGTCGATTTATCATCAATCCTTCAATCTTGTCGTTTTACGATCAATTTGTCATTGATCGTGGTCATGTCTAATCTTGTCATCTTGCAATCCATTTTGTTGTCGATCCTTGTCCTTTTGTCAATCTTGTCATTTTGCGACCGATTTGTCATCATTTCACTATCAATCATTATCTGTCTCAATTGTGTCAATTGGCGTATTTCTCAATCAAATCATTTATCACATTGGTCATTTATCAAATCAAATCATGATATTAATTATCTTTAATCAAGACCTAATTGTCATTTTCGCATTTCTAATTCATCTTCTAGGGTTTTATGATTTAGTCATTTAACCTAATTCGCCATTTCTTCCTCTAGGATTACTAAATTACTTGTTAATCCTAAGTCTTCTTATTACAATTAAATCTTTATTTAATTGGCTAATTATTCTTCTTTGTGAATTGATTAATAAATGAAAAATTATTAATTAATTCACTAATTCCTAAATCCTATTTTTCATCAATTTCTAATTCCAATTTCCTAATTGGTCATCAATTTCAATTTCCTAATTTTTCAAATTTCTAATTCCTTTTCCCTCCTAATTCATCTCCTAATTCCATGGGAATGGCATGTCAATTTGTCATGAAATTGTCATAATTGATAATCAATCAATTTTGACATAGAATGTGTCATAATTTGTCATCAAATTGTCAATCAATCAAATTGTGCATGGAAAGTGCATAATTTGTCATAATTTGTCATATTGATTTGCAATTTCCATTTGAATTGCATCATGCCAATTTTGTGATTTCTCCAATTTCTCTATAAATTGGATAATTTTTCTTCAAATCATCCCCTTCAATTACTTCTTGAAATCCGAATTGCTGTCAAACTATCAAATTTTAGTTCTAGTACTCTTGAGCTTTTTTGCTTTCAATTGTGAGAGCACTTGTAGGTGAGATCCACAAAATTATTGAAGAGGAAAGAACAACAATGGAGCCGCATGGAAGGAGTATTCAATCTTGAATCTAGTTTGCATAATGTTTTCTTTTGAATGCTTCATTTTCATACCTTCATTGAATGTGCATTGTGATTAGGTTCATTGCAATGAGTATTTCTTTGATTGAGCTATCATGTTTAATGTTTTGATTTGATCTACTTATCTTGTAATGATTCCTAATTTCTACGCTACATTAAATGGTGAACCCGATGTGAATACTAACCTTCTAACCATCTTACTGTGTTTTGGAGTCCTTCTAAGCTGATTTGCAAGTCAAAACTCAAAAACAGGGTCGTGCAGTGCATTCTGGACACATCCTGCGCCTGTGTGAAGCATCTTGCGCCTGTGTTGAAAAGTCTTGCGCCTGTGTCAAGACATTCTGCGCTTGTGTCAGACATCTTGCGCCTGTGTCATGTCTTTTGCGCCTGTGTAAAGTCCAGAACAAAGGTAAAAAAATGCAGTTTTTACTTGAAAAATTTTCTATGTTTTAGTAAATTGCAATTTTGAGGGTCTTCAGTGCATTTTTGGACAAATGTTGTGGCTGGAAACATGAAGAGATACCTTCGATGTTTCCGAAATTTGGTTCTAGATTATTTGAATACCTTTCTAACGCATTAAATGGTTTGTAATTTGGAGCTAGGATGAGAAAGTTATGCCTTCTCAAAGTGGACTGAAATTTTGATAGTTTTTATAAATCAGATCATCTGTGTTTTGGATTTTGGTACTAATTGTTGGTGCAGGATCTTGGCGTACGCATGACAAAGACTAAAAATCAAACTACTAACATGTGTTATGCAGATTCGATGGTCAAAGACTACAAATCAAACTTCTGACATGTGTTTTGCAGGTTGCCTTGGAGAAACAACCAAATTGTGTGTTTGAGTTTTTTAATTAAGCACTTAGTGATTTATAAATAGGTGGGAATGAACCTTTGTTTGCTTTGTTTGTTAAGTATGACATTGGAGTAGGAGAGTATGCTCTCATCCTTCATAGGGTGATCAGAAATCCAGATCTTCGATACCATGCTTGTGTTGTTGATTGTTTGTCTCCATTAGAGGGCCTGCCTTCCCGACCACTTTGCTTTAGCAAGCAAGTGATAATCGTGAGAAGGGGACGACCCAAAGTGAGTACGGCTAGAATTCCTTGGCATTCTAACTCACTATAAAAAAAATACCTGATGGGCGAAAGCTTTGAAGGAAGTGTTACGTGGGAATTGCAGTTACTTGGGAAGTGATGCCCCTTGAAACTCTTTCTCATATCAACATCTAAGTAGGGCCTCTTGGTCTAAATCGTGCTTGCGCGACTACATTTGTTTGGTATCTTGATGGGCTTAATGTCTCAATCATGTTTTCATGACATCAAGGAGTAATGCTTAACAGAAATCCTTACTACATACCTTGTTTTTAGAGGCCAAAAACCCTTCTAGCTGCTTGAGAAGGACAAATTCGGATACTTGGAAGAGATACTAAGTTCGCCATGGGGAGATTTCCATGGGGACTGATGCTTGGCTGCCCTGAGAAGTGAGTGCCGTGGAGGGGAGCCCGTGGGGTCAAGCATCTATGTATTCTCCTTGAATCCCATAATGAGTCTACCTCTCAAGTACCTAATGTCTTTGCCTACCATAATGAATGTGGAAATGAGCATGATTGTCTTGAGTCTAAGTTGTAACATCTTGTATTATTTGATTGTCAAAAGTTGAATGATATCCTATTTCAAAAAGCAAAACACATTGATCAAAACAAGATTAAACACCAAAGACATTCATCCAACAAACATTCAACAAGATTCAAAGCTCACCTTCCTAAAGCATAGTTATCCAACATTGCTCAAAAACTTGTCTCAACATGCATGTCACTTACATTTATGTTCATCCTAGGTTGCATTTTGCAAAGTCATTATCAAGTATCAAAGTTAGGAGTCACCTAAGTCATACTTCTTTTGCATATCAATAAAAGTCATCCATTTGCATATGTCCTCTTGCATAAGAGTAATATCATTTCATAATTAAACCTTAGGTTTCATCTTAGGTTGACATTGTCATATCCCAAGTCTCTTCATTAAGCCTAAGTCATTGTCATATCATAATAAGATCATTTTCATATCTCCTCTTGCATAAGAGTAATATCATTTCATAATTACACCTTAGGTTTCATCTTAGGTTGACATTGTCATACATTTGCATTTGCATATCCCAAGTCTCTTCATTAAACCTAAGTCTTTATCATATCATATTAAGATCATTTGCATATTAATTATCCTTTTGCATATAGTATCAAACCTAGGTCTTGTCATACTTGAGCAATCCAAATCTTTGGTAAACCCTAAGTCATTGTTAAGAAGTCTAGACCTCATCAAGTCTTTTGTCCTTTTTGTCATCAATATCATTTCGTCAAACCTAGCTTAGTATCCAAGCATATAGGTGAGACATTGTCAATTTTTCCTTTTGTCACTTGGTCCTTTTGTCCTTTGAGGCCTAGGCATCATTTCAATTTCCTAAGGGTCCATCTCTTAGATTTTCATTTCAAAAGTTTGTCAAAATCTTCAAAAACAACCAAAAACATAGATTGCATTTTCATATATTTAGTTTGCATTTAGTTGCATATCATACATTATCCTTGAAAATTTCCAAAAAAAAAAAAAATTGCATTTGCATAAGTGACATGCCTGTTGAGATAAGATCAAGATCTAAGAAGATGAGTGAAACAATGTATCAATCCATGGATAACATAGCAAATTCGCAGTTTCAAACTAGTCAAACAATGCAAGTTTCATCAAACACATCTCTACCACCATATGGAATGGTTCAACTTGGACCACCTCTATTATATGAACCAGTGTTTGTACCTATGAAACCAGGACATGGGAGTGTTCAACCAACTCCAAGAGGAAATGCACCTTTCAATTGGAATCAGTCCAGCTTGCAACAGGAAATACAAACATTGTATGAAGAACCAACTCTATCCCAAGGATTTGGTTCAGATCAAGGCATTCACCAAGAAACAAATCCAAATGTCCAACCAGACTCTTCATCCGATTTCGATGTCTCTGATGATGTTGTTATGTACCTTAAGGATCCAAAGTTGACAAAAAAGATGGATAAATTCTTGAATAAACTCTTTAAGAGGTTCCCACAAAAATATCTTGACATGATGAGTAATGTGACCTCCTCAAGTAAGCAAATTAATGTGCAAAAACAACAAGGCGGTGAGTTGTTAGGTTTCTCTCTACATCCAAATGATGAAAATGTGCAACAAGAACTCCAACCCACCTTGATGAGTAAACGTGCTTCAAAGGCATTGACAGTGACTATTCCTCAAAAGTCCACACTCAAAATAATAAACAATCCATTGTTTAATGCAACACCTTTAACACCAGATCAAATGAAGGCCACACAAATGTTGATGACAGGTGTCCCTCAACAAGAAGTGATTCCTCGAATACCAAAAAGTGGATCCAAATCTAAGATGCAAGAAAGCTTTATGATTGGAATGTCTGATCTTACAAATGTTCAAATTGCCTTTCCTTCATCCCAAAGCATTAATCCCTTGCCAAAATCCCCCATGCATATCCAAAGTCCAACCCCATGTCAAGAGGATAATTTAGAACATGAAGAAACGTGTCTTAGAACAGATCAAGATCAAGATCCCAAAACCTTATCATCCCATCCAATTGTTGACCAGGACCCCATCTTCCCACACATTCATAATGATCCTCCTATCACTATCCATTCTATCCAAGAGAACAACACCTTTTCAAATCCTATTGACATTCCACTCCCCGAGCAAGATCAAGATATCCTAGTCCATCCAATCCCAAATGATCCCCGTTCATTCCAAGAACAAAATGTCCTTTCAAATCCCATTGACATTCCAAATATCCCTTCCATCCTTTCTGATGATCCTATTGAAAGTCAAGAGCAAAGCACCTTTAAAGAGGAATCCAATGATCTTCCTCCTTGCCAAGATCAAAGTATCCTTCCAAATTCATTTCCAACACAAGACCCTATCATTCCTTCAGATCCTCCACAAGATCCACTTATTCCTCCATCTCCATGTCCTAATGCTCCATATACACTCCAAGATCACATTTCTTGTGATGATCCCATTATTCCTCCCATTCCATCTCTTGAAGAGCCTATCATTGAACCATGTCCACCACACAATCCTCGATCCCCTCATGATCCTAGTCCCCCTCATGATCCTAATTCCCCTCATGATTCTAACGTGTCAGTGCAAGATGTTCATGAACCCCTGACATTAACAATGGGTTCTTCCACTTTGGTGCAATCTGATCCACTTCAAGATCTCATTGTTTCTCTCATATCATATCCACCTCATAATGGACTCGCGTCTTCTTCCCAAAGAAAAGAGTATCCTACAAGTCAACATATTCATAAAGGCAAAGAAGTAGACCTTCATAAGCAAGAATTTCTCCATATTAAAGAGTATACTAATGGTCATGGCTACAGAGCTCACACTCAAGGCGTCGATATCCCTTCAAAGTCAAAATCCAAATGTCCATCTTCCCCATCATCGCTTCCATCCATTCTAGGTCCCTATATCCCTCCATCTCCTATGCAACATCAGCAAAGGCACACATCTTGGAGAACCTTCCATCCATCCCACATGCCTCCATATCATTCCCATCCACACCAGCATTCCTTTCCCCCTCCAAGCAATTTGGATGCCAAGTATGAGCATCATAAGTCTAGCAATCCACATGTATTCAAGGATCAACATGTCCAATATAATCGACATGTCAAAGCAAAGAAAAATATGATCCAAAAAGAAAAAGAAATATCCAAAAGGCCACAAAGCCCCACTGAGCAAAATAAAGCAAAGTCAAAATCTATATGGGTTCCTAAATCCCTTGTGCAAGCAATGCACTCCAAGGAACCACAAAAGCATGAAAAATCAAAAACCATATGGATCCCCAAGAAGCTCCTTGAAGCACAAAAAGAAAAACCCAGATTGGCATCTAAAATTGCTATTCCTCCATCCAACCCTCTCAAATTTGTTCCTCCATCACCTTCTTCATCCATTTTGGGCCCTTATGTCCCAAAATCCCAAGCCTTTCCTCCATCAAAATCTCAATATCCAAAATACATTTTTCCTCCATTAGTCCATCACCCCTCAAGGTGTGTGCCAATGTCGATCTTGCCTTCATTTCCATCCACTAAAGCCCAATTCTTCCAATACCCTATCCATTATCCAATGCATATTTTCCATCCTCCCATCCCTCTCGTCCAATCCTTTGCATAAATCCTCGCCTTAGTGTCATCTCATTGTCCATGTCCTTATCCTACCAACGTCTTTGAGCATACTTTTAAAGGTCATGGTCTATTCTTTTCAAGGCTGCTATCCAAACAAAAAGACGCTTGAGTCCTTCTTCCATCCCCTATCATGTGTCCATCTTCTTCTGAAAAGGTCAAAATACAAAAAAAGAAGAAAAAAAACAGTGAAAAGCAAAAAAAAAAGAAAAGAAAAAGAAAAAAAATAAAGAAAAATAATTCGTCCACTGGTGAAAACCTGGCAAACAGGCGCTTTGGGCAAGTACCATGATGAAAACTTGGCAAACAGGCATCATGCATAATTTATGAACTTCTTGCACACCACACTTGGGGGCAGGTTTCCTCCTTCATATCCTTTTGTCCTTCATTGTTCCATTATCCTATCAAACCCCTGTCATTACCCTTCATATCCTATTGTCCCTCATGTCCAATTTCCTCTTTCCACCTTTGATCTTGACAAGGCTGACGATCTTCATGAGCATCATGCATCTTGTTTGCAGCTTTTAGTCTATCATAGCTTTTGGTCATTTGCCCATTTGCTTATTATAACCTTTCATCCATATTCCCTACCTTATTGCAACTTTCTACCACTATCACGTATACTACCCTGACCTTCTGTCCATGTCCTTTATCCATTCTTGGTCTTGCTTATCCTATCCATATCATATCGCTATCCATACACTCTTTTTGTCCCTTGATCTTGATCTAACATAAGGACGTAAAATTTAAAACATGGTTTCAAAAACCTCTTGACATGTCCCTCATGCCATATCACTGCTATACATTGTCATATCCAGTCTCTTGTCCCATCACACAATAGCTCTTGGAAATTGCATCCATATTGTCTCCATAATAAAAGGCCTTTGTCTTTCCTCTATCCATCATTATTTCAGCAAGCCTATTTATTCACCTGTCATATTCCTTGCCTTGCTAGACACTGGGGGCAAAATCTGAATAAATTCATAAAAATCGAAAAATGTCCTGAAAAAAGTCATAAAAATCTCAAAATGTCATAAAAATCTCACAATGTCCTGAAAAAAGTCATCAAAATTGGAAAATGTCATGAAAAAAGTCATAAAAATCTCAAAATGTCCTGAAAAAATTCATAAAACATGACCTGAAAAAAGATCATAAAAATTGAAAAAAGTCCTGAAAAAAAAAAAAAATTCTAAAAATTTCAAAAATGTCCTGAAGAAATCCATAAAAAATCGAAAAATGTCCTGAAAAAATATCTAAAAATCAAATAAAGTCCTGAAAAAATGAACAAAAAAAATTGTAAAACTCCAAAAACCAAAAACATGCATTTTTGCAATAATTATCCCTTTTGTGCATCGACAGATCACTGAGCATTCCTCCAATGACTCGCAATCAAACATTGTGCTTTAATGAAATCATGCGTTAACAGATGAACTTATTCAATCAAAATCAAACATTCCAACCTGATCAAAATTGTCATATCAATCGAATATCAGCATCGAAAATCATTTGTCCTTGTCACATTATCATGGGTCTTATACAGGGTGTGGTATACTCGAAACCAGACTGTGTCCTGTCTTAGACGGGGTACCACATTTCCTGAAACCAGACAGCATGATCGTCCTATCAGCACGTTCAACTTTTGACAATAAAGATCAAGATGTTTGTTTGATTTGCTTGAATTTGTGAGTCTTCTCATTTTATTGATTTATCTTTGGCTTCGATCATGTCCCTATGTTGCTCGATGATGTCACTGAGTGATTTAGAGTGACCAGGATGGCTCATGATCCTTTTCTTTTTTTTGATTGTGATTTTTGTTTGTCTGTGATGTGTCTGTCTTTCGCAAATCGGGTTGCATTTCAGCTCTGGCCTTCAATGCCATGATGCTACGCATCCATTTTGCTAAATAAAAATAAAGGTTCTCACCTACAAAGTGCATTACTGAAAGCAAATTTTCATCATCTCTAATTGTCCTCTGTCTTATTTCTTCTTACTAACACTTCTTCCGTCCGGTCGGATAGTCAGTTCGGTCTAGTGCTCCGATATCCCAAACCATATTGTGTCCTGCATACATTTGGTCAATGCATTTGCATTCCATTACATATTACATCACGCATTTTATACATTTCATATTATAAATGCATCCGAAGTACATACAATGCATTCATACATGTTCATAAACCAGTACATAAGTCATCCATACATAGCAACATCACTACATCAGTCATAACATATTGCATCCATCATATCGATGCCTATCATATCACATATCATCATAATGTCGGAGTACAAAATCGGACTGTCTGTCCTAAGTATGGCCCGCAGGCTGACTACATAATGTCAAGCTACATAATGTCCACTGTCTATCATATGGAGCATGTGCCTCTGTCACTGGGTAATCCCTGCCATAGTCTCCCACCGAATCTCCCTCTCGACAATGTCTAGATCCTCTGCGTCACACTCCAACAGTCTGCATAACACGTCTCTCCCTGTCACTGGGTCATACTCTATCATCTCCCCATGTATAGGAATGCGGAGGATGTGCCATATATCCTCTAGAGTCACTGTCGCCTCGCCAGTCGCCAAATGGAATGAGGAAGTCTCCGAATGCCATCGCTCTGCCAATGCGGTAAGCAATCCTGTGTTTGCCCTAATTTCGGGCATATATGTGATGTAATACAATCCCAGTCCAGCTAATGTGTCTCTCTCTGTGCTTCTGAGTCTATGTCGTAGCATGAAACAGTCCGGTCGATTCTCCCGTGCGATCAATGGATATTGTCGACTCTGCATCACAATCGGGGCATCATTTTGTCAGTTGCATGTCTTCATTTTCATGATAAAATCAGGGTGTTTTTCATCCACATTACCTTATCCTACCCTTTTCCCCCCCTGTTAGGTCATTTGCATGCAATTTCACCTCAAAACTAGGGTTTTTTTTGACAACTTGCGCCTGTGTTGGAGAAACTTGCGCCTGTGTTAGATGAATTGCGCTTGTGTATTCATACACAAGCGCAGAACTCCTTACACAAGCGCAGGTTTAGATGACACAAGCGCAGATGTCCATTTTGGTGCCTCCTGTGGGTCCCGCAATGTCCCGTAAGCCATCAAAATTCATGAAATCAAAAACATGGGTTTTCGAGATACATACCGCTGCTCCTGCGTTTTTCGATCGTATGAATGTGCGTACACGTTCTCCAAGGTGATCCGTCGTTGGAATCTATCTGCCATCTATCTGCAAGTGTCCTTGTCCAGAGCAACAAATCCTCCTCTTTAGCTAGTGCAAATGAGTCATTTTCACCCTCTTGGTCTCATTTATAGCTCTTTGTCATTGCATAGATAGACGTGCATCCTCTCCATCTTATGTTGGTCGTGGTCTTGTGCACCTTAAATTGTTTGTCCTTCATGCATCCGATCTCCGATTGTCAGTCCGTTCGATCCTGTCATTTTTATCGATCAATTGGCCTCTTTTCTGCATGTTTCCGGCCAATTCCTCGAGGGGGCATGCATATGTCATTGTTATTATCTGGGGCATTTTCATTATTGTTCTTTGAAACAACGCTCAGAATCGCATTGTCTCAAAGAGGGGCAAAATGTAGACACCCAAAAATGGTCAACACTTGCGAGGTCATACTTTAACATTTGCGCATTGCCTCATTTTAGGTTTTTGCGTCGCATTAACATTTCTCCTATGTCACGCACTTGATTTTTATCATTTGCAAACATTGAGTCATTCTTCTACTTTCTTCAATCATCTCGTCCTCAAATTTGGTCTTCTCGACAACATTATCTAGTCATGATTTTGATCAATTTTATCCTGTCGCATCAATGTGTGTATTCATTTGTCATCAATCCTTCAATCCTGTCAATCTTGCGATCGATTTGTCATCAATCGTTGTCCTCTTATCAATCATTGTTCTTTTATCAATCTTATCATCAATCTCATCATTTTGGACATCGTCAATCCTAATTAGGGTTTTGTCCTCTTATCGATCCTGTCAATCTTACGATCAATTTGTCATCGATCGTTGTCCTCTTATCAATCTTGTCGATTTATCATCAATCCTTCAATCTTGTCGTTTTACGATCAATTTGTCATTGATCGTGGTCATGTCTAATCTTGTCATCTTGCAATCCATTTTGTTGTCGATCCTTGTCCTTTTGTCAATCTTGTCATTTTGCGACCGATTTGTCATCATTTCACTATCAATCATTATCTGTCTCAATTGTGTCAATTTGGATCAAATCATGTCAATTGGCGTATTTCTCAATCAAATCATTTATCACATTGGTCATTTATCAAATCAAATCATGATATTAATTATCTTTAATCAAGACCTAATTGTCATTTTCGCATTTCTAATTCATCTTCTAGGGTTTTATGATTTAGTCATTTAACCTAATTCGCCATTTCTTCCTCTAGGATTACTAAATTACTTGTTAATCCTAAGTCCTCTTATTACAATTAAATCTTTATTTAATTGGCTAATTATTCTTCTTTGTGAATTGATTAATAAATGAAAAATTATTAATTAATTCACTAATTCCTAAATCCTATTTTTCATCAATTTCTAATTCCAATTTCCTAATTGGTCATCAATTTCAATTTCCTAATTTTTCAAATTTCTAATTCCTTTTCCCTCCTAATTCATCTCCTAATTCCATGGGAATGGCATGTCAATTTGTCATGAAATTGTCATAATTGATAATCAATCAATTTTGACATAGAATGTGTCATAATTTGTCATCAAATTGTCAATCAATCAAATTGTGCATGGAAAGTGCATAATTTGTCATAATTTGTCATATTGATTTGCAATTTCCATTTGAATTGCATCATGCCAATTTTGTGATTTCTCCAATTTCTCTATAAATTGGATAATTTTTCTTCAAATCATCCCCTTCAATTACTTCTTGAAATCCGAATTGCTGTCAAACTATCAAATTTTAGTTCTAGTACTCTTGAGCTTTTTTGCTTTCAATTGTGAGAGCACTTGTAGGTGAGATCCACAAAATTATTGAAGAGGAAAGAACAACAATGGAGCCGCATGGAAGGAGTATTCAATCTTGAATCTAGTTTGCATAATGTTTTCTTTTGAATGCTTCATTTTCATACCTTCATTGAATGTGCATTGTGATTAGGTTCATTGCAATGAGTATTTCTTTGATTGAGCTATCATGTTTAATGTTTTGATTTGATCTACTTACCTTTTGATGAATCTTAATTTCTACGCTACAGGGTGATCCCTAGTAGGATTGGTTCCTAATAGAACCTATTGTAAAGTCTTTAACTAAACTAGGCTCCTAACAGAGTGGACTTCAAAAGGGTTTAAATTACAACTTGTGGGTATTCATCCCCACTATGGTTTTTCCCAGTTGGGTTTCCACGTGAAAAATATGTGTGTTATGTGTGATGTTTTTCATGTGATGCTTTGTTATTCTCAGTTAAGCAGTAAAGCATGTTGAACCAATAAGTCTTTACATTTCTGTTGAAGTATTACTAGTGTATGCATATGGGTGAAGTGGAAATAAGATGTTAGATTGTGTGGAAAGCTAAGTTACCAGTTTATGTCTTTCACTATGTTTAACCGGTAGTAATCTAGTTTAGACCGGTATTATTGCTTGCCAATCAAGTGCAGTGTTCTCAATCAAACTGGTTCAAGGAAAAGTGTTTTTCTCAGTACTGATTCACACCCCCCCCTCTCAGTACCGGTTTGGTACTAACTGTTCATCACTAATTCATCAATTGGTATCAAAGCATCCTCCAGGTCCTTTGTGTTGTAAGCTTAACTGCTTGAGGTAAAGATCCTACTCTAATGATGAAGAGGGAAGGTCCAAATTTCAACAGAGACAACTTTAAAATATGGAAGGATAGAATGAAGATATACATCAGAAGCATGGGTGCTCAACACTGGAGCTATGTTCAAAATGATTATGTTATCCCTACCGGTACTCTTACTGATGATCAAAAGAGAGAGATTCAGGAGAATGGGCAAGTCATGGAGGCCCTAATCAGTAGTTTATCTGACATTGAGATTATTGATGTTCAAAACAAAGAGAATCCCAAAGAAGTATGGGATGCCCTTGATAATATCTATGGCCATGAGGAGCATGTGAAACAAGCTAAGGAAGAAATCCTTAGGGGAAAGTTTGAACACATGTAGATGGTTGAAGGAGAGACCATCCAACAATATGGAATAAGAATCAAAACTGTTGTTGGAGATATCAAGAGTGCAAGTGGTAAAATGGAATATTCCACTATTGTTAGCAAAGTTTTGAGATCCTTATTACCGGTCTATGCAATAAGGGTTGTTGTTATTCAAGAGTTGGGGTCTGTAGACAAGACAAAGGTATCCCTAGACTCCATCATTACAAAGTTAACAACTTATGAGCTAAATAATTATGATGACAGTATTCAGAAGACTGAATCAGCCTTTAGAGCATCTACTGCACCATCTAGAAAAGGAAAAGAAGCTAGTAACAGTGGTGAACCAAGAGAAAGTAGAGAAATGGATGATGAGGAGATCCTAATGGAATTTGAAGCTCTTCTTGCCAAGAGACTTCCCAAGGGAACCGGTAAATATAGAGGTAAGCTTCCTTTGAAATGATTTTCTTGTAACCAGATAGGAAACATTGTTGTAAACTGCCCTAATGGTGACAACAAGGATAAACCAGAGAGGTTCAAGAAGTGGATTATTGACAGTGGTTGTAATCACCATATGACTTGTGACCGGAGTAAGTTTATATCTCTGGAAAAGTATGATGATGGTGGTGTGGTTTGTTTTGGTAATGATGAACCATGTATGGTAAAAGGCATAGGGTCCATCTTTCTGAATGGAAGAAGCAGTGCTGACAATGTGTATTGGGTAGAAGGTCTTAGACACAACCTTTTGAGTGTTTCTCAATTGAATGATAATGGACTCACTCTGGAATTCAGAAATGGAGTGTGCAAAATCAAAGGAAAGAATGGTGAACTGATGGCTATCGGTATGCAGACCAAAGGTAACCTATTTCAACTAAATGCTAATGTCAGTACATGTCTAATGGCTAAGTTTGAGGATAGTTGGATGTGGCATAGGATACTCTGCCATGTAAACTTTGATAATATTGTGAAGGCTAGTAAGATTAAGGCAATTAGAGGATTGCCTATGCTGAGAAAATAGGAGAATCCTTTATGCAAAGAGTGTCAACTGGGGAAAATGTCTTCCTCAACCTTCAAAGGTAAAACTTTCACTACAGACAATTTACTTGATCTTGGGCATACTAATTTATGTGGTCCTATGAAAACTAGGAGTGTGTAGGGAGATAGGTATTTTATAAATCTTACTAATGATTTCTCAAGAATGATGTGGGTCACATTCTTGAAGGACAAATCTGAAGCTTTTGGAAAGTTCAAAGCCTTTAGAGAACTCGTTGAGAAAGAAAGCAATAAGAGGATTAAGTGCTTAAGAACTGATCAAGGAGGAGAATTCACTTCCAATGAATTCAACAAATACTGTGAAGAGAATGGCATAAAGAGGCAACTATCCGCCCCCCGGACTCCACAGCAAAATGGCCTAGCAAAAAGGAACAACTATACTGTGGTTGAAGCAGCTATAACTATGTTGATCCAAGGGAAGGTTGCTCACACCTTTTGGAGAGAAGCAGTGAGCACTACAGTCTACACAATAAATCGGGTACTCATCAAAAAGGGTAAGGATAAAACACCTTATGAGTATTGGACTGGTAAGACACCGGTGGTAAGCTACTTCAGAGTGTTTGGTAGTAAATGTTATATCAAGAGGAGTGAACATCAGAGCAAGTTTGATGCTAAATGTGATGAGGGAATATTCCTAGGGTATTCCACACAGAGCAAAGCTCTCAAATGTTTTAACAATAGGACTTGGAGAATTGTTGAAAGCATCAATGTTAGAGTTGATGAAACCTCTAAGAAATTTGAGGAAACCAATAGTGAGCAAGTAGGAGATGAACTAGTAGTAACCTTCTCGGAACCGGTTGCAAAACAACCAAGCACCAGTAATAGTGCTCCTACATCGGTAGATGTTGAGGTTGATGAAGATGAGGATGAAGAAGAAAAGCAAGAGGGAACAACTAAGATCATTCCTAGGTATGTAAAGTTGAATCATGATCCAAAGCGGATCATAGGAGACAAGGATGCAGGAATTCTTACAAGAAGAAAGATTAGAGAAAACTCTTACATGATCTCTGAATTTGAGCCTAAAACATTCAAAGAGGCACATAAAGATGAAGATGGGATCAAGGAAATGGAAGAGGAACTTGAATAGATAGAAAAGAATGGTACATGGTCTTTGGTACCTAGACCAAAGCATAAAAATGTCATTGGCACCAAATGGGTTTTCAGAAATAAGCTAAATGAAGATGGCTTAGTGGTTAGAAACAAAGCCAGATTGGTATGTAAAGGATATGCCCAAGAAGAAGGAGAAGACTATGGAGAAACCTTTTCTCCAGTAGCCAAATTGGAATGAGTTCATATGCGTCTTGCATGTGCAACATTCAAGGGATTCAAAGTATATCAAATGGATGCAAAGTCTGCATTCCTGAATGGAATACTAGAAGAGGAGGTGTATATAGAGCAACCAGATGGGTTTTCCCTATCAGAAGATAGTGACATGGTGTGTAGGCTACATAAGGCCTTGTATGGACTAAATCAGGCACCTAGAGCATGGTATGAATGCTTGCACTCCCATCTTGTGAAGATTAGATTCGAGAAAACAAGTGAGGATAATAGTATCTACCTGAAGTCAGAAGGAGATTAGATTCTGATTTGTGAGGTATTTGTTGATGACATAATCTATGGAGGAGATTACAAGATGAGTCATGATTTTCTAGATGAGATGAAAAAGGAGTTTGAGATGTCACTTATAGGGGAGATTAAGTTCTTCATTGGACTACAGATTCAACAAGTGAAAGATGGAATCTTTATCACTCAGTCCAAATATGTCAAAGAGGTGTTGAAGACCTTTGGCATGGAAGAGAGAAAATAGGTTGGTACACCGATGGTGACCAATTGTAAATTATCCAAAGAGGATGACTCAAGGTTGGTAAATGAGAAGGAATACCGATCAATGATTGGTAAATTACACTATGTAGTACATAGCAGGCCAGACATTGCACATGTAATGGGCATTGTTGTATGGTTCCAGAAAAGCCCAAGAGAATCCCACTTGGTAGCAGTCAAGCGGATTCTGAGATATCTGAAGGGAACTATTGACTATGGATTATGGTATCCATATAGTAAGGATTTCAACCTGAAAGTGTTTACAAATGTTGACTAGGCTGGTAATGTGGATGATCGAAAGAGCACAACCGATGATGCATTCTTTCTTGGTGGAAGATTGGTCTCATGGATGAGTAAGAAATAGAGCTCCATCTCTCATTCTATAGCAAAAGCGGAGTATGTTGCAGCATTTATGAACTACACCCAGACAATTTGGATGAAGCATGTATTAAATGGCTTCAAAGTTCTTGTATCTGAACCGGTAAGTATATTTTGTGACAACACAAGTGTGATTAACATCTCCAAGAATCCGGTTTTACATTCTAGAACCAAGCACTTTGAGCTTAAGTATCATTTCTTAAGGGAAAAGGTTCAGAACAAAGAAGTTGTACGGGAACATGTTTCTAGTAAGGAGCAATTAGCAGACATATTAACCAAGCCTCTACCGAAGGCTACTTTTACCTATTTGAGAGGTGAATTAGGGGTGTTGCCCCTTCAAGAGGTGAACTAAAGGTGTGTGCTCCACATCAGTAAAGGCTTACATTGATATATTTTTCTCAGGATTGGTGTGTTGAAGGATGCTACTCCTTAGGGGGAGCAACATAGTAGAACATAGATTTTTATGCCTTCACTTTGGCATTGTTGTCAAAGGGGGAGAAGATGTGAAGCAGAGAAGATATCTACAGTATTGGGGGAGAAGATGTGAAGCTCAGAGATATCTTTGTATATTGCCATCAATGCTAAAAGGGGAGATTGTTGGCATATGTGCAGAGTATGTTGACATGATGATATTGTATGTTGTCATTGATGTCAATATGATGAAGAGTGAACCGGTATATTGAAGTAAGCACTTGAAAGAGAACCAGTATGATGTTGTGAACTGGTATATGTGAAAAAGTGAAGCGATATGTCTGTCCAAGTGAACGGGTATGTTGAAATGTGAACCGGTATATGTGAAAAAGTGAAGTGGTATGTTTGTCCAAGTGAACCGATATGTTGGAATGTGAACCGATATATGGAATGTTTTGTATCAAGGTTTCATATGGGATGACTATTGGTTGGTAGTCTTAGCTTTAGGGTTTTCGGTTGAAGTGTTCTATGCCTATGTGATTCAACTGATGATATCGTGTGATGAGTTAGCATTGTAATGAAGAATAGATAGTGTTGCCATGTTATCCTTGTCCACGTGAAGGATCTTGCATGAAGGATATTGATCCTATCTACCTTGGGAATGTGTGAAGTCTCTGTAAATGGTGGAGAATGCGTGATGGGCTATCAACCTCCAAGAAGTGGTGAAGAATGAATGTTGGAGAATGTCTTGAGACCTATTGAAGCCTATTGTAATCAATGCAATATGATCAACGATTAGGATTGAATCGACCGAATCGCTGAACCTAAATGTTTAGGGTTTAGGGTTTATGCTATCGACCTATCTATTTCCTATAAGATCGATGTTGTTTTTCATGTTGACATTGTTGGAAAATGTTGTGTGTGTATCCGAGTGCAGAGATACATGATTCTTGCTAGACTAGATAAGAGAATAGCTACCTGCAGAGTGTGATTGTAGAAGGAAGGAACTAAAGCGGATCTACATTGGCATTGAGTGTTGTTACCAGATCATTGTAATACCTGCTGACCTCTAACCACTTCAACGGTTGGAAAATCCCTTAACAGGGTAGCTTTAACCGGCTTTTTGTAAATCCTTTAACAGGGTGACTCAAAATCATTGAGTTCTTAAAATCCTCTAACAAGGTAACCTTTAACAGGGTTTAACCCTTAACTAGGTAATTTAGCCATCCCTTAACTGGGTGATCCCTAGCAGGATCAGTTCCTAACAGAACCTATTTTAAAGTTTTTAACTGGACTAGGCTCCTAAGAGAGCGGACTTCAAAAGGGTTCAAAGAACAGCTTGTGGGTATTCATCCCCACCGTGGTTTTTCCCTGTTGGGTTTCCACGTGAAAAATATGTGTGTTATGTGTGATGATTTTCATGTGATGTTTTGTTATTCTTTTTTTAAGCGGTAAAGCATGTTGAACCAGTAAGTCTTTGCATTTCTGTTGAAGTATTACTAGTGTATGCATATGGGTGAAGTGGAAATAAGATGTTAGATTGTGTGGAAAGATGAGTTATCATTTTATGTCTTTCATTGTGTTTAACTGGTAGTATCTGGTTTAGACCGGTGTTATTGCTTGCCAGTCAAGTGCAGTGTTCTCAATCAAATTGGTTCAAGGAAAAGTGTTTTTCTCAGTACTGATTCACCCCCCCCACTCTCTCAGTACCGATTTGGTACTAACTATTCATCATTGATTCATCAATATTCAAGTATAGATTTTTCTTTCCAAGGATGGATGACATAATGGATTGATTGAGTGGGGATAAGTACTTTACAAAGACTAATTTGAAGAGTGGATATCATTAGGTCAAGATAAGATAATGAGATCAATATAAAACAATCTTCAATACCAAGGAGGGCTTGTACAAGTGATTAGTCATTCCTTTGGGTTAACCAATGCATCGAGAAACTTCATGTGACTCATTAATAATCAATTAAAAATTATTTTGGGCAATTTTTTCATTGTTGATTTGAATGATGATTTTTATTTTTACTAAGATATTGGAGGAGATTTCAATGAATATTAATAGAGGTTTTGACAATCATGGTGGAGTACTGGTTGGATATTTTGGTTAGGAAAAGATTATTTCTCTTATTAATGTGTACTATTATTTGTCATAGTTACAACATAGTGTGTATGACAAAGGGGACAAATCAAAAAATAAGACTATATCATCCATTCCTTGTAACAGAGAAGTTGTTATAAGACATCAACATGGACTTTGTTCCTTGCTTATTAAGAACACAACAAGGATATGATTCAATATTTATAGCAATGGACAAAGTTTTAAGATGACATAATTTATTCTATACAAGAAAGATAATGATGCAGTTCAATTACAAAGTTATTTTCCATAGAGGTGGTATGACTATATGGTCTAATACAAGTATACTTTCTTGTAGAGATACCAAACATTTTGTATTTTTAGAGGAAATTATATAGAAGAAGTTAAAGGTGAATTAGAAGTTCAGTTCTAGAGACCATCTATGGAATAATAGATAGATGGAAGTGGTGAATAGGAGTATGGGAAAAATTAATGAGATTCTTAGTAGTAGATAAGCTTAATGGATGGGACATGATTCTATACATGCATAATTTTCTTACAATAATTTTGTAAACTAGAGTATTGGTAGGTCACCATTATAGATTCACAATTAAGAATTATAGACAAAGAAAGAAAAAGTAGTCTTGATGCTAAATACTATGGATGAGAACTTGAAGAGTATGCATAAATAAATTAGGAATACTATTAATAATATGGATTCGTGGTACAAGGCTAAGGAAAATAATAAATAAAAGATATATAATTAATTTTAGGTAGGATATGCGATCAGAGTTTGCCTAAGGAAGGAGAGATTTCCAATGGGAGCATATAATAAATTAGAATCTTGAAGAAACATGATCTGTGAAATTCTTATTAATGTCCTGAACAAAATCATAGTGGAGCATTTTATAACCTACTTCAAAGGAGGAGATAGAGGATATGATAAATAGTCATGTGGTCCAAAGTTAAAGAAATAAGCAATATGAAGAGTACTTGGTCAAGTGAAAAGGAAGACGTATTGAAGATTCATCATGTTTTTCAAAGGTAGAAGTTGTTTGTCTTGGTTTCCTTTGAATATCAGAGATGTAACAAGGTCACTTCTCAAATTATCCTAATTGTCTAATACTGAATCATCAATAGGTGTAGAAAAATCTTGCATCACCCAGAAATATTACTATTATTTCTTTTTTATTAACGTTATGTTAATAAATATAAATGAAATCAGCTATAGGTCTCCACTTTCTATAGAAAGTGTTTTAGGGGATATAGCAAGTTAAAATAATTCAATATTTGTGGGCTATCTAAATGAAATTGTATTTTTCATGTATTAGAACATAATTATATTAATTATAATTTTAAAATTAAAAAAATTGCTATTTTAGCACGGATTTGGGCAAGGGAAAGATTCATTTGCATGGTGGAGTGAAAGACAACGTAATTTTAGGTTCCCATTTTGGGAATTTCAGCAGTCACAACCTTAGGTCGTCATTCGAGAAATTTCTAGGGACTTGTATTGGATATGTGTTGGATTTATTGGTTACCATGTGTTGATCTCCTATAGGGGACATGACATTTCAAAGAGCCACAAGTGTACTATAAATTGGGCCTTGGGCTACTAGTTTATCCATTCAATGTTGATTCATTTAACATAGATCTTAAGATGCAAGGGCTCTAGCTCCATCTTACAAATTTGTAAAGACGATTTGGGTAAAAATTTATAATTTTTAAATATTTTAATTAATTATAATATTGGAGGAATATGAATAAATTATTTTCTTTTGGTATTTCCTATGTTGTTGTATCCCTTGATCAATCCATAAGATAAAGAAACATTTCATTATGTTCACTTTGTTGTTTCTGCAATTGATTGTGTGAGAGATTTCTTGTATCATTTTAATTAAAATGTTTTGGATCACACTATGTGGTCCATCACCAAGATGATAGAGTGCATAAGGAGAATGAAAAATGGTAAGTTACAAACTAAGACAAACTAAAAAGGAGAGGGGATTCTGGGAGAGAGAGAGGGGATGTTTTACATGGAAAATAAAGCAAGTAGGGAGAAATTAGAGGACTGTAAGTAAGTAAAAAAAAATATTATCTTATATTATTGTATCTCTCACCTTGTCCCATATATTTAAGGACCTCACACTGTAATAATCATGCATTCTAATTCATGTATACATATAATATTTTCAAATCCCTTAATAGAATATAATTATTTTGTCGGGTTGGGTCTCTTTTGTAGGTTTATTGGAGATCCTATATCTTATATGGCTACCTCCATATCCAGGTCTTACATGGTCTGAATCATTACATACCAATTGTTACATTTCATATTTTCTTATTTTTCTTTCTTACATATTCTAGTATATATAAGTGTATGTGTACTACCGTTTCCTCACCATAAAATATTATCTCTTCCTTCTAGGTGTCAAATAATTTATCAAAATTTATAAAGCATTCCATGTTTACTAGGAAAATTGGCACATTAAAGGATTCCTTTATTTCTACGACTTAAAATATACCAACCTCTTTATTCCCATCAAATTTACTTATGCATTGTTGGTGTAAATAATTATTCATCATGGATATTATTACACTTACTTAAGTTTACTTAGGATAATGCATTTCATAGTAGTTTGGATATGAGACACTTGGGTGTTTGTGCCACATTGGGATAGTGTGTGTAGGAGAAATTCCACCTTTTATGGTGTTGATCTTGTTATTACACTATCATATCCACTTATTGTGGAGTGATAATTCCACCTTTGGTGGGTGATCCACCTCATGTGGAATATTATATTATTTCTCCTACCTACCCACACCTATTTTCTACCTACCCTTGTTTCTTATTGATCCACATGTCATATTTGTGTGCTCATACATATCCCTAGCCTTGCCTATATAAGTAGGCTCATCTACATTGTATTGAACAACTATTGATCATTTTCTATTGATGAGAATATAGTTTATTCTTGTCCTATATTGTGTCTCTATCTTGTACATTTCATTGACCTCTTGATCTTGGCAAAATCCAACATGGTATCAGAGCAATTGGGGCTTCATTGATTCGTCTTGAAGAGGCATTATTGCGACGTCAAGAGGCAGATTTGAGGAGCAGCATATTTTGGAGGCGTCCTAGACCAGATCCAACCTCACCATTGCGTCCGGAAGGCCGTTTCCATGAATTTTGGTTATAAAGTTGGCCTATTTTGGTGAGAAAATTTTTTTCTCCATTTTTGCTTATATCGTACGAATTTCGAAAAAAAATTATATTTTTTCGGAATATTTTTTTTTCCTTTTTCAGAGATTTTTTTTAAAATTAAAAAAATTGAAAAAAATTGAAAAAAAAAATTTTGATCAAAAAAAAGGGAGAAAAATCAAAAAAAAAAAGGACATTTGTTTGGGGGTCTGCAGACCCCCGTACCTTCGTGACCTGCCAGTTTGCAGGTCTGTCGTCGCTGTACCTTCTGTCGGCCCGTACCCCGCCTTGACACTCTCGCTGGCTCTGCTCATCCCGGCCCGCAGCTACCGTCGCCGAAACGACTCGCGCCGCATTCCGTATCGCCGAGTCCCGTCAGCTCTGTCACCGCCTGTCGCTGCCGGAATCACCCGCAGGTTCCCTAAGCCCGGGACCCCGACGTTGCCGCCACCTCCGCTCGGTTGTGCAGACCTCCGCTCCACCGAAGCTCGCTCCTCCCGCACCTCCACACAGCACCACCAATGGCTCCTCCCGCCGCTCCGGCTCGAGCGCCTCCCAGCTCCCGACCTCCCGGCGCCGGACGACTCTCCTCCGCCGCCGGCCCTCGGTTCCGACGATCCTTCCACGCGGAGACCAGTCACCATACCGGAGGACCGCACCCGCCACGTGGCAAGCGGCCACTGGCCCGCAGATAAAACAATCTGTATAGTGCCACACAGATTCCGTACATACAGTCAGCAGTCAAATCAGCTTGTACAAACAGCAAATCTGTACAGTACGGATTGTACAGTCAGCAGACCGAGTCATCTGTCCGTACGGTACGGACACCCAGTCAGCAGAGGGCAAAAGTTTTTGCGATAGTCATACAGCTGTCAAATTTAATCGCCTGACTTGCTGACGTCAGCACCACATCAGCAGGGTTTGAAAATTTTTGGACCCCCTCTCATTTGCATTTTTGATTTTGCAGTTCAACTTCAAATGGCCATAACTTGCTCATTTTTTCTCCTTTTTGGGTGCAATTTTTTTTGAAATGGGCTAGAATTTCATGCTCTCCATAGTGGTGAAATAATTTTTTTGATTTTGATGTATGGATTTTTCAAAAAATGCAGTTTTTGGTGACTGTCCCTAAGTAATCCCAATTTTTGCAACTTCAGAGGCTTCGTTTGGGGTCATACGACCTCCTTTTCAGGTGCCATTTTTTTTGAAAGTGCATATTTTTTCATCTACTTTCACATGATGCTATCAGATTGATGCCATTGTAAGTATAAATTGTACTTTTAGATCTTGGCCATTTTTGGCTCTCTTGGTACTTGTATATTTGTTTGAATCTCAGTTAGATTCATTGCACTATTGATAGAAGTCTCTTGTATCTCATTTGAGAAGTTGTAAAATTTGCATCATAAGTCCACTTTGTCTTGTCTTGCAAGTGGCTCATTGTAATCGCACTAAGTATAAAGTGCCAAAATCATCACTTTAGGGGGGGTACTTTGATTGATTGAATTTGGGGGGGTGTTTCTTGTGCTTTTGTGCTCTTGTGTTCTTTCCTTTTTGCTGCTATGGGTTCTTCTAAGTTCCCTCTCTTAGCTCCACATAATTATGCTACTTGGAAAACTGATGCATGGAGTAAACTTATGGAAAAAGGACTCACTCATTACATTGATGGAACTATTGTTGCTCCAGCTGATCCTAAGGCTGATCCAGTTGGTCACCTAGATTGGCTCACTAAAAATATCATGGCAATTGGTACCTTAAGAAAGTATGTATCAAAGGATCTCATTTTTCATATTGAGAAATGTACTCTAATCAAGGATGCTTGGCAAAAGTTTCAAGACTTGTATGGTCAAGTTGATGAGATTAGGGGATATCAAATTGATAGTGATCTCACTATGTTAGATCCCAAGAACTTTGATACTATACAAGATTATGTCACTAAGGCAAATGAGTTGAGGGCACAACTCAAAGATTGTGGCATTGATAAGAAGGATACTCAATTGATATTCAACTTGATAGGGAAGCTTCCACAAGAATATGCAGCATTTGTTTCTAGTTTCCAAACCCATAGGATGACAATGGGTTCAAGCTACACAATGCCTACATTTGATGCTTTCAATGAAATGTTGATGATGGAACAAACTAAGTTGATAAGCATGGGCAATCTTAAGGCTTCTAAGTCTCAAGCATTAGTGGCAAATCAAGGGAACAAAGGAAATCAAGGAAAGGACAACTCAAACAAGAAGAAATGGCAATCAAAGCCTAAAGAAAAAGCACCATCTTCTCCACAACAAGGAGATTCATTCTCTTCCAAGAGAGATAATTCACCAAAGAGAGAGAGACCTACTTGTGCTTATTGTAAAAAGATTGGTCATGAGGAGCATCGTTGCCATACTAAGAAGATTGATGAGCTCACACATATCATCAAAAAGCATAACATTGATTACCCTAAAGTCTACAAGAAGGATGATTCATCAACTTCCACTTCCTCACATTCAAAAGGAAAAGGGCAAGCATTCATGGCTTCTACAAGTGGAAAACCTCAATCTTTTGGAACAAGAAAAGGAAAATCTCTATGTGCTACTATCAGTCATGATTCAGAGAGATGGCTTCTAGATTCAGGGGCTTCTCATCATATGGCATCTTCGCAGTCTATGTTCTCTACATTTGAGCCTTGCACCATGCCACAGATTTTGATGGGCAATCATACATACATGGATGTGATTGGGAAAGGATCTATTGACATTGGGAATAACTCTTTCAATGATGTGTTGTGTGTACCCCACTTGACAAACAATCTCCTTTCCATCTATCAAATCACACATGGCGCAACTAAGAGAGTTGTGGAGTTCACACCTGACTCAGTTTTTATTAGAGACATGGAGACTAGAGCTATCATTGCAACTGGGGTGGTTGATCATGCATCTCGGTTATACTCCTTTTCAGATTTTGTTGATGATGATGATTTCACATTTGATGATTCTACACATTATGATCACACTTCTTGTGATGATTCAAATTTTGAGGAGAACTTTGGACACTTGAACATGGGGATTCTCACATGTGACCCCGTTCTTGAGTCTTGTACTTCATCTCCTCATATTGATATCACATCACCTATTGCACCTGATGATGCAGATAGTGTGACAGTTTTGCCTTCATGTGATTCAGTGCAGCAGGATATACATTGTCTTCCAGCTTCAGATTCATGGGATGATTACTTGACAGACATTGCAGGTTTGTTTATGGAATCCTACATTGCAGATTTGGGAGACATCATTGATGACATACATCTTCTCTTTGATGAAGATGATCCTTCTTCGATTGTTGCGAGGGCACACTCTGACCCTCTTGTTCATTCTCTACATGATCATTCTTTCGAGGTTGACATGATTTTGGATACTTATGTACAACAGTTGGAGGAGGTCTCTTTATTTTTTCAGGAGACACATGAGTCTTTGGGACATGTTCTACATCCATCTCCACTAGATCTTGGAGTGCCTTTTTCAGCAGTGTGGCACAGTTTACCACCTTTGGAGGGGGTATCTTTTAGCATCGACATGGGGACACTTGAGCAGTTTTTAGAGATTCCTTTCATCATGAGTTTTCTTCATACATCTTCCCTTCATGATTGGGGAGACTTCATGGATACACCTTTGGTTTTGTTTCTTCCTAAGGGGAGGAATGTTGTTCGACGTTCGTGGAGCAGTTTCTTCATACATCGAGCTTCTATCATTGGTGCAGATTCTTCATTGAGGGAGGATCACAGTTTGACTTCTCTTCTTCTCTCATATGGGGGGGACCTTTTCCTCACATGGGGTTTTGTTCCTCACATTCTTCTATGAGAGTTCTCTTGTATAGCTTTCATCTCTCTTTTCGGGGGAGGGTTTTTTCCCATTGGGTTTTTCTCTCTTTCCCCACTTTGTGAGAGATTTCATTACATTGGTTTGCATGCATTTGCATTTGTTCATGGGTACCTAACATGGCCTCATAGCCGAGACCCATCTTGCATTTCTTAGTTGCATTGTAGACTTAAGTGCATTCCCCTAAGTTGCACTTAAGGGGGGGTGTTGGTGTAAATAATTATTCATCATGGATATTATTACACTTACTTAAGTTTACTTAGGATAATGCATTTCATAGTAGTTTGGATATGAGACACTTGGGTGTTTGTGCCACATTGGGATAGTGTGTGTAGGAGAAATTCCACCTTTTATGGTGTTGATCTTGTTATTACACTATCATATCCACTTATTGTGGAGTGATAATTCCACCTTTGGTGGGTGATCCACCTCATGTGGAATATTATATTATTTCTCCTACCTACCCACACCTATTTCCTACCTACCGTTGTTTCTTATTGAGCCACATGTCATATTTGTGTGCTCATACATATCCCTAGCCTTGCCTATATAAGCAGGCTCATCTCCATTGTATTGAACAACTATTGATCATTTTCTATTGATGAGAATACAGTTTATTCTTGTCCTATATTATGTCTCTATCTTGTACATTTCATTGACCTCTTGATCTTGGCAAAATCCAACATGCATTACTACAAGTCCCTGTATTTTTATAAGTTATCTATTCACCAATACAATATTTTATAATATTTCATGTAGCATTGTTATTCATAGATCACTGATAAGGGTTATATAAAATAACATAGTATTTATCATAAATGAAAACATGAAATATGAGTTCTCTTATTAAAATAAATATTTATTACATAATTGAAACATGAAACAAATAAAGGATGAGATCCTTAATAGGTTGCAAAACATTACATCTTCATTGCCCAATATTTATAGGCTAAACACGACTAGATGTTGTTAGGGGGCATGGTGGGGGCTGAATCAACATATATTAAAACTTAACCAATTTAACTACTCAATTATCATTCACCTTATTTGCAAAAATAAATAACTAAGAACACAAAAGTAATCACACATGACCACCACAAATTTTACAAGTAAAACCTAATGAGGAAAAAACCATGGTGAGATATACCTCTCTATATGAAGAACAAGTTACATAGTTTAGGCTCAAGACCAAGGAACTCATTGCTCCTTTAGCATACTTGCAAGACTAAAGCAAACAACCTTAGGGAAAGATAAAAAAAGACATTTGGATATTGAAGATCACTTCTTTATGACAAGATATAATACATATGAAAGAAATACATTATAAGAGTTAAATTGTAGATAACCAAATCCACTAATGTGTTGATTATACTTCTTTATTAAAACCAATCCAAAATTGTTTTCATTACTTCTCTACTATACTTGAAAACCTTTGCATTGCTTAAAAAATACTTTCTATAGCTCATATAACATATTCTTAAATCTCCAAAATGATTCCATCCAGTATATTTCATCTATAAACACAATAACATTAATTAGGTTGGCCTAATTATATGTAACATGTAAATCAAGAACAATCAGCCCAAAACAATCTCCAATGCATTGTGGAAGGTAACATGAGATTTGTGAGACATTGCACCATGTCAGCATACCTTCCTATCCATCCGAAATCACTGCCTATAAATTTGCAAACAACCACATAGACCAAAATATTATAGGTCAACTAAAAAATATAAAGCAATTAAGGTACATCAATACAACTAATTCCAATTATAATGTGGACACTTGAGATAGTTGCGGACCACCAAGATTATTGAACACACATTAGGACTAAGAGGGGGGTAAATCAATCCAAACTATAAAACAATCAACTTTTGATCTTTAAAACATAAAACCACAATTGACTTATTATTGCAATTATGAAACATGAAAACACAAATCACAATAAACACATGAACACCATATTTACATGGAAAACCCTAAATCACACTCATAATATAAATAACTAACTACAATGTTTTAGGTTCAAGGCCAAGGAGCTCACTGCACCTAATTGGACTTGCATGAGTAAGGTGCACAACCTTAGAGAATGATACAAGGGACTTGCATTACTAAGATTCACTATCTCATGGAAAGATACAAAGGACTGCAAAAGCTACCAAAATGAACACACTATCTTTTAGTAGGTATAAGGAATAGATGGATTGAAATGAATAAGATCTCTTGATCATGATATTGTCCTTGAACCACTATGTCAAGTGACCAATATCATGGAAAACACATCTGACATCAACCACTATCTTGAAACATTATCACACTAAATGTATCATCATCAAATCTCTCAAAATTTGAATTTCACACTTTTGCTACACCAAATCTTCTCATACATCATTCACATCTAGTTCACATCAATTGATGCATAGTTCATACCTCAACTTATACAACCACACATCTATATATGTAAGATCATTCATTAAAACCCTCAACTAGGTAGACAATATTACAAAAATCAAGCCACACATACCAATAACACTAATACAATCCACTCTAGAAGATAAAGGGGATCCAAACACATCACTAAACATCCTTATTAAATAATTCCAATGAGCTGCAAACTCTAACACATCCTCCAAAGTCAACATCAATTGAACATGTAAATGATCAATAAAGTACACTAAATAGTCAAGCCAAAAATATTCTCAAATGCAAAATACACAAAACGGATCTACACACACCAAGGTGAGACCCATATCAAAATCCAAGCTCAAAATCCAATGCATATTTGCACCAAGAAATAATTATCCAAAAAAATATAAAGCATCTAGATCAGCCAGAAGCCAACATAAGTAAGCTTGTCGTACACAAAACAACGTAACTTGACTTGCTAATCAAACTAGCATTAGAAAATTGAACTAGAACACTACATGAATAAAATGAATAGGTCCTCCAAGCCACAATATTTGAATCCACATATCCAAGAACTTCACTATCAAAAAGAGCAACAACCAACTCTACTATCTGGAGAATAGAAGACTTGATAGTGCAATATACAAATCATAAACGTTATATCTAGAACTGCAAGCTATAATTTTCACAAACTAGAGGAATGAAACACATTATTCTACTAGGACATTAAATACTCTTTCCTACATATAAATAATATTTCTTGCATATTGAAACTTCAACTACATCAACCTTCTAAAAACACCTCATGCATACTCAACATTATCACCAGACAACATGACAACATCTAAACACTCACATTGGGACCATCTACAGCATCTACACCACATAGTGACATCAATGATAATACAACTCAACATAACTCAACTTTCCAATATTCTCCCCCTTTGTTATTGATGGCAACACTTGTACTACCAATAACAAACAACACTTTCCTCTATTTAACTCTCGATGAAACTCTCTCCCCCTTTGACATCAAGGACAAAGGGCATACTACTACAAACAACTACTACTTTAATGAACTCTCTCACTTTCATCTTGTCTCTCTTTCTTTATTCCAAGAATAACTCTAATTACTACAACATTCCATCTCTAACCACTTTCCTACAACCAGTCCAAATCATGTACACTACATTGCTCCCCCTTAGAGCAACAACTTTATTAATCTAGGAGACAAAAGATTAAATTTAAATCTCCCCATAGACAAATGCAACACTTGAATACATCTAGTGCATAGAAGAGGGCAATAACCTATAACTTCATCTAGAAATACTCAATATAAGTATCCTTTGCCAAATCATTAGTAATATATGTATAATTTATTCCTTAGTAGGTGCATACTCCAATCTGACTTCCTTCTCTACAATCGTATCTCTTAAGAAATGATACCAGATCGAAATGTGCTTAGTCTTAGAATGCATCACCAAATTCTTTGGCATGTTAATCACACTTATATTATCACACATAATAGGAATTACATCATCATACTTCACCTCAATATCTTTAAGAGTTTTCTTCATCCATATGAATTGAGTACAAAAACATGTTGTAATGTATTCTACCTCAACAGTAGATAATGACACTAAATAATGTTTTCTTACTCAACTAAGAGACCAATATATATCCCAAGAAAAGTTCACCTGCACTTGTACTTATTTTTTCATCTATAGATCTAGCCCAATCAACATCTATATATGCTTTCAAAGTGAAATCATCACTAGTTTCAATGAGGCCAATGCATTTCACCTTTCCAAGATTGATGGTGAAGCTCTTCCAATTCTAGTGAATGGAATCCATCTCAAACCTTTTTTCTAGAGGAGACTTTATGATCTTATAGATATTAAAATTTCCATTTTCTTTTTCCTAAAAAGTTTCCATGCACATGCTATTTTCTTGTAGGGAATGCCAATTTTGATAGTGTTTTATTGTGGTTGTAGAGTTTTTTAACAATGAAGAGCTTGGGAGGTTCATAGTTCAGATATTTTTGAATTTATTTCAATTAATTATCTAGGAATATTCTCATGTTTTTCACACAAACATCCCATTGGGTTGCCATAAATGTTGCCATTTTTCATGATCCATTATTTTTTCATGTGCAAGAATCTTCATTTTAGGGTTCTAGGTGTGTTCAATTGTATGGTTTAACCCTTAGGTCTTTTCCTGCATGTGTTATAACTTTGCATTGACCTACTAAGTTGATCATCATTACTTAAGCGATGCCTTGAAGTCTCGTTTCACTATCGCATCTCCATAAGTACCTCATTTTTCTTAACTCCTCATGTGCCCTCACATCCCCACAAGAGTTGGATCCTTCATCATTCTTCCCTCAAGGGCATGCACATTAGTCCCTTTTTCACCTTATCTTTACTCCCCCATGATCTTTGATAAACCTTTTCCTTCAATATTTCTTTCCCCACACCCCAATAGTAGTTAACCTTCTAGACCATCAACAATCATGGGCATGTGGGAGGTGGTTAAGTTAGACTGTCTCACACCCTTATGATAGTTAATGTTTATGTAGATACTAATGGTCATGATGCAATTAGAAGGTTGACGATTTGAACACGCCACTTCACTCTTTCCTCACACCCCTACAAGTTATGTGGTGCACCTTGACACTTGGTCATAGGGATATCGAGCACTATCTGATCAAGGATCAATGGTCACATTTTAAAGGCCCATATAGGAAATTCTCTGGGCAATATTGGATGTACATGTTCACACAAAGGTTATACATAAACGGTCAATGTTCAAACACATGGATACCATTCAAATTTCAACTACTATGGCATAATTTCTCTATGCAGTGCACCAAAATTAATTTCTCATCTATCACAACTACTTTATTCTTAGACCAGGCACTCCAAAATGGTGCCATTACTCTCTTCCAACTCTATAGAGCATAGAGTTAGGAATTCCATACCACTTTATGACTATGGGTCACTCTTCTCTATCAAAGGATGCCACATCTATTTTAGAGCCACCCATATCTCATGGATCCATCCTTATTGACTACAATTACACTTAATTCGGCTCAATTCCTCCTTCAAGAAGATTAAGTATGCATGCCATGATCAAATCCTTGATCTGATTTGCCTAATCATCAATTTGGTTAACCCTAACTTGACTAGGGTTTAAACTTCATGTACATCTTAGTTATGTCTACTCTTGAAAGGAAAATTTATAACATTTTTTTTATAATTCTCCCCTCATTCTCTTATAATAACTCATATTTGTATAACTATATTTTTGGCCTTGCCTCAACATTAATGAAATCTATCATTTTACCTTTGTTCTCATTTTGATATTTTGTGCAAATCGTCTTGCCTTTGTGTTTGAATGTATTTTTCTATGTTTCTAGATTGTATGTTGTTTTAATTATGCTCATGGATATTGCAATGTGGATTTTTTCCTCTCCTTTCAACATCGCACAATTTTTGACCTAATACGTGTTTAAGGATACTGACAAGAAAATAAAATTATGCAATCTTTGAGTGGTTTTCATTGATGTCTTGTCCAATCATATGCAAGGAGAAATAGCTTCTCATCTTGCTGCATCACCTCATTTCATTTTCTACATATCCTTCTCCCTTTCCCTCTATGAGTCATTATATTATGTTTAGAATAAGTTTCTTGAGTGTTAGGTTGCTCTAAAATTCTATACCTAGATCAAAAAGGAAGTCAGCCTTCTCTAGAGATTCAACTCTATTGAGGAAGGTCCCACACTTTATGGTTGTTTCCATGTTTCACAAGGTCATTGAGTTGATAGCTCAACAAGGATACAAACTTTTGTGACAACGGTTATCATTGATACTAATGATATTGAAAAAGGATCGATTTATAACCATTCATGCCACCATAAAAACTAACCACCTAATTTCATTTAGTTTAAATATTCTTTTCAAATAGTAAATGATTATTTAAGAAGCAATAAAGGATGGTTAAATTTTCTTTGTATAACATGAGTTAAACATTTAATGATGTCTATATTTGATTGTTTATAATTTTCCTGAAGACTTATTTATAAATCTTAGTGAGATCAAACTTAATATAAATTTGGTAATAATATTTATTTAGGTGTAGAAAGCTCCATAATCAATTATCAAAACTAAAAATAATGGTTACATTCCTAAGAAATAAATTTGTGCAATCTTTTCAAACACATAGACTAAAACTCAATATAATTTTATACCTTCATTATTATATAGCTCCTCCATAAAATAATATAAATGTATGCATATTAAAAATGGTTTATTAGGGATCATGACATTATGGCATAAATCCCAACACAATGATAGTTCCAATATGCATACTATACTCAATATCCTTCCAAAGTGAGCATAGTTTTTAATGGAAATCATTAAGAAGGTCATTGTGTAATTATATTCCTTTATAAGACTCATTATGGTACAAATTACAATTAATGAGGATTTATTAACTTGGCATTAATGCTATTAAATAATGGGAGAGATGAGTGGTTACACAAAGAATAATTAAGCTACTAGTAAAGGACTTTCTTAAGGATTAATAATTTATCTAAATATCTCTCTCTCTCTTACTATTTATCTTTCTAAATTTTTCGTTTCACCAATGGGTACATACAATGTCAATCATCTAAGGAGAATTCATTTTGATTATTAAGCCATGGTACTCAAATTGGACACAATAGATCATCAAGTTTTTAAATTTCATAATTTAAATTACAACATTCAAAAGGAAGGTAACTAATTAGGTATAAGATCAAAATATTTGTAAGTTTATTAGTCCTTGTCTTTAGGTAATCACACCTATTTGGAATAATGTTCATTATCATTCCTTAGTTTACTTTAGAATCTATTAAGTAACATAGAATAAGATAGGTGATGGAGATACATCCTTTCAAAATCCTAACTCCATATAATTTATGAGATACAAGAGGAATTATATCAACTAATATAGGGTTCTATTGAGTATTAGGAAGGTATTAGGTTGTAGAAAAATAGTTTTACATAATCATGTTATTTATAAAGGTTTCTTTAAATGTCCTAAACTATAAAACTAGATCATTCATTTAAATTTCAATACACATCACTATTTGAATCATTGACATTCATGCATATTTTTTAATCATTTATTCTGTAGAGCTATTAAAGTGGTAAGCATACTAAATCTAATATATTATGCATCCAGATTTTCATCAAAAGTTTATCTAAGAAATTAATTAGATTGTATCTTTTTCATTTACTAAATCAGGTGAGATCATTACACTTTGTTGGTACATGTCTAGAATTACGCTAAAGGCATTTCTTATTTGAAATGAAGCAACCTAACAGAGAGAGTCCATGGGTATCATAACATTCGTACATAGCAAGATGATTGCAAACATCATAGTTGTCCTATTTTTGCTATTATTTTTTAATTTCTTAAATTTTTATATAGGTCGTCTTTTTCCTTTCCATATATAAATGCAAAGTCAAACTGAAATAGCTTTTCCAAGATCTTAACATTGGACTCTATACTTGGAAGAATGAAAGCAGTGATCCAGCAATCACTTTTATAGTTGTTGATTGGTACAAATGGAATGGAATGCATTTTCTGCCCAGTTCGCTTTCCAATTTTTTTTCATTTTTCCTTCTCTTTTTTGTGGTCATGAGATTTTACTCATGAGGATAGAAAATTTTTAGTGAAAGATAAGATGTGGAGTCAAATATAAATTTGTCTACATATAATAAGTTAAGATGTGGAGCCTAGTATTACATGGAGGTTTTAGCTTAGTCTTATTATTGCTAGACTAAACAATCATTTCACACCAATTATATAATGAAATTAGTAAATAAATCCACATGAAAATTTAATAAAAGGTATGTCATAAAATATAACTTAAATTAAAGATAGAGTGAAAAAATTATCATTAGAGTAATATTAAACTTAATTATATAAATATTTAGTGTTAGAGTATTTGGGTATTTACTTGATTAATTAAACAATATTTGTTTAATTATTTAAGTTCCCTTTATCTCTTATACACTTAAGATAACTTTAGGTGCATAATAATTTATTCTTTTATTAATTATTATGTGCAAACCTAGGTTTTCCCTTTTAGGGAATCTTGACCTATTAAAGGTTAAGTTCTTTCTTTTCATTGTAACAATAAGGAGGATTATTACATTACATTTTGTGAATATTGAGCTCTCTCTTTTTGAGCATATTTTCTGTGTATTTCTTTCTTCTATGATTTGCTTCCTTGCTTCTCCTTGTAACAGGTTTTTCAGCTTGCATAGATCATTTGGGCTCCTGTGGTGTTGTATTTTCTCAACTCCATCATGGTATCAGAGCTTCAGATCTGCAGCTACCTGTTCTTGTTTTGAGAATTTTTGCATTAGAAGCAGATCTAGGGTTTCATAAAGTTTATTTATGCATCTAGGGATAGGCTTTTTTCTGAGCACTTTGGGCCTAAATGGACCTCACCATCATGCTCGAAAGGCTCGAAAACACCTATGGTCATATAAAATTTGATCAGTTTTAGTTCTTGAGCCTCTGTGGGTAATTTTTTCTCAAAACTAGGCCGTATGGCTCTCGCACGTAAATTGAGAAAAAAATTTCAAAAAAAAAATAGTTGTGCCTTTTTACGGCATGCAAGTCGGATTTTGATTTTTTGAACAAAAATAAAATTAAAAAATGGTGAAAAGACAAGCTTGTTTTTAAAAAAAAAAATTGGGTTTTTTGGGATTGCATAGGGTAGCGGCATTGACAGTCCGACCACTCTATGGTGATCAGACCTGTCAGTCCGGCCCCCTACTAGCCCTAGCTTCCAACCCCTCATCGGCCTTGTCTTCTGGCCCCCGCCGGCCCCTGGCTCCCGCCGGTCCAACCCCTAACGTCTCTGCCCTACACACCCAGTCACTGCTTCTCGATGGCCCCACCTTCCCAACCCACCACCTGCCTGCCTGGACCGCTTGCCTCAGCAATTAGCCTAGCCCCGCTCTGCCCTGTCACTGTTAGAGCTCCCCGCTGCCTCTCTGCCTTAGCTCCCCATCGGTGCCGCTGGCCCCCGCTACTGCGCCACTGGCGACCGCCCTACCGCCGCTCGAACATAGCCACTGGGGAGCCACCAACCTGCCACCAATGCGCCGCTCACTGGCCACCTTCGCCCAAAAAGTCACCAGACTACCCCTTCCTCTTGTTTTGAAGGGGATTTGGTTTTTTGGTCATATCTTGGGCATACGGAGTTGTTTTTTTGAAAACGAATAGGCACCAGAAAGATGGTTCCGAGATGGACCTCATCAGGTTGGTAATATTTTCCAATTTTTCTATTTCACTATGTTTTTTTTCAGTCAAAGTGGGGTCTCCTTTTTGCATTTCGGGAGACATAGAATGAGCATCCGACCTCCATTTTTCGGAAAGTTTATATTTTTGGAAAGCATGTGCTGTGTACTTTCCAGCCATCTGAGTTTTATTTCCAAATTCTACTCCATGCATATTTAATTCAATTTTTTTCTTTTCAACACTCTGGTGGATATCTTGGTTGTTTCAGGTCCTGGGATCTCTTCTCTGGGTAGGATGTCTCTATTTTGGTTCTCCTTTCTATTTCTAGTATTCTTATCATTGTAGCATTGTATCTATGCAAACACACTAAGATAAAGTGCCATCATGCATTGTTTACTTGGGACCTTGCACATCTTGTGCCTTATTGTACATGCACTACTTCTAAAGTGCCATGAGGGGGTTGATGTTTGCCTTGTTTGTCATTTGCCTTTGTCCAGTGAGTGTTTCTTCCATGACATTCACCTCATGTTGTGTGTCAAGTGAGTGTTCCTTCCATGACACTGTGTACTATCTCAACACCTTTCATGTTCCTAGTTCTTCGTCATGCAGTTCTTCTTGGCCATTCTTTTCAGTGTTCCTATCCCTCTTCAGCATTATGGGGAGGTTTGTCCTGTTGGTTCTAATTCTTTCATGGTTCAATTGATCAGCTCTTCAGGCTTTGGTTTTTCATGCCATATGTATCTTCGATTTTAGTTGTTTGCCTTGTTTGCCTTCTAATTCGAGTAGTGTCATTTGAGAGAACTCATACAAATTACAGTCTTCTCTACCTTGTCATGTTCTATTTTAGTGGAGGTTCTTCAGATCAGGAGTTATTATTCAACAGAGTTTGTAGGTTCTTCATGTTTCAGTGGTGTTCTTTTCCATCTCTTTTTGGAGAAGAGTTTTGTTCCCACATGGTTTTCTCTATTTCTCCAGTTCATAGAGATTTCATTATATTTGGGTACTTGATCAGGTCTTGTTGCCAGGACCCATCTTTCCTGATTTCATTGTATTTGGGTACCTGATCAGGCCTTGTTGTCGAGACCCATTCCTATTTTGTTTAGAAAATATTTCATCATAAGTTTTATAATTATGCTAGAGTAGAAATGGTTAAATATTTATTTTCCTAGTAATAATTAAGGTAAAGTAAAATGGTTGTGACAAGGAGTATTATAGGGATTGTCATGCAAGGATTAATAATAAATAATAAAATAATAAAAAAGTGGTAATAGATGGAAATATGAGGTGGTAATGAGTTTCACTAAGTTGATTATTTTTTATTAGGGGAAAATAGGTTTTGAAGGGCCCCTGAAACCCTTTACATCAAAAATTCAAAAGATAGCCATTAGAGAACACCATAAAAGCAAAAGACAACAGTCATAGAAAAGAAATTTGGCCAAAATTAAAAAGCCAATAGCAAAAAGACACAACACAAAGAAACTAAACACCAGACAATAGAAAAACGAGAGAAGAACAACCAAGCCTAGGTGAATTTCTTTAGAAACTCGATAGATTCCAGCTCCAATTGCTCCATGGTCTTGGCAGTTTGCTTGATATCTTCAATGTCCCTAGTTTGGTTTTTCTTCTTTTTGGTACTTGTGCGTGTTCTTTTTCTAGGACCCGCCTCCTTATCTTTAGGGGTATCATCCTTCTCCTTAGTAGTGTCCCTAAGGGTCTTTTCCCCCTAGACATGTTTGAGTTTGCTGATAAGAACCTTGAGACTATCAGAGGCGACCTTTAAAATCTTGTAACTCTACTCCCCAATCTTTTTGAGAGTCTTATCAATCCCTTCCATCTTCTTTTCAGTTTCCCCAACTCTATCTTTTATCGGGTAGAGAGATAAATTTATCGGTGTTAATAGCTTCTAGAGCTTCAAGTTTGATAGCTTTTTGGACTTGTTTGGTTTTTATGCTTTTTATTTCCTTCTAAACCCAAAAGTAGACCTTATTGAAGCAGTCCATACCATTTTTGATATAGAGGTTGAAGTCCAGAGGGGAGCCATCCTGAGCCTCATCTCCCATAGGGTCCAAGCTCACCTCCAGACCCACCTCTTTACACTCTATTGTCTTAATTTCCTTATTGGGGGTGTTCTCCTCAGCCAAGCACTTACTATGATCCTTGGAGCAGTAGGAAGAGGAGAATGGTTCTTAGCTCCCAACTCCTCACCTCTCAGCATCTTCCCCTTTTTCTTCTGGTTTGAGATAATTGGAACCTCCTCACTATCTGTCTCCATGTCATCTTCACTCTCCTCTTCTTCCTCATACCAACTGTCATCATCCTCCCCCTTTTGTTTCTGACTGATCGACCCTTTACCCTGTTCCTCTTGCCCAATTTTATGCTTTCTCAACCCAGTGGTATGGGGGTCTACCTTGACATCTGCCTCTATGTTGTATCCTTCATCATCTTTTGAATCAGAAAACTTAGATATAGCATGTTGAACATGGTGTTCTTGATATGGTTGTAAAGAACCACCATAAGACCCTCATGTAAAGCTTGATTGGTCTTAGGATTAGAGATAGCATCCATAATCCCAACATTTAGGGCACAAAATAGGTAGTAGGGGAGGGAAATTTTCTCCTTGTGCCGAAAATGATTAAGAATAACAAAGTGGTAGCTATAAACTCTAGTATATTTACCATCTAAAGTTATGAATTCCATGACAACAAACAAAATCCATCGCCAGAGCAACTTGACTACCTTAGGGGAGTAGTAAGTGTCACTTCCCTTCACCAATTTTGCTTTCCCCACCTTGTCCCTGGGGAATTTCTTCATAGCAACATTCGACAACTTTCGGTCCCTGTAGAATTTGATTTCATCCATCGACAAACTAGTAGCCTTAGTGATCATGGTTTCATTAACCTTAACCTTCCTACTACCAATGGTCACGGTGCCCTTATTCCACCCCTTTTTGAAAATCCTATTGATTTCAGGTCTTCTTTCTTGCATTCTTTCCATGTAATCCGAAATTTTTGCTACTTGCAACACATCCCAAACCTAGGGATGGTCCTGCCATTTATCATTTTTTGTATCCTTTGTGTTCTTATGATTTTCCCCCATCTTCTTATCATTATTAGCAAAATGTAAATTCTAGTAAATATCGCTCTTCTCTGCAGACTTTCTTTTTTTAAGAAGCAAAGAAGAAGCCTCTAGAAGCAAATAAATATTTCTCAAGCTTTCGCTCCAAATGGAAAGAAGCACCCACAAAGCATGTGAGATGTTATGGAGATTAATAGTGTACCTCCCTCTTAGTTGATTACGATACTGTCATGATGCCATGACCACCCCTACCATTTTGAGAAATGATATCAAATCCTGTCTTTCTTTCCATGATATCTTTCATCATTTAAAATGTCATGTGCCACTTGAGGGAGCTCCCTTTCTCCATACCAAATCTTTATCTGCTCACTTCATACTGCCTCAATGGCAACCCAATCAGAACTCTTGTTAGATACTCTATAATCATTAGAAATGTGATAATGGTTGAATCCCTGAAGCAACTCCCTAGCCATGTCAATAATATTTTTAATCGTCTGTGATGGTTGTTGCTTACCAAGGAGGAAATTGATTATATTTTTAGAATCTCCCTCTAGCCATAAATATTTGGCTCCCAGTTGAAGCACTAATTTTATAGCTTGGAGGGTGCCCATGGCTTCAACCAAGTGATATGTTTGCTTCCCCAAGGGGAAGGCCACCGCACCCATGCAAAAGCCAACACTATTCTAGATAACTCCACCACAGCCAGTTGGCCCTGGGATCCCTTTAGAAGCCCCATCGAAGTTAACCTTAATCCAATCATTGGGAGAAGAAGACCAGAAGCACATCCTTCTTTTGAGTCGATTGGTATTATTGTCCATGTAGGCTAGGATATTCCAGCTCCTTTAAACATCATTCTCTTCCTTACTATTGCAATAATGAGAACCAATAGCCATCATATTCTCAACATGATTGTGTTTTATCTTACCCCACACCACTTCGAGGGAGTTAATGACATTCCTGAATATTTTGTTAATCCTTTCTTTCTAGACACCCAATAGGATATAAGGAAAGGAAAACTCCCACAAATTCCTTATGGTCAGATTTTTTGTTCTGCAAGACCAACTCTTGAAAAAATCTTGAATCACCTCAGGGAACACCCAATTTAAACCCCAAAGCTAGAAAAGCATCAACCAAATAGGTTGGACAAAAGGACAGTGAATAAAAATATGGTTCATGGATTCTTCATCATTGAGGCATAAGTAGCATCTGTTGTGGATGCAGAATCCTCTCTTTCTTAGGTTATCTACAATTAGAATTTTATTTTGCAAAAGAATACATAAAAAATATTAAATTTAGGAGTTAAGTTGATTGTTGATGAAGCTTAATGTACACCAATAAGTAGCCATGTTAGAAAATATATTCAGAGTGTACTTGATAATAGGTTACATGTACTGATTGTTGTGAGATTAATTGTTGTTGATGTTGAAAATTATTCAACCATATAATACACATTCAAAGTCTAAAATGTGTGACATGATTGTAGTTGTGATGCCATCTAGAAAATATAACCACAATTATAATTTTTTTTAAAGTAAATAATTTTAAAAGATAATATACATAATAAAAAGTTTAATTTGATTCTCAATTAGTAAATATTCCCTTATTTAAAATCATATATCTAAAAAATATTACCCTAACACATGAAATTAAAATAAAAAAGTGTGTTTATGTACCTCTCTACTCATAAAATATAAAACTCTTCCCACTTTGTCTTACTCTCCTCTACCTATCCTCCTCTCTCCCTTTCTCTCCCTTTCTCTTCCTTTCTCTCCCTCCATCTCCATATTTCCACTCTCTCTAAACCTCCATCTCTACCTCTATCTATGGAGATGTCTCCCTCTATCCAATAACAATTTGGCCATATTAACCTTCAATTTGATTGTATGTTGTCTAAAATCCTTGACATCATTTGCAAAATTTTGATCAGCATATTTGTGTCTACTTTGTAGTTTAATGATTAAGAGAATGCTTTTTTAGCTTTGTGTAAAACCCAAGTTTTGATGTATGATGTTTTTCTTTGTATTCTCAAACTAGAATAAATTTGTGTATTGACATAGAAGAGAGATGATACAAGAATAAAAATTTGAAAGTGATATGAAAATTGAGATTTTTTTTCTCTTAGTGTTGGATCACTATGTCAAACTGTACAAAGTCTCATAATAGTATTCTATTTATAATATCCTCACAAAATGGCATGAAACCAGAGGGAAAATTGTGATGATATCACATTTGACCTCTAATAATATTATCCTTAGATATTGATGTTAAAGTCTAGATATCCATACATAAATAATTACATTTTAGAAACCAAATGAATAAAATAGATATCAATAGGTTGATTATTATAGGCTCATGAAACTTAAACACAAATTATTAGAAGGGGATTTTGTTAGATATTATAGATATAATTTAAACTATTAGCCTCTTTTCTCTTAATACATCTTTCTCATTATCTCTCATCTCTCTCTGCTTACCTCTTGGTCTCTTTATCTCTTTGCATATCTCTATATCTCTTTATCTCCATCTCTCTCTTTCTCTCCATATGTCTATGTATATCTCTATCTCCCTCTTTGTATATTCTTCCTCAATTTATCTCTCTCTATTCTTTATGTCTCTATTTTTTCTCTATTGTATTACCTGACTCTCTCTCTTTTCTCCCTCCATCTCTCCATCTCTCTCCATCTCTCTATTAAAAACATAACATGAGCCTATTGGTATTGAAGCATAATTATTTTCCTGATTTAGATGTTTTGTTTTAATTGTGTTTCAATAGCTATAAGAAGATGAATAGTTGATTTGATGCTATCTCTTTTTCATTGAGAGCTTTGTTACCAAGCACTGCTCTTTTACTTCTAACTTCTGATCATCCTACAACCAACTCACTTGGTAAGGACATGGACTCTTAAGCCTCTTCAATCCAAGCTTTTCTACCATCTCCTTAGATACCAAATTATCAGTAATTTCACTATCCACAATACCTTTACAACACTTACCACTGGATTTAGACATAATCTAGAAAAGATTCTTCCTCTTAGTAGATCTGGTATATTCGTTGTTTGGCTCCATCAAGACTCTTTTGAACATAAGGGATTCCCCCTGCTCTGGTTCCAACACATTCTCACCAGTAACTCTAACCTCTTTATCCTTATTTGCCACGCAGTTCCTTGCCATCCCTTGCTTGCATTCAAAAGGTCTATGTTTGGTTTCTCCACACATGAAACATTTGCCGAAGAATTATCTGCTACTACTGCCACTGCCTTTTCGCTATGTCCTCTAATCTAGTTCTTTATTCCACTTAGGCTTTGATTCCTCTTCAACATTCTACTTCACTATACTACCACTCATTTGCCCTTTATATCTCTCCTTTCCTCTAAGATTGTTTTGTTTTCTTCTTTTCACTCTCTCCTCAACCTTCAAATCATATTGGTAAGCCTCTTCAACTATGGAAATCTTCAGCATACACAACTCATCATGAGTGTTGAATGCAAGTCTATTTATATATCTAGCCACCTTTTCTCTATCAAAATTTAATCATTACCTTGTAGAATTCCTCAGTATACTCTTTCACTCTCATATTTCTTTGCTTCAGGTTTGGCAACCTCTTGAACAACTCCAACTCATAGTCTCTCAGAATGAACTTAGCCTTCAATCTCACTACCACCTACCTCCACTAGGGGATCTTTATCTCACCATTCTCAAATATATCCCTCTGCAACTCCTTCCACAATAAAGAAACATGTCCCTTTAACTTAGTCTATGCCAACCAGACTCTCTTTATCCTCAAACTTGAAATAATCCTCTAACACTCTAATCCAATCAATCAAATCTTTTGGATTTAACGTCCTAGAAAAGTTCAAAACCTCAAGTTTATGAACTTTACTCACTTGTGCCACCACTCAGAAATATTTCTTCTCTTTCATCTTTTGGTATTTCAGCTTCCTCGACCTCAAACTCCTCTCTAACCTCTTCATATTCATCCTCAGACTCTGGATTTCTTTGCAAACTAGGAAATCCATTTCGGATCTTGTTCCTCATCTCATTTCTAAAATCCTCCATCATTTGGTCTACCCTCTAGGGGTTCATTATTCTTGGCAGCATCTCCTCCTTTTCTTCGATGCAACTACCTCAGCTCGGTGATCTGACTATCGATTTCAATTACCTCACACTTGGTGATCTATCGAACATGAGTAGCCTACCTCAACTCAGTGATCTATTCACCCAAAGGAATGCCTCAAGATTCACAACCAACTCTAATACCACTTGATGTAGCCATGATCTGGTGGGTCCTTAAAGAGAATTGACCAGATCATGTAGCAAGAGTAACACAATAAAAGAAGCAACAAAACATAAATAAAATGTAAAATCAAATATCTGCATCATCATATTATCACAATAGAACATCCAGTAATCAATAGGTTGCATGCAAGTTAACAGTCCAAGGTTATAATTCATTCAGACCCCCAAGAGGCAACCAGCTTGCAAATCCAAGACTAGATGATCCTAACCTCTAAACTACCTCCTAAGGATGAGAAATAACAATATATACACCCTTCAGAACACATTCGAGTCGACCACAATAGATTACATTTACCAAGATAGGAAGATAAAACTTACAAATAGGTCGACCGCAAGAATGAAAGGAAAATCCTTCGTAAAAGAACAACCAAGAAGTGTGGATCGAAAAGAAGGTCAGCCAAGGAGTCAAGAACATTGAGCAAGGCACCAAATGGATTCACAAGACAAGAAACTGCTCCGCAAGAGAAGGAATTACCAATATATATAATAAGCTCAAAACTGATACAGAACCAAGAAACAAACACTCTAAAAGGAATAACTCTCTAGAAAAGAATACAAATGAACTGAGAAACTAGAATAATGCTCAAGGACAAGCCTGGAAACCAAAAATCTGATACGCAATGAAAAAGAACCATCTACTAGAACACACAAAAGAAAAACACAAAAAACTGCTACTAGAACTGAACAAGAACAAATCTGAATGGAAATATTTTTGGTTGATGCAAGATTGCTCATAGACCACGGATGCTCCTACATCAAGATATTAAGAGATTTGCAGACTCCTTCTACTCCTACACGGGGTTACAATTAGGTATTTTAAGATTTAAATATGTACCTATTTTGAGAGCTCAATCCAATTCAAAGACATGTATGTGAATGATTTTTTAGCATATATATATATGATCTAGGTTTGTGGATCAAGTTTGAGTTCTTCATCTTGGATACTTGTGGCCCATGAATGCTCTGGTGGTGCAAATATTGAATCAGACTAGGCAAGTACTTGTGTTGAAGTTGTTTGCAATTGACACTCAATTGGTTGGTTTCACTATGTTGTCATTGATGTCAACATGGTATCTTGTTCTGACTTCATGTTTTGGTTTAGTTGTGTACTGACAGGCACTTCACCGACAGACACTTCACCAACACTAGCATCAACAAGATACAAGGATTTCTTTGGTTACTGGCAATGTAGGCCAACATGGTCTAGAATATGGTTATCAGTATTGGAGGCTGACATCTGTTGGATCCGGCATCGGCAATTGATTTTGATATTCATGTACTTATGTTATCTAGCCGACGTGTAATTTAATATTGTATATATCTATGTAAGCCAACATAAGGCATGATAAGTTGTTTAGGGTGTATAGGTCAGTTGGATTAGAACATTTTGTTGGCATTTTTGATGATTATGTTGTGATTGTCATTGATGGACACACACTTGCATTGAGATCATTTTTGTTTGTATAAGTTAAAGCTCAATTGGTATGATGCATTATAGTCCTTAGACTATTGGTGTTTTAAAGAAAGTGTTTACCGATCTGAAGTAGTATGTAGACCCCAAATAGTTTGAAGATCTCAAGCGGTACAAAGGACCAAAGTGACATAACACATATTTGCTAGTCTTCATTTTGTATGAACCGGTAATACTCTGTGATGAGTTACCAACTGGCATTTTGTGATGAGTTACCATCCACCAATTGTTTGATGGTGCAAACACTTTAGTGGTGCTTTTTGTGTCATGTTACTAGAATATCTCTAGATGCATTGAACCTAGGAAATTGTAATGTAATCCTATTGGACCGACATGAAATTAGATTCCTTTATAAGGACATCATGTCAAGGGTTTAGGTTGTTGATGTTGTTGTTGTTGCGATAGTTGATATTGCAGCTAGGGTTTCAGGTGGTTGAGGAGTTAGAGAGAGTATGAATGTGTAGAAGACTAAAGTAATGTTGGAATGCATTAGGAACGATCTATCAAGGATCTAACCAAGTAGTCTGTGCTATTAGCTAGATCAATCACTTGTTGATTACTCACATCTTCGACAAGTCTGTAGCCCTTAACCAAGTAGGCCCAAAAGCCTCTTGTAAATCCTCTAACAAGGTGGTTCACATCTGTGGATCTAAAATCCTCTAGCAAGGTAGTCTTTAATCAGACTTATCTCCCAATAGAGATTGAGATTCCTAATAGGATCTATTCTGGTAAAGAACATTGTAAGACCTTAATCGGTCTGGTTCCTATTCTGTAGATAGTTACTTATGAGTTCCACCTCACTGTGGTTTTTCCCATTTGGGTTTCCATGTCAAAATCTCTTGTGTTATGGTGTTTGTGCTTCTATGGGTGAATGCATTATTAGCTATTTGGTTTGCATGTGTGTTAACCGGTTTGTCTGCTAAACTGTTTTATCGATTTACTGTTAGTCTTGCAAAGTGTTTAAGTGCAAAGATTTTTGGCATACTAATTCACCCCCCCCTCTTAGTATTCATCAATTGGTATCAGAGCCTACATTTCTAGAAGTTTAACCACTTGGAAAGAGATATGGGGGAATACACATTGAGGGAACTTACTCATCAGCTCACTCAGTCTGAGCAAGCCTATGATGATCTTATGGTCAAATACAAGGCGTCTCAAGCAAAAAGGAGAGAACATGCAGAAAAGCTGATGGAGCTATCTAAAAATAGTTCCTCTGATGAAGCGTACATGGAAGCCCTGATTCAAGAAGTTGAAAAGATGAATGAATCCAATTCCAACCTGAGAAAAGAATTGGAAGGACTAATTATCTGAATGTACCAAGAGCTTGAGAACCGGAGGAAAGCTGAAGATCTGGTCAAAGACAAGGATCATGAAAACTCCAAGCTGAAGCAAGAGATCAGTGCCCTAGCTACTCAACTCCATACGAGAAAAGTGAAAAAGGAAGACATGCAAGGAGAACTGAATAGTGCCATCTCTGAGAATAAAAACCTGATGGAAACAAATGTTGCTATTTCCAAAGAGCTCTCTGAGTCAAAGGAAATACTTGCTAAGTTCAATAAGAGTACTGTCAAGCTAGAGAAAAGGCGTGAATCTACCAACCCTGTCAAGAATACTAATGGACTTGATTATTCTAGTCATGAGGAAGGTGAGACCTCTGGTAAAAATGCTGGTACATTAGGATAAAGGTAAGCAAAAGTTTAAACATGTTTTCTTTAACTGTCTTAAAGAAGGACATACCGCCAATGTGTGTAGGAGTAAGGATTACAATAATTTTCCTTATTTCCTAAACGATAAGCCTAGATCCTATAGATTCAATGGTAACTATTATGCATGCAACAAGTTTGGGCATATAGCATCTGAATGCAGGTCAGTTATGAACAACACTGGTAGATATCCTTAGAGGACCCAAGGAGCTAGTCCTGAACCTTTTGTGAACCAGAATCACAACCAGTTTAATGCTTTCAATCATCAGTCAAGAAACGATGGCTATCAAGCGGCAACTGGATGGAGAGAAAACTATATGGTCTGTCATGGTCATGGTCACACTCATGCAACATGCAGGAGGAAGAATGGCAACATGAATAATGGACCTTGGAGAGAACTTGGATTGGTCTGCTATCACTACAACAAACTGGGTCACATTGCTAGATTCTGTAGATCAAGAAAGAACATATCTGATGATATACCGGTCACTCTGAAAGGAAACATTGATGTTGACACTGTTCAAGAGGATATGAACAAGACCTAGAAGAAGAAACTAGCAATGTTACAAGAGGAACCAGTTTCTGCACCTAGTGTGGAAATCACAAAACCGACAAACTAAGCTTCAGAAAAGCTTAGGGGGAGAAAATGGTGAAATGTTTCAAACCCTCAGTTTACACCAGTAAAAGACCTTAACTGACATGCATTACCTATCATTTTGGTGGAAGACTAGAAATGGTAAAGGCAAATTAGGGTTTATGCCCTAATGGTGGAGCATTAATTGTGGTAGGTGAGGAATATGTTTAAAAGGATTTTTCAAATCATTTCTCACTATCATTTTTGAAGCAAAGAAGGTTTTCAAGTGCAGAGCAATGATAAAGTGATTTGTGTTACAATTCAGAGAAAGTTGGAAACCTTGAAGGAGATTCAAATTCAAATTGCAAATGGTCAAGTGAAGAACGCAAAGCGGTGATTCTGCAACCGACGAAGTGTGAGGTGGAGAAGAATTTGAAAGCCCTAAATTGATGATTTTCGAAAGGTATTTTTTGAGTTTTCAGTTTCTATCATGGCTTTTGCATCCCATATTAGCTCTAGTACATCTGTAGATTCAACAAGCTTTATTCAACGCAAGTCTAGATATAATGCCCTATCACAAGTTCCAGCCAGTGTGATAGTAGAAGAGGGAATCTCAGATTACATAGATTGTAAAATCGAAGACCTAGGGTCTCTATCAATTCACTCGCAGCTAGGTTTATTTTGTGGAAAAGATAAGAAGATCAAACCAGAGTATAGTATTTTGAAGAAGAAGAAGCTCCACAATTATGTTTATTTCCTAGAAGATTTCATAGATGATCATATTAGGATCATTCTGAGTAGATTTCATGGTGACAAGATGTACCTAGAAAGAACGCATGATATTACACCACAAGCAATTCATGTCGTCACCAATTTCTGCAATACAGGGGAAGTGCCAGCCCTAAGGATGGTAAGCAAGATGGAAATGTCAAAGCTCACAGGTATAGTGAGCGACTCATAGGGAATGACTGTTAATTCCATCAAGGAAGACCTTGTGAAATATGCATATATGGTGATTGGATACTAGATGTTCTCAACCAGCAGAATTAACTATGTATCTATTGCAATGGTAAATGTTGCTTACCAGATGATCAAGGAGGATGCATCATTTGACCTGTGCATTGGTATGCAAAGGCAACTCCTGTTGAATCTTGAATCAATCAAACAGGATAATGCATTGAGGTTCAAGTTTGGACAACTACTCGTTGGGTTGTTCTTTTACTTCCAAGGCTACTTTCCAGGAGTAGGTGATGTCCAGTGGTCTGTGGACCAACTGGTAACCAAGCAAATCAAGGAAAGCATTCAAGCAGTTGGAACTAGTTACCCTGAAGTTTTGAACAAGTACTTTGATGAGTTTAGATGCAAAATGAGTCAGAGGATGAGAATATCAAGTGATATTGTCAAGAAATATGAAGATGATATTTGTTTTACCATTAAAGTGGATCAATTCATAATGGAGGTTGTTGAGCCTAGACATGAGGAAGTGGAGCCTATGGGCTATGAGGTAATGAATGATATGTTGGAAGGGTATGCCTCTACCCTTATTGCCTTACCGCTTGATCCAAAGGCAAGGAGAATCGGTACCTACCTAGAAAGGGTAACACCAGTTGAGGAACCCTCAACAAATAAAGGAAAAGAACCTTCAGTGAAGAAGGCAAAAGTAGTGCCTTCAGCATCAGCATCGGCTACTATAGCCAGTCCTAAAGTGACCAAGCAGTCACCGGCTAAAAAGAAACCGGAAGTGACACTTGCTAAAGTATTCAAGAGAAAGAGGAAGACAAGGAACGCCTCACCAGTCTCAGAAGAAACTGTGTCTGAAGAAAAACCTAAGAAGACATGTCAAGCAAAGAAAAAAACAAAGAATGAACCGACATCGTCGACACTAGTAAATATTGACATCTCCTCCTACAAACCTTTGACACATTGTCAAAGAACTATTAAAAACATTAGGAGAAAAGTGCTAAATGATTTGGTTGATTGTTTTGATGACTTTAATGATGATGAAAAGGAAGCGGTTCAAAAAGAAATTATTCAGTATTTATGTGTTAATGACTAGTTGCCTTCAGAAATTAGAGCTGAGATACTGGATTCTTTGTATAAGTCCTTAGACAATAAATAGTGCATTGCCATAGAGCAGGAATAGGAAATGAGAGAGAAAGTTTTTGTTGAACATTTTCCTGATGTATCAAACTTAGAACTATTTGAAGTAATGAACAAATACAAAGGCCTTTTTTTTCATGAGAAGAAGAAGACTCTTGTTACTGGAAGGGAAGGGTAAAGAAGTGCTCAAGAATACACACACCCTTTCTCTAGATGCTCTAAAGATGCATTGAGTGGCTGAAGCCAATAGAAAGGGTGAGCAAGAACTGGCAATAACTAAATTGGATGAAGTGTTTGATGATGAAGGAAATCCGGTTATTGAACCGATTGACACTATTGATTTCGATGCTCTAGATGGAGAAGATATTACTTAGGGTACACCATCGGAAGCAACAGGACAGGCTCAACAGGAAATAAAGCAAAAGGAAATAAAGGACAAAAAGGAGGAAGCAAAGATGAAGGATGAAGAGGAGAAGAAGAAGAAGAATGAAGAGGAGAAGAAGAAGAAGGATGAAGAGGAGAAGAAGAAAAAGGATGAAGAGGAGAAGAAGAAGAAGAAGAATGAAGAGGAGAAGAAGAAAAAGGATGAAGAGGAAAAGAAGAAGAAGGGTGAAGAGGAGAAGAAGAAAAAGGAAGAAGATGAGGAGAAATGGAAACAAGAAGAGAAGAGAAAAGAAGAAGAGAAGAAAAGAAAATAAGAAGATGAAGAGGAAAAGAAACAAGAAGATGCAAGGAAGAAGAAAGAGGATGAGGATGAGAAGAAGAGAAAGGAAGAGGAGAAGCTAAAGGAAGCAGAAAAGAAGAAGGAAGGGGAAGATAAGGTAGAGGAGAAGAGGAAGGAAGTAGAAAAGAAGAAGGCAGAGGAGGATAAGGAAGAGGAAAAGAGAAAAGAAGAGGAGAAGAAGAAGGCAGAGGAGAACAAGGAAGATAAAGCTGCAAAGAGCATATAGATGGAGACTCCAAAGGCAACCGGCAGTCAAGCCAAACTAGCTGACCTCACTAGTCCTATTGATCTTGACTCTGCAAGTGAAATGGAGCTGCTACAGAGCATCAAGGTTTCTCAAGAATGCCTTGAAATGATACAGAGGAAAAAGGAGAAAGATGTGATCCAAGCTGCGGTGGACACTCTTACCGGTTTGTTACCTAGTACAAACCTCCCCAGTACCGACTCGTCATTTGCACAACTAAAGCTCCTATGCACAGTAGCGGATGATCAAGTGCAAAGCTTAGAGGAGGTAGCAGAGGCAAATGCAAAGAAAGAGCATCAAAAGGCTCTCAACATTGCCTTGGTAAAGAAGCTTAATGAGCTCTGATCTGAACTACAAAAAGCACAGAAGGATATAAGGAATGCTCTGGATGAGGGGAATCTTCTACTCAGCAAGATTTGTCAACCCCATCTGTTATGTGATGATGTGCTTGCACAGAAGCAAAAGCTTCAATCTGATTTGCAGGTATATATGAGCACCTTCAAGCTGTCATATGACTCTTTTATAGCTTATGGGAAAAGCATTCACCAGTTTCATAACCAATCTACTAAACTAGAGCATGAGATCAGCACCTGATCATGAGATTTGCAGGAGCTACAATTGGTTCTACTCCCACATTTGCAAATACTTCAGAAGTGCTATCTTAATCTAGATGCCTTAACAACAACATAGGAGATGAGCACACTAGATGCCATGGAAAAACAGGTCTCCCAGATGCAAATAGAGAAAGAAGTGGCAACCTCCCTACTTGAGTCCTGGTCTTTATCTATGAAACAATTCTTGTAGGATTTTAAATCTATTTTTGACAAGTTTTATTCTTTACTGTCATAAACACTTATTATTTTAATGACACATGCGTTAGTCTGTAATATTATTTTTGTCATTGTTGGCAAAGGGGGAGAGGTATAAATTTTGAATGTTTTGATGTATACTTTCATGTTATTTATGTTAAGAAGTAGTATACATTTTATTTTCTACAAAAGGGATAGTGTATATGCCGAGGGAGAGTAATTTTGATTCTGGCATATTTTTGTTGTAAAACACTTAGATGTTAAAATTTCTGAAGTGTTGCCATCAATGCCAAAGGGGGAGATAGTTGGCATTTTTCATGATTATGTTGTGATTGTCATTGATGGACACACACTTGCATTGAGATCATTTTTGTTTGTATAAGTTAAAGCTCAACCGATACATGTTCCAACCGGTATGATGCATTATAGTCCTTAGACTATTGGTGTTTTGCAGAAAGTGTTTACCGATCTGAAGTGGTATGTAGACCCCAAGCGGTTCAAAGATCTCAAGCAGTATGAAGGACCAAAGCGATAGAACACATATTTGCCAGTCTTCATTTTGTATGCACCAGTAATACTCTGTGATGAGTTACCATCCACCAATTGTTTGATGGTACCGACACTTTAGCGGTGCTTTTTGTGTCGTGTTACTAGAATATGTCTAGATGCATTGAACCTAGGAAATTGTAATGTAATCCTATTAGACTGACATGAAATCAGATTCCTTTATAAGGACATCATGTCTAGGGTTTAGGTTGTTGATGTTGTTGTTGTTGTGATAGTTGATATTGCGGCTAGGGTTTAAGGTGGTTGAGGAGTTAGAGAGAGTATGAATGTGTAGAAGACTAAAGTAATGCTGGAATGCATTAGTAACGAGCTATCAAGGATCTAACCAAGTAGTCTATGCTATTAGCTAGATCAATCACTTGTTGATTACTCACATCTTCGACAAGTCTGTAGCCCTTAACCGAGTAGGCCCAAAAGCCTCTTGTAAATCCTCTAACAAGGTGGTTCACATCTGTGGATCTAAAATCCTCTAGCAAGGTAGTCTTTCATCGGGCTTATCTCCTAATAGAGATTGAGATTCCTAACAGGATTTGTTCTAGTAAATAACATTGTAAGACCTTAACCGGTCTGGTTCCTATTTTGCAGATAGTTACTTGTGAGTTCCATCTCACCGTGGTTTTTCCCATTTGGGTTTCCACGTCAAAATCTCTTGTGTTATGGTGTTTGTGCTTCTGTGGGTGAATGCATTATTAGCTATTTGGTTTACTTGTGTGCTAATCGGTTTGTCTGCTAAACTATTTTACTGGTTGACTGTTAGTCTTGCAAAGTGTTTAAGTGCAAAGATTTTTGGCATACTAATTCACCCCCCACCCCTCTTAGTATTCATCACATTTTGATGTTTATGTTTGTAATAGGAGATTATGAAATATGTTGATATGATATTATGCGAGATATATCAAAGAGATCATGTATGTGAGGATATTAATATAAAGGGTTTATAGTTTCAGACCGGAACAGACAGAGCTTAACCAGAACTATATTCTGGCATAGAAGATGCTATCTTAGCAGTTCACACACTTCTCTAGATTGAAGTCTGGATTTATATGTACTTAGTGAGGCTCCTTTGTGATTGAGCAATGTGCTCTAGGCTATAAGCCTTCCTACAAGTTCAGGCCCCTTATATTTTGTAATATCTCTTCATATGGCTAATGGATTGATATTGTGGGTCACAAATCCACCGTGGTTTTTTGTTTTTGAGGTTTTCCAAGTATAATTTTGTGTGTTATGGTTCTCATTTATGTGATTGGCTTATTGGTTGTTTTATGTATAACACTGATTCACCCCCCACCCCTCTCAGTGTAATTGGATTCCAATAATTGGTATCAAAGCCTTGTGCCTCAAAGGAAGTTTAACAGCTTGAGGAGGATGTTGACTCTGAATCCATGGACATGGGCTTAAAAAAGAAACTTGAGATGGCACTTGAAGATTATGATACTGAAAAGTTGAAAAATTGAAGCTACAAGATGAATTAAATTTTGTGAAGGAATTCATTGTTGTCCTACTAGAGAGGCTATCATCTGTTCAAGCTAGAAGGAAGGAACTTTTACAAAATTGGGATGATGAAGAGAAAGATGCACTTAACGAACAATGTTGGAAACTGAATTAGGAGAACATGGTGATGAAAAATGAAATGCAAGCTATAGCTACAAGGACGTCTAAGGAGATTAAGGACCAGAAGAAAAAGGAATAAAATCTTGTTGTCTCTTTGAAGAACAAATTTGAAGAATTTGGTAGGTTGGCTCATGAGAATGATACGTTGAGAACTAATTTAGTACAATCCCAGAGTAATGAACAAGAGCTTGAGAGACAAATGATAATTTTGAGAGAAGATCTAACTACTGCAAGTGAGTATAAAGAGAAATTCAAGATTAGTTCAGCATAGCTAGATGAGTTATTGAAGAGACAAAAGCAGATTAGAAATTCTAGTGGACTTGGATTTGAGAAAGGATAGAGTTCTGGTATAGCTAATGAAGATCAAAACTATAAGGCATCGGTAAGGTAGTTTAATGCTTATAAATTTAATGATAGATGTTTTGTTTGCAATAGATTTGGTCACATGTCTAGGCAATGTAGAAACAAAGCTAATCAAAACCATTATTCTACTCCTAGTCAATGTTCTAGATGTAATAAGTATGGTCATATGATATAAGATTGTAGAATGAATGTTAAATGCTATGCATGTGGAAAATTTGGACATATGGCTAATCAATGCAGGTCAAGGAATTATACTAGTTTTAGCAAAGAAATTCAAAGGAACAATGTAACATGTTATGCATGTAATGAGGTTGGACATATTTCTAAATTTTGTAGAAGCATAAATCCACGGGTTGGTAATGGAGGAGCAAATGAGAAAGGGAAAGAGAAAGTCAATGAAATCCAGCAAGATCATACTCAGAGATGGGTCAAGAAGACTAAAGATCAATCAGCAAATGGCAATGCATCGGTTACTTATCCAGCAGAGGAGGTTGCTCCTGCACCGGCAGGTAGCTCAACTGGTAACTAAGGAGGATGCCTTAGGGGTAGGAAAAATTCATGAAGATGTTGCATATGCCTTGGGAAAAGGTTCTAGAAGATGTTCTAGACATTGGAGATGTTTATCTGGCATGGATATATTTTGTTCAAGATCCGGTATCTTTCACCAGCAGTCATTTATATCAATAAAAGATTGGGGTTTTTTCTTGGAGGATATAAGGTCCAATTCACTTCATTCTTGATCACCTTGCATTTAGAGTGATTTAGTGTGATTAAGAGAAACTAAGATTGATCAAAGGCGATTCAATGCAATTAGATTTCTTCTTGAAGTGATTCCATCGACGACTAGAAGAATTTGTTAAGGGTTTCACCCGAAGTGATTACCAAGTAATTTTTCTTTAATCATGGAAGCGGGATCATCATCTATTCCTATCATTTTTACAAACCCAACTATTGTAGAGGTCAAGGACCATCCTAGGCCAACTTTCAAGTGGTATCGGCATGTGGCTACCCTAGATGACTCGGCTGGAGCATTTTCCCATATTCAGGAGGGAGTTGTTTATGTCAAAGATGTTAGGGAATACATACATTGTCACATTAAGGATTTGGGGATATTTGATATAAAGGGTATTTATATGAGCGAGCTTATGGGAGATTGTGGAAAGATTAAAATGGCATACAAACACATTGAAGACAGGGTTTACCGACATTCTGGACATGTTGGAATTCGAAGATGAAATCATAAGGTATGTTTTGAGCAGAGTATATGGGGATTTTATCTAGTTAGATAGACCTTACAAGATCACCAAGGAATCCATCAGGGCAATCACTAGTTTACTACAGGTTGGGCAATGTCCAGACAAAAAGGTTTCTAATGATTATGTCAACAAAATCACTGGCGCAACATCAGATAGGAGATCTATGAGAATAAGCACTATTATCGACACAGACATTAGATTTGGTAGCATGATCATCGGTTATAAGAACCCAGTCAAACTGACTGAATTCTGTTTCCAGTTCCTACATTTTCGCAGCTTACAAAATGATGAGAGAAAATGAGAAATTGGATCTATTTGGTTGGATGTTTGATGAACTGTTAATAAACCTAGGAAATATTAAAAGTGAAAAGAAAGGGACTTTCCGGTATGGCAACTTAATTGTCTACTTAATGTTATTTTTTTTGAATGACACTCCTGGTTTTGGGAAGAGGCAATGGGCATTTGATATCCCGACAGGGAGGCAACTGAAACAGTCAATTGCTACTTTAGACAGCTAGAGAGATGATTAAATATGGGTATATTTTAAAGGATTCTAGAAGGTTATGAAATCTAGGGAAAGTGTTCCTAAGCATATTATTGAAAAATTATCAACCAACATATGCTTCATGGTGAAGAAAGATGAAACACTTATGGAAGCAGTTAAGCCCCGGAAGATTTGGATTGAGGAAATGGGATACGAAGTTGATGCACATATCCTTGTTGCTTATGCAAAAATGTTGATTGATGCACCTATTGATGAGGTGGAGAAACCTTATGGTACTATAAAGAAAAAGAAACAAGAGGTTGAAACAGAGTTCAACCCCAAGAAGAGAGAGAAGAAGAAAGGAAGGCAAGAAAATTTGTTGAGAAGGTCTCACAGGATATCAAAGCATTGATTGATGTTGTCCCGGAGAAAGGCAGGAAGAGGAAGGATCTAGAAGTACACATTGAGCTAGTTACTACAGAGTTTGAATCTGAGGATGATACACCCTTGGCTTTCAAGAGGGTCATAAGGAAGAAAATAGAGGAAACCAAGGTAGGAGATAAAAATAAACTGGTTAGGAGAGTCACATTCAAGTTACCGGCACAGAAGCAAGCACCAAAAGTAACACCTTTAGCTTCATCTAGTACTGCAAGAAGGAAGAAGAAGAAAGACATTGAAAAGGCAATTCAATCTGGCAATGTAACTATTATTCCACCAAAAAATTGTGCAGAGTTAGTAGATGAAATCACTAAGGATGGCATGTTAAAGAATGTATAGTTTTAGTATGATTGTTTAGATAATGTTGAACAAAGAGAGATAGAGGAGGTAGTTTTGTTATATTTGGATATTTATAAGTAATCCTTGATAGAAATTGAAAACCAAATACCAGTAGAACTGTATGATATGTTAGATGTTAGAAGGCTATTGGAAATACAAGAAGACAAGCATATTAAAATTTAAGAGTTGTTATATGTTTGTGTTTCTATTACTCCAGAGGAAATAGATAAGACACTTGAGGTGGCAGATAGAAAAGTCTTTAACAACAAACATAGAATAACCATTCTTATGCTAGGAAGGGTAAATGAGATAATAAAGGAGACCCAAAAGGCATGGGCTAAGTTCTTTGAAGAGAACAGAGGATTTTTTACTTCACCAGAATCAAAGACAAACATTGTAGACGCCCTGGTTAAAGGAAAAGGAAACTGTATTATGGGTACTTCACCCTAAATTTTGAAAAACATTAAGATAGTGGAAATTAAGTCCCTAGTATATCCAAATGTATAGGCAAATGTTGAGATACCGAAAAATAGAGAGAGTGAAAATGATAATATTTTATAGGATACTAATGTTGAGGACAACAGTCCTTCGGATACAAATGTACAGTTTAAGGTTACAGTTCCTAGAGATGAACTGACAGTTACAAAGACTGCACCAAGTGGTGAAGCCACCGATGTAAGTGAGAAATCTTTTAAGGATAAATCATCAAAGGAGAAGAAAGGGGAATCCAGTAGGGAACTAGTAGTTGGTCCATCATTGTTGTCAATTAACACCTCACAGGTTGTAAACAAAAACATAACTGAGATGAGTCCTACTGAACTCATGATTATGGCTGCATAGAAATTGATGAAGGAGGGATCTATGGATAAAGGGATTATTGATCAGTCAATCACTATTTTACATAGACTAGTCCCAGATTGCAAGTTTGACAGGGAAGCGAGCCCATCTGGCAAGATTAAGATAATTACTAAGCATATTTCAGAGGATTTTCAATCCTTGTAGTAGATTTCAAATAGGAAAGCACTAGAGAGGTTCACTTAGGCTAAAAGAGCTACATTTTATCAAGTGATTGAATCTGAGAAGAAGATTGATGAGAAGCTGAAACTGATAGATAATTCTTTGAAGCAGTGTACAAATATATACAGAGTATGTTGTAACATAGATATACTTACAGTGAATGTGGATAAAAAGATTAAGGAATTTCAGGAGAAAATTGCAAGTATAGCCAATTCTTTTGATGTATTAAATTCATTGAATACATCCATTGATGGTCAAATTTTGGTTTTGGAAGCTCAAATTTCTGCTCTTGAGAAAGAAAAATACATGATCATAAGAAGAGGCAGAAGTCTAAGAGGCTTGGTGAGTCCTCAATTAGATTCACTCAATATACATAAGAAGGAATATATAGATATGCTTGGAAAGCCCACACCAACAGAGTTAAATGAGAAAGAGTCCTTTGCACATATATTGAATGGACTTGTATCTATTTCTGACACTTTCAAATCTGGTAGGGATACTTATCTTGAGCTATTGTAGAAGGCATATCCAAAAATATTCAAATTCGTTCAGCTCCGGTAAGATATTTCGGGGTTATTCATTGTACAGTTTTGGATCTTTGGAATTCTTTTTGAAATTTTGATGGCATTGATGTCAACAGGGGAGTGATATAGATGTGAAAAAGAGAAAAGGAGAGTTGTATATATTAGGGGGAGATATGGAGACATGGAGTATGGATTAAATTAGGCATCCAAACTCTCTATGAGTGCTCTATCAATCAGGATGTGCTTTGTGGTTGCTCGGGCATGGTTGAGATTCACAAGGGTAAATCCAACCTTACACTATCAAAATCCTAAAAAATTCTTGTAGGGGTTGTAGTAGGTGTCTATGAGGTTTTCCAAAGCCAATCAACTAGTTTTGAGTTTGGGTTTGATCCATTTCTCCATCGCTCTTTCCTTTCCCTATTTTCTAGGCCTAGTAGCCCTAGAACCCCAAATAGCCCTACCTAACTAGTTTTTGTGGATTTGTTCACAATTTTCCCAGAGACCCGAAAAAACTCATTAGTTATCTAAGTACCCTTTTGGATGTACATGAAGATACATGAAATGAGAAAACTCAGTCTGACCATACAGGTATGGAACCTGAGAATGGCTTGTTTTGAGGGGTTTTAGGCTCTTTTTTGTCTTCTTTCAAGGGTTTGGTGTCTTCCCTGATATGCCACACCTCCAAAATCTCACATATACTCTACCTCACCCCACTTTCTCATGTCAAACACTTGGAAACTCCAACCCTTCTCATCCCTACAAAAACTTGCATAATTTCATTCATTTCCTAACTGGGCTATGACTGAGCTCTCCTAGGAAATGATGCTCAATGGCCTTTCAATGACTTCCAAATGAAAAAAAAGACTATTTACACTGTACAAAGGTTCCATGGATTGATTCCCAATGGTTATAGAGAAGAAATCAAAGGACTTCAAGCTGGAACCATGTTTGGGCTTCTCAAGCCCTTGCTCAGATCGAGAGCTTACAAATTCAACAACTCAATTCAAACCTACAACAAAAAAAAACAAAATTCTTCCTGAGGACTACAAGAACATGTATAAAACAATGATCAAATAATAGCAATGCAATCAATCCATGAATTACGGACTGCTGCTCCAAATAAGAGAAAACACAAGGTAAAAACTTAAAAATGGTCTTCAAATTGTATTCAAATCTGATCCAGGCATTCACCAACCTCCTTAAATTTATGCTAAAGGAATTTATATGTAATTTTTGGCCTAAATAACTCTCCATCAGACTCCTAACCAACCCTTTGCTCAAAGTTGCAAAAAGTTGCTCAACTTTGCAAAATGTTGTCAAGCAACTTTGACAACTTTTGCCAAAAAGTGCATTTTTTCATTACATGCTTTGTTTCCTTTTCCAAACCATCTAGGATGACTAAAAACTACTACCATAACATGTCCCAATTCCAAACAAGCCTTTTCAAGACATTTTACATCAAAGTGCATGATTATGCCATTTTAGGCTTACAAGCCAAAATTGAGCAAATGCATGGTCCTATAGACATCCAGCCTACCAGATCATATCACAAACATGTGAGGACCTATGAGAAGAATCATATTCATCATCCAAAACCAAAATAAGGACTAAGAAACCAAAATGAAGAAATTGCACTCAAAACTAGGTGCTCCTGCACCATATTCCCCCATGAGAAAGAAGTCAAGTGACTCCTTTAAGCAATAAAGAAAGGGGAACTCCATTGTTAGATAATTCTACCTTAGGTATTCAAGTAGCCTTATATGCTTGAAGGTGCTTCCATTTGATCAAGTTCTCCTTGTTAGGCCCAATATGGAAAGCTAAAGTACTGAGAGGGGAGGGGTGAGTCAGTACTTCAAAACATTTCTTCAACAATATCTTTATTGTTATGCATAAACCAAATAGTGCAGTAACCTAATATAAAGCTAAAACAAATAGATAGTAATCATACATGATTCACTCCATAACACATATATTTTGATTATGCAGAAACTCTTGGTTAGAGAGAAAAACTGCGGTGGAGATGGCACCCACAACTTCACTACTGCAATAATAAAGAGTGCTCGATTAGAGCTACATGTTTAGCTATTTCTGATAGCATGCCCTGTTAGGAGTAACAAGATCTATTAGATCTACCTTACTAAAGGATTTTACAACACTTCATCTAAATGTTGTACCTGGTTAGAGGCTTTACAATTTATAGACTTGATTAGAGTCTTTTACCCTATTAAAGGTTTCTCTTACAACTTCACAATATTACAATAAAATTATTACAAATATCTGCAACTTTACATCTGGAATGTCATAGTAGATTCTATGTCCTCAGAATAGATTACCTTGCTTATAGCATACCTCGATAACCCATATAGTAACTCGGTAAACCCTTCTGTTTACTCTATTCTTTGACTGTTCTCTGAAAACCTTCTCGGCGACCTTTGTGTCTCTGTAACAGTATTCTTACACTCATGCACACACCTTTAACTCTTAACTCATGTTGTATAAATAGATCTCTTATGACGGTGATCCAATTAATTGCTTTGATCTTACAAACATGATTTATTGAATGAATAACCATGCAAAATATTTCATTGGTTAGATAACCTCAAAATCATACACAATCTTTAAGTGCAATTTCCAATGTGATAACGGTTAGATGTGCCTCGATCTTGTAACATGTTTTCATATGCATGTCCAAGTTCAATGAATCTGGTAACACGTTTCACTTGGTGTGTCATCTTTGCTGCTCATTAGACATGTAAAGATACTCAGTAGATAGCTTGGTGTATACTACGTTCTATGACTACTTTCTTCTGTAACTGACTAGACTGTACATACCGACTGAATATTTTAGTAATAGATAACTGACTAGAGTATATAGTATAACTTTGACATAAAACTAATGGCAATCTGATAAGTAGTAACACTCCTTATAGGTGGTATGCCTTGTTTTCTTCAAAACTCTAGAATCTAACACCTTCTCGGCTTGGGGAATGGGTGTAGCTGGCAAGGGCAAGCCTGAAAGTGCTTGAGAGACCTCTGAGACTCTACTATCTTCTTCTAGAAGTTTTCCCTTATACTACACCAAATCTACCACATTGAAAATGGGGGATAAAGCCATATCACCAGGTAGGTCTATCTTGTATGCATTATTGCCATATTTGGCTAAAATTTCATAAGGACCTATCCTCCTCATCTGAAGCTTACTAGAGACACCTTTCTAAAGCCTTGCCTTGTTCAAATAAACCATCACCATGTAACCAACAACAAATTAGATATCCTTTCTTTTCTCATCTTCTCTCTCCTTGATCCTTTGAGTAGTATCCAATAGGGTTGTCCTAACCTACTCATGGACCTCTTGCATTGATTGAACCATGTCTAAGGCATGTCCACTATGTTGTCCCATCTTTCCCACATCTCTGAGCTCTAAAACACCTCTAGGATGAATTCCATACACAATCTCAAAAGGGATTTTACTGGTGGACCTATTCACACTATCATTATAGGCAAACTCAACTTGATGGATGATCTAATCGCAAGCTTGTCCATACTCCTTTGTTAGGCATCTAAGAAGGTCTAAGTGTTCTATTGACCACCTCAATTTGGCCATCCATTTGGGGATGATATGTTGAACTGAAAGACAAATTAGTACCCAATCTTTGCTACAAAGTCTTCAAAAAATGACTAATAAACTTTGCATCTCTATCTAACACAATGCTGATAGGTAAACCATGGATTCTAATTAAATCCTTGAAAAACAAGTGAGCAATGTGAATAGAATCATGAATGACCTTACATAGACTAAAATGAGCAATCTTACTAAACCTATCTACCACAACATAGATGCTATCAAAACCTGATTTGGTTTTAGGAAAACCAACAACAAATTCCATACTTACACACTCCCATGGCCAGTTGGGGATAGGTAAAGGCTGATAAAGACCAGCATTGGAAGATGTACCCTTATCCCTTTGGTAAACCACACATTATTCCACATAGCTCTTGATATCTCTTTGCATTTTAGGCCAATAGTAGAATCTTTGGACAAGTTCCAAAGTCTTGTTCAAACAAAAATGTCCACTCAAGCATCCATTATGCTTCTCTTGCATCAAGTTTTCTCTCATAGACCCTTTAGGCACACATAGTTATCCTCCTTTGAACAAAAGACCATCTTGCAAGGTGTAATCTGCATATTCACTATGAAAATGGTTTCCAAGCCCTTGGCAAACCTTGTAGGCAACAACAAAGTCTTCATCTTCTTCATACAAATTCTTGTAATTGTCCACTCCAATGCTTTTGAGCTGCACTTCTTGCACTGTTAGTAACCTCCTACTCAATGCATCAGCTACCTTATTACATTGTCCTTTCTTGTGTTTAAAGGTAAAGGTATATGACTGCAAATACTCTACCTATTTAATATGCCTATGGTTTAACTTTTCTTGAGAATTAAGGAAGCTAAGAGCTTGATTATCAGTGTAAACCACAAATTCCTTAGGCAGCAAATAATGCCTTCATTTCCTAAGAGATTGGACAAGTGCATACAATTCCAAATCATAGGAGGAATACCTTTTCTTTACATCATTGAGCTTCTCATTGAAAAAGGAAATCGGTGTATTATCTTGGCTTAAAACTATTCCAACCACTATGTTGCTTGCATCACATTCAATGGTGAAGAGCTTGTCAAATCTTGGTAGGATGAGTACCGGTTGAGTATCCATCTTTATCTTCAAGAGATAAAATCCTCTATATGCTTCCTTTGTCCATACAAACTTGGTTCTCATACCTCCCTTTATTGTCTCAAGCATGGGGGCACATATTTCACTAACCCCTCTGATGAGATGAACTTTCTATAAAACTGAGCCAAGCCATGAAAAATTCTTACTTCACTTGTTGTCTTAGGTGTAGGCCAATTGGTTATAGCTTCCACCTTAGAGGTATCCATCTTCAAATCACCTCTCTAGACTACAAACCCAAGATACACCAACTCTTATTTCATAAACTCACATTTCTCCATATTGATGGTTAGTTGCTCATCACATAGTTTACTCAATACAATTTCTATATGCTTAAGATGTTCATCTTTAAACTTGTTAAAAATTAAGATATCATCTAAGTAAACAACAACAAATTTACCAATGTAATCCTTGAGTACTTCATTCATGAGTCTCATGAATGTGCTAGGAGCATTTGTGAGTCCAAATGGCATAACAAGTTATTCATAGAGTCCTTTCGTGGTCTTGAAGGTTGTCTTCCATTCATCACCCTCCTTTATTTTGATTTGGTGGTAACCACTCTTAAGATCTATCTTGGTGAAGTATTCAGCACCTCCCAAACAATCCATCAAGTCTTCAATTCTCGAGATGTGAAACCTATACCTGATAGTAATCCGGTTTATGGCTCTAGAATTAGTGCAAAGTCTCCAAGTACCTCCCTTCTTTGGAGCCAAAATGGTGGGTACTAAACATGGGTTGATGCTCTTTCTAATTAGTCCATTGTCCAAGAGTTATTGTATTTTCTTGGCTATCTCCTTGTTCTGAATCGGTGTCATTTTATAAGCTGCCTTATTGGGCAATGAAGCTTCGGGTATAAAATCAATTTGGTGACTTTTGGCACATTGAGGAGGTAATGTAGTTGGTATTCCATCACTAATCATGTCCTTAAACTAATTTAGGACCTATTGCACTTCTTTAGGAGTGCACACCTTCTTCTCTTTGTTGTCTTCTTTTGGCTTTACAACAATGGCAAACCCCACTCCTTGTCCTTCCTTGGGTGTGTTGATGAACTCTTTTTTACCAACTAGCAGCACATTAGAACCTTTAGATTTTCCCTCTACTTGGTCTCCTATGGACTGAATTTTGTAGGTGGTTCCATCCTTTTGAAAGGAATAAGCATTCTTCTCTCCATGGTGTATTGCTTTTCTATCAAACTGTCATGGCCTGCCTAGGAGTAGGTGGCAAGCATCCATGGGAAAGATATCACATAAGATTTTGTCCTTGTAGCCTCCTATAGTGAACTCCACCCAAGTTTTCTCATTCACAAGAACATGTTGGCCCTTGTTGAGCCATGTAACTCTATAGGGATCACTATGTGGAATTCTTGGAAAATTGAGCTTACTCGTTGCTTCCTTTGACACTGTTGTTTGTGGGTCCTGAATCCACCACCACTCTACATACCTTTCCCATGATCATACATTTTATCCTAAACAAGGATCTCCTTTGGCTAGGTTCCTCTTTAACTGGTTCTTTAATCAAGACTCTTCTTATCATAAGGTTCTCTCCAACCTCCGAATCCAAACTCACTTTTGATGCTTTCATGTTTGCTACATCCCCTTGAGTATAATTTACTCTCCTCTCACTTCCTTGGGATGAAGAGGACTTCTCAGGACATCTATAGGCTTGGTGAGAACCTAGGACTTAACCTATTATTTTTTCTCAATTTTGGCTTGTACTGACCTTAGCCAAGTCAAGTATTGAATAAGGACTCATTAGAGTGATGAACTGTCTTTGGGCTCATTAGACTGATTTCTTCTTGGATGTTCCGCCATAGACCATTTAGGTACCTAGCAACCTTGAGACTCTCTTCTTCAACCGCATGAGATCTAAGGCTAAGTTTATGGAACTCCTCCATATAACTACTAACATCAAGGTCTTTTTATCTTTAGTTTTTTCTTTTTCTATGAATTTGCACTTCATGGTCATCCGGGATATAGACTTCTTTGATTTTGACTAACATCCCTTTCCAAGAAGAGATGGGAGATTTTCCCATTTTCTTCCTCTCATCTTGCACAAATTTCCACCATGTGAGAGCAGCTCCTCTCATCCTTGACTTCGATACCTTAACTCTTTGGGCTTCAGTTATGCCTTCACATTCAAAATGGTTCTCCATGCCTTCTATCCATTCTAGGACCACTTTTGCCTCCATCTTACTAGTGAACAATGGCAATACTTCTAGTGATTTACCACTTAAGGCCTTGAATGCCTTCAAGAAAGGTTCTTGTTCTAGGACAGGGTCAGGTTCAGGTACTTTGTCAATCTCTGACACTTCTCTACCCTTCCCTTCTGCTCCTTCAACCTTTACCAACACTTCATCTGCCTTGGTTTCAATCTCACCAAGCTTACTCTCCAATTCAAGTGACTTCTCCTTCAGGAGTTTATTCTCTTCCTCCTATTCATCCACTTTCTTTTCCAACTTTGCATTGGTCACCATGTTGTTGTCTCCTATAGATTCCACTGAGGACATCTACTCACCTAGCCCAAATCTTATAGGCTCTGATACCAATTTGATGGGGTTCCCCTAGCTTTCTCACACTTCACCTAGTTGGTGTTGCTCAATTCCACCAACTCTCTAGGCCTATCTATTCTCTAAGACCTCCAATTACTTCTCAATCTCTTCTAGGGCTTGCTTCTTGTCAGTTTCAAGGTGCTTTCTTCAAGTGTTTTCACTAGGAACCATACTAATTCATAATGCTTCCCATGTGCTCATTATGGCTGTCTTGGCTTCAACTTGTCAAATTGACCTTTGATTGTTGTGAGTTGATGCATAGGTGTGGAGGTGGCTTGTAACATTATTTCAATACCTTTTGGGTCCAATTGAGGTTTTCTTTCATTTTCATCCTTATCGATTTCACCATTTTGCCTAGAAAAGGGCTACAAGGAATGAGCCCCAATTAGGCCTCCAAAATCCGGTTTTCTAGGGCTTGGAGGAAAATGGTCCAAAAGACCCTCCAAAAAGTTTGGATTTTATTCAAATATACACCTAACCTCAAGTTATTTTTCTAGTTTTGGTTCCTTATCCCACTGTACAATGCCCTAACCCAAAAAATAGGGTTTTGAAGGGTTTCTAGGCCTTCTAACCGGTAGTGATTGGTCAAGTTTGTGTTTGAGCAACAAATGGTCTTTTCAAGGCTTCCCCTTGCATTGGAAACTCTATACTAATTTCATCAACCCCTCCAAAAGGTTATATTGTGATTTGGCATTCACCCGTTCACTTTTCACACCAAATTCACCTTGTCTCCTCTACCCAAGTTGCTCCTGGACTCACCTAGAACAAGGTGACAGT